>NC_000072.6:3050000-4250000 GCF_000001635.26 Mus musculus | reverse complement strand
AGTCATGTTAAGCCATTCTGCAGTTGATCTTGTATTTCTACCTTGTTCTTCATGTTCTCATCTGACTCTGGCTGGTGAACCCGCAGAGTACTTTAAGTCTTCTCACGTCTTCAGGAGTTTTCTGTACCATAAAGATATTACAGTCTCCTCAAGGTGCCATAGTGGTTTCCAAGGACCTAGAGAGGACCTACAAAACATCATCACATATTAGTAGTTTGTGCTCCACTTTGCCTCTAAAGTGAAGCACTGGAGTGTCGCAGTTGTAAAATTTCACTAAACTCTTTCTCAGATCTATTTTATGCACTATCTTATTTTTGTTCCATCATAATTTGCCCTAGGACCTTAGGAGACCCAACCTGACTCCAAAGAATCCACAGAATTGAGACAGGAGCCCCAACATAGCAACTGATATCATTAATGACTTTATGGTGCCTTGTAAAATGACCTTAGGGTATATAAAGAAGGAAGAATTGGAGACCATTAGGAGGTTCAGGTAACTTGACGCTTTGAATACTCTCGATGCCTTCCTCATATCGATTCTCACTAAGTCTAGATTAAATGAATGCCACAAAGGTAACATGACCATGTTCAGTGGAGAACATGAAGAACAAGGTAGAAATACAAGATCAACTGAAGGTTGACTTAATCTGGCTTATCATTGACTTCATAATCTACCTTCAGGATGTGGAGCACTAAAAAAATTGGATCAAATCCCTCCTCTCTCTCTGTCTCTCTCTCTCTCTGTCTCTCTCTCTCTCTGTCTCTCTCTCTCTCTCTGTCTCTCTGTCACTCTCTCTCTCTCTCTCTCTCTCTCTCTCTCTCTCTCTCTCACACACACACACACACACACACACACACACACACACAAATGCATGCACATGCACGATAAAATGCTGTTTCATTACAGGAATACATTTTATAATGTTATATCATAGTAACCATATATTCATTTACTGTTTTATTATGGTGAAACTATTTAACAGACTTTCTTCTAATTCTCTGAAATATTAAGTATATCATTATTATTATCTGTGGTAGCCACCCTCATGTTCAAAAGCACACTAGAACTTTTTACTTCTAACTATAATTGAGTGTTCTATAGACTCTCCCCAGACTCCAATAGCTCCATTCTATTACATTCTCAATTTCTATTCATGTGAGAATTTTAGTGAATTAAAATAATAATTTTAGTCACACAGTATTAGAAATAATCTGCTCAGTCCTACAGAATTTAAACACCATTTTCCCATAGTAAAGGAAGAGAAAGGTTAAATTTATGTATTTAGGGACATCTGTATGTGCATATGTGCAATGACAATAAAGAAAAGAGGCCATGAATTTGAGAAAGATCAGGCAAAGTTGCATGAGACAGATGTGAAGGAGGAAAGGGAAGGGGAAGTAATATAATTTCAAAGAAAATATAATTAAAATATTCAAAACAAAAACTTAATGTACATTTTGTAGAAAACATCTTACTTTTTAATTTCCTAGGATAATATTGTTAAAAGTAGGGATATATTTTACTTCTTACAAAAATTTCCTGATTCTCTTGTTTTGAATACCACAATTTTATTTTGTAGTTTCTTGGCTCAAAGGCAAATTTTAATGAACTGTAATGTTTTAAAATATCCAAGAGCAGATGAATATGGTGTCAATAATGAAGAAAAATGGTTCGTTATTGAAAATATAAACAATATATGTTTCTACAGCTGTTGGACCAACATTTTTAACCCCACAGGACTAATCCTGCTGGCATAAATGGATTGATGTGAATTTTTGTTTAAAACCTAATTTTGTTCATATGCTCAGGAAAAGTTATGCTGAAGAATTACATATTCAATTATGTCTCTCCGTTCCTTAAGACTGTTGTTGACAACTTGCTAGCACCTGTTACAGTTTGAGTCCCCAGTAAGAATATCTGGAAGCTTGTGTTACCATTCAGAAATCTCTCTACGGTAGTAGTTTTCAACTTTTCTAATGCTATGACACTTTAATACAATTCCTCATGATGTAGTGATATCAACCTTAAAATTGTTTTGTTTTTACTTCAGAAGTGTAATTTTGCTACTGTTTTGAATTGTAATATAGATATCTGATATGTAGGAGAGCTGATATCTGACACCTAAAAGGGTCATGACCAACACACTGAGAAACACTGCTGTAAGGAGTAGTTTTAGAGAAGAAAGGAAGGAAAAGAGTAAAGCCGGGAGGGGAAAGAGAACAAACTAGGAAAACTAAGCTGAGATGTGAAGGTGAGGGCGGGGTCATGGCTACACTTGACCCCATAGGGCATTCTGAGCCTGAGAGAATCTTCTGACCACCTGGAGTATAGTGAAAGTCTCAGGCCTTTAGTCTCATGCCAATCCCTGAATGTAGGTCTCCCTGTGAAGTATGCATGATTTTGGACATGGCTCCCTCCAGCATCATAGGCAATGAAGAAAAGGGGGGACTAAGAACAAGATGAAAGACAAAGGGGGTATACCTCATCTCACAACTCAAGAAGCTTAAAGTAGGAGGATCATGAGATAGATAAAAGCATTGGTCGTGTAGATAGTGTGGGGCTATTCTGAACTACACATTATTTTAAAAGATAAAATGTAATTGGACAAAATGTTAATTCATAATCTCCTCTAGGTCCAGTCTTTTCTTCCTAGCTTTATTTATACGATTACCCTGCTATCCCACTAAGTTGCATGCCTTTGTATATACCTCAGTGCTATGGAAAATACGTCTCTGTCCTTTCTTCAAAGTTGATGCTAGTATTATTCTCATATTAGTACTGTTTCTGATGGTACAGATTGATGGCATGAACTTAACACCGGCCCAGATGAATACCAAGGGCCCTATATACACAAGTGAGCAAATGAAGAGGGAATGAGGCAGGATTCACAAATCAAAGCAGAAATCAGTTCTCTTACTAACCATGTTTATTGAGTACAAAACTCAGGAAAAGCAAATTTATCCTAGTCCTGCTGTCAGAAACAGATTATACTTGTGGAAAGAATAAATATGTAATATATTCCTTATCTTGAATGTTTACATGATCTAGTTGAAGAAATAGGAAATGAGAAATATAAAATAATAAGTAATAGCAAAATATATGGGAAACCCACCTATTTAAATGGAATGTGTCTAAGAAAAAATATTCATTCATTCACCAATTAAGAATTTAGGCCTCTTCTTCACATAGAACAATAATTGACACATTGCACACATAGCACACACGCATGCACACATGCATGAATGCATGCATTTGTCCACACACCCTCACACATACACATACACAAACAGAAACACACTAGTAAACACACCATGCACAAGCACACTTTAGCATCAGGAAGTTACCTGATATTCAAAGGCTGACTTAAGTGTTCTTGCAAATAACCAAGACTAGGCCACTTGGTTCTCATCTTGGGCATAAAAAATTACCTAATCTCAGAGAAGATTACCCTGAGACATTGAAGAAGTGGAAAAGAGAAAAGTCATTGCTTACTTTTCGAATTCATAACCAAGAACACTTACAAAACAGTTGTTCTAGAACTGCCTTCGTCTCCTAAGAACACCTAATCTAGTCAGTCCCTTGGACCTTCTCAGGAAACCTATGTTCAAATCAGTGATATATTGTGGCATCTCTTCCCTGGGAAGAACAAAAATCCATACCCTTCCACTCTGCTAAGGAAGTTTGGGTGAGTTGGGATTTAGGCACTGAGAGCAAATTAGGAGCTGGTCAGTTAGTAATAGCCAGGCTTCGTGCTGAGAGTGACAGGGTACTACTATCAGAGACGCCCACAGTAATAATAGTGCTGAGAAGTCTTTCTGACCAGTCTCCTGTCCTCAAATTGTAATCCACTACTTTCACTGGGAAAGAAAACAGGGAGAAAATTCAAATGAAAACAAAAGCAAAAGACCCCCCCTCCCCACAGAGGGCCCGTGGCCAGCTCCGCCTCCGTCACAAAGCACTCATTTTCTTGTACTTTGATTTTGCTCAGCGAGCTCTGAGCATTACTCAGCTTTAATTACCTTAATTTCATGCTTAACCAAGGCACAAAGAGATCTGTTTGTAATTTCAGATGAGAGGAAATGAAATTCCCCTCAGCAAAGTCAAGTCTTAAAATTCAAAGAGGGAGAACAATGTATTGAATCACAATCTGAACCTTTTGCGTTTCGAGGTAATTTCACGGCTTTTGCGCTATTAGAGAGCTTCAAGTTTGTTTTAAGAACAAGATGAAGCACAATAGAATCTGAGAGATATTGAGAGAGGATTCAAAGTCCATCTGTCTCTAGCAAGTGAGCCACTAGGAGGTGATAATACTTTTCTTTAATATCTTATGTTTTCCCAATGCTCAAAAAAATAAGCATTATTTCATAATTAAAAACAAAATTAATTCAAACCAATTAATTAAGCTAAATGGAAGATGAAGTGTCAGTAAATGGCTGAAGTTTGATAAAGGTTATCTAAGGAGAAGGAGTAGATGTGGGCACACAGTTATGTTTGTTTAAATTAATCATGCCTGCCCAGAACTCTCCCAAGCTTTTTTGTCTCTGATTTGATGTTGATGAGGCCGATGACTCACACACCAAGAAACCACCTACTGAAGCCTTTGATAAATTTCATCTTGCCAAACTAATTTCCTGAGTTTGAAAAGGGAAGTAATGAGAAAATGGTAATAAGCAAAAAAAAAGTTACCAACCCTTGTGCATGCATTATGGATGATAACATTTAGCTGTTTCTATGAGAAGTAAATACTGAGATCACATTTTGCATTTTTAATACCTTTCCTATATTTGTTGAGCAAAGCCAGGGTAAACATATATATCTCCCTAATGATGATGCTAGCACAGAGAGGCTTCTTTCCAGGTGCAATTTTCCAGGTCTTGAAGAACACATAAAATGGAGTTGAAGCCACAGCCATTTACTTTTTTGAAAACCGTAGTAGAGATTGTTTCATTACTGAAATGCGCGTCAGTTAGGACCATGATATTGATGGATGACACAATTTTTGAAATAAGGACCAGGCTTCATTTAACAGATGTGAGTATAGAGGTACAGACTGAATTCTTTAACTGGAGCCAATATTGGGTTCAACAATATTTATTTTGTAAGATTCTTTATGCAGAGGTCCTAACTGGGATGTGGTTGCAATACACCCTTATCCCTACACACTTGTCAGTGATCTTTGACCTTGCACATTTTAAGCTACACAGCAAAAACCTTTCAAATTCCCCCAATCCATTGATATTGTTTTAAAATATGTATTTGGCACCAATACTTTTCCAAAAAAGAATGTCAGTCTCCATTGAAACCAAAAATTGGGCTGTAGGCTATGGAATCTGGAAGCAGTGCCTAAAGGTAGCAATTCAGAAGGTGAACATCATTTTACAAATTGAAAGAGCTTTAAGACTAAGTCAGTTGTGCAGGTGAAGTGATACTGCTGTCAGACTGCAGAGGGAAAGCTTCAGGTTAAGGGTGGGGGGCTATAGAAGCACAGATATAGTGTATCTTCCATAGTCAAACGAAGACTCCTAATCTGTGCACAACTAATATGTTTTGAAGATGTAGCAAGAGGTTTGTGATTGTTATTACCATCTGTCACAAAAGGCCTTGATATGGTCTTCACCAAAAGTATCAGGTTTATAAAATAGCATGTATCAAGTAAAGAGAAGTGTCTCCTGAGTATCTAGTAAGCAATCCGCAATAGGATTCAAATGGACTTGAACGTGTTAAGAGATAACTGAACTGAAATTCCAAAATCAAACTCCCATTTCTTTCAACCAAGAAGAGCAAATGGTTTGTGCTAGTGGTGGTAGGGTATTCTGACAGGACCAAAGAAAAGAATATAAGTGTGAAGCCAGGACCCAGTATTAGCTAGGACTTACCAACAACTGAAATACTTGTAAGCTCTGGGATCGTCTGGTAGAATATGGCAGTGATGGTGAAGATAAGGAAAAAACATACTCTACATATATTGCTAGGATTATTAATGAAGAACAAGCTGCTGCCTTAGAACAACCTAGATGCAGTACAGGGAAAGGAAGGGTATCAAAAATAAAAGCATATTGTATGTCTTTCTGGAGTCTACTTTGAATTACAGATATTTGGAATGTGATGGAAATGTCAAATGGGATAAAATACTAGTTCTCAAAGGCAAACATGCTTCCTTAAATGGACATAAAATCCTCCCACCTTAGAGCAGAGAAGGGTCTCTCTTGCGAGAGCTATTCCTGAGATGCTGTTTAGTTGAAGCATAAAGGTCAATCTCTCTCAACTCTGGACCACTAGGCATAAGCCTTGATATCTTCTGTATCTTCAGAATCCTTAGTTTTTGTTTGTTTTTAATATGAAAAAGCAGAAAGTTATAAACCTTAGTTACCTTAGTAGCAAATATTCTTTGTATGATCTGCAATATAGTTTCAGTACAAATAGTTGAGTGCAATATTTATTTCCATCTGAAAGAAAATCCTGTGAGTTGTTTAAACATTAAACAAAGTTAGATGATTCTGCAGAGGAATTTGTTTTCAACAGGGAACATCAGACTTTACTGCAAAGAAGCATTAGGCAGAATACAAATCACTGGAAGTCACGACGCTCAGGGATGCTTTTAGGTTTCCAGATAAAGCAGGAATGTCTAGAGAAATGAGAAAATGTCTCAACCGTGAACCACTCTAAACTGTAGACAGGGATTATTAGACCTCAATCATCCAAGACTCATCCTGGTATTACTGCAATTATATTTAATAAAATATCCATTTTAACCAGTGAGGTTGCCTAGAATTGAAGGGTATATTGGACAAGAAATTATCCATAAAAGCCTAATCAATCAAAACCAAACCAAAACAAACCAAAACCTACCACCACTATAATACAACACAACACAATATAACACAACACAACACAACAAAACAAAACAAAACAAAAATAAAGCAAAATAAAATGGACATGGTTTTCTTAGTTCACTGCCTATAATCTTGTTTTATGAATTCTCCATGTGCTGATTTCCTTCCTTCCTTCCTTCCTTCCTTCCTTCCTTCCTTCCTTCCTTCCTTCCTTCCTTCCTTCCTTCCTCCCTCCCTCCCTCCCTTCGTCCTCTCTCCCTTTCTTTCTTTCTTTCTTTCTTTCTTTCTTTCTTTCTTTCTTTCTTTCTTTCTTTCTTTCTTTCTTTCTTTCTTTCTTTCTTTCTTTCTTTTCTCTCTCTCTCTCTCTCTCTCTCTCCTTCCTTCCTTCTCTCTCTCTCTCTCTCTCTCTCTCTCTCTCTCTCTCTCTCTCCTTCCTTCCTTCTCTCTCTCTCTCTCTCTCTCTCTCTCTCTCTCTCTCTCCCTCTCTCTCTCTTTCTTTCTCTTGCACAATGCTTCCTTCATCAACATATCAACATATGAGCAAGTACTGTGCCAACATATTACTGTTATTTATGTCTTTTGGATAATGGCACCCTCTGAAGAGTGTTTTCATCACTCTTCTTGATGCCTAATTCTGCTACTACTAGCCAAATAATGACAGAAGATAAGAGCATAGAGGACAGGTAACAAATTGAGCTCCCAAGAGAAGTGGAGATGACAGCTTTGTTGGTGTGAACATTCTCTCATGAGTCATTCAGCATAAAGCACAGTCTAGATGAATATAGTTTTATCTATAAAACAGACTTTTTGGTTTATAGCTCCCAACACATAGTAGGTATTGAAGTGGTACAAGGTTTATACTGAGAATATTCAGTACAAATTTAGGAAACACTCTTGTTGTTTTGGAACATTGCTTGAATAATAGAATATCAATCAGAGGAGAAATTAATCAGTTTAGGTATGTGCAAAGCCCATCAGGAAATTAATAATGTATTGTATTCTTGTTTTTCTCCATCATCCATGCCTGAAGTTCGCACAGTCATTGAAGTCCTGCTGGGGTTCCTACCACTCTGACTTTTGAGTGAGTCATGAGTTAATAAATGCATTATTTTCATTCCTTTTCTTTTTTTTACTGATTATTTTATATATTTATATTTCAAATGTTACCCCCCTTTCCCCCTCTGCAAAGCGCCAATCCCTATCCTCCCACCCATTTGCCTCTAAGAGGGTATTTCTGACCCACCTCCCAACTCCCTTCTCATCCATCTAGCATCCTTCTTCGCTGGGACAAGACTCCCAGGATCAAGTGCTTCTGCTCTCATTGATTCCAGAAAAAGCAATCCACTGCTGCATATGTAGTAGGAGCCATGAAACCACCAATGTATACTCTTTGGTTGGTGGCTTAGTCCCTGGGAGCTCAGAGGTGTCCAGTTAATCAGCAATAGTGTCTAGGTTTGGTGTCTGCAGATGGGATGGATCCTAAGGTGGCACAGTCTCTGGATGACCTTTCCCTCAGTCTCTGTTCCATTTCTTTGGTCCCTGCATCTCCTTTAGAAGCAATTCCGGGTTAATATTTTTGAGCTGGGTGAGTGGCCCCTTCCCTCAACTGGGAGATGTGCCTATCTACTGGGGCAGGGGTAGTCTCTTCAGGTTCTATCTCCCCTCTGTTGAACATTTCGACTAATGTCATCCATATTGGGTCCTGGGATTCTCTTGTATCCCTACAGTCTGGGACTTTCTAGTGATTCCTCTGCCTTTCCCACACTACACTGCTACGTATTTCTATTCATTCTCCTGGCCATCTAGACTTCTCATCTGTCTCTTCCCATACCTGAACCTAACTCTCTTTTCCACCTCCCACTCAGAGCCCTCCCTCTCTCTGCCTCCAGTGTTTATTTTGTTCCCCCTTCTAAGTCAGATTGCAGCATCCACACTTTGGCCTTCTTTCTTGTAAGCATCGTTTGGTCTGTGAGTTATTTTATGAGTATTCTAACCTTTTGGGCTAAAATCCACTAATCAGTGAATACATACTATGTATGTCCTTTTGGGTGTTGGTTACCTCACTCCAGATAATATTGTCTAGTCCCATCCACTTTTCTGCAAAATTCATGAAGTCGTCATTTTTAATAACTGAGTAGTATTCCATTGTGTAAATGTACCACATTTTCTGTATCCATTCTTCTGTTGACGGACATCTGGGTTGTTTTTAGCTTCTGGCTATTATAAATAAGGCTGCTATGAGCATAGTGGAGCATGTGTCCTTCTTACATGTTGGAGCTTCTTTTTAGTATATGACCAGTTGTGGTATAGCTGGGTCTTCAGGTAGAACTATTTTCAGTTTTCTGAGGAACCACCAGATTGATTTCCTGAGTGGTTCTACAAACTTGCAAGCTCACCAGCAATGGAGGAGTATTCTTTTTCTATATTATCAACAGCATCTACTGTTGCCTGAGGGTTTGTTGTTGTTGTTGTTGTTGTTTTAAAATCTTAGATATTCTGAATGGTGGAATCTCAGTGTCGTTTCGATTTGCATTTCTCTAATGACTAAGGACTCTGAACATTTCTTTAGATGCTTCTTGGCCATTTAAGATCCCTCTGTTGAGAATTCTCTGTTTAGCTGTGTACTCCATTTTTAATTTTTTTTTTGAGGTAAGCTTCTTTAGTTGGTGAAGATCTTTTCCCAATCCTTAGGTTGCCATTTGTACTATTGACAGTGCTGTTTGCCTTACAGAAGCTTTTCAGCTTCTTCAGCAGATAGATTTTTTATCTTAAAACCTGAGCCTTTGGAATTCTATTTAGAAAATTTCCCCCTGTGTCAATGAGTTTGAGGCTGTTTCCCACTTCCTCTTCTATTCAGTTCAGTGTATCTGGTTTTATGTTGAGATCCTTGATCCACTTGGACTTGAGCTCTGTGCAAGATGATGAGTATGAATCTATATTCATTTTTTTCTATATACAGAGTACCAGTTGGACCAGCACCATTCATCGACGATGCTTTTCTTGTTCCATTGTATTTTGGCTTTTTTTGCCAAAGATCAAGTGTCCACAAGTGTATGAGCTTAATTCTGGGTCTTCAATGTTATTCCATTGATTTATCTGTCTGTCTCTGTACCAATACCATGTGGGTTTTATCACTATTGGTCCATGGTACACTTTGAGGTCAGGGATGGTGATTTCTTGGGAAGTTCTTTTATTTTTGAGAACTGTTTTTGTCATTCTGGGATTTTTGTTTTTCAATATAAAGTTGAGAATTGCTCTTTCCATGTCTGTGAAGAACTGTGTTGTACTCTTGATGAGGACTATGTTAAACTTGTAGATTGCTTTTGGCAGGATGGCCATTTTTACTATTTTAACCCTACCTGAGCGTGGGAGATGTTTCCATCTTATGAGGTCTTCTTTGATTTCTTTTTTCGGGGCTTTGAAGTTCTTTTCATACAGATCTTTCACTTGCTTGGTAAGAGTTACATTACACTAAGATATTTTATACTATTTGTGGCTATTGTGAAGGGTGTGGTTTCAGCCTGTTTATCACTTGTATAAAGGATGGGTATTGATTTGAGTTAATTTATATCTAGCTACATTACTGAAGTAGTTTATTAGTTATAGAAGTTCTTTGGTAGTTTTTTTTTTTTTAGTGTCATGTATATTATCATATTATCCACTAATAGTGATACCTTGACTTCTTTTCCAATTCATATCCCCTTAATCTCCATTTTATTTTATTTCTCTAGCCAGAACTTCAAGTACTATATGGAATAGACACAGAGAGAGTGGACAGCCTGGTCTTGTCCCTGGTCTTAGTGGGATTGTTTTAAGTATCTCTCCATTTAATTTGATATTGGCTGTTTGTTTGCTGTATATTACCTTTATTACGTTTAGGTAAGGGCCTTGTATTCCTGATATCTCCAATAATTTTAACATGAAAGAGTGTTGTATTTTCTCAAAAGCTTTTTCAGCATCTAATGAGAAGATCATGTGGTTTTCGTCTTTGAGTTTGTTTATATATTGAGTTACATAATGGATTTTTGTATGTTAAATCATCCCTGAATCCCTGAGATGAAACCTACTCAATCGTAGTGAATGATGGTTTTGATTGTTCTTGGATTCGATTTGCCAGAAGTTTATTGAGTATTTTTGTATCAATATTCATTAGTGAAATTGGTCTAAAGTTCTTTCTTTGTTAGGTCTTTGTGTGGTTTAGTTTACTAGAGTAACTTTGGCTTCATAGAATGACAGGTAGTATTCCTCTGCTTCTATTGTATGGAATAGTGCTTCATAGAATGACAGTTAGTTTTCCTCTGCTTCTATTGTATGGAATAGTGCTTCATAGAATGACAGGTAGTATTCCTCTGCTTTTATTGTATGGAATAGTTTGAGGAGTGTTGGTATTAGCTTTTCTTTGAAGGTCTGATAGAATCCTGTACCAAAGCCATCTGGCCCTGGGCAGGTTTTTTTTTTTTTTTCTTTTTTTATTGTGAGGTTTTTAATGACTTCTTCTAATTCCTTAGAAGATGTGGGACTGTTTAGATAGTTTACCTGTTCTTGTTTTATCTTTGGTACCTGATATCTGTCTAAAAAGGAATTCATTTCATCTAGATTTTCCAGTTTTGCTAAGTAAAGGCTTTTGTAGTAAGCTCTGATGATTTTTTAAAATTTTCTAGGTTTCTGTTGTTATGTCTCCCCTTTCATTTTTTATATTGTTAATTTTGGATACTGTCTGTGTGCACTTTAGTTAGTTTGGCTAATGGTTTATTTATCTTATGAATTTTCTCAAAGAACCAGCTTTTTTTTCCCCCCTATGGTTCTCTCTGTTTCTAATTGGTTGATTTCAGCCCTGAGTTTGATTATTTTCTGCCTTCTACTCCTCCTGGGTGTGTTTCCTTCTTTTTGTTCTAGGGCTTTCAGTGTGCTGTTAAGTTGCTAGTGTAGCATTTCTCGTTTCTTTCTGAGGGGACTTAGTGCTAAGAATTTTCCTCTTAGCATTGCTTTCATTGTGTCCCCTAAGTTTGGGTATGCTGTGCCTTCATTTCTAATTCTAGGAAGTCTTTAATTTCTGTCTTTATTTCCCCCCTGACCAAGTTTTCATTGAGTAGAGGGTTGTTCAGTTTCTGTGGGTATGTGGGCTTTCTGTTGGTTTTATTGTTATTGAAGTCTACCCTTATTTGTGGTGATTTGATAGGATGCGTGGGATTACTTTAATCTTTTTGTATCTATTGAGGTTTGATTTGTGACTGATTATATGGCCAGTTTTAGAGAAGGTACCATGGGATTTTAAAAAGAAGGTATATTCTTTTGTTTTAGGGTGAAATGTTCAATATATACATCTGTTAAATCCATTTGGTTCATACCTTCTATTTGCTTCACTATGCCTCTGTTTAGTTTCTCTTTCAATGACCTGACCATTGTTGAGAGTGGGGTGTTGAAGCCTCCAACTATTATTGTGTGAGGTTTAAAGTGTGTTTTGAGCTTTAGTAAAGTTTCTTTTATGAATGTGGGTCCTCTTGCATATGGGCCATAGATATTCAGAATTGAGATTTGTGGCTGTTTCCTTTGGTGAATATAAAGTGTCCTTCCCCATCTCATTTGATAAGTTTTGGCTGAAAGTGTATTTTATTGGATATTAGCATGGCAACTTCTGCCTGTTTCTCAGAACCATTACTTGGAAAATGTTTTCCAGCCTTTTACTCTGAGGTAGTGTCTGTTTTTTTCATGGAGGTGTGTTTCCTGAGTGCAGCCAAATCCTGGATTCCGCTTGTGTATCTAATCTGTAGCTTATGCATTTTTATTGGAGAACTGAGTCCATTGATGCTGAGAGATATTAAAGACTTGTTATTGTTTGTTCCTGTTCTGTTTGTTGTTGGAGGTATGTGTATGTGATTCTCTCCTTTTGGGTTTGTTATAAGATAATTAATTTCTTGTTTTTTCCTTGGTGTAGATACTCTCCTTGTGTTGGATTTTTTTCCTTCTAGAATCCTCTGTAGGGCTAGATTTGTGTGTGTGTGTGTGTAAAATTTTGGTTTTGTCATGAAATATTTTGGTTTTTCCTTCTGTGGAATTTTGCTAGTTATAGTAGCCTGGGCTGGAATTTACATTCTCTTTGGGTCTGCATGACATCTTCCCAGAATCTTCTGGCTTTTAGCATCTCTGGTGAGAAGTCTTGTGTAGTTTTGCTAGGTCTGCCTTTATATGTTGTTTGGCCTTTTTCCCTTACAGCTTTTAATACACTTTCTTTTTTCTGTGCATTTAGTGCTTTGATTTTTATGTAACAGGGAGATTTTCTTTTCTGGTCCAATCTATTTGGTATCTTGTAGTCTTCTTGTACATTTTTGGCCATTGCTTTCTTTAGGTTAAGGAAGTTTTCTTCTATATTCTGTCAATGACATTTTCTGACCTGAGCTGGAAATCTTTGCTTTCTTCTATTCCTATTACTCTTAGGTTTGGTCTTTTAATTATACCCTGGATTTCCTGGAAGTTTTGGGCTAGAAGTTTTTTATGCTTTGTATTTTCTTTGACCATTGCGTCAATATTGTCTATGATTTCTTCTATGCCTGAGATTCTCTTTTCTATCTCTTATATTCTGTTGGTGATGCTTGCATTTGTACCTTCTGACTTCTTTCCTAGTTTTTTCCATTTCTAGGACTGCCTCTCTTTATGGTTTCTTTATTGTTTCTACTTCCATTTTTAGGCCCTTGACTGATTTGTTTAATTCCTTTACCTGTTTGATTGTGGTTTTCTGTATTTCTTTGAGTGATTTTTTTTTAATTTCCTCTTTAAGAGCTTCTACCTGATTAACTGTGTTTTCTTGTATTTCTTTAATTGAGTTATTTATATCCCCCTTAAAGGCATCTAATATCTTTATGAGATGAGATTTTTAGGTCAGCATCATGTTTTTCATGTGTATTGGGTTATTCTTGGCTTGCTGTGGTGGAAAAGCTGGTTCTGATGGTGTCTGTCCAAGTATATTGTCTTTGTTGCTTATAATCTTGTGTCTGCCTCTTACCATCCAGTTATCTCTGATGTTAGGTTAGCTGGCCTTGGTGACCTTGTGTGGAGCTTGTCTCCTGTGTCCCTGAGTTGCTGGAGATCTCCTGGAAGTATCTGTGGCCCTAGCTGTAGCTGATCTCCTGGGAGCCTTGCAGACTGTATGGTGTTGAGGGAGATGAGGATCCAGGCTGATCTTCCCCCAGGTATGTGCAAACCTGAAGGACTATTTTCTTTTCTAAGCAGCTGAAACTGCTGTCATTAACAAACCACACATGTAATATATATATATATCCTTTAGGAGGTAGATTCTTTTAGAAAGTTTATAGAAAGCCTGCTGTGATGGCAGCCTAGTAAACCTAGGCCAGCAGAACAGTAATGAATGTTTTTGAGTGAAGTGAGGAAACTTGATTAGTAAAAGAAAGCCAATGCATCTAGATATGAGGACTACCTACAGAAGTAAATATTTAAGTCCAAGAGTAAATGGCCTCTGCATTTAACATTCTACAGTGCATCTTTTCAGATCATCCAAACAGTAAGTATGTATAAAATAAGTTACTTATTTAAACTCATTGAATGCATCGTTTATTTTCAGTTTTTTAATGACCTCTACTTTTTATTATTTGTGTAAACATATTCAAAACCCTCTAATACTTTTTTGAAATACTTGACACCTTAATGTTAATTGTATTGCTTTCAGTGTGTCAAAAAGAATAAGATCATTTTTCTTTTATTAAAAAAAAGTGTGCCTGTGAACTAAATTACTCACTGTCCTTTCTTTCTGGAAATAACTGGTGAAATGTCAATAAATTTAATGTTTTCAACAGAATAGAAGAGATGGAAGAGAGAATCTCAGGCGCAGAAGATTCCATAGAGAACATAGGTACAACAATCAAAGAAAATGCAAAATGTAAAAAGATCCTAACTCAAAACATCCAGGAAATTTAGGACACAATGAGAAGACCAAATCTACAGAAAATAGGAGTAGATGAGAATGAAAATTTTCAACTTAAAGGGCCAGCAAATATATTCAAAAAAATTAGAGAAGAAAACTATCCAAACCTAAAGAAAGAGATGACCATGAAAATACAAGAAGCCTACAGAACTCCAAATAGACTGGACCAGAAAAGAAATTTCTCCCGACACATAATAATCACAACAACAAATGCACTAAATAAAGATAGAATATTAAAAGCAGTAAGGGAAAAAGGTCAAGAAACATATAAAGGCAGGACTATAAAAATTATACCAGACTTTTCACCAGAGACTATAAAAGCCAGAAGATTCTGGACAGATGTACAAATACTAAGAGAACACAAATGCCAGTCCGGCTACTATACCCAGCCAAAGTTTCAATGACCATAGATGGAGAAACCAAAGTATTCCACGACAAAACCAAATTCACACATTATCTTTCCATGAATCCAGCCCTTCAAAGGATAACAGAAAAAAAAAATACAAGGACAGAAAACATGTCCTAGAAAAAGCAAGAAAGTAATCCTTCAACAAACCTAAAAGAATGCAGCCACAAGTACAGAATGCCAACTCTAACAACAAAAATAATAGGAAGCAACAATTACTTTTCCTTAATATCTCTTAATATCAATGGACTCAATTCCCCAATAAAAATGCATAGACTAACAAATTGGTTACACAAACAGGACCCAACATTTTGCTGCTTACAGGAAACCTATCTCAGGGAAAAAGAAAGACACTACCTCAGAGTGAAAGGCTGGAAAACAATTTTTCAAGCAAATGGCCTGAAGAAACAAGCTGGATTAGCCATTCTAATATTGAATAAAATAAACCTCCAACCCAAAGTTATCAAAAAAGACAAGGAGGGACACTTCATACTCATCAAAGGTAAAATCTTCCAAGAGGAACTCTCAATTCTGAATATCTATGCTCCAAATGCAAGGGCAGCCACATTTGTTAAAGAGACTTTAGTTATGCTCAAAACACACATTGCACCTCACACAATAATAGTGGAAGACTTCAACACACCACTTTCACCAATGGACAGATCCTGGAAACAGAAACTAAACAGGGACACAGTGAAACTAACAGAAGTGATGAAACAAATGGACTTAACAGATATCTACAGAACATTTTATCCTAAAACAAAAGGATATACCTTCTTCTCAGCATCTCATGGTACCTTCTCCAAAATTGACCATATAATTGGTCACAAAGCAGGCCTCAACAGATACAAAATTATTGAAATTGTCCCATGCATCCTATCGGATCACCATGGACTAAGGCTGATCTTCAATAACAAAATAAATAATAGAAAGGGAACATTCACGTGGAAACTGAACAACACTCTTCTCAATGATACCTTGGTCAAGGAAGGAATAAAGAAAGAAATTGAAGACTTTTTAGAGTTTAATGAAAATGAAGCCACAATGTACACAAATTTATGGGACACAATGAAAGCATTTCTAAGAGGAAAACTCATAGCTCTGAGTGCCTCCAAAAAGAAACTACAGAGAGCACATACTAGCAGCTTGACAACACACCTAAAAGCTCAAGAACAAAAGGAAGCAAATTCACCCAAGAGGAGTAGAAGGCAGGAAATAATGAAACTCAGGGGCAAAATCAACCAAGTGGAAACAGGAAAAAGTATTCAAAGATAAACCCAACAAAATGAGGAGCTGGTTCTTTGAGAAAATCAACAAGATAGATAAACCCTTAGCCAGACTCACTAGAGAGTACAGGGACAGCATCCTAATTAACAAAATCAGGAATGAAAATGGAGACATTACAACAGATCCTGAAGAAATCCAAAACACCATCAGATCCTTCTACAAAAGGCTATACTCAACAAATCTGGAAAACCTGGATGAAATGGACAAATTTCTAGACAGATACCAGGTACCAAAGTTAAATCAGGATGAGGTTAATGATCCAAACAGTCCTATATCCCCTAAAGAAATAGAAGCAGTCATTAATAGTCTCCCAAAAAAAAAAAAAAAGCCCAGGACCAGATGGGTTTAGTGCAGAGTTCTATCAGACCTTCAAAGAAGATTTAATTCCAGTTCTTCACAAAATATTACACAAAATAGAAGCAGAAGGTGCCCTACCCAATTCAATCTATGAAGCCACAATTACTCTGATACCTCAACCGACCCAACAAAGATAGAGAACTTCAGACCAATTTTCCTTATGAATATCGATGCAAAAATACTCAATAAAATTCTCCCTAACCGAATCCAAGAACACATCAAAACAATCATCCATCCTGACCAAGTAGGTTTCATTCCATGGATGCAGGGATGGTTTAATATACGGAAATCCATCAATGTAATCCATTGCATAAACAAACTCAAAGACAAAAACCACATGATCATCTCCTTAGATGTGAAGAAAGCATTTGACAAAATCCAACACCCATTCATGATAAAAGTCTTGGAAAGATTAGGAATTCAAGGCTCATACCTAAACATGATAAAAGCAATCTACAGCAAACCAGTAGCCAACTTCAAAGTAAATGGAGAGAAGCTGGAAGCAATCCCACTAAAATCAGGGACTAGACAAGGCTGACTACTTTCTCTCTACCTATTCAATATACTACTTGAAGTCCTAGCCAGAGCAATTCAACAACAAAATGAAATCAAGGGGATACAAATTGGAAAGGAAGAAGTCAAAATATCACTATTTGCAGATGATATGATAGTATATATAAGTGACCATAAAAATTCCACTAGAGAACTCCTAAACCTGATAAACAGCTTCAGTGAAGTAGCTGGATATAAAATTAACTCAAACAAGTCAATGGCCTTTCTCTACACAAAGGATAAACAGGCTGAGAAAGAAATTAGGGAATCAACACACTTCTCAATAGTTACAAATAATATAAAATACCTTGGCATGACTCTAACTAAGGAAGTAAAAGATCTGTATGATTAAAAACTTCAAGTCTCTGAAGAAAGAAATTAAAGAAGATCTCAGAAGATGGAAAGATCTCCCATGCTCATGGATGGACAGGATCAATATAGTAAAAATGGCTATCCTGTCAAAAGCAATCTACAGATTCAATGCAATCCCCATCAAAATTCCAACTCAATTTTTCAACGAATTAGAAAGGGCAATCTGCAAATTCATCTGGAATAACAAAAATCCTAGGATAGCAAAAACTCTCCTCAAGGATAAAAGAACCTCTGGTAGAATCACCATGCCTAACCTAAAGCTGTACTACAGAGCAATAGTGATAAAAACTGTATGGTACTGGTATAGCTACAGACAAGTAGACCAATGGAATAGATTTGAAGACCCAGAAATGAACCCACACACCTATGGTCACTTGATCTTTGACAAGGGAGCTAAAACCATCCAGTGGGGGGGGGGGACCCAGCATTTTCAACAAATGGTGCTGGCACAACTGGTGGTTATCATGTAGAAGAATCTGAATTGATCCATTTCTATATCCTTGTACTAAGGTCAAATCTAAGTGGATCAAGGAACTCTACATAAAACCAGAGACAATGAAACTTATAGAAGAGAAGTAGGGAAAAGCTTCAAAGATATGGACACAGGGGGAAAATTCCTGAATAGAACAGCAATGGCTTGTGCTGTAAGATGGAGAATCCACAAATGGGACCTCATAAAATTGCAAAGCTTCTGTAAGGCAAAAGACACTGTCAATAAGTCAAAAAGGACACCAACAGATTGGGAAAGGATCTTTACCTATCCTAAATTAGATAGGGGACTAATATCCAATATATATAAAGAATTCAAGGGGGTGGACTCCAGAAAATCAAATAACCCCATTAAAAAATGGGGCTTTGAGCTAAACAAAGAATTCTCACCTGAGGAATACAGAATGGCTGAGGAGCACGTGAAAACATGTTCAGCATCCTTAATCATCAGGGAAATGCAAATCAAAACAGCCCTGAGATTCCACCTCACACCAGCCAGAATGGCTAACATCAAAAACTCAGGTGACAGCAGATACTGGCGAGGATGTGGAGAAAGAGGAACACTCCTCCATTGTTGGTGGAATTGCAAGCTTGTACAACCACTCTGGAAATCAGTTTGGCGGTTTCTCAGAAAATTGGACATAGTACTACTGGAGGATCCCTCAATACCTCTCCTCGGCATATATCCAGAAGATGTTCCAACTGGTAAAAAGGACACATGCTCAACTATGTTCATAGCAGACTTATTTGTAATAGCCAGAAGGTGGAAAGAACCCAGATGCCCCTCAACAGAGGAATGGATACAGAAAATGTGGTACATTTACACAATGGAGTACTACTCAGCTATTAAAAACAATGAATTCATGAAATTCCTAGGCAAATGGATCGACCTGGAGAGCATCTTCCTGAGTGAGGTAACCCAATCACAAAAGAACTCACATGATATGTACTCACTGATAAGTGGATATTAGCCCAGAAACTTAGAATACCCAAGATATAAGATACAATTTGCAAAACACATGAAGCTCAAGAAGAACGAATATGAAAGTGTGGACACTTTGCTCCTTCTTAGAATTGGGAACAAAACACCCATGGAAGGAGTTACAGAGACAAAGATTGGAGCTGAGACGAAAGGATGGACCATCTAAAGACTGCCATACCCGATGATCCATCCCATAATCAGCCTCCAAACGCTGACACCATTGCATACACTATCAAGATTTTGTTGAAAGGACCCAGATATAGCTCTCTCTTGTGAGGCGATGCCAGGACTTAGCAAACATAGAAGTGGATGCTCACAGTCAGCTATAGGATGGATCACAGGACCCCCAATGGAGGAGCTAGAGAAAGTACCCAAGGAGCTAAAGGGGTCTGCAACCCTATAAGTGGAACAACAATATGAACTAACCAGTATCCCCTGGAGCTCGTGTCTCTAGCTGCATATGTATCAGAAGATGACCTAGTTCGACATCAGTGGAAAGAGAGGCCCATTCCTCTTGCAAACATTATATGCCTCTGCACAGGGGAATGCCAGAGCCAAGAAGTGGGACAGGGGAGGGTTTGGGGGACTTATGGGGTAGCACTGGAAATGTAAATGAATAAATGCCTAATTAAAAAAGAAGATGTGTGGCTCAAGGGGCGGGGGAGGGAGTTTTTTACTAAGAGATCTTGCAGTCCTGTTTTTCTGTGTTTGGATTATTTCATTGAATTTAATGATATCTTGATCTACCAATGTTGTCACAGAAAACAAGATTTAATGGTCATGAGGTGACCAAGTAGAATTCTATAGTGCATGTTCCACATGTTCTACATCCATCCATCTGTTGATAAGTTATCCTATCTTGCTGTTGTTTTGTTCTTTACTTTAAAAAAATTTCATCACATGTCCAGTTAAAATGAATACTTAAATAAGTAATAAACATTTTCAGGAGAAATCCAAGTAAATTTTGCATTTCCAACTTTGTTTCAGGTGTCATTGTGTTGTGTAGTTTTTGTTTGTTTGTTTGTTTGTTTGTTTACTTACTCACTTTACACACTGGTCACAGCCTCCTCTCCTCTTTTTCTTCCTGGTCCCACCTTCACATATTCCCTTCCCCCAATACTTCCTCCTCTTCTCTGAGGAGAAGAGGAACTCCCCCCGCCCACACACACACATGCGTACCAACTCACCCTGGCATTTCAAATCACAGCAGGGCTAAGCACATCTTCTCCCATTTATCCTAGACAGGACAGCATGCTAAGGGAAGGGTATCCAAAGGCAGAAAATAGAGTCTAGGCAGCCCAAAGACTAGATTTCAAGTATGTCTCTACTGGTCTAGTAGATAAATAATGGAACATATTTGCTATGAGTAGTAAGGAGTGGCTGGAGTTGTAGCAAGCTAGAATTGTGTACTTACTTCAAGAGTTCCCCACTGAAAACGTTGGCTACTACTGATGGATCTTTTAACCCAAGATTTGATGTGAAAATCATTAACAAGCAAAGTGACAAAATAGGCAAATGCATGGTGTGGTCATTTTCTGAAGAAACTCATCTGGGGTTAAATATCATCTGGGAGTTGTCCCAGTTTCATGAGTGGACGAGGAATGGAACAGTAAGACAATAAGGAGATGTTGCTTTCATCCTATCAGATTTAAGCAGTACCAATCATTCCAGAGAAGTAAATCGTGAGATACTGCTCCAACAGAAGCTTAGATGTTTAAAGGGTGAAAGCTGCAGATGTGCTGTCACGAGTAATTCCACCCACATGCTAAAAAGGACCGCACATATTTTGGATAAAGATGGTGCATGAATATCTACAGTTATTATTGGAAACTAAAATATCTGCATGTTTGAGTATTTTTAAAATTTTTATCACCATATCTGAGTTACAGATAGTGGATCTCATTAGGACAATTTCATACTTACAAGTAATTCAATTGATTCTCTTGCTTGCTCAGGCACATAACCATAGAATTAACTTAAGATTCTTTCTCCCATACCTCATATCCAAATAGTAAGTTGTAGACAATACCTCTGAGGTATATTGTCAGAATCTAACCACATCTCTATACCACTATCTCCTAGTCTGTGTCGGTAGGAACACTTTCCTGATTGTGACAAGCTCTGATTACTTCACTTCTACAATCTATTCTCAGGACACAAACTAGAGTGATTTTTTTTTTACAGTGTAGTTTAGTTTATATGTCAGGCAGGTTCAGTCTTTCCAAAGCATTTTAGCTGTGCACTTAATAAAAGCTCAAGTCTTTCTGTGTTCTAGAATGTTCTCCAGGGTCTGGTTCTTCTCTGCATGTCTTCATATTCATTCCTCACATCCTCTACCACTGCTACGCCTACTAATTTCCTTATCTGTTCTCTCAGAACCCAGTGTCTACAGGACATTGTGTTTCTTATTCCATGTATCCTCCTTTAGCCTCTTAATGCTTATCACCATGTGACACCTTTCTGTTTCTCTGTCTACTTTTCATTGTAAGCCTCCTTAATAACCTAACTTCAATGAGGACAGAAAGCTGTGTCTACCAGCTATAGCCCCACTAATTAAAATGATATTTAACCTAGGGAATACCCAGTAAATATTTGTTGAATGAATTAGCTAGTAACTAACTTTGTAAGAATGAATAATCAATGAAAATACATTAAAATAATTTTGATAGACTGGAAGTATGTATATTAAAATTCTATGGCCACCATAAAGACCTATATGTAGGCATTTTAAAAATTGAATAGTTTCCCTACTTTCATGTTAAAGATTGAGCAAACATATATTATCTGAAATGTGGGCAGTATAAAATTTAATAAACTGTAGAGTGCATTTAGTGTAGGGTATAGGAGAAACTTAATTGATAACATCTACATACAGACCAGGTTTTTATCCTCTGGTGAGAAGAATAAAATCACACCTCAACTCTTTTACTTTCTTTTCCCTGCCAGTCTAATTTGTTCTGAAATGAAATAACAATTTAATTGTCTTTCTGAAACTTAATTGTTCTCAGTTCCCCAGCAGCATCTAATCATTTTTAGATAACTATCTGTACTGTTTCTCTTTTTGCAGCATTCCTAATATATCTCTACTTCATTAATATTTTACATGCAGGCATAATAAACATAGAGAAAAGTGTACAAAATAGAGACATAGAGTTTAACAAGTTGTTGAGGACAACCAGTGGTAAATCATTCAAGTATATCTTTTCCTCTGCCAAATCTTAGTTTTCCAGGCCATTGTTTATACTTTTATTTCTTTGACATTAGTGTATTGTGTCTCCTCTTTAGTATTTCCTCCAAACTGGTTCCACCTAGAAGGATATTGTAGTGATTTGAGTAGATACAGTCCCCATAGACTCATATTTGCAAGCTTGACCATAAGGAGTGGCACTATTATGAAGAGTAGCTTTGGAGTAGGTATTGCCTTGTTGGAGGGAGTTTGTTACTGTGGGGGTGGGTTTTGAGGTGTGCTCAAGCAATGCCCACTGTGGCACATAGTTCCCTTTTGCTGCCTGCAGATCAAGATGTAGAACTCTCAGCTTCACCTCCAGTACCATGTCTGCATTGACACTGCCATGCTTCCCACCATTATGATAATGGACTAAACCTCTGAAACTATAAGTAAGTCTCAATTAAATGTTTTCATTTATAAGAGTTGTCTTGATCATGGTTTCTCTTCACAGTAATACAAAATAAGTAAGACAAATATCTATTATCTTCTAAAGCTCAGACATCTCTAAAACATGGAAGCAAGTAGATAATCCGCAAGTGAACAACATCTACAGCATCTTTATAGCATAGAGCAGCTTTCTGAATCCAGCATCATGGTAATCATTTAAGATGTACTCAAGAGTTAATTATTCAAATCCAAACATACTCATACCCTTACCACATAGCTTTCATTGAGTAGTTAGAGTTCGGTGAATTTTATCTGAAAGCAAAAATTATGGAAATGTGGTATATCCCCTAAAATGTAAAGGTTTAGGTCATGAGGCAAGGCAGGTTATATATAAACAGATGCACATGTGCATACTTACTGTTGATCAGACATACACATACACACACACACACACTCACACACACACACACACAATATTGTTATATAATAATACCTCTAACAATTGTTTTGTGATTCCAGTTTTATTATCAGAAACAAAAACAAAAAAAACAAACAAAAAAAAACCCTTTCCATTCTAATTCACCTTAGAATTATGTCTTTCTCATCACTAATTCCTGTGCCTTAACAATTCTTCTCCTAAAGTAATTTAGAAAGCTTAACTTCTCAAATTTATTTATCATTTCTGCCTAAATAAAACATAAAGGGGAAAGAAAATATATTAAACTAAGAATATAAAAGAGACAGTGGGGGCAAAGCATGGTGGTTGAAACTGTATGTCTCTTTGGTCTGGGGTTGTTTGGTTGTTAGTTTTGAGACAGAGTTCAACTACACATCCCACAGTAGTTTTGAACTTACCCTCCTCTCAACTCAGGCTCCCATGTTCTAGACTTACATGAATAAATTCCAAAATGTAGATCTTCTGTCTTAGCAGATCTCAGTTTAAGTGAAAGAGCCATCTCAGTTCTCACTGATAATGAATTCTGAGATACCTTTTATTAAACTAACACAGTTGGAGAAGCACTGAGTGTTAAACAGTGACTTAATAGATGAAAATTCCAGTTTGCTTCAGGGTGCACATCAGAACTCTGATGGTTGCATTGATTGTATCTGTTAGATATCACGATAAAATTACTACACGAGCCAGTGACTTAAAATGATGATCAACACCCACCCCCTCATCATGTTATTAAGAGGGCTATTTGTTTGTTTGTTTGTTTTCTACTACTAAGTAGCATGGACTCATTTCAGTCTCAACTTACCCAGGTGGCTTTGGTGACTTTGGTTTGACCCCCATGCCACTGTGAAGAGGATGATGGCTTTCTTGGCTCTACCACTGTGAGCTGTCTTTCATTTTAAATACCAATAGCCAGTGCTTGTCCTTACCACCAAGTCAGAAAATCCCATGTGTCCCTTATGCTGACATTCTATGTTCTACATATTTCACATCATATTGGCAAAAATGGGTGAGAGTGTAGTCAAGTCACGTTACAGGAAGGAGAAATAAATTGAAGGGAGGGGTTATAGATTCATATTGACAAGACCGTGACAGAGAAAAAGTGGAGAATTTGGGCCAAATAATTGTATTACTTGGGGGCAAGATGGAAAATAGAGATCAGAATTGACCTTCGGTTCAGTTCGACTAAGATATTAGTTTGCTAAGATGAAAAGGTACAGGAAAAAAGGGACATGGTGATCTCACTACCATGTGGGCATCAAAGCCTTGGCACTTTAAAGAGAACGTGTAACTCAGCAAAGAGTGGAGCTCATCTGCATTAGCACTAAGCTCCCAGGGAAGTTAGATATTGCTGAAAGCTCCTGTTATTGCCTGGCTTCAGTGGTCAGGGTAGAGTGATGCCTTAGGCTACAGAAGGATGATAGAGTTTTCAATAAACTGTTTGCTTACTTCAAAGTATATGGGTTTCCAGAATTAATCTCTTTAAGAAAACCTGACAATTCCATTAATTAAAAACCCCACCATTTTGTCCTTCTCTAGTCAGTTTTTACTTTACTTCTGAAAAAAATTCTCTGGGCTCCTTGCTGCATACAAAATGACTCATTGTTGTGTTCTCAGCATAGGTACATCTGGCTGAGCCAATATTCAAGAGTGAAAAGAAATGAGAACCAGGCTCAGACATTCTCCTCTGATTACATTATGACTCAGGACACCCACCAGTAATTTTATTCATTACTGGATATTAAAATCAAAGGCCTTTAATATGCAGCAACAGAGTTGTCCAAATTGAACCTCATCTGTGCGCCCTGGTAGAAGTTTTCTTAGCAGGATGCATAGGTAATTTTAATAAACCTTTTATTTTTTCAGTCTGCCCACAAAGGATTTAATGAAACTTTGACATTTTCTTGGTGCATCACAGACCAGTACTCTATCTTTCCTCCCATTGCAGGTATTTTTAAGAATAAGTTGAACTGATCATGGTGGATACAGTTGATAATTTCAAAAGGTAACCTGCTGCTTTAATGCATCCCAGAATATCTGGCAAGAACATAGGCACTTTCTTTCCCTTCTCTTATCCATAAACAGGTTGAAGATAGCTCCATTAGCCTTACTATTTATCTTGTCAAAAATCTGATGAAGACATCAGTATCTGTGTTCTGAGGACATTGTGTCCTCATTTCTTTTTGGCTCTCCTTATTCTAAATATGAGGGAAGTAAATTTCAGAAACAAAGAAACAAACAAACAAAAAACACAGGGTGAGTAGACTTCCAATCTGTGGTCCTTTGGATGTGCAAAGAAGCAAGAGATTATGAAAGGAAATTGATTCTAGAAAAAATTCTGGCAGATTTGAGTTATTAAGATTAATATAATTATTGAGATTTAAACCTTTGCAAGGTTTGTTGTCATTATTAAAATAGCTTAATACAGGCTCTATTCATAAAATAGTCATGAGAATTAAATAATATAGGACATGCTCTATATTCATATTAAGCAGAGTACAAATGAAAATTCATTGCCACTCATATAGGAAAATGGCTCATTGGATCTTCAGAGATCTCTCAAACAGAGTGTGATACTTACTGCAGCACCTGCCCCTAGCTAATCACTATTACAACTATTGTATATAGGTGAGCTCATTTAATATTAATTTAACATAAACACTCTGTGTTTGCCCTCACATAACACTTCCACTAAGGCTATGGAGACAAATAAACTATGACATAAGAGGTCACATGGCTGAGCTGGCATTATGTAAGTAGCCAGCTGTCAGGGGCAGAATTCTAACTTAGTAGCTAAATAATGGACGCTGTTTCCAACAGCCCTGTGATGTGGTTTCTGGAAAGAAACTAACCTGAGGAAGGATGAATGATATAATTATAATCTTTCTTCAGAGCTTACATAGCTCTAACTCTGTGTATACCTACAGACTAACTTGAATATCTAGAAATGTCTGCTTTTCCTATTGTAGAACAAGAAATGAGGAGCAGAGACAATGTGTATTGTTTTCATTATGTTAAATGAAACTTTTAGGACATTACAGGTAGGTGTTACCGTCTGTGTTCTCTGTCTTTCATTTCTTTATAGGGCTTCTAAAAATATTCTAAGGTCTTGGAACCTGAGGACATAAGTGACCAGCAATTTGGAACATTGGATCCCTTCATCAACATCATTATCCCTTCCAAAGCAGCAAAGCACATGTAAAGGAACTGTGGCATTCGATTCTGGAGATTTCTGAAATGATGGCAGCTGCAGCTGCCAGCCTCCTGCCTGGTGCAGAGGTTGGCACTGCCAATAGGTCCTCCTAACACAGCCAATGAGTAGCCAGGACCAAAGACGGATAATTCTCAAGCTTGATGAGTACCCTCTAGAAGAAGACCCATATAGGCCTGAAGGAAGAAGGCATGGCACACTCACTATTGATCAGGAGGATGCCTTACTTTATATACAAACAAGATCTCCTTAGAGACAAATGAGAATACTCCAGGAGGTGGCATAAGGTACAGAACATAATAGATAAAGGATTTGATATTAAAACAAGTATAGTGCCATTTACTATCTTAATCATGCTACAGAAAGCAAAATATAAACTCAATTTAGTTTTATAAAAGTAATAGTGCTCTAGGGGTGGATGACAAGTTAGGATTAGTGCATACTAGACCAAATAAAGAATATTGTCAATTAAGAATATTGTCAAGATCCAGCATTTTGCTGTATACAAGAAACATACTTCAATAACAAAGACAGTTACTACCTCAGGATAAAAGGATGGATAAAGGTCTTCCAAGCAAATAGTGCCAGGAAACAAGCTGGAGTTGTCATCCTAATATCCAATAAAATAGACTTTCAACCAAAAGTTATCAAGCATGATGAGGAAGTCACTTCATATTCACCAAGGGGAAAATCCACCAAGAGAAAGTAAACTATCTAAACAGGCCCATATAACACAAGGAAATAGAAAAAGTTATTATAATCCTTCCAACCCTGACCCCCAAAGAAAAGCCGAGGACCAGATGGACTTAGTGCAGAATTCTACCAGACCTTCAACGAAGACCTGAAACTAATATTACTCAAAATATTCCATAAGAAAGAGAAGGAACACTACCTAACTCATTCTATGAAGCCACAGTTACTCTGAAAACTAAACCACACCAGGACTCAACCAAAGAAGAGAACTTCAGACTAATCTCCCTTATGAATATTGATGCAAAAATGCTCAATAAAATTCTTTCAAACTGAATCCAAGAACACATCAGAACCATCATTCACCACTATCAAGTAGGCTTCATCCCAGGGATGCAAGGTTGGCTTAATATATGAAAATCCATTAACATAATCCACTATGTAAAAAAACTCAAAGAAAAAAAATCATATGATAATCTCCTTAGATGTAGAAATAGCATTTGACAAGATACTACACCCCTTGATGTTAAAAGGATTGGAGAGATTAGGAATTCAAGGCCCATACCTAAACATAATAAAAAACATTTTACTGCAAATGAACAGCCAATATCAAATTAAATACAGAACTACTTGAAGCAATCCCACTAAAATTGGGGAAAAGACAGGATGCCCACTCTCCCCATATCTGTTCAATATAGTACTCGACGTGCTAGCTAGAACAATAAGACAACAAAAAGACATCAAGGGGATACAAATTGGCAAAGAAGAAATAAAAGTATCACTATTGTCAGATGATATAATGGTATACATAAGAGACCCCAAAAGTTTAACGAGAAAACTTTTCCAGCTGATAAACAACTTCAGCAAAGTGGCCGGATATAAAAGTAACTCAAATAAATCAGTAGCCTTCCTTTATGCAAATGATAAACAGGCTGAGAAAGAAATTATGGAAACAACTCCCTTCACAATTGCCACAAATAATATAAAATATCTTGAGCTAATTCTAACCAAACAAGTGAAAGACTTGTATGACAATAACTTCAAGTCACTCAAGAAAGAAATTGAAGATCTTAGAAAGTGGAGAGATCTTCCATGCTCATGGATTGGCAGAATTAATATATTAAAAATGGCCATCCTACCAAAGACAAGCTACAGATTCAAAGCAATCCCCATCAAAATCCTAACACAATTCTTCAAAGACATGGAAAGAGCAATTCTCAAATTTATCTGGAAAGGCAAACAAACAAATAAACAAAAAACCAAACAAATTTAAAAAACAAAAACAAAAACAAAACCCAGATTAGTGAAAACAATTCTTAACAATAAAAAAACAGCTGGGGAAATCACCATCCCTGACTTCAAGCTTTACTACAGAGCAATAGTGATAAAAACTGCATGGTAGTGGTACAGAGACAGACAATTCGTTGATCAGTGGAATAGAACTGAAGGGATCCAATAGCAGGGTGACCACGTGCACGGCTCCGAACAGCAAAGCGGCAGGTTACAGCAGTGGGCATGGCAGAACAATTAAGCTGGCAAGCTCCACCCCTGAGCAAGCAGGTTTCAGGCTGGGGGAGGGGAGACTACAATCCACAGCCAAACAGTAGATGGATTTTGGACATTCTTAAGGGAGAATAGGAGGAAGAATTGTAGCCCCAAAGGGGATAGGAACCGGACAGGAAGACCAACAGAGTCAACTAACCTGGAACCTTGGGGCTCTCAGAATCTGAACCACCAACCAAAGAACATTCACGGGCTGGACCCAGGCCTCTTTACACATATGTAGCAGATGAGCAGCTTGGTCTTCATTTGCGTCCTGAACTGGAATGGTAGCTATACCAAAAGCTGTTTCCTGTATATGAGATATGTTCTTCTCTCCGGATTGCCTTGTCTGGCCTCAGTGGGAGAGGAAACACCTAGCCTAGCAGAGACTTGAAGTCAGGGCATACCCAGGAGGGTCTCCACCCACTCAGAGAAGGGGAAGGTGGCATGGGCGGCAGGAAGGATTGTGGGAAGAAGTGACAGGGAGAGGGCAATGAGAGGGATGCGAAGTGAATAAATTAGAAGAGGAAGAGGAGGAGGAGGGAGGAAGAGGAGGGGTTCAAAAGTAGGGATAGAAAACAAGACAGAGGAGAATTTCAAGAGGAAGTGAACAGGATGAAGGATGTGGGGGGTTCCTACATTTTAGAGAAGTACTGAAAGGATTAATCATTCAATCATTGGGGATTGACAGCCTTTTTAGCCAAAAGATTGTGCTTGTACCTGCTGAATATGTGAAACTGTTCCAGAAAAGCTTTGAAACTGTTACAAAAATATATTTGAATAGTATGCATTCTACATGAGCCCCTCAGCAAGGGTTGGGAGTAAGGGGTTGGTTTGGTTTGGTTTGGTTTTTGTTTGTTTTGTTTTGTTTTGTTTTGTTTTTGTAGTTAGATGTAAAACTTCTTCCTCTAAACAAATGGGAATGAAAGCAAAAATAAAAAAAAAAATGAAGTCTGGAAACATTTTCTCCTCCACTCCTGTTTCAAATCCACTTGAAACTTACATCACTTAATCATACAAAATATATCCCTGATTTAGAACTGTCCCCACAGACTGGCACTTAATTCTGTTTACTCTCAGAGTTCATTATACGTATTATGAGAGCAGAATCAATTTCTAGATTTAGATTTCTCCTTTAACTCTTTCTCTATTTATTAATGAGTTTGAAGTGCTCAGCCCTAAATCTAACTCTGACCTTCCCTGGTCTCTTACCCAAGGCAGATCCCAACATCTGCTGGGGATCCTCAGGTGGCATGAACCATATAACTTGTCAAGATTGGATAAGCCACTCACTGTGTTGATCTTTCTGCTAGCTTCCAAAGTTATGTTGCTCTTATTAAAATGTCAGTTGCCTGACCTTTGGAGGCACAGGGGAGCCTCAGAGGATATTCCAGGCAATCAAAAACAAGCAGTTAAAATCGGATAGTGGAGAGAAACAGATTTGCCAGGTGAACTGTGCGTTATGTTAACATGGCTCCGTATTAAAACAGGACTCTCTGTTCCTGGAGGTTTATTGGAACAAATTGAGAGTGCAGGCTAGGTTAATACAACCATTCCTCTCTGAGGTCCCGGGAAGAAGGGTTTCAGGAAGGGGCTCTTTCCCTTGATATAATTTGTTTTTCTGTTTGTTTGCTTGTTTGTTTTTTGGGTTTTTTTGTTTGTTTGTTTTTGTTTTTGCTTTTTTTTTGGAATGTGAGCTTGGGAAAGTGTCATTTAATCTGCTATGGAGAGCCATTTTATATTATCTGGACAGTATTATTCTAGTAACATTTTGATAAATAAAAAATTTTACATGCTACAAACTTGAACTAACTAAAGAGAACACTGTTGTGGCTGGGCAAACAGCAAATGCAATTTTAACTACAATTAGCAACATTTATATTCCAGGGTAAAAATGAATATGGCCAAGGAAAAGAGCCTTATCAAGTCTCTCCACTTGCAACATAAATCTTCTATGAGTTAATAATCACAGACATTTTTATGAAACAATCTCATTCTTAGCACGAGTCTCTGCTTTCTGCATTCTGCCTGCCTTTATAGAGACTTTTCTCAGAGTGAGAGGAGTTGAAAGAGGCTCTCCATAGTACTTTTGGGACAATTAGCTGGGAAGCATCAGGGGACAATAGGGGTCCAACTTATTCTGCCCTGAAGAATTCTGGCAATTGATAGAAAGGCAGCGAGAGTGCACTGTGCAGGCAATCTAAATGCAGTCTAATTACAGAGAATCTAAAACTAGAGGAATTATCAGAGAAGAGTCTGAATTGGAAAAAAACAGGCTTTGTGACAGTCGCTACCTTTTAAGAATTCTCTATTAGATTACGGTAACATAATCAGAATTTTCTATATCCAGTAAGACACAGTTTAAAAAAAAAACCATGGAAACAGAACAATGTGAAAGTTACTTGCCTATCAGCAGAGTGGTACTTTGAAGCAAAAAGTATGTCTCTGAAAATTCCTTTTTCTAAGATGGAGTGATGAACTTGCATTTGAAGTTTGAAAGTCTTTTAGCAATCAAAGAATCTAGTTGAAGAAAAACTTTCTATATTATTTATTAATCAGAATGAATTATACATTCAATATTATCTTCAGATTCCCTCTAAATTAGTTTGACCTATTTGGGCAGTCTTTCAGAATCTCGCTGATAAATGAACATTTGAGACTGAAAACACAAGGACTTCCCTCTGAAGATTTCACAGGCCTGGCATGTCAGAGGTAGACCAGATAGCATTCTTGATTTAAAATTAGAAGCTTAAACATGAAGGCAAATGAAAAAATTACCTGACAATATCCAATGAGTGTTATTTTCAGTAAGACTAATAGGAGTAAGTAAGCCAATGGAAGGAGTTAAAGAGGCTTTGGTAGAACTTTTGAAAAGAAAATATACGTTTTTTTTTTTTTTGTCAGAATATATGGATAATTTTCTAACACACTTTTCACTACTTATTTTTCTTATATTCAAAGTACTTGGTGAGTTATGAAAAGTCCTACACCATTGCACAACCTTAGCAGATTAAAATTTTCTAGGCTGAAATGCATACAGTGATTTGCTTAAGACCATATATTTATTGGTATTTGGGATTAGAATCCTGACACGGAGGCTGTAATAATCAACAGGCACCATGGCTCTCATCCATCCCTCAACACAACTTTACTCATGTTTCCACGTCTAAAGAGGAAGTGTTCAATGGTATTAAGGTGTCATTCACCAACACAGGTGTGTGTGCACATGCCTTTGTGTGTGTGCATGTGTATGTGCTTGTGTGTGTGTGCTTGTGTGTGTGTAATTCAATGTCCTTTGTCCAGAGTCACTTAATAATCAAGCTTAAAAGACAGGAGTTGTTTATTTGTTTCTTTTCTGTGAGAATTGTCATATAGGTCACAGAGTTAATTTTTGCCACTTATACTTTAGGGACCTGGTGCTATGTGCCTTGAACCCCATCTTCATTTGGAGATTCATGGGTAACTTAGAATTTCCACCTCCTCTTTGAAAACGTCTCTGAGGAAGGATTTACTGATGAACACTTCAGTCTACAGGCCAACTGTAATAGTCCTAATAAGCAGAGATTCTTAACCAAAACCCAACAGATGGGCATATGTTTGGAGAGTTTACAAAATCACTGGAATTCAATATTCACTTTTCAAATTTGTTGTATAGATTTTTTGAGAAAAGATCTATAAAATCATCAAATGTTCAGAAAAATCTGTCTCTCAAAAGTATTTAGCCAGAAACAACTTTCTGTCTCATTAGTTTGAGTGTTTAGCAGAAAATTGTTCAAATCAGTGGTTTCATAGCAAATGGGATAATCTTACAAATGATGTTAGCAAGTTGAATTTTTTAATAGAGATATTATAATTTCTTCATGAAGAATAATACTAGAATAATACAAGAATGATATCAGAAAGATTAAGTTGTGATCCATCCATTAGCTGACTGTGAGCATCCACTTCTGTGTTTGCTAGGCCCCGGCATAGTCTCACAAGAGACAGGGATCACAGGGCTCCCAATGGAGGAGCTAGAGAAAGTACCCAAGAAGCTGGAGGGGTCTGCAACCCTATAGGTGGAACAACATTATGAACTAACCAGTACCCCTGAGCTCTTGACTCTAGCTGCATATGTATCAAAAGATGGCCTAGTCGGCCATCACTGGAAAGAGAGGCCCATTGGACATGCAGACTTTGTGTGCCCCGGTACAGGGGAACGCCAGGGCCAAAGGGGGGGAGTGGGTGGGTAGGGGAGTGGGGGTGGGTGGGTAAGGGGGACTTTTGGTATAGCATTGGAAATGTAAATGAGCTAAATACCTAATAAAAAATGGAAAAAAAAAAAAAAGAAAGATTAAGTTGCTATCAGATAGGTACATGAAAAATTCTAAAACAGTGTAGAAATATAACTAAATTATCATAAATTGTTAATAACATTTTTCTCCCTATTGTTCAAAATGGGAAATTCAATCCAATATTTGTGATGAAGAAATTGCCTATAGGGGTTGTCCAAAAGAGCAGTATACTTGCAATAAGCATATTTAAAGAGAAGTATAAGAAACAAATAGATGATATGAAATATAGAAGTAGGAAAAATTTTAGTTATTCTCTATAAATAGTAACTAATTTGTCTGCAACTCACATTAGGGAACATTTTCTATGAAAGAACAATCTTAAAATAGTGGTGTGGATAAGTGTCAAATTTATGAGTCAAATAAAAGAGAATACATGTCTCCTAATTGCATCTTCAAAATCATCCCATTCCTGATAAGAAGGTGGCCTTTGGAATTGTGTGGGAAAAGAGTACACTGAACTGTCTAAGAGATTGCAGCATTCCTTCGAAGGTTCACCAAGAGTCGTGTGTTCCCAACAGGACTGTCTCTTACCTAATCACTGAGTGGGGATCGACATTTCGGGAAGATTTGGTTTTGTCAGTCACTGCCTTACATACTGCACACACATTTCCAGTTCCATCCCCAGATCCACAGATTTTTCCAGAGAAGGTGATCCTGAGGCACCCTGAAGTTTTAAAAGCATTGAATTAATGAATTGCATCTCTTCAACAGTTATGTGAGCTGTCTCTATTACCACCCTTTTTAAAGGTAAGAAAGACATCATTGCATACGCTAGCAAGCGTTTGTTGCAAGGACCGTGATATAACTGTCTCTTGTGAGACTAGGCCGGGGCCTAGCAAACACAGAAGTGAATGCTCACAGTCAACTATTGGATGGATCACAGGGCCCCCAATGGAGGAGCTAGAGAAAGTACCCAAGGAGCTAAAGGGACCTGCAACCCTATAGGTGGAACTAACCAGTACCCTGGAGCTCTTGACTCTACATATGTATCAAAAGATGGCCTAGTCGGCCATCACTGGAAAGAGAGGCCCACTGGACAGGCAAACTTTATATGCCCCAGTACAGGGGAACGCCAGGGCCAAAAAATGGGAATGGGTGGGTAGGGGAGTGGGGGGGGGGTGTGGGAGACTTTTGGGATAGCATTGGAAATGTAATTGAGGAAAATAGGAAATTAAAAAAAAATTCAAAAAAAAAAAAAAAAGAAAAGAAAAGAAAAGAAAAGAAAAGAAATAGAGGCATCTATAGAGACAAATAACCCAGCAATAGTCAGAGGTAGGACAAGTTCAGCAAGCCTGGAACTTTAGTTTTCATCAACACAATGGTTTTGTTTGTTTGCTTGTTTTGTCTTGTTTTGTTTTTGTCAGTGGTAACCCGGTCAGCAATCCAAACCCTCGGAATTAACAGTTGAAAGGAACTTTCTTGGGTAGGATGATTAAATTAAATTGATTTTGAGCTCACATAAAGCTCCTCAAAATTTAGGAGAAGACACTCTCAAGACGATGCCCAGCCAAAGGTTTTCCAGTGTTGTGCTAGAAACTCTTGAATAAAGAAGTCCTGAGGGATGGGAGGTAATACTGTGGCCAAATCTAGACACATCTAGGGTGTGGCTAGCATTAGATTTATCTGACAAATGGGGAGAAAACTTACAATTTTTCTGAAACTTAGGAAGACAAAAACCAGTAACTTAGCCCTCCTTTTACTTTGGACTGAGCTTTCTTAGAAAAACACAAAGAAACAAACCAAATCGTTGTTATGCTGCTCAGTGAAGCTTTAATATATCAAAATTTGTTCTAAATTATTGCTTACTGTGCTTATTATTATAGCAATAATATATAGTTAAGTCAGAGACCTAAAATCATAGACTACTTCTTCCTTCTACACACTTTCATTGTCAGGTTATATACCTAAGAAAACTTTAGCCCTTAACTCGGTTATGTGCACCCTGGTTGCAGGGAACACAATTGCCTCAGCACATAAATGGTTTTTCTTACCTTTGACTGCATCTACTGCCATTTGGCTTCCTACACCAAGGTTCCCTGATAAATGAGCAGTTGCATTAATGCTGCCATCACTATCACTGGCCTGATCAATACAAAGCATGTTAACCTGACTAATTAATTGCTAGAATCACCTAACTAACTTGGAGGAACACTTAGCTATGCAAAGTGGATAGAGATATTCTCTTAGTGACCTTTGTAGTGTGCTGCTGTTCGAAAAGTAGGGTGTTTCAGTTCTGTTCCCAACAGGAGTTTCTTCTCTAAGTAAAAGCAATCCCCCTGCCTGTGTGAATGTAGTTAAGATTACATGCTCTTACTCTACCATTCAATGCAGCTGACGTTTACTCTTGTAAAAGAGGAACCGTACTTGTCCCATATGAGTAAATTACCTGAGTAATTTGGGGTAGAGGCTTGCTGTAGTAACCCCCTTCTCAGCTTCCAACAGAATTGGAGAGCCATCTGAGTTTCCCTGGTTTAACAGTGTGTGACTTAATAATAGCTGGCATTTTTATGATTTTACACTAAAGCATGTTTATTACTTCCTTGAGAATTTCTTGCAATGTAATTTGGTCAAATTTACCTCCTCCCTTCTCCTGACCTAATCTCAGACCTGCCTCTATCACCCTATCTCCTCAACTTCCTATCTTCTCATGTTATAACCCAGAAAATCATGTGTTGCCCATATACTCCTGGGTGTGGGTCCACCACCAAGATTCCAAATTTCAACACTGCCATTGTATATATTATTTTAATGAAATAAGCTTTCATGTATACCAGAACCCTTGAACTTTCTTTTTACCTGACAATTATTTTGGAGTTCTATTGTGATTTTTGAGATTATTATATAAGTAGATTATTTCTCCTCTTCCCTTTCCTCCCTTCAAAACCTGTTTCTCACTCCTTTGTTCTATCTCAAATACATGACCTCTTTTTCTTGAATTGCTTCTACATATGTGTGTGTGTGTGTGTGTATGTGTGTGTATGTGTGTATCTCTGTGTGTGTGTATGTGTGCATCTCTCTCTCTCTCTCTCTCTCTCTCTCTCTCTCTCTCTCTCTCTCCCTCTCTCTCTCTCTCTCTCTCTCTCTCTGTATGTATGTGTGTGTGTGTGTGTTTGAGTTCCTAAATATATAAAAGCAAACTGCTCAGTCTGTCTAACGGTACTTGTTTGTATGTTTCAGCATTATTTAGCATTAACTAATTGGCATTCTCTTCCCTGGGGAGGACTGATTTCCCCCAGCTCCCCTCATCCTTACTTGCCCATAGTTCTTTCCCACTTCTGTGATAGCCTGTCTGTTGGTATAGTCCTGTTCTTGTCATATTTACAAAGCTGTGGTGATAAGATTTCATGGATGTAACTTCTGACATTTCTAGCAAGACAATCTCACAACAAACTCCCTCTTCCTCTGGCTCCTACAATCTTTCTGTTCCTGCTTTCACAGTGATCCCTGAGGCTAAAATTTGGGAATTGTGTTGCAGATGTATTCCATTTCTTCAATGTTAGACATAGGCACTGTGTCAGATTTTCTGTGGTGCTAAGAATATGACCCACGGAATCACGAAGAGTAGTATACACTCTACCATCTAAGTTACATTCATAGCCCCCCAAAGCATTTTAAATTCAGTGGTTGATAGTTAATTTTAATTTGGATATTTTTGTAGGCTCAGACAATAGGCCAAGCGTGTCTCATTTCAATATTGTTTGTTTTTACTTGATGGTTCTGAAGCAGAAGCCAGCTTCATGTGTGGTAAATCTAGACAAATGGTGTTCCACAGCATCTTCATGGAGCATATGTACTATTTCTATTTTTATATCAAAGTAGTAAAGGAACACACAAGTGACAAAGTAACTGTTACTTTTTTACTCCTGAGGAAGAAGATCAATTAAAATGTAATATTAAATTGAGGAAAAGATGCATGGAATCTTTCAAATCTGCTCTGCATGCTGACAGTGATGCTATTAACTGTCTGTAGTGAAAGAGTAAAGTTTGAATAATTGTATCTTCCCCTTTTCTCCACAAATTAAAACCAAATACCCCACTGGTTCTTATTCAAATTAAAAATTATGAGTCCCTGAGTAGACACAAGGGAGGAGGCAGAAGAAAATATTGCAAGCAAGTAAATTGTACTACCATGTTGCTGCCGAAGTTTTTATTTATACCACTGAAGGTGCCCTGGCTTTAGCTGAGATTTATCTAGTGCTTAATTGAATATTTTTTGATTGCCTGTTATGTGCAAAGCACTGAAGAAGCCATCAAATTTTATGTTTATTTCCTCGAGGACTTTACCATGGAAGAATTGTGAGGTAAGTTACATTTTTCATGATTTGATAAAATACTTATATAAAACAACTTTATTGTAGAGGGGTTTACTTTGGCTCAGGGTTTAAGGACACACAGTCAATTACATCAGAGAAGGCATGGCAGTCAGGACTAGCTTGATCTGGGACTAGAAGCTTGCCGAGAGCTTCCTCAAGCTCCATGGATCAGGAAACAGGAAACCTGTCTGCAACTGGAGCCAGCTATAATCTCCTGTGTCTTCCTGCTAAGCTCCTTGTCTAGAAGGTTCTGTAACCTCTGAAAACCCACTGTCATCATCTCAGGGCCAAGTGCTCAAATGAAGACATCCCTGGGGACAGCTTATCCAAATAGATGAACAGGTGGGGATGCTACTTTGTCATTAGCAAAAGCAGAAGTCAGATACGGTGATGAAGACACCAGGAGCATGCTGAGCCACACTCAGGATGGACTTGGCACATAGATGTTGGCATCAGCTGGATGGTCTTTCTGAGAGAAAACTTTCTTTATACCTTCTAGTCTGACTTAGCATTACTTGAAACCACCAATACAAATGTTCACTGGTTTGAATGGGACATCCAGCATTCCAGGCCTCTGAGTTCTTGGAAAAGATTGTTTCCTCTGTGGCAGAGTTGTTGGAACTTGAGAAAGCTATGTGAAAATGCAGATCAAGTGTTTCCATTCTGTGGAAGGGTTTTCTTCTTAGCTGGTTTGCAAAGTTCAGGAAGCAAGCCATGCCAACTCAACCCTTGTGATTTCTGAGTGATGATATGTCCCAAAGACAAAGATAAGGGGAAAATGGTTCCTTCTGTCGTGCACAATTACACATTATCCAGAACTTTTCTCAAGCCCAGGAGGGAGCTCCAAGCTTCTCATCACCCATGGTGAATTCAGGAAGCACCTAGGAGCCAACATTCATACTGGGATTTAGAACAAACCTAACGATTCTGAAGGCCAGCCTGTAGATGTTGGTCACCTATTTTCATTTCTCATTTTCACCCTGGAGTTTTGAACAAAGTAATCCTAAGGACAGGTTGATATTCCATTCATCCAGTTAACCTTTGAAGAATTCAGGTAGGCAGGGAGGCATCATAGTATATTTTCATTAACAGGAAGCAATCATTTCATCCCCAGAGTTGAAAATGAGCTGCAAACTTTGACAGACCCAAAACAAACATTGTGTTGACTTTTCCTGCTTGGGTGAAAAATGTCAAAGAACATCTAGTTTTGTGGGTAATGAAAATGTGGTGTATATACATGATGGGATTTAATTCAATATTGCAAAGAATAAAGTTATGAAATTTTTTAAAGAGGAGAAGAAACTGGAAAATATTACATTTAGTGAGATGACTGTCAGAAACGTAAAGATCTCATGCCTGCTCTTCTGTGCATATGCAAACTTTTAATGTTGCGTGCATGTGAATGAAAGTGTGACACTAAACAGAGGACCACCAGAGTAAGAGCCAGAGGTGTTGAAAGCAAGAGTGGGGTGGGGATGAGGCGTGGGAAGTGGAGGCACAGGTCCTAAGAGGCCTGTAAGTAGAAAGGAGGCTCCTCGAGCAGGGGGACCAAGAAAAGCAGGGAGAGTAAAGACCAGGCATGGGGAAGGAGGTGAAAAAGAAAACAAGTTTTGTTTGGATAATACTACACCGAACCTTAATTCTTCATAAACAGATGGAAAATAATTTATCAAAAAGGAGGGGAAAAGAGAGAACTGTGAGTCCCCAGAATATTTCTAGATTCTATTGGCTGTGAGTGGAGACCCTTCTAGTCTTTATGTGATTTCCAAGTCTCTGTGCTTCTGCCTTACAGTATTTTTAAGAAACACTGAAAGGGTCCAGAGAATGGTACTGGCTATTTGAACTGTGAGCTGGCTATTTGAACCTACCCAATGCTTGGTGTCTGAATAGGAATTAGAATTGGTGCCTTTTTTTGAGAGAGGTTAGCTGGTTGAGAAAACTTTTATTTTTCCCTTTAAAGTCCTTCAGTACTTTGTGAGTGCAAATCCATGGCTAATGTAGCTGTTTTTCTTTAATTCAATCATTTTTGCCTGAGTAACAATGACAGATACCTCAGATGTTCCTGAAAAGTTCCAGGTATCATTGAATATATGTCTCCATCTTCCAGGTCTGTGGAAGCCTTCGGTATCAACAGTATTTAGGCATTGTAAATATAATGCCATGGTTTTAAATAACATATATGATTCTTATTTTCTGTACAATAAAAAAACAAGTAACAGAAAGATATGAAAAAAGGACTAAAGTTATTGCATATCCAAATTCTACTCAGAGATAAGCACTTAATATTTAATTATATTTTCCTAAATTTTGGTATATACTTACAGACTTCATCTTTACATATTATTTTGATTAGTTTTTTCAGTGAGATTTTTACTTCAGCAAGAAGTGCACATTTTTTGATATCTTTTCATTATGGCTTGTTGTTTCCATACTCGTAGATCACATCCACCCTGAGTTCTTGCACTCTTCTGCTGAAAGTCCTGGTGAGCACTGCATGGTTGATGATACTCCTGTCATAGTCAATAGTCTCAAACTTATTTTCTCTTGTCCTCTTCACTCTCTTCCCTTCCTATCCATCCTTCCCTCTATCTCTCCTTCTTCCTCCCTCCATTCTTGCCTTTTTTATATTTTATAGGAAGATGGATTCTTAGTGTCCTTGGAAAATATCCCATTTTGAGTTTTTTGGCCATTGCAGTGTCATAGACCCTCTGACAGCAGCAGGTACCTTCCAATGAGTGTCCAAATGTTTCCCCTCCTCAGTGCTTGTTTGCTTATGTGCTTGTTTGTTTGTAAGAAGTTCTGCACAGTTGTACCCAGCAACTCTTAGGTCCTCCATAATTATGGACAGATGCGAGTAAAAGTTCGGTGACAGATGACAAGGAGTTTGCCCTATACTGCTGTCTTCTGTCACAGCATGTCAAGATTTTATTAAACTCCTGTCAGTACAAGGCCCATATAACATTCTCCATCTGTCTACCATCTCTGCTTCAAAGCTTTGCCCATGACCTTGCTTTCTGGACACATGTACATCTCTTTTAGGTCAGAACCTCTGTGACTCTACAAAGCCCTGTTTCCTGTTTTGCTCCTTTGCCCAGTCTTCTGAATGCTTATTTCCCTTTTCTTGAGACCCTTTGCTTATTCCTCTTAAGGTTTAAAAATCACAAGAATATAACATCAACCTGATTAAATTTTAATCTGTTGCAAAGCCACATTTCGTGTTTTATCATTTCATGATACTGCTGTGATCCCTCTCTCTGTTTGCAGTTCTATTCTCTGCATCATCCTTAGCACTTAGTACTAAGTACTTAGCACTTAGTGGAAGTCATTCGGCAGATATATGTGCTTTTGAAAAATACACAGTGTTGTTATATGGATGCAGCATAACAGCCATTGTAGAATGAATTTTGTGTTATTGATTATTTTTTAAAATGACATTAAGCATTAAGATCTGTTCACATCATAGCTATGTGCAAATCAAATTAATCACGCCAGCTTACTCAAATAGACCCCACAGATGGCAAATATCACATTTTAGTCATTTCTTTTTAAAGAAGGATCTTCTATGTTACACTGACTGTCACAAACAATGCTGTATTAAGTATTGTATACTTATAAGCACAAAAGAAAATGAAATGAGTACACATATGTATATGTTTTATAGATAGGAATAGGTATGATCTGATTTCTATATAAGAATATTTGTATCACAAGTTGAGTACTTGGCCACTCGGCTAAATGAAATTCCTGGCTCTAATTCTTCCCTATTCCATATGTCCCAACTTTTTACCTGCTACTTGATGAGTTTTGCTCACTTAAAGTGTAGTGCACTCCAACTACTATGGCCACCATAGTATAAATGAGTTGAAAAGATGGCACTTTCAAGCACAGGAATGAATATAGCCCATGTCTCCTCTTGCATTTTTGTGTCTCTGTGCTGGTGATGAGAACATACTCCTCCTGCCCAAGAAGACTAAGAGATACAAGGGGGAATCCCAGGTACATTAACTTGCTTCTGGAAAGAGATCCCTGTTCCATCAGGCTAGATTAGATGGCCAAGTCTCTGCAGTATATTCCCAGATAGTCCACGGACATGAGCAGATCTGTCCTAACAAATGAACTGTGCCAAAGAAACAAAGATGCCAGTGTAGGACCCCAGGGTTTTTGTGGTCACTTCCAAAGGCACAAAACTTGATTGGTGGAGATAAGCAAACATATTGTTAAACAAGTGTCCTCACTGTTACAGCCTTGCCTATCACACTGCCCATATTGTCAGATTTCATAAGCTTGTAATGTAAGGTCATGTGACGGTGACTTATTTTGAGGATCTATTTCTAAGGCTTATTTTTTTCCATATGTTTATAAATTGTCTGGATTACTTAGCATTGCTTGATTATGTCCTTTGTCCATTTCTCCTACTGTTCTGTCGTTCACTTATTAGCAAAACTTTAGGAATTCCATACAAAGTCTAGGTTTTATTTTTTTATTTTAATTAATTTTTATTTATTAGCTTTACACCACTCAAATCCTTAGCAGTTTTAATCCTTTACAAACCTGGCATATGCTTGTTAATTTTATTTAGAAGTTCAGAAAATGTTGAAGTAATTTTTGCTGTAATCCAAATTATCAATTTCTGATTTCCATACTTGGTGGTTTTTTTTTCAAATTCAAAAGTTTTCTAAACAAATGGTCCTCTGAACAAAGCCTTAAAGCTGTACTGCATTACCTTTGTGTATTGTCTATAAAACATTTGCTTCTTCATAAATATAGTTTTGGTGCATTTAGATTTCACATTTTTATTGGGGACTTAATAACTAATGTTTGCTTTTCATTTGCTTTTATTTATTTGTTCACTTTAAAATAATTTTAAAATTTTTGTTTATTCTAATTCTATCATTTATCACTTTTCTTTCCTACTTCCAAAGCCTCCCATGTATCATCCATACTTGCTCTCTTCCAAACTCATGGCCTCTTTTTCTTTAATAGTTGCTACATATATAATATTTCTAAATATATAAGTACACCCTCACAGTTTGTATAGTGTTTTCTGTATGTATATAAGCAATGAATAAAAGGGACTGACCATTTGATATTGGACAACCAGTTAGTGAGCCCTTCCCGGGGAAGACTACTTCTCCCATCCTAGGCATTCCTTGGTTGCCTTAGGTCTTTGTCTATGGTTGAGGCCTCCTGAGCTTTTCTCCTGACACACTGGCACGTCTGATGGTGTTGGCATTGTTTCGATCATAGGCAGCTATAGTGATGAAACTTCATGACATTTATAGTAGACCAATCTCACAACAAATTCCCTGTTCCTCTGGCTCTTACAGTTTTTCTGCCTCTCCTGCTTCCACAGTGACCCCTGAGACTTCAGGAATTGTGATGTAATTATATTAATTTGGGCAGAGCTCCACAACTCTATCTGTTGCAAAGATATGTTTCCTTAATGAATAGTGAGGATTGCGGTTACTTGTGGATATAAAAACCAATGTTTAGATTTGTTATGGATTATGTTCATTTAATAAAATGGCATTTATAATTTCTCTTCCAAATCCATAATTTCACTAGCCCAGGGTAGTTAGCTAGGTTTTCAGTACCAGGCATAATTTTATTTCTCCCTGAATGACCTGAATCTCAACTAAAGAACTGTTGCGTACCACATGGATATGAGTGTCAATATTGCACCCTTAGATTTATTGTGTCATGCAGGTTGTTGTTGCAGTTGAGAGGCATAATAGCTGATTAGAAGTATCACTTGATTCCCACAGTTGAAAGCCTACCTGGCACCTTCTAGTACCATGAAAGCTACTCTTCTTAGAGAAGGCTTTCAGGTCAGATCCATCACAGAGCTTCTGTGTCCTGTACCTGAAGCATCTGGTGCCTTCAGCAATAAGAACATATATTTCTTCATCTCTGGGGGTGTCAACCAAGGGCAATAGCAACAGACTGTAATGTTTTCATAGTCTCTTGGACAGCCCTGGCCAACAACTCAAAAGAGAGCTTCTCATGTCTGTTGTTCAGGTTTTATTAGATAATCCATGATTCTTGCGGTAAAGATTGTCAGCCAAGTTGATAAAATTTCATTGAAACTATATATTTATACACCCATTTACATGTATTATTGATATTTTTAGATAGATAGTTCATAGTATGATTCCCTGCAAATTTTAATGTGCTGGGCAGCTTTTCCTTAGTGTTTATCATATATAATTGTTTAAAAATTATCTCTAAATGGTCATGAAGCTTTTTGCATTCAAATACTAGACAGAATCAATAGCTAGCTTAGTACACTTACTCCCAGAATTGTCATCTCAGAGATGTTTGTCTTGTCAGGAAATGATTAAAACCTCCTTACAGTTGGTCCTTAGGAACTGACTTTAGTAGTTATAGGACTCTGTTGAATGTAAAATTTGATATAAATGCCCAAGAACATAACTTATAAGAATAGCAACACAATTGATTTACTTGTAAATTTAAAGGGCTTTGAATTTTGTTTTTGTTATCAGGATGTTCTACAGATGTAGTCGCAAAACTGTTAGAATTTATGGCCTTTGAAGAAACACTAATTCCAAAGCTCCCCCAACATGTGTCAGTTGCTCAGTACTCAGTTAAACAGACTCAATTAGGCATAGCAGTTAGCACCAACTATTTCAGGGCATCACAGCGAAGATTCTATTAGTTAGCGGAACCTGACGGGGAGCAAAGATTCACCAGGCAGCACCTTTAGCATCTCCTTGCTGGAAGCATCCCAAATTCTCTGAACCATGAACCCATGTGAGAATCCCGTTCTCTTTCACTTGTGGAATTCTTTGGCTTCATGTTTTGAAGTCTCTGGCAGCAATGCCCATCTCTTTTTTCAATCATTAATTTATTTATTCACTTTACATTCCAATCGCTTCCCCCCTCCTGTCCACCCCCCAGTTTCTAAAGAACACAACTCAGTTAAGTTAGGCAAGGGGTTCTACATACACACTCTAACTCTGCTCCCCTTGGATTGCAACTTTTTTCTTCATCATAAGTCCATTTATTATAAAACAATTTAGAGATAATTTCATACATGTTTATTTCCCGCAGTTTCAAGACAAACAAACACCCATTTTTCTATATCTCAGGATTTAGGATTGATTCTTACCATTTTGCCCTTGGCACTTCCTCCGAGTAAATATTTATATTGTCATCATGTTTAATTAGCATGTGTTTAACATGTGCAATGGCTGTAGAAAAAATCCCATGTTTAAAATGTTGTCAGCTCTTGAAGTAGTAAATTATAGCTTAAATCCAACATACAGCTCATAGACCTTGGAATGCCAGTAGACAGCATGTTTAACCTTTAATAAAAATAAAACATTACCTCAAACTGAGGGTAATGTTCCAGAATTAATGACTTATACAGATGTCCTCTATTATTGAATCATAGGAAACAGTATGAACATTATCACTTGTTATGTTAGGTAACTGATAATTTTTTCTTCTTTCTTTCTTTCTTTCTTTCTTTCTTTCTTTCTTTCTTTCTTTCTTCCTTTCTTCCTTTCTTCCTTTCTTCCTTTCTTCCTTTCTTCCTTCCTTCCTTCCTTCCTTCCTTCCTTCCTTCCTCCCTTTCTTTTTTTCTTTCTTTCTTTTTTTTTTTTTTTGGCAAATTTTCTGTGGTTTAAAATGTTACCCTTGTCAAGCCAGAAGGGTCAAGAACAACAGCACAAGAAAACCTACAGAATTAACTAACTTGGGCTCATAGGGGTTCACCCAGACTGAACTGCCAACCAGAGAGCATTCATAGGAAGGACCTAGGTCCTTTGTGTCTTTATAAAAGTTGTGCAGCTGGGTCTTCATGGGGGACTCCTAATTGCCTGCCCTTGGATCTCTTTTTTTCTACCTGGTTTGCCTTGTCTAGCCTCAATAGAAGATGATGTGCCTAGTCTTACTTCAACTTGATATGCTAATTCTGGTTGATATCCATGGGAGGCCTCCCCCTTCTCTGGGAAGAAAGGGAGGAAGGCAGGGGATGGAGAAAGGGGAGGGGAGCAGGAGGGACTGGGAAGAGAGGAGGGAGGGGAAGCTGCAGTTGGGATATAATGAAAATAAATAACATAAGTAATAACAAAAAGAAATTTAAAAAATTTAAAGAGTAAAAAATCACCCTTCTGAATAATCTGCTCTTTTATTTCTGGCAGGCCTAGAGGGGCCATAGGCATGAAAAGAATCATGAATGTTAAATTTGAAGAAGGAACTTGATGGAAATTTTAAACACTCTTTTTTATTTCCTTGTGGAGTATTTCTAAATTCCATAGCTAAATAATCAAGTGAAGAGAAAATAAGAGAAGAGGAAAAAAATTGCAAATCAAACTTTTCATGATGTGAACTTGATGGAAATTTTAAACACTCTTTTTTATTTCCTTGTGGAGTATTTCCAAATTCCATAGCTAAATAATCAAGTGGAGAGAAAATAAGAGCAGAGGAAAAAAAATCGCAAATCAAACTTTTCATGATGTGATCAGGGAGTATTGTCATTTTACACCGTTCAGAACTAGGGTTGGGGGTGGGGTGGGGATTGCCTAAATCATCCTCTCCAATAGCAAACTTGGGATGTGTGCTGGCTAGACTTCTTAAGCCCATCAGGTCTCTGAGCAATACTTGCAGAAAAATATGGCAGTTAGGTTTAGGTGAGGGAGCTGTGGAAGCAGCAGAGAATGAGAGCCAGAGTTAAAATTAGGCAAAAATGGTAGAGGACAGAAGACTGTTCTTCTAGCACTTAGAGGTCCCTGGATGAAGGAGCAGAGCTAGAAAGCAGCAAGGGTGTATGATCCACAAAGGTGGGTATGCAGGAAGAGATATGTCTGTCTCTGGCATATTGCATGAATCACTAAATACAGGAAAAGTTAAACCCATTTACTCAAAGAGAGGAAAGCTAATGTAAAATGAACAGAGACTACGCTCATTTTTATTGCATGCTAGCTATAATATCGGGTCCGATGCTAGCAGTTTTGTGGGTACTGGCAGAGATATATGATCTAAAAGTAATGCATCAAAAGAAATAGCGCCCCCCATTTCTATCACTGGCTAGATACTCAAGTAGTTCGGTTATATAGAATTCAATGCACATAACCATATAGAAAAAAATGTCCCAAGTTTGCTTTATAATAGACAGCAAGATAATTCATCTTTAAATATGAAAGATATGCTCAAATCAATCAATACTAGTATCATATGACTTTTACTTTAGATCTTTGCCTTTATTTAGAGATTGACATCAAATCGCTAGATGAATAAGTAGCCAGCACCCATCAATGCCTCAAACTAACTCCTTCCCAAAACATAATCGCCTTTATCTCCTCGTGAAGATTACACCTGCTGCAAGAATACTCATCAGCATTTATGATGCTGTTTATTTGCTGTGAATCATTCCGATCCCTAATCAAACTCATCCATATTCAGTTTGCCTACATGGGTCAGACCATAGTGTCAGCCAGAATATTAATATTTCAAGACGTAATCTAATACATCAAAAAGCTCAATGAGTACAATTCACCAATTTACAGTTCCCTATTTATTCATTACAGGTATATTGTATTAAACAGGGATGGTGCACTATGGCACTCTCTTCTTAGATCAGAAATTACTGGAATGATTCCATCATGTGTGTTCAAGTGTTATTTAGCAATATTTAAAATATGACAATTCTGTAATGTGGATCAAATCATAAATAGTCTGAACATGCAGCACACATGTTAACATATGAAGTATAATTATATATCTCTATACCTTTGTGTGTTTATGTAGGAAATGGCAGAATGAAAAAAAAGAGGAAAGCAAGAAGAGCCTACAAATAAACCACTCTAAACACACCAGAACTTATCTGGATAGAAAGAAAGAATGAAAAAGAAGGGAAGGCAAGAAGGAAGGGAAGAGAAAGGAAGTGAAGAAAAGGAAAGCGAAAAGAAAGAATGAAGGAGGGAAGGAAAGCATAAAAGAAGGGAGGAAAGAAGAAAGAGAAAGAGGGATGCAGAGAGGCGGGAGAAATGAAGCGAGAGAGGGAGGAGGGATCACAGAAAGGCAAAGTAAATGCTATTTCTGCCATGAGCCATAAGAAATAGAGTTAAACGTTAAGGATTTAAAAAAAATATCTCTAGTGTTTGTATATTGATAGTATACAGATGATTCCAGATAAAATCAACAGGCAATTAGTTACCCCACTCCCATTTCACGGCTGAGCCGGTAGACTCTGGGTAACTATTTCAAGGTATTGTATCATGAGTGGTCCTCATTCATAAAATTTCACACACTTAAGTCTAGCTGCAGTATATGCAATATTATTAACGTGTAATTATTGTCTATGTCTTCTGTATCTGTTACTGTAGTTAAGCATATGCTTGTGTGTTCAGTAACTACAACTATAGTATATATGCACATGTTTTGTTTACATCTCTCTTCCTCTTTCACGCCTCTTCTTTTCCTGTTTTTCTTCTTTGCCTATGGATTGAACATTTATTGTACTTCAGGCACTTCAGACAAGTGCTAAACCTCTGGGGCATACAGCATATGAAAGGCAGAAACATGAAACAAATAATTAATGAATAACATAATAAAGTTAGCTAGAGGTGTGGAGGGGCTGAATCTATTTTGATGATCCTCACACACATTAGCCTGTGGACAGGGATATTATATGGGCACAGTTCAAGCGTCATAAAGCAGCTGCTAATGACGACATGCTAATGCCACAGAGAGAATTAGGATAATGAAGTTGTGTTGCCATTACCACTCCTGCCCATGTTTGCTACAGTCAATTGTTATTCTGAACAGTGTAATACACTAAATCAGGGTTAAATGATCTTGAAAGCACATCTTCACTATTGATAGCTTACAAAAAGATTGAATGATGTCGTCAATGAAGTTATAATCGTTGAGAGTCAGAATGTTGATCATTTTGATATTTATTTTTTGCTGTTAATAAGAGTTGTGACAAGCACCTCCGATCTACCTGAAAAAGCGATCACTCTATCCTTCAGCTCTGAAGGTTCTGAGACCCGTGTCCTAATAGAAGCACGAAAGAAAAAAAGAGAGCCTGGTATTCAACAACAATTTGAAAAAGAAAATTTGTACAAAGTATTTACATAACCAAAAGCAGCCTCTGGAGGAAGAGGGAAATTTGCAGGTAAATTAATGTGATGCATTCAAGGCAAAACTGGGAGAGCACTGGATGGCTCAAAGGCACACTTTACAATGAATAATTCCATCAGAATTATGCGTGCAAATTAGATCAATTAAAGTAGAAGATGCTCAGTCACATACTGGCCTAAGAGTTAACAGTTGTGGGAATAGACTGAAACCAATTCCAGCTGAAATCATGGAGCTCTTCCCAGGTGGGAAACAGTAATCCCTGCAGGAACAACCGCAAAGGAAAGTGTTATTTAACATTTTTTTTTTTTTTTGCATTTAACTTGATGCTTTTGAAAAGAGATCATGCACACATTGCTTGGATTTTTCCACGCTTAAATTACCCTCGAACCAAAACAAGAGTACCAGCAACAGTAACAGCCACAAAAATCCCCACAGTGAGTGGCAAAGGAAGCATTTTGTCTGGAACTTCCAACAGCCCGAGAGTGAGGTGCAAGTGACCCTACTTTAGCGACATTTAGGAGAGCTGCATAACCTTCTATGTGGTCAGGTTTTCTATATCCACTAAGTGATTGCAGGAGAGGGACGTGGGAAAGAGGACATGTTATTTCAGGATAAAATACATGTAAGAGACTCCGAAGGACGCATAATCATGGCGTAAACCGAGCCGCTCCTCGCTCCGGTAACAAACACTTCTACTCACACCACTTTTTTCCCAAGCACAGCACCGTGTTGGGTAGATGCCACATTATCTCTGAGGAATGCATTTCATGCTCCTTAAGTTTTAAGTGACATGAGAATAATATATTCATTACACTTTCATCAACATTTGCTGTCACTAAAATGTTTAATATTTTGTCAGTCTGACGTGAATATATTATTTACATTTTTATTTCCCTGAATACTGCTGAGCTTGGATGAAATCTTAGGTCTGTGTAGCCGTCTTCTAGTCTCGTATATACATTTGCTTGCCCCTCCCTAGTGCTGTTTATCACAACGTTTACCCTTTTCTGCTGGATTTTTAGGAACCTACATATAACGGATGAACTCCTTTGTATTTACATTCCAAATATTTCAGACTGCCTATATTCTTTTACTCTCTTACCACTATAATTCATAAATTAGAAGTCCTAATATTTGCTGCAGCCAAATTTACTAAATGTGTCTATTTCAAGGACATAAACACAATCATTCATATTTTCTTTTATTATCTTCATTGTAATGTATTTTACATTTACATATTCAATCAATCAGAATTTAATATTATTAGTGTCACACAGACGAATGTAACTACTTTTCCCCAAAATGGTTAGATAATTTTTGAAAAGCATTTATTGCATAATCTGTCATTTCTCCATTGATATGAAATGCTTCATTTGTCATGGTCTAATTTCCCAAATATCCTCAAACAGATTCTCTATCATCTATTTAATTCCACTGATGGATTTGCTTATTTCTTATCTAGTCCTATAAAATTCCAATTATACACTGTAAGATATTTAAACTTTCAGTATGGAAAATTCATTTCCTTATATTTTTAAAAGTTGCTTTAGGGCAGAATTCTGCAAGGGAAGAAGAGGAGAGCAACATTTGTGAGGTAAATAAATAAAATAATTAATAAAAATCTCTTTAGCCAACATTATACGTTTACACTAATTTTAAAATTTTATTTTAACTGCAATAAAATCACATTAGGATCATTTGGGGATGATTAAATTAGTGTTAGTAGGGTGAGAAATGACTACCAACATATCATGTGTATACAATAATATATTATTAATAATTATAATTAATTAATCGACATAATTAATCAATATACTTATTAACTATAATTAATACCATATTAATATAATATATATATTATTGCCCAGTAACTTTTTACATCTTTCAGTGATATTCTGTGCTTTTTCCATGAATGAAAACACATGAAGAGGTTATAGTTACAAAGTATTTTAAAATTTTTGTGTGTAGAAGAAAAGGCATTTTTAGTGTTCCTTATGATCACTCATGCAAAACTCTATATGACTTATCAGTTTGATACATAAAAGTCTTCTTATTTGCTCTAATTTGCTTTCTTTGAAATATTGAACTCTCCAGTGCTTTGGATGAGTTAGAATAAGTTTAGTCTCTTCCTACCTGTACCGTTCTCTGGAATAGCATGCGTACGTTTAGAGCTTTATGCTCCTTGAAGACTCAGTAGGCATCAGCTATGAAGCAATGGGCAGCTGAAGACTGACTTTAATTGAAGTTTCATTGTTTCCTCGGCAATTATGCTGTCCATTTAGACATTCTAGTTATGGTGTCCTAGTTTTGGATCATTTATTTTTTTAATGTGTCTCCTATACATCTTTTCATGCTATTGACAAAATATTGTCTATATGATCTTTGTGTTTTACTACTAGTATAAATACTATACACAACCATGGGCTTATTGTAACGCTTTTTACACACTTTGAATGTGTTTACCTTCCATAACCCACAGCCCCCGCAGCCCCATTGGTGATAGGTTTTGCTCTTGAAATCTTTTTCATGTAGTTACATCCTAAATGGCTATTATTCTTGCTGTAGCTATTTCTAATTAAACAAGATATAATCTAATATGTTCATAATGTTTAAGCACTAGCTAAATCATTTTTCTCAGCAAGAAACTGATTGCTTCCTGTCTCTGCCTCTCTTTCTCCTGTGTCTCATGCTGCTATTGTTTGAATTTTCCCCAAATTGTTGTAGAAGAGCATTTTCATACAGCACACATGACAGAAATCTGTTATTTAAAATCATATGCAGACAATAAAAAGATGATCATAAATGTTACAGTGCCATCTCCAGAAACCAACAAGAATGGTTGTGAACTTTTCCTTCCATCTCTCGGATCAACAAGAACGAGGTGAACTTCCTTCCTAAGCTTTCTTGGCATTAAATGAAACTGGAGAACCTCAACAGTAGGTAGCTCATAGCTGATACAGCTTCATCAATTTCTTCTTCTAGCCCAGAAAGAAACAAATTACATCAGGAGGCCGAGACTCCACTTGTTAAATGTACTGGTTAAATTTTGTCCTTACTTAGAGTTCAAAAGAGCTTTTCCTAGTGTCTATAAGCCATTTCTTCTTCCAATGACTTTTCTGACATTTGCCTGTCCTTGTTCAATCCCTAGAGTACGTCTGCAAAAAGAGACTTTTCATTTTCACCTTCAGCATCTTTATATAACTCGTTAGTCTTTTAACGCCTTTTGAATTGAATGGTCATTAACTGCAGGGAGTTCTGGTCTCCACATACTATTCCAGAAAAAAAAAAAAAAAAAAAAGACTGAAAATCATGGACAGACATGATTTGAGATGAAACTCTACAGCTACCAAATTCTATTACAGCCTTTGAATTATCAATCGAAAATGTCTTTTCACCTTGCCAAAAATCCTGGAGGGATTTGAGAACAACAGTAGCCCATGCTTGCTTCTTTTTTCTGACATTGATTGCATATGAAGGAGTCTGACTTGAATATTTGAATTACAAACTATCTCTGTTCTTCATGGATGTAGAGTAGATTTTAACTTTAATAAGAATTTGTTAATATATAAAAATTAGTTAAATCCTTAAATATTTTTCACGAGATTGCAAGACATTTTGACAGATGAGCAAAGGCATTGTGATCCAAAGTCTTTGATCTCTTTGTCAACTGACCTGACTCTGAGCTTGTTTTCTGGCTTGACAATTTAACTACCATTATCAGCAACATTAAAAAAATATGTTCCTTATTTTATGTTTGACAACATGTGTGACTGATCCATGAAAAAATAGCTGCCTGTTACTAGGAAAAGGAACTGGATAAAAGCAGGAGTGTGGGTACATAGAGTTAGCACTTGTACTTTGTGAGGATCAACTTTTTCATTATTTGGAAGATGCAGTCAGGAAGTTTGTCGTTGTTGTGTTTAATGCTGGCTCCAGGTAAACATTGTTCCAAAAGAATAAACATTCACTCAAAATGCAGTCACCCTTAGACCCTAGAATCAGGTTTATCAAAGCCACTGGCACCTCCCTATACATTTTTTCCATTTCTGGTGACATGTAACAAATATTTATACACAAAGAGGCTATATGTGTCTAAATATGGAAAGATAAAATGAAAACTGAAGACATATAGATGTTTCTTATGTTCACATATTCTATCCTCTGTTCATAATGCCAATTAAAAACACACAGAACTAACAAAAGATAACAGGAGGTTGCGTTTCCCACATAGTCACATAAAGGGAGTTATTAGAAACATGGGGCAAGTTAAAGGCATTTTTGTTTCTTTAAGTAGGAAGTACTTTGCCAAAATTCATTTCTTTTTGAAAAGGCATTTCTAAAGCACAAAGACACACTGTTGTGTTACATTTAGCGCTCTGGCATCCATTATGGCTCTACTGCTTTACATAATGAAAAGACCATTGAAAATAGAAGTCGTTTATACTCATTCAGTTAACTCTAATTGAGCAGATATTATGCAGATGCTGTTCCAGATGCTGGGAAGGCAAGGAGAAATAATTATGGTTCCCGTCCACAGGGAGCTCACAGCACATGCCAGGAGTAAACAGGTTACGGGTGGTACTACAGGTAGTAAGAGAAGCTCTCCAGACTATGTGGACATCATGCATTGATTAAATCTGTCAAGTGATTCTGTGTGACTGGAGCTCATAATGTATGGTGGGAGGGTGTTATAGAAGGTGGACTGCAGGATTCATCCCATAAAGAAGAGCAAATTATATATTCTCCAAAGTTTCATTTACTGGAGTTATTCAAAACTGTCAGGGAGAGTACTTTTGCTTGCTAAATTTCTTGCAACAGTTTTCTACTTAGCTTCTATCTGCCTGGTAGTGTTTATATCAATAAACATATTCCAAGTCAAAATAAATTTGGTAGTTTTTGAGATTTTTGTTTAAAAATGAATCTCCCCTGCCACCCTAATTTGCAACTTTCACATGTGTTATGTAGGTACAAAGACAAACCTGAAGTGACAGAACATGTTTTGTGTCAGACTTTATTGGTCTGGATGTCCCTCGCTCTTCTGGAGGCTTGGTCAGCCCTGCACTCAGCTCTGCATTTCAGACAAATCAAACCATGTCCTGTCTCTCCTTCCATACTTGAAGTATAATGTATTAAGTACAGCATAGCATAGCATAGCATAGCATAGCATAGCATAGCATAGCATAGCATACTATAGCCTCATATTGTATTGTACAGTATCATATCATATCTTATTTTATAGTAGTATAGTATACTATAGTATAGTACAGTATAGTATAATATGGCATGGTATGGCGTGATATAGTATAGAATAGTATAGTATAGTATAGTATAGTTTAATATGGTATAATAGAGAGTTATAATATAGAAAAGTGTATTTGCAGTAATAAAACTGTAGGAAAAGCATCGAGTCACACTAGCCTCTGCACATCTTTGCACACAGCCAAGTGCACTAAAGGTCAAGAAGTTCCTGCTTTCCACACATGTCCTGCCTCTAGGTCTAGTGCTCTGAGCCTCCTTATCTTTCTGCTTTCTCCCTTTACCAACCCTTATGTTCCAATATTTACATATTGCTAAAAAAATAAACTCACTAACAGTACCACCAGAGCTCCTTGATACTAAACCACCAATCGAAGAAAGCACATGGTGGAACTTATGGCTCTAGCTGCATATGTAGCAGAGGATGGCCTAGTCAGTCATTAATGGGAGGAGAGGCCCTAGGTCTTGTGAAGGTTCTATGCCCCAGTATAGGGAAATGCCAGGGCCGGAAATGGGAGTGGGTGGGTTGGGGAGCATGGGGGGGGGGATAGGGGATTTTCTGAGGGGAAACTAGGAAAGGGGATAACATTTGAAATGTAAATAAAGAAAATACCTAATAAAAATATATATAAAATAAACTCACTGCATTGAGTTATTTCCTTTTGTGTGTCAAACAAGAGAATTTTGCAAGCTAAAGAATGCATGCCCAGTAAGTGAAAAACAGGGAGCCCAGGGGTTGCTTGGTGGGAAGAGAACTTGGATGCTCTGTTTCACATCCACTTACCACAATGTGACCGACTATTTGCTTCTCAGGAATCAATAATGCAACTAGCCAAGGAAAGGGTCTGTGAAACTCGTGAAGTCTTGATTCTCATTACTGTTGTCCCTGATAGTAATCTACTCTAACACTAACCCAGCTCCAGACACTGAGACATTCACACCAATGCTATTGAACAATTATTTTAACTTTTATCTTTGTGGTTGGTGGAATTAATTCCCTTTGTTGTTTGCATTTTTATCATATTGATCTCTTTTGTAAGGCATGTGTGGTGTGCATGCCTTTTGTAAGGCCTATGTACTCTTTTGAGTATTTGTGATGTTTTATCATTCGCGAGAGTATTAAATCCCATCTTTGCAGTCAATTGCCATCAAAATATTTTTATTTATATTTATAATCCAAATGTTTCTTGCCTTTGTAGTCCATAACTTTGGCAACAGCAGGAGGTTTTGGAATGAACAGTCAATAAAAACTAATTTGTAGTCACTGGAGTAAGGGACCTTAGTTTTAGCAGTAGGTTGCGGCCGCCTTGGTTCCGAAGACATGACACGTGTGGGCACCTTGCTCTGAACAGACACATCAGGCAGCAAATTACATACTGCCTCAAACATCTTGGCTCAGATTCAAGATTATAGCATGCCATAAATTAGTGTTTTTCCTGTATATACAAAGCTTTTAATGATGGAAACAGGGGCTTTTCATATTTTCCTATTATCTCTCTTCCACATGTAAGCATCAAATTAGTACATTTTGAGGTTGTTTTGCAATAAAACTTTAATGTAAAAAGCTTGCTGTTTGAGTTGTTCATTTGAGTCTTATTAAGAAAAAAACCCAACAACATTAATTTGGCCTGATGTTTAGGTCAGAATATCCAATAATTTCTGAAATGGCTCTAAGCGTACTTCAGCCATTTTGTACTATGTACTTGTGCAAAGTGGCACTCACAGCACTGGCGACAATAAATCAAAAGACTGATGGTCTCTGAAACGATGCGGATATGCTTTGCCTTCTGCAGTTTCTAAAGCAAGCAAGCAAGCACAGCCATGTCACCTCAGAAAATTTGCTTTCATCTTTAATAAATGGCAACATTATAGGTATTCTAAATAATTGCTGAGAAATGGAGTTTCCTGTACTCACTGTTCCTTTCTGCCTGAAGCTTTAGCATTGGTTGACACAGGCTAGCACAGAATTGTGACTTATGATATAAAACCTACAAAGATACTTTTACATGGTCATGTTTTTGACAGTTACATGTTTTTCATTATTGTCACTGAAAATATAACATGTATTTTAAGACATGCTAAACACAATAAATTGTGTTAATTTATTTTCCAAAAGAGTTTATCTATGTTTTATAATCAGCAAATGTTTAATTTGTGTACTACTTTATATTTAAATTTCTCCAGTGAACAGAACTTGTCTACAAAGCCTGAGTTTAGTTAACTGGCTGGCTTGGGTGTGCCTTGTGCTTTCCTGGGTCTATAATGACAGTTCTGGATTTCAGAACAAACCAGCAATGTAGACCAGTGTCTTTGGAAGCTCAGCTCAGTGCCTGCTTAAAGACCACTGTGGCTGAAGGCACTGTTACATGCTCTTTACGAGGGTTTTCTGCATCTGCATCCTAGCTTCTGAACTCCACCTCATCCCATTTGTCACTTCAAAAAGTAAAGGCATGCAACATGATTTCTATATAAAAACTTAAATAGTTATGTAATAATGCATATGTGAACACACATGCCTTTCAGACAGCAGACATTTAGTTGGTCATTCTGCAGTGGGTACATGTAATGGGATGCTATTATTTTTCTGGTGGCTGGAAGTGGTGGATCATTCTACTTGGTAATCACAGTTTGCTGGTTGTCAAGAAGGGAAAAAAAAAAAGAAAACCCTTTTAAATACTGCACGATATTGCTTAGCCCTCTGGCCCTCCTTTCCAATGCCACTGCTGTGTCTCTTGAGAGATCCAATATGTTAGGGCATGTCCACTGGAAATTGAAGCTGTATAATCTATTACGATGCAAAATAGAAATCAGCCTCACGCTGTGGGTAGCATTGAAATAAGCTTGTTACATTTATAAAGATCGCTCTGATAAGAGCTGCTTGGCCAACATCTGGGCTTTGATGAGGCGTCTCTCATTTCATTTATCCTTACAGCATTTACCTTTGAGGTTTAACTAGCTTTTCAATGGTATCTTGTTGCACCTGTTTAGTGCTACTAATTCCAGAGTCTATTTCTTTTTGTTCCTGTAGAATTATCCAGAGAGCCCAATTAAGGGAGAAAAAAAAAAGCAATTCCCAGAAATAAAAAATGTGCTGTGTCCTAGACATTCTGAGAGGGAATATGAAGGAAAATAACTGCATCTTTGAATTTGCGACTGTGATTTAAAATCTAGGGTTTTATAGCCACTAAACTTGATACAAGTATCATGATGCTTTTCACGGGTTCTATAAGTACTTATCAACACCTAATGTAAATAACTTAGATATTTGCAAGGCTTGTTCTGTATGAACTGATGGCAACGCACAACTATTCTCTCGTCACCACAGAGAATGGGGTTTCATATCACCTGACTTCTGTGCTGGCTGGGGATGCCCTCATTCCTGCTTTCTCTCATCTGTGCTTTAGAAACAGAGATGATGTAGAACACAGGTACAAGGGTGGGTCTGGTAGCCTCATAATTTTCCATGTGTGAAAGTCCACCACGTTGGTCCTAAAGATCTAACACTTCCTTGGACAAAATAGAGACTTTTCCCGTCTTTGTTTTAATCTGAAAAATACGGGTTATTAAATTTTCAAATCATGTGCATTATGATAGATATTTAATATAATGCTCAAAGATAGCTAGAAAGGAATTCAAAAATCTAGGTGAAAGTTTTATGGACCCTAAGAAGACAAGAGAATGGATGGAAATACCTAAGTGAGCGTAAATGAACTGCTGTGTCCAAGATTCTGTCGCACCTGTTTGTGATTTAGGTTTTTTCAAGGTTGTACTGTTTCTTATTTATTGTTGTATTGAAATTCTTTAAAAAGAAGTCTCCATAATGATGACCTCGTTCAATAATGTGGCAACCCTTGGCACTCTGTAATTAAGTCTGACTAATTGCAGAAGAGTTCATGTGATGTCTCTGCTTCTATTAGAAAGATTTCACAGGCTCTGATTGCTTGATGAAACTATACAAGTTTATTTTAAATAAATGTATAGTAGACAATGGCTAAAATACTCAATTATGAGTAAGGAGTTGGACTCCATTGAAAGAACTCTAGACCAAGTAGGTAAATTCAACTATGGGATTCAGTGTTACTCCCTTCAGCTGAGTAAGTCCAGCTCCGTAAACAATTACTTCCTATGCTCCCTCAATCATCCAACCCAACTGTGAGTTTTCAATAGATTAATCAACTCTACATTCATAATTTCACTCAGGAAATATAGGGGAAGGCACAATGCTTTGTAAGCTTCACAAACTCTTGGAGGTTTTGAAATTGCTTCATTTTTTCTTTTCTCCCTCGCCGTTTCCTTTCGGAGAAGCCGCCCACCCTCTCCCTGTTACTTGGCTTCCTCCTTGGTCCTCTTCTGAACAACTTTTCTCCTTTTTTTTTTTTTTTTTTTTTTTTTTTGTGACTGAACATTTTTTCCCTGCTAGAAACTACCCCTCATTTACATTCATTGTGAGCTGAGGAATGGCTAATCTGTGACTGAAGTATGCAAATCCATTAAAGTAACCTTCAGGAAACCATTCCAAATCAAATGCTTATTGAAGTCCCTCTTGTTGCTCCTTATCTTAAATAGTTGAAAAAGAAGTCTTTTGGCCACACATTCACTGGAAGGAAAAATGGACTGCACCTCTCACATGAGGAGGTGGGAATTTTGATAAACTCTCCTTTTATTAGGTCATCAAGTTTGTCTACTATCAACCTGTATTGTCGTTGGTCCTCCGAGCCTGCTGCAACACGAACGACACAGACACCAAGTCGGGTTCACGCAGCAACTTTACTTCGGGCTTTTTCTCTTACAGCTCTCTTCCCCAGCATCTTCTTCTTAGGGCAAGGGCTAAACAACTCCTATTCTACTTCTGGCTTCTACCTAGGGCAAGGGCTAAACAACTCCTATTCTACTTCTGGCTTCTACCTAGGGCAAGGGCTAAACAACAACTCACTACTCAGGCTGACTCACCTTCTAGCTCCACCCCACCTCATCCAATCAGAATTCACACACACTCCAGGCACAAGCTTAGGTCGTTCACAGATAGGCTGACAGGTCTGGATCACGAGGAACTGTCCAGCCTGGCAGGCAGCCCACACATGTAGTCTCACTGGGCATGCTCGGGCAAGGCAGTAAACAAGTGGGTTTCACGGGGCCTATGGCCTCACCGGCTTCCCACACTGTATGTTGGATTAAAGATGACAATGTGAAGGTAGGGTTAGTCAGAGAGAAAGTCCTGCATGTAGTGCATTGAGTGTTGACTTCTCTTAGAACTTAGTCCATGGTGGAGACTTTGAGGCTTAAGGAAGGAGTGGGTCAAGGGATCTAGTTGTTTGAAAGTGTTCAAGAACCTATTTCTCTGTCTGAGTCGGCGTAGTTTAGGTCATCTGCATGAGACAGAGATTGTATAAGATGTATAAGTGGGTCTTGAAGAAACAGGGACAAAGAATCAAATACAGAAACATTGGTAGCTTAGTAATTAGTGGTATGATCAGTGAGTTTTATTTCTTACTTCTTGCATTATTCTTTAGGGCTCTCATTTTCTAGTGGATATTTATAATTCACAGTAATAATTTATGAGCAGAAGTAAATGAGACATAGAAATAGCCTTTGGGGATACATGAAAGTAGAAAAGTGCATAACTCTAGTTTGAAAAGGTCATAAACACCAATTAAAATGGCTCAAAATGTTCTGTCCACCACAAGAGACACCCATGAGAGTCTTAGAATGGCAGAGCTGAGCATCTCTATCTGTATCGGGTCAGCTGGATAAGTCAATGCCAAGGCTGGGATGACTTCCAATTCCTTCAAACAGCTGGAGGTGAGAGAGCATATTTCTACCTCTTATTCTTTTGAGACATGAAACACTATATAGCCCTGGTGGCCTTTAACTGCAAGTCCTCCTCCCTAATCCTCTAAGCAGCTGGTATCACAGGCAAGCACCACAATGCCCAGCCTAGACGTCTTTTTACTATAAAGGAGCTTCACCCTCTCGAAGGGAATGGGATTCCCCACCACCACCCGGAAGAACTAAAAGAGACTGCATTTCCTGGCCCTGCAAACAATGGCAGATGTTCCAGAAGTTCAGGCTTTCTTGCTCATCTCTGTCTCTTCATTCTCAATCTGAAATGTAGAGGGAAGAGAGAACAGAAAGAACGAAGGAAGGAAGAGATCCACTATAGAGATGAAGAGGAAATCTGTCTTTAGCAGTTTCTGCTTTCTAGTAGGGGAATCAAGGAGACAGGCTTTAGAGCAGGGTGTTGGAGAAGTGTCGCCACCAAACACTGTCCTATGAGGAGGACTAAGGGACATCAGTAACCTGATCTAGCTGCTGCTGCTCAGCGGGTCTCTCCGTCCATCCCTGTTGAAGAGACAGCAGCATCCTGACAGCTCTGACAGATAACTTGGTTGTTTTGTTACAGGAGCTTTCCCAGGGCTGAATTAACACCCCCCCACACACACACACCTCTTTTTGTTGTTTTAAAATAAGGCTGTCTTATCAGAAAATGTGTTAATTAAGTTATCATGCATTGCCTTATTGCTGTTTCTACATACTTGAGAGGGACAAATTACCCTTTAGCTCCTGGGGTTTGGGGTGGTGGCTTGTAGAATCACCAACAAGAGCAGCATGGTAGGTCTATAGATTAAGGAAGAATAAAGAGTGCTTACACTCTGCTTCAAAGTAGGCAGGACCCTGTCCACAATGGATGACTGCTCTTAATTCTTTTCTTGTCTCTTAACCAGCTTGATGTCATCTAGCTATTTCTCCAATAGTACACCTCCAGATGGTCCTCCTACCAAGTCTCTTCACGGGTCTAACACTGGTCTTCCCAGCCATGGATCAGGCAGGAAAAACCAACAGCTGTCCAAGCATGCTGGACTGTGGTCCTTTGGGAATGGAGGTATTAAATTCATAATCTATATCACACTCATTTCTAAGCATGGAAGTTACCTGTTGTGTTCAATGACCCTGTGATAACAAGGGGTGGGGGTGATTCTCATCTTAACCCAGCAACTCTTTCCAGTGACATTAGTAAGCATAGTGAGAGAGATGAGGAGGGCTGGGAGAGGAATTTGATCTGAGTGATCTAAGTGGGTGGAGATCAGTAACTCACTCTACATTGAGTTCCGCTCCAGATGTGCAGTGCACAGCTGCCCTTTTAGGTGCTTGACAGCTATTACTGAATAGGGACATGCAGCAGTGTGAATCTAAAAGGGCCATCTGGAAAGTGTAGTGGTAGTGGGGAGAAAAATAGCATTTTGAAAAACAGATCAGGTTTTGGAAAACAATCTAGTCTGAAAAGAGTATGTGAGGTGCAGACCTGAGACTGTCCATTTTAACTTCCGGTGCTCCACTTCCGAAGCTCATTGCCTACCCACCTATAAGATGTCCACATTCGGTTAGGAATGTTGAAGGTATATTTCTGCTATAGGCAGTTGGTACAAATAAAACTTACTCAGTGAGAGCATCATGGCCAGTGTGTTTGCTTTGACATTTCTCACAAGCTTGTCTTTCTCCTGGCCTACCTTGCTTCTTAGATCCCTCACCTTCCTAAAGATACTTTAGATCAGATTGATACCAGCTTTCGTGGATCCCAGATGAAACTTTTAACAGTGTTTTGGGGTCATAAGAAGTCCAAGGATCCAGGATACAGCCTTGGCTTTATAACAAAAAGCCAGTACCCACCCACTGCCCTTCTCTCTTCATGTGCACTTTGTTCTTCGGTTTTTGCTTGCCGGTTTTCTCTTGCACCTCTGCCAGATTACTCTCCAGATGGCCTTTCCAGTGATTTGACAAGAGCTTTCTTATCTTCTAGACACCCAGAAAGCACTTTGTCTGCTTTAGGAAAAAAAAAATAAAATAAAAGGTGTCTGTTTTCCAGTCTCATATGACAGCAGCATGTGACTCTGTGGGAAAAACGTGCGAAAGGACACAGAGGGCCTCTGCAACCTGAAAGTCCCCTGGAAATTAAGGGCTATTAGTGTCTTTCATGACGTCAAAGAGTCACCCATACTCTTGAAATGTGCTGGTTTGTTTTTGGATAGGACAGAGTAGGACCTTAATGCAAACTTATTTGCTTTAGAGTTTATCATAGGAATCAAAGCCGAGCGCAAGGGACCCAGGGGCCAGGACAGAGGGGCTCGGGCTCTTTCATCTTGCACTGCTCTTTGAAAGGACAAACTTACAAGACTGGAAGAGTCTCAGAACTAACTCTCTCTCTCTCTCTCTCTCTCTCTCTCTCTCTCTCTCTCTCTCTCTCTCTCTCTCTTTCTCTCCCTCTCTCCCTCTCGCTCTCTCTCTCTCTTTCTCTGCCTAGTTTAGGGCTCACTGCTCCCTGTGGCTTGCCTAGAAAGAATGTCTACTCTTTAGCCCTTCTGGGTACAGCAGCCACCAGGTGTCACTCCTGCTAACGTGGCTCTTCATTCACAAGACCTACTATGATTACACATGTGTAATTTGGATTTTTTCATATTTTTTAAATAGGCCCCTCTGGAGAGGCATTCTTTGAGCATTGCTGTAGTTGCCTCAGTAGCTTCTAATGGAGGGACTCTAGCTCATCTCTCAAGTCAGAATTAGATTCTTTACCCGAAGATCGCAAGAAAAAACAAGTTCTGTTCTACTAAATAATTGTTAGATTTAAATTAGGAAACTTGGATTTATCTAGGTTTTACAAAGATTAACAACCTCAACTTACAAAGTGGACAGGCTAAAGAGATGGCTCAGTTTGTGAAGCATTTGTCATGCAAGGGTGAGAACCCAAATTGAGATCCCCAGGACCCACATAACTGAGTTCAGAACCCCAGCACTCACTTTAGAAGCTGGGTTCAAAAGAAGCCATAATTCTAGTGCTGTTGTGATAGAGCACTGAATGACTGTTGGCCAGCCAGTCTAGATGCATGGATCTGCAAGAGTCCAATGTGACAATACTCTGTTTCAAAAATGAGGTGTAGAATGATGGAGAAAGAAGCTGGATGCTGCCATCTGGCCTGCACACATATCTGTACTTAAACACATATGAACACGGGAACAAGTAAATGCATAATAAGTACACACACACACACACACACACACACACACACACACACACACACACACACACAAAGTTTCAAGGTGGGCAGGAGAACAGGTAACTGAAATCCTGGTCTGTTCTCTTTCAGTTGGACTTTCAGACCTTGTGTCTGAGAGTGGAGAGCTTCAGCTGCTGTTCCTCTAGACAGTGCTCAGGAAAAGCTGAGCAGCATTTCTTCTAACCAGAGTCATGGCATTAGGGTCACACTGAAGTCTCCAAGAACTTCCACTCTAGCCACACCTGTTTCATTTTGTTTAATCTGACGTTCATTTTTTGAGTTTTTATTATTTATTTTTTTGCCAAGAACACGTATATTTTAGTTAACATCCAGAATGGAAATGTTGATTTAACTTCTTCATTGAGTGGATGCAAAGACAAAAATTTCAGGAAGTAACGTTTGACATCTCATTTTAAAATTTTAACTTATTCACTTTATATCCCACACACTGCTCCATCCCAGCCATCCCCTCCTACAACCCTTCTCCTGTCTACTGACTTAAATGCTGTTGTTAATTACAAAATATTATAGCAAACTTCATTTATGTTTTTAATAAATATTTATTGAGTCTTAAAAAACCTACATCTCATTAACTGGCAGGGTTGCTCTGGAGTGACTCCTGTGGTACAATGGCTAATGCCAGTGCACAAGCTTTAGTTGTTTTCTTCTCTCAGTTGATACTGAGAGATGTCAGGCTCATAGCTTGTAATCAGTCACAGTGGGAACATGACACTGGAAAAACGGGCCAAGATAGCAGACCATCTTTCCCTCCAAATGCAGGCATAACTGCACACCTCTGTAGAATCTAGGTGTCTGGATCCCAACTACATATTTCAGTGACATTTTGGTTTCTATGTTACTCTGAAAATACTTTGTTCAAGAATGACCAAAGGCCATCAGATTAGTACTACCAATGGGGGTCTGCAAGACATCCCAGCTCCTTTGTCTTGCTTAACCCTGTGCTCTGCTTTTCGGCAGCAAAAGTTCCAGAGCTATGAAGTCACTTGTTCATTCAGGCTTGGACATCCAAACCTATTTGTCCTGCCTATGGCCAATATATAATGTAAACTTACAATGTATACAAAATTCTTATTATTATCTTCGGAGGTTATCCCATAGGTTAGGAGGATGTTCAGGATGATATTTGTGTTCCAATCTGCCAGGCCAACGACAGTCAGAATACAAGACACAGGAGAAACATTTGCCAGCTCACTACTATCTCTTCCAGTACCGTTTCCATTCTCGAGCTGGCTTCAGGGGACAGGATAAATCCAGTGTCTCATCTATCCTACAGCTAGCAACATGCTTCTTTTATAGATCCATTACACACAAAATTTGGTTTATTGTGACTCGCAGGTAGGCATTTTACAGTTGATGTTGAAAATCTCATTCTGTTGAATATGCATGTATACACAATGCATAAATTCATTCTTCATTACTGGCATACATACACACATATATAGTATATAATATTATAACATATAATAAATAATAATATATCTAAAGTAATAAATATAATACATAATATATAATATATAATATAGCATATTATGAAAATTTATTTTATATATACATATATATATACACACACGCACATACATACATACATACATACATACATACACACATGTATGTTCATCTGTATTCCAGACTCTACTTGGATACCTACGCACTAAGTTCTTAGCACAGAGTTAAACTTCCCTAATTTTCCAATCCTACTCCTCATGCAGCACAGAAAACTGAAGTCTACTGAGGTTTAATAGCATCACCATACTCACATAGCTTGTACTGAGGTCTAATAGCATCACCATACTCACATAGCTTGTACTTTTCTGCTGAATCTTCATATATCAGCTGCTTTCCCAAGAGCAGTTCAGGCTTTCTCAAAACATGGACTAAGAAAAGCAGAACTGGCCTGCCTGAGCACAGATCCTCGAGACAGAATAGCATCCCAGAACCAAGGGAGAAGCAGACTTTAGGCGAGGCCTATCTCACTCTGCTCAACCCCCGAGCAAGGAGGTGTTCCGTGCCTGGCTGGGCCTCTTACATGAACATGCTGGAAGACACACTGTGGTACTTATCGTAAGTGCAAGACAATGCATTTTCCACAAAGATCTCATTTTTCATCTGAAATTAAATGTTTTAATTGAGCATATGCCTTTCCTATCTGCTATTTTAAAAGTTTCCCTTCCCGTATATAAAAACACCAATAACAAGTCATATTATTTTTAACCTCTTAATTTTAAATGATTTGCCTACTTTTGAATTCCATTTAAAAGAAACTCTTGGCTGCAGTTTGAATTAACATTGCGGACCCCAGTGTCTTCTGAACTACCAAGTCGACTTTATTTCCCCTCAGACTTACAAAGGCAGCTGCTCTCTTTCTGTGATGCTTACTGCAGATAACGCCACGACAAACCATTTCACCTACTTGCGAAGGAGGCCCTGTCAAAGGTACAGCCTCCTGGCATCTTACCGATTTTGGCTACACAGTTCTCTGTGGCATCCCTTCACAGTGGTTGTCACGAACGGGCATCACCATTCTTGTAAGGGTGCCATGATGAAGACCCACATTAAACATTGCTAGCTTCCAAAGGCAGTGTGACAGGATAAAGGAATGAGCCGGGTGCTGAATTCCAGTGCTCAGTGTGACTTGCTACACGTGTGCCTCTTCATTTGATTTATTATATTTCTACTGAGGAGTGATTGTTTATTATTAATTTCCAAGCAGGATTTCCTAAGCATAGATTAATCATGAAACAAAGGTACCATGAGACTTTTTTTCTCTGAAATGGATGAAACCAGGCACCTAGTTATTTCTACTTTAAATTTGCCAGCTTGGGAGACATTAATTATTGGCATTAATTGCTTGTATCTAAGATGTGACTCCAACTAATTTACCACAATCTTTAGTGGTGGTGGCTGGAAAATCTGAAGATATGGACTGAGTGACCTGACAAACTACCACTGTCTTATTTTCTACACCTATAAAAAAATATGGTTTTCATTAAGCATACATCTTACTAAACACAGTGAACAGTTGCTTTGTAGGGATGCTTAGGCCCTATTTTACTTAATTTGCTCTGTATTAAAATTGTTCAATTAAGCCCAGGAAGAAAAATACGGTGTTCCTCCGGTGTTTAAATGAAAACCATTTTTCTAAATGAGTTCCTGTATGAAGACACAGAACATTTTATCAGAAGTTAATGGTCTTTGCCTAAAAAAGAAATCAGAGTTCTATAAATGAATTATGTCTAATAACCTTTTGACATAGCTGTTACCTCAGTAGTCTTAGTCCCAGACACCAGGAAGGAAAGTGAAAAGAAGTAAAATGTAGATTTTCAGATACAAAGGTGGTTAAAGGTCTATGCTCCGCACCGTGTATGTGGCACGGTCAGTGAAATGCTGAAGAGTTTCAGGTAAGCTACTTTTGCCGAGCTAAGTTGCCTATGTGAAAGTCTGTTAAGAAACACAAATTGGGAAATATAAGAGTAGGTACTGAATGAGAACAGTTTTGGTGTCAGTGCAAATATCTGCCTAACCAGATGTCTTTGCCTTCTATCTGAGAGTCAGAATCACCAATGTACATTATGGAGTTATTATCTAAGTACACTTGCATAAGTGGAAGTAAATGGCCAATAGGCTAAATGACAGACGATCTAACATGTTTCTTAAAGTCTGAAAGAGATTCTTTGAAGTCTTCTACCCTAGGCCTCAATGGAAGAGTGTTTACATGAAGTCAGGATAGCATTTTCAACAGGTTTTCTGACACACTATTCTTTTCCTTCTTCTTTGCTTTGCTTCCTTCTTTTCTTCCCCCTTCTTTCTGTTTTCTTGTCTTTCTTGTTCAGACAGGGTCTTATTATGTAGCCTGGATGGTTGGAATGTGCATGTACACCAGACTGGCCTCATAATCTCAGAAACTCACCAGTTTCCCAATAGTTAGAATTAAAGATGTGCTGGGAAAAGATTAGCAGTAACCCTGCGGCTTCTCTGGGTGGGAACCTTATCTTTGATTTTCTTAAACTCTGTCTGGGAGCCTGTTCTCTTTTCTTTTCTTTCTTTTTTCTTTTATTAGATATTTTCTTCATTTACATTTCAAATGTTATCCCCTTTCCTAGTTTCTTCTTTTCTGAGTGTGTCTTTTCACTGTAACAAATTGCAACTATGCACAAAATAATTACAGGGACTCGTGATCCCAGATCTTAGCATTCTAACAAACTTCTTTCTTCTAGAATAATTTCAGAAACTCTAAGTATATATGGGATGTAAGAAGACATATATCAGCCTTCATAAAACTTAGCACTTAATGATGTAGATCATGAAGCAACAAGAAACTTATTCCTTGTAAATTGATGATTAAGCATGAGTTTGTGTGTGTGTGTGTGTGTGTGTGTGTGTGGGTGTGTGTTCATTTAAGGTAAATTGGAAAGTTCTGGTAGACAAGTAGCAATGAAACTGAGTATGGATTAGGGAGATGAGAAAAGTCTGGAACATGTATATGGGCCACATTTTCTTTATCCATTTGCCTGTTGATGGATATTTAGTGTGGCCCCATTCCCTATCTGCTATCAACTGACAGTAGATTTACAGATGGGTTTTTATTTAAACATAGAGGGAAAAAATCATGGCATTTTCAGGAAAATAAAAGGAGGTAGAAACTACTAAAAGAAATAAATCAGACTCAGCAAGAGAAATAATATGTGTTTTCTTCCATATGTAGATCATATGAGAGGGGAAAAGTGATAGTAAGGGAAAGGGTATCAGAGAAAAGAGAGAATAGGGCAAGGTTATGCATGTTGCCTAAGCATGAAGGGTGCCACTCGAAAAGGAAAGAGGGCTAGCAGAAGGAACAGAAGAGACTGCAAGTCTGTGAGTTGGGAATATCAAAAAAAAAAGTACATATGATGATAGCATAACGGAAAAAATTATTTGGTCCAAGCAGGATGGCTTATTGAGGAAAACAATTCTTGCTGCCAAACCTGAAACCCGAGCTCAATCCCCAGGACCCACATAGAGACAACTTATTTCAACAAGCTTTCCTGTGATCTCCCAATGTGTAACCTGACATACGAGTGTGTTCATGGACACACACACACACACACACACACACACACACACACACACTCAAGTGTGCATGCACACAAACGCTAAACTTTAAAAGGTTTAAAAGAAACCTTCTTTGTACTGATTAACGGATCCATCCCATAAACAGCCACCAAAACCAGACACTATTGCATATGCCAGAAAGATTTTGCTGGCATGACCCTGATATAGCTGTCTCCTGTGAGGCTATGCCAGTGCCTGGCAAATACAGAAGTGGTTGCTCACAGTCATCTATTGGATGCAACACGGCACTCAATGAAGGAGCTAGTTCTAGAAAGTACCCAAGGAGCTGAAGGAGTCTACAACCCTATAGGTGGAACAACAATATGAACTATCCAGTAACCCCAGAGCCTGTTTCTCCAGCTGCATATGTAGCAGAAGATGGCCCCAGATGCTCCTCAACAGAGGAATGGATACAGAAAATGTGGTACATTTACACAATGGAGTACTACTCAGCTATTAAAAACAATGAATTTATGAAATTCCTAGGCAAATGGATGGACCTGGAGGGCATCATCCTGAGTGAGGCAACCCAATCACAAAGGAACTCACACAATATGTACTCACTAATAAGTGGATATTAGCCCAGAAACTTAGAATACCCAAGATATAAGATACAATTTGCTAAATGCATGAAATTCAAGAAGAACGAAGACCGAAGTGTGGACACTTTACCCTTTCTTAGAAATGGGAACAAAACACCCATGGAAGGAGTTACAGATACAAAATTTGGAGCTGTGACGAAAGGATGGACCATCTAGTGATTGCCATATGCAGGGATCCATCCCATAATCAGCTTCCAAATGCTGACACCATTGCATACACTAACAAGATTTTGCTGAAAGGACCCAGATATAGCTCTCTCTTGTGAGACTATGCCAGGGCCTAGCAAAAACAGAAGTGGATGATCACAGTCAGCTATTGGATGGGTCACACGGCCCCCAATGGAGGAGCTAGAGAAATTACCCAAGAAGCTAAAGGGAACTGCAACCCTATAGGTGGAACAACAATATGAACTAACCAGTGCCCGGGAGCTCTTGTCTTTAGCTGCATATGTATCAAAAATGGCCTACTCGGCCATCAATGGAAAGAGAGGCCCATTGGACTTGCAAACTTTATATGCCCCAGTACAGGGAAATGCCAGGGCCAAAAAGTGGGAGTGGGTGGGTAGGGGAGTGGGGGGGAGGTATGGGGGACTTTTGGGATAGCATTGGAAATGTAAATGAGGAAAATACCTAATAAAAAATATTAAAAAAAAAAAAGAAGATGGCCTAGTTGGCCATCATTTGGGAGGAGAGGCCCATTGGTCTTACAAACTTTGTATGCACCAGTACAGGGGAATGCCAGGGCCAGGAAGCAGGAGTGGGTGGGTTGGGGAGCAGGCTGGGGACAGGGTATAGGAGACTTTCATGATATAGTTTGAAATGTAAATGAAGGAAATATCTAATAAAAATTGTTTTTGAAAAAAACAATTAGTTTAATAATTTTTTAAAAAATTAAAAGAAAGGCTCTACTAGAGAAAGTCCTGAAGGATAGGTAGTGTTATGAAGAAAAGAAACAAGACATGATAGATTTGGAGATAAAATGCCTACTAAGAGAGAGAGAGAGAGAGAGAGAGAGAGAGAGAGAGTGTCTTGTGCACGCTCGACTGGCCAGGAAGAACGACGCTGCAACAGGATCCTTCTGCACACGTTTATTGGGAGAGCTTGATTGTAGAGGCGAAGAGACCCCGAGCCCAGAACTGGTGCTGCTTTTATAGGCCTAGGAGAGGCATGTCTCACACCCGGATTGGTTATGCACTACGCCTCATTTGCATGTTCCTCATCTGATTGGCTACTCTCTCTCTCTCTCTGTACCTCAGAGAGCCTCATTATCATACCTCATTTGCATGTCTCACATCTGATTGGTTATACTCTCAAAGCCTCATTATCATGCCCGGGCCAGGCAGTGTCTTTGCAAAAAACTTTACTGCATATGTACACATTGGTTGTTTGTCCAAACTTATGCGTGGTGGCCAGCAGTAGTCAGTGCCACTCTGCAACGGCACATGTGGCTTCCCACATCTCCCCCTGTTTGTTTTAATAAAGTGAGGCTGGACTAGGCCTGTGCAATTATGCCCATCTGCCTTGGCGCCTGTTTTAGGTCGTTCCTCTAATGTCACAGCCTTACCCGTAGGATAACCCTATCGCCACTGGGCCCCATGTCTTAGGTTGGACTGTGCATGAGGAAAGTTGCCCGTCTCTGGATACTGCAGTGCTGTGTGACAGTAACTGCTAAATGACCTAGGGTGAACTCTGCAAAAGAGGCCAGCCAAAAAATGAATTAGTGGTGAAATCATGATCACTCTATCGCTTGCAATGAGGAAACCTCAGTGATATGCAAGGGTTGATCAATGATCGTTGAGTCTCTCTCATCTCAGTGCTGTGGAGTGCAAAAGCAGAGAACTCAGATGCTGACTAATTCTTGAGCATAGATAACCAAATTTCAGGGGAGGAGCCGTTTTCAATAGCTAAAAGTGCCTGAGTTATAATCACCTTGTCACGTTTTTTGTTGGGTTCTGAATTTGCATACCAACCAGAGCATGAACACCAGTCCACAGCATATGGCAGCACCAAACAAAATCACTCCCACCCATTCCTTAAAGTAAGAAAAAGCAGAGGTAAGCCAAGAGGTAAAGTCTCTGAGGGTCACTGGTTCCACTCTGGTCCCATTAAGGTTCAGGATCTGTATCTGCAGCCTCGTCTGCAACCTTTCCAGCTCCTGCGACCAGTTCCCCTTCAGGTAATTCGATAGGTCTGTACTTTTAATAAAAGAATTATTAATATACCTATTGGGAGTGATGCACACATGCAAAGTGGATGCCACACAACTCATTTGTATGACATCCATCATCTGTTCCATGTCATGTTGTAAAATATCCACTCTGATTCACTAATATTAACCCTGAGGTGATATGAGAATCCACCCTTTGCAGGGTAAGAAATGCCTCAGACGTTTTTTCTGCTATCTGACTTATAGTGTCAGCAGTATTAATTTGATCTGCCCAATTAGAGATAATCTTTTTCTTAAAAAATATACAGGGTGTAAAAGGTTTATCTACATTATGCACAAAGCATAGTGTATAATTTTTTTCTTTTCCATTTTTTATTAGGTATTTAGCTCATTTACATTTCCAATGCTATACCAAAAGTCCCCCATAGCCACCCACCCCCACTCCCCTACCCACCCACTCCCCCTTTTTGGCCCTGGCGTTCCCCTGTACTGGGGCATATATTTAAATGAAAACTAGCACTCTTATACACCCGTGGCTCTTGAGGAGTTTGTCGTGCATAAGGCACATCCAAAAAACATTCCTTTGCCAAAAACAAAGGCTAGGTAGAAGAATTGGAATGTACCGGTAAAGGTACTGGCCATGATCTTACTATGGCCCATAAAGGTATACTTATCCTGGTTTCAATCATCAGGAGCAGGAGAATCATCTTGGGGTTCATCTTGCTCTTTCACGGTCCTTGTCAGTCGCGTCGGGACCCAAAGTGGATTTTCTTCACCCTGTGGAAAAACACAAATAGCTCCCCAGGATCTGATTAAGATAGGATCCGGGCCATACCATTTATTATCAAGGACATTTTTCCATTTGACCATTTCATTGGGCGATTGAGGCCATTGTCCGTGCCTTTCAGCTGGTGATCTTCCAGCATCATCCAATTTTTAAAAATTAAGAGTAAATATTGTAAGGGATAGAGCCATCTTTGGCGTCATAGCCTCTATTCCCTCTTTCTGTTCTTGCAAATATTGTTTCAGAGTGCGGTGGGCTCTCTCAATGATGCCTTGGCCCTGTGGATTATAGGGCAATCCAGTAATATGTTTCACTTGCATTTGTTTGCAAAATTGGCTAAATTTAGAAGAAGTATATGCAGGACCATTATCTGTTTTTAACACTAGGGGCTTGCCCCATGCAGCCCAAGCCTCTAAGCAGTGAGATATGACATGAACTGCTTTTTCCCCTGTCAAGGGAGAGGCATGTAGGACACCAGAACTGGTATCGATGGATACATGTACATATTGTAATTTCCCAAAAGATGGGATATGCGTGACGTCCATTTGCCAAACATCTAGGGGTCGCAATCCGCGAGGATTAACACCCACGGAAGGTGCATTAATAAATTCTACACATTTACCACACTGTAGGACAATATCTCGGGCTTCTGTTCGTGTGAGCTTAAATTTTTGTCGTAATGTAGAAGCAGGGACATGATAAAGCTGATGAAAATTCTTAGCACTGTCTATAGAGCTTTGTGATAGGAAAACCATATCTCTGGTGGCTGAATCAGCAATTGCATTTCCCTTAACCATAGGTCCAGGTAATGATGTATGTGCTCTAATATGTTGAATATAAAAGGGATGCTCACGCATCAAAATACAATTTTGTATTTTCCTCAAAATTTCAGATACTGGACTAGACTGCTTAAAATTTCCGGCAGTCTCTAATGTTAGAACCGCATTAACTACATAAACAGAATCAGAGATAATATTTACGGGCATAGGAAATCTTTTAAAAACTTCTAAAACCATCAAACATTCTACCAATTGAGGGGCTCCTGGTGTAAATTGCAACCTTACAGCCTCTTCATTGATTACATAACTTCCAATTCCTGTTTTTGATCCATCTGTATAAATATCAATGACTCCCTTTATAGGGATATTAGCCGTTACCTTTGGAAATATTACTGGATGTAATAACATAAAATGTAATAACAGATGTTTAGGATAATGGTTATCAATTAAACCAGACTAACTGCATCTAAGAATGGCCCATTCATCTATAGTAGCACACAATATTTGCATTTGTGCATTAATGGCTCTTAGGTCATGTAACAATCTCCATTTACCTGACTTCTTCTTTACAACGAAAATAGGGGTGTTCCAGGGTGATTGAGTGGGTTCCACATGTCCCAGGTCTAATTGTTTTCGGACTAATTCTTTAGCTGCTTTTAACTTCTCAGAGGGTAAAGGCCACTGAGGCACCCACCCCGTGTCCTCCGTATGCCACGGAATGGGCAAAGGCTCTTCAGTGGCCCCTAGAAAAAACTCAGCCCTTTCTTATCTACTTTTTCTGTGGCTTTAACTGGTGAAATTCTACCTTGTAAGTTTTTTCCAAGACCTAGTCCAGGTATATATCCCATTCCTTTCATCATTTCCTTGCTTTTCTGAGAGTAATCATTAGTCAATATAAAGTTCATGGCTGACAACACATCTCTTCCCCATAAGTTTACAGGTAAAGGGAGTACATAAAGTTGAAAAAGCCCTGTCCTTCCTTCTTTATCTTTCCATTGTAAGGATTTTGCACTTATAGTTGGGGTAGCCTCATATCCTAATCCTTGTAAGCTATGTGACGATTGATTAACAGGCCAAGAAGCGGGCCACCAATTACTGGATATAATGCTTTTATCTGCTCCTGTATCCATTATACATTGAAAGGTTTTTCCTTCTATTTGTAATTGTAAAGTGGGACGATTATCCAAATCTAAAGATATGTAGGCCACATTAGTTCCTGTAGAACCGAGTCCCTTATCTCCTCGGGAATCCTGGCTACTAGGGAACATGTTATGCAAACTAGGAAGAATCAGTAATTGAGCAATGCGATCTCCAGGAGAAATGGCCATGATACCTCGGGGTGCAGAACACATAATTTTAACTTGTCCCTCATAATCTGAGTCTATAACTCCAGGATGTATCACCAATCCTTTCAAAGCAGAAGAGGACCTACTCAACAGTAGGCCCACTGTATCCTTTGGTAAGGGACCTCTAAAGTCTGATGAAATAGGTTGGCACCCCATTTGAGGTGTAAGAATTACTCTGGAGGTGGCACAGATGTCCAATCCTGCTGAACCCGGAGTGGCTCTCCTCGGTCTCTGGGTGGCCTCATGGACACTGTGGTCTGAAATGCCCCATACATTTGGGGGCCCTGGGGACGGGGGCCCCTCACTCCGTTTTTTGGCTGTTGCACTTTAAACTGAGGTATTGGCCTTCCTTTTATATCTCTGACTGATCTACATTCATTTGCCCAGTGTCTTCCTTTCCCACATTTTGGGCAAGTACCTGGTTCTGTCTTTTCAAACCTACTCTTTCTACCCTTTGTACACTGCTTTTGCATATGACCTGTTTGTACACAATTATAGCAGGTTATCTCTTTTGTTTGCGCCATCAAAACTGCGGCAGCCAGCCCTGCATTTGAAAGAGGTCCTCCTATTACTCTACAGGCTTTCATCCATGCTTGTAGCCCTTTCCCTTTCCATGGTGTGATAGCATTTCTGTATTCTTTGGTATATTGCTCATAAACTAATTGTTCAATTAATGGCATTGCGGCCTCAGAATCACCAAATATACGTCCTGCTGCTTCCATCATGTGAGCCACAAATTCAGAGAACGGCTCATTAATTCCCTGAATAATTTTTGTCAAGTTACCAGATACCTCTCCTCGATTAGGCAATGCTTTCCAAGCTTTCACTGCTGCCTGATTAATTTGATCATAGACCTGCACTGGGTATCCTAATTGATTGTTTGTCCATATACCCTGACCTGTAAGCATTTCAAAGCTCCATGCTTGTTGCCCTGCAGTAGCATTAGCACGGGCCTGACTCAAACACAGATCATGCCATATAGACTTCCAATCTAGATACTGTCCCATCGTAAGACATGCCATTACCACACTCATCCAGTCAAAAGGAGTAATGGCATTGTGAGCCAATCTATCAATTTGGGACTGAGTAAAAGAAGCATTGACTCCATAGGTCCTTACTGACTCTGCTAGCTCTTTTACTTGTTTATGCGATATTGGCTCATAATATCGCTGTTGAGCATGATCCTGAAAAACAGGAAAAGCCTGACATATTTTTTGCAACCCTTTAGGAGTGCAAAAAGAGTGACCATTGCCAATTGCTTTCTTATCTGCATAAGGCAGAGTAGGTGGGGGAGCACTGAAACTCCTCCCTATTGGACCAGATCTTTCTGCTTCATACTCCGCAGCAGCCTCCTTCAAATCTTCCTCCTCTCCTGTTGATAATTCAGAATCCTCTGAGCTAGATAGACAATTCTAACGACTCAGAGTCCTTCAGAGGAGGGTAAATTGACTTAATTTTCTGCTTTTTATTATTTTTTATACTATTTTTTGTATCTTTACATTTTGGGAGTTGACAATTAAAGCCATGATATAAGATCAAGGCAAGAAAGATAGCAACCCCAGCAACAATTATCGGATCTATTTCGTAGGAGAGCATGCCTCTCACATTAATTTCTTTCTACTTACCGGTACCACCGTTCCTCAGCTGAAGAGTTCTGAATCCACTCCGGATCCTTCTCAGCAGTCTGTTTTGCAGGAACACTTCATTACCACCGTTCCCCAGCTGAAGAGTTCTGAATCCACGCTGGATCCTTCTCAGCAGTCTGTTTTGTGGGAACCTTTATTAACTGCTCCTTCCCCGTGATGCAGTTCTGAATCCTCCCTGTAGCAGGGGGTCTTTGCTCGTGCCTGAAGATGTTTCTTGTCCCGGGTTTTCGGCACCACTTCTTGTGCGCGCTCGACTGGCCAGGAAGAACGACGCTGCAACAGGATCCTTCTGCACACGTTTATTGGGAGAGCTTGATTGTAGAGGCGAAAAGACTTCGAGCCCAGAACTGGTGCTGCTTTTATAGGCCTAGGAGAGGCGTGTCTCACACCCGGATTGGTTATGCACTACGCCTCATTTGCATGTTCCTCATCTGATTGGCTACTCTCTCTCTGTACCTCACAGAGCCTCATTATCATACCTCATTTGCATGTCTCACATCTGATTGGTTATACTCTCAAAGCCTCATTATTATGCCCGGGCCAGGCAGTGTCTTTGCAAAAAACTTTACTGCATATGTACACATTGGTTGTTTGTCCAAACTTATGCGTGGTGGCCAGCAGTAGTCAGTGCCACTCTGCAACGGCACATGTGGCTTCCCACGTTCCCACGAGAGAGAGAGAGAGAGAGAGAGAGAGAGAGAGAGAGAGAGCAGTAACTGACCCTAGGTTTTAAAGTGCCTGGTGAGTGAGTGACTAGTCAGGACACCTGGAATGTAGCACTATCCCTACCAATAGCATCCAAAAGGTCCCAGTCCCTCCTTCCCTTCTCTATGTTTTGCCATTCCCTTGTTGAATGTATGGGATGAAGTCCAACCAAGCTGAAGAATTTACATGTTACATGGCTGATATCATAGCCAAAAGATTGAGTTTCTTATATGTGCATTAAGTTATAAACCAGTTTCCCTAGTTATATATACTTGGCAGAAATGGTATAGGCCCATATATCCAAATAAATACACAGCTATGCTTACAGCACCCACAACCTGTAAACAACACGCAAATGGTCTCAAAAGATGTAGCTTATATAACAGCATATTACGCAACAGTGAATTTGAAGGGATGATTAGCAATGTAGCAGCAATAGTTGAATGTCAGGCAGTAATTGTTGAAAAGAAGAAACCAGACATAAAAGAAAACATTCATATCAATAGAGATCAATTTTAAACCATGTGAAACTATTCACTGGTGACAGGAGCAGGATGCTGCTTACCACAGGGATGATGGCTAGAAGAAGCTCATGGGATCGTCTGTGCTCCAATACTGCTCTATTTTTGACTGATGCAAGTACAAATATGACTGTATACAGTGTGTCAGAGCTGAACAGTTAAGGTCTTTAGATAAATTTGAGTTCAAAAAAATTTGCACCAAAAACCCAAGTCATAGCCATCATTGTCATGAAAACACTTTTCTATTCTGAACAAACCAAACGCAGTATCTTCATGTCTCATGTCTCTCATTTATGAAAAGGAAGCATCTGCCTGCAGTTCCCTTAAACATAGTAGAAATCATATTTCTTCTTCTTTTCTTTTTCTTTTTCTTTTTTCTTTTTCTCTTTCTCGTTCTCTTTCTTTTCTTTTCTTTCTTTCTTTCTTTCTTCTTTTGTTTTGTTTTGTTTGGTTGGTTGGTTGGTTGGTTGGTTGGTTTGTTTGTTTGTTTTTCCAAACAAGGTTTCTCTGTGTAGCCCTGGCTGTCCTGGAACTCATTCTGTAGACCAGGCTGGCCTCAAACTCAGAAATCCACCTGACTCTGCCTCCCAAGTGCTGGGATTAAAGTCGTGTGCAACCACTGCCTGGCTGAAAATCATATTTCTTATAGAAAGGTATTCTTATTAGATTGATAGCTGCTATTTCAACCTCTGCTGTCATTAAAATTTTAATATTTATTTCACTGTCACATTCATGATTTAATCATATAGTATAGATGTTCTAGACACTAACTCTTCATGTATTAATAGGAGGATTTTGAGGAGGTGATGGAGAAATGAATAAAAAAAGGAAACAACTTTCATTGGCTTTGGTAGAAAAACAAAGAGGGTGAATGATATCTTAAGAATTACAGTTACATGGCAGGAGAGATTGTTCAGTGGTTAAGAGCACTGGCTGCTCCTGCAGAGGACTTGGGTTGGATTACCAGTGTAAATATGGTGGTTAATGGCTGTCTTTACCTCCAGGTCCAGAAGATCTAATACTCTCTTATGGTCTATGAGAGTACCAGCCATGTGTCTGATACACAGACATGCATACAGGCAAAACCTGAAATCCACCTGCCTCATAAAATAATGAACAAAAACAAAATTTAAAAGTTTGTTGTAAGACCCTTTTTCAGTTGTATGTGGATAGACATCCAACAGACATGTTAACTTGAATACTTAAATATTATTTGTGTGCAGTCATGGTTGTGCACACCTTTAATCCCAGCACTTTTGAGGCAGAGGCAGGTGGATCTCTATGAGTTCAAGGACAGCCTGGTTTACCTAATGAGTTCTAGGACAGCCACAACTGTCTCATAGGGAGAGATCTTGCCCCAAGAAACAAAACAAACAAATATTGCAGAATGTATATGATGATTAAAATGATTTCTATAATTTATTAGCTATCTATAGTCAGGTATCATATGTATGCTGCATATTTGTATAAAGCTCTTATGGAATCTTCACTGTCAGCTTATTGAGTTTTGTGAAAGCATTCTGCAGATAGGGAAAATTCCTGTAAAAAGTGGCTTTTGTGCCTGGATTCTTTTGGCCTCTAAAGCTTCTGTTTTTCACCTACTCTGTTCCCTCCCACGGGCTGAGCCTTTGGAACACAGCTTTTATGTCATTACCTCCCACCTAGATGGACATAGATGGTGCTGACCACGGAGAGCAGCTCTCTTATTACGCAAATACCAATGCCAAATAGTCTATCTTTTGTACACTACAAAGCTCACATTATTAAGAGAACATGTGAACTCCATCTCGGGAATGACTCACACCTCTCTCTATTTGCTCTGTAGAAAGTGCAGATTTCTGATGGAAAATTGTCTCTTGTGGGAAGTCACAGCTTCAAAGGATTTAAAAGTTTTCAGTATTTTGAAAAGAAAAGAGAACCAGGCAATCATTGCTTATGTAAGATGTCTTGTGATTTGATCATTTGCAAGGAAGTCTCAAACTTCTAGAGTCCCTTTCAGTCTCTCACAGCAGATCCTGGCGTCTCATATCTAGACCTTACACTTTTATTTGTGTGAACATGTGTGTGTGTGTGTGTGTGTGTGTGTGTGTGTGTGTGTGTATGTGTGTCAATGTGTTATGTGGGCAAACATGTATGTATATGTTTGCCTGTGCTTTTGGAGTCCAGAGCACACCCACAGATATTGTCTCTTAGGAAACTGCTGCCTTGGGTATTTGTTTGGTGTGTGTGTGTGTGTGTGTGTGTGTGTGTGTGTGAGCTGCTATGTGCTGAGACAGAGTTTCACAGTTTCTCATTGGGACCTAGGGCCAATTAGGATAAACTAGCTGGCTATTTGAGCAGCATGCATCCACTTGTCTCTGTCTCTCAAATGTTAGGATTACAAGTATATATCAGTGTACCTAGCTTTTGTAATGTGTTGGGTGAACACTTTAGGAAGCACTTTACTGCCTAAACATCTCCCCAACTCAAGACCATGGATCTCTACCTGGGACTGTGAGATATGTTTGCAGAAAATTTTGCTAAGTAAAGAAATCTAAATGGTGCACAAATATAAGAACATACATGAATTCATTATGCCAAGAAAGCAGGGGATGGAAGGTTTGAAGTAGATATTGAAATCTTAAGAATTCTTAAGGAGAGCAAGACATATTCCATGACAAATTAGGCAAATCAAGTGTTTGGACACAAAACAATAACAGATCTTTTTGAATGCTTCACAAGAGAGAAAGGGGTTGGGTGTGAGTCCCAGACTCATTGTGACTGATAAAGAGAACACAGGACCAACTTTCTGCTTGTATATCACGAGCTTATCAGTGTTCGCATCATGTCCTCCTCATCCATTTTATGTAAAAGAGACATGCGCAAAGGGTCAAAGTAAATGTGGTCACTCTATGACAGATTTTCCATCTTTAACCTTTACAGCAATGTCAGCTTCCTGATAGATTGTCTGGTAGAGGTGTAGGCTTCCATGTGGAGTCTTAAGTAAGGATTTGGAGAGGAACCGGAGCTCTGAGTGACTGGGCTGCTCATAAGATTGCTAAAATAATCTTAGGAACGTAATGGCTCTGGCTTTGCATTTGCTCTCTTCTTTGTTCTGCAATCACTTACCAGAGCCTTTTGTCTCATCCATAGAAGAAAGACAGAGAAAACGGTTTATCTCCAAGGTCCTTCCTGGCTCTCACAGCCTTAAACTGATCCTTACATGCCAATGGAGCCCTTTATGCTGTCTATAATACCACAGTGCCCAGAGGGAGAAACTAGGCTGTAGTGTAGAATTATGAATTTGACCTTTGAAATTTCAACTGTGTTGATTGTATTTTTACTGTTTTCCTAAGGGAATGGTTCCCACAGCTTTCATATTTGGAAACAAAACCTAGTCCTTAAAGTGAATTTGTGAAAATGACTATTATCCATCATTCAACACTGAGGTTTGTCTCAAGGGCTGGTTAGAGGGCATGTGGCTATTTGAGGTAGAGGGAAGGAAACAGGAGAGAAAGTTTATTATGCCAAGTGCTGTGCCCACTGGAAATCTCTGGAAATTTAGCTTCTTGAGCTCAGTGGGATTTGGAACCACTTGGTGTTTGAAATAATTCACTCTTGCCTAAAGATATAAAGTATCTTTCCAATTTCCCCTGTGAAATATTACAAATTGTCCCAGATATTTAAAAAGTTATCACTGTCTGTATGTGTTATGCTTAAAAAGAATCAGCAAGACTCAGCTTACATTGGCTTCTAAGGTTTAGTGATTGTATCTGCAGTCAATTTGAAAGACAGTATGTTAAACATTGCACACTGTGAGATTTATCCATTTATCTTTTTGAAACTACGAAAAGTCCTGGATATTTTTATAAAAAGCCTCAAGTTTAACTTCAGTCACATCTATACTTTTAGGTACTCTTGAGAAGTGAGTTTTCCCTACTGTGGACATCTCTATCCAACAGTGACAGTTTTAAATTCTATCATTTGGGGAAAATTAAGATAACCCTTACAGGGAAACTCTGAGGACAATTTGAGTCATATGGGATCCAACAAGAGGCTGGCTCTTTTCAAAGTTTTCATAATAATGAAACTTTTATCAAAAATTCTGTGAATGACAACTTTGAACAGAAATATGTTGATTTCTTCAGCATATTTTGCCAAAGGAGCCCTATACATATTGAAGGCTTTCCACAATCTATTGTGTCACACTGGAAGAATAGCTATGTATCTTTGATTTTTAAATGTCTTCTTATGAACATATGTGAAGCCCACTTTGGAGTACTATAGGTACTTTCCATCACCTTAAGTTCTTTGGGTACATTTACACAATGGAGTACTACTCAGTTATTAAAAAGAATGAATTTATGAAATTCCTAGCCAAATGAATGGACCTGGAGGGCATCATCCTGAGTGAGGTAAACCAATCACAAAGGAACTCTCACAATATGTACTCACTGATAAGTGGATATTAGCCCAGAAACTTAGGATACCCAAGATAAAAGATATAATTTGCTAAAAACATTAAGCTCAAGAGAACGAAGACCAAAGTGTGGACACTTTGCCCCTTCTTAGATTAGGAAACAAAACACCCATGGAAGGAGTTACAGAGACAATATCTGGAAGTGTGACGAAAGGATGGACCATCTAGTGATTGCCATATCCAGAGATCCATCCCATGATCAGCTTCCAAACGCTGACACCATTGTATACACTAGCAAGATTTTGCTGAAAGGACCCAGATATAGCTGTCTCTTGTGAGACTATGCCAGGGCCTAGCAAACACAGAAGTGGATGCTCACAGTCAGCTATTGAATGGACCACAGGGCCGCCAATGGAGGAACTAGAGAAAGCACCCAAGGAACTAAAGGGAACTGCAACCCTATAGGTGGAACAACAATATGAACTAAGCAGTACCCCGGAGCTCTTGTCTCTAGCTGCATATGTATCAAAAGATGGCCTAGTCGGCCATCACTGCAAAGAGAGGCCCATTGGACTTGCAAACTTTATATGCCCCAGTACAGGGGAATGCCAGGGCCAAAAAGGGGGGGTGGGTGGGTAGGGGAGTGGGGGGGGGGTATGGGGGACTTTTGGTATAGCATTGGAAATGTAAATGAGCTAAATACCTAATAAAAAATGGAAAAAAAAGTTCTTTGGGAACAGATTCTGAAATAGATATATGGGAATCATCACATCTTAAAGAACAGTATCTTTGATAACTGAAGAAAGACAAAGTGAAGGAAGAATTTGAGTTGGTGTATGTAGTCATCATAGAGCCTTAGCTATAGCCCTGGGATAGCCTTTCAAACTTGTTCCAACCAAGGCAAAGTAGACAGCTTTACATTCCTTTTCTCCCAAACTGGGTAGTCACTGGAGGCAGGGAGCCTTGGAGTACAGGGGACATATACTTTGGGACAGAATTCTTAACTAAAAGAATTTTCTAGTAACTTTGGTAAAATCAGAGACTAGACTACTCAATGGCTCCATTTGGAAGGGAGAATTTGACCTTTAAATAACAGCATCTACTACAGTCCAACCTTTGTGCTACTCACCTATTTATATAAAAACTGCCCCTCCCCCCCCCAACACACACACACACACACACACACACACACACACACACACAATGGCTCCTCTAGGACTCTGGTTAATCCCCTTTGCTACAGGAATTACAAGAGGATTACTGACATAAAGTACTAGCCTCATTACTGATGTTAAGGAAAACAATTGATATTTCCTTTGTATCTCCATAAATTCACTTCCCCACCCCTGCCATGCTTGTTCTATATGGCTGAGTTATGGAAGCTACAATCTTTCACCATAATAGATCTGAGTTTCTGGTCATGATATCTTTCCAGATTATCCTTTTGTACTCATGCACTAACTATCAAAATTGCAAGGAATTACAAGGAATGGGCCGGGGATCACTTCCCTGTAGGCCTTCATGTTCCTGTTTGCTAGGCTTTTGTTATACTTTGGTTTGTGACAGGACTCCTTTGCATTTCTGGTAGACATATTAATTATATAGAATCTCACACCTATAACCAAAACAGATAATACAGAGAAGCAGAGATGAAATGCACAGCTCTGTCCAGTGTGTCCCTGGAAGTAAAATTTCCCTTTTTTACCCCTGGTCTCTGGGTACATGAAACTTGTCTGTTTAAAAGCTCAAAGGCTTCGAAAAGCACTGATTGACAGTGTTCTTTATCTTCAGCGAGAATCAGTGAAAGGCTGGTGCTTTGTTGATTTCAAAAGGAAATCTGGACTCTCCAGCTGAATGTCTTGTGTATGTGCCAATTCTATGGTCACATGACCACGGTGGAACTCCATTGTTTGTTTCTGTCAACAAGCCTCTTAGCCTCTCACTTTTTATTCACAAGGAAAGATACGTTTTTATGAGATGAGTCAGGAAATTTCAGAAATATTCTTAATATCCAGTATAGCACAATAAAAACACATACACAAAACTAATAGAAAAGCAACTCAAGAAGTGAAGAAGCTAGGCACATTACAATCTAGGATACTCAGGATGTGACCTTTTTCCCTTCGAAAACAATGGGAAAACTGAGCATGTTGTCTCATATCTATAAGCCCAGGCTGAGGTAGGAGGATTGCCATAAGTATGAGACTAGGGCGGACACATATGGACACTGACTGGTACATTATAGGAACCTGCCTCAAAGGCAGATAGTGTCAGTTCAAATAAATACCAGAAAACAAGGGAAGAGGGGTTTATTATTGGTCTCTCTTTCTCTCGCTCTCTCTCTCATTTCCTCCCTCCATCCCTCCATTTTAAACCATCTCCATCTAGCATACACAATGGTTAATATGCCAAGGCTAAAGGAAAGAGGAAGCCATAACCACTGCTATCACAAAGGACTTTTATTTCCTGAACTCGATTCACTACAGGGGATAGTATATTTTGTCTCATAGGGACATTAGACGTATGGCTTGTGTTAAATAAAGCCCACCCTTACATCCATATGTTTGTGACACTGAAAACTCTTTGCTTCTCTGTTGTACCACATGACCAGGGAAGACAAGACTGCTGTTCAGTGCCTTTCATGTTCTTAAAATGTTACCAATTGATCAGTAGAAAAATGAATATAGAGATTCTAAAGCTCCAGCGAGTGTGTAGATCACTCGGCAGCCTGCTGTGTTCCCAGGAGCCATTTTCACAGGTTCTGATTGAGTTAAATTTGTGCATTATCAACAGAAGTCTGAACTGCAAGTGGTTTTGTGAGACTTGCTTGTGGAAAAATGACTTGAGCCGCATGAATGCAGTGGCCCATTTGAGCAGGTATTGACCAACTGCTACTGGAGTCTGAGTGAAGTTCTTGCCTGTTAAAAAAAGGTCACAGTGATAATAACTTCTTCTGAGATACATTCTGTGATTTTTTTTGAATGTCGGGCAGGAGGAAGCATCCTTGTCCAATTGACAAGTATTCAAGAGTGAATCCTATTGAGTCCCCTTTTCCTCTGTTCACTGAGTGAAAGACAGACGTCAGCAGTACAGAGGACCAGATGAGGGGATTAAGGATGATTCAGATGCTGGGGCGACTTGATTTGAACTCTGGTTTTCCAGCACACTGGCAACTCTAAAGGCATTGTGCTTCTCCATGACAAGCAGCTAACCATGAAATACAAAGAGAATTTCAATGATTCTTGAAAAATGAAATGTGAACAATAAATTGATCTATTATATTTAGCTAATTTGTTTTTGTTGTTGTTGTTGTTGTTGTTGACAGAAGCCTCCACCTGGATGTCTAAATGAAACATTTACTGGTATATTTCTTATAGTATTATATACTGACTTTATTTTGTAAGGATTTTGATTAAGAAAACTCTTTTCCTCTTTATGTTCCTTTCAAAGGGTCCCCTCCCCTTCAAAATATATGCAGAGGATGTTGAATATATCAGATGAGATAATTCACTTTGTGTCTGTTACTCCTGACACAGAGCACTGTTTTCCTTAAAACAAACAAACAAACAAACAAACAAAAACAAACAAACATGAAAGCTAATTGAGTCTCCTGCTATGACAGTCCAGATCACTGGATAAGAATAATCAATTTCCTCTATAGCACCCATGGATTCCTGCAAAGCCAAATTGAAGGCACTTGTTGCTGATAATGCTATTTAATCATTCTCTGTGCCCCCAATATGGATTCTTCCCAATCCCCTCTCACTAGATTTCTACAAACAACTCTTACTAGCTTTTTTTTTTTTTTTTTTTTTTGGTAGTTCTAAAATATATGATGCTGACTATACAAAACCACCCTGTCTTTCCTTTTGGACTTTTCTCCATGATAGAAATTTGCCTGGGGGTGGGGGAGCTATTTTCTTGGTTCGCCTGATGAATGTGACTCCCAAGCTCCTTTAACCAGGCCTTTGAGAATGTCTCACTGGTTGCAGAGAGTGCCAGACCAACCTCATTTTGACATCTTTACCATACTTCTAAATATTCATTTTAAGCTATGTTGCCACTAGGACTATAATTTCTGGTGCCAATTCTGCCTCAGAGACAAACACATGGACTAAGACAAAAATGTGCAAACAATTGAACATATTAAGGACCCCCTTTTCTTCATTTGCCATACAAGTCACGTGAAGCAGATACTCCTGACACACAACTGCTAAGTCAGTCAGACTGTCTCAATCTGGTTGAGCTCAGCAGTCATAAGCATCCCTAAAAGAAGATTCTTTTTCTTTTCTTTCTTTTTTTTATTACGTATTTTCCTCAATGACATTTCCAATGCTATCCCCAAAGTCCCCCATACCCTCCCCCCCACTTCCCTACCCACCCACTCTCATTTTTTTGGCCCTGGCGTTCCCCTGTACTGGGGCATGTAAAGTTTGTGTGTCCAATGGGCCTCTCTTTCCAGTGATGGCCGACTAGGCCATCTTTTGATACATATTTAGCTAGAGTCAAGAGCTCCGGGGTACTGGTTAGTTCATAATGTTGTTGCACCTATAGGGTTGCAGATCACTTTATCTCCTTGGGTACTTTCTCTAGCTCCTCCATTGGGGGCCCTGTGATCCATCCAATAGCTGACTGTGAGCTTCCACTTATGTGTTTTCTAGGCCCCTGCAAGAAGATTCTTTTTCATTCTTCCACCAGGATAGGATCATCTGTGTCTGAAAGCCCCTAGATATTTGCCATGAGTTTGTGTTTGCAAATTTTTAATGAGTCTTTAAGTCTTATAATTGTTTGTCATAATGTTGAAACTCTATGTCTAAGGACAGTGCTTATAGCAGAGGGAATCATTATCTTCACAGAACATTTTCAGAGGCCCATAGCCTCACTCAACTATTCCAGAACCATTTTTACTACTTTACTAGAACCACTAGAATGGCATCTTCAGATACAAATGTATCTGAAATCTTAGCTCTAGCTCTAAGCAAAATCTCACCCCACATCCCATGTGGACAATTATGTTACTTGTAAGAGTTATTAGACTCCAAAAATCCAATCAGTCAAAGACACTGTGGTTTGAAAAAAACAACAGAAAGTTATCCACTCCTCTTTGTCTTGGTCTAGCCTGGAAACCCAGAATAAGTTCAACAGTCCCTTTAAAACGAAAGCAAAAGACTTCCTGTACCCACAAGTGGCTTTCTCCCCAAAGAGACTGACAGGCTATGCTGAGGTCAGCCATGTGGACAGGAAAGCACTCTGACCACTGTGACCAAAAGCATCAGGTCTCTGTGAGAAGTGACATGGCTGGAAGTGTGTGTCACAAACACACAGCCTACATGGGCAGAGAGAGAAAGATGAAACATTAAAGCTGTTTTGTAATGCCTTGTCAGACAGGTAAATGAAAGCAAGAAGAATGTGTGGGTTTCTTCCATAGCCATGGCTCGGCAAGATGAGTCCTACTTCCTGGGACACTCTCCTTCTGCTGCCATGTCTCTTCCTTGTCCAGTGCTTTGAATCCCTCTCCTCTTTCCTTTTCCCAGAGCCTTCTTTACTCATCCTTCTCCCTCCAGCCTCCATAACAACACAATGATCCTAAGATGATGTTTCTAAGGACTTGGGCTCAGCTACTTTCTACAGTTTTTCAAAGAATCCTTTTCTCCTAAGATTCCCCCCACCCCTCAAATCTTAGAACAAACAAAAAAAAAAAATATGACTCATTGTGGTGACAGCTACTCATTGTCAAAAAGCTCTTTTCTCCTGCCTGTGGGTTGCAGAGAGTTGAGATTACAGCCCTGTTGTTTATGGACAGAAAGCCTGTTTAATTTATATTCCCCTGGGGATTCTCTTAACAGCACACCAATTAGCTGAACAGCTCATACAACTCTTATCAGAGACCTTACAATACGCTTTCATAGTTTGTAGCATCTGGAGATTCACTGGTTGCCCTCTGATGTGAAATACAGTATTAAGAAGCATTCATTGTTCATAAATCCAGTGCTGCAAGGAGGCAAATTTACGATGCTGAGGAGAGAGGTTTTTGTTTTCCTTGAAATAGGACTTAGAAGCCTCAGTGATATGCCAATTTTAAACTAACAAGATTTTTTTTCAAAATAAATTCATAGAAAGTTTGATTTCATGGATGAAGAATTAAGCCCCAAAAAGAAGCTGGCCTCTGATTTCTATCATGCTACGATATATATAAAAAAAAGGGGGGGGGAGTGGGGTATCCCTGACAGCTTGTGAAATTTTTCTTCTTTAAAGCAAGGCTTCCCAAGTTGAGCTCTCCTGAGCTCTCCTTTGATAGCTACAAAATGGGAAACCAAATAATCACTAATACACTAATTCCTACAATTACATATAGGACATAGGAAGTTCTTGATCACTAATTCTTGAATAGAAATGAAAGAATTTTCAGATAAAAACAATCCATCTTCTCCATTACCCTGAGGTCCAAATGAGGCAGAGCTGAGAGGGTCAAATCATCCGTCAGTAGCAGAGAGAGGGCACATAGAGGAGCAACCTCCTTCCCTTGCTGGACATGAGGAGAGGACTGGAAATGGAGCTGCCACCAGCTGTCACTTAGTCTATGAGGCAGAAGTTATTTGCAAACCACTGTAGAAGAAGGTCTGTGCTTTATTAGTCAGAAAGGTCTTGTGCACTATAATAAATCTAGGTTCAAAAATCTTCTATGGGGTGTGAGGGAGGTCCTAATAGCGGGTGTAATGTTTCTTACCTCTTGCAATAAGACAAAAGCCAGAGATGGAGTAGGGCTAAAGGCCTTCATTCCCAGCACTTAGCAAGCCTATTCATCCTTCTGACTTTGCACAGTACAATGCCTAGAAGATGCTTCTGGCTTGGTCAGTTTGTGGCAGTGGGCTGGCCTTGGGGCCTTCTGAGGATTGCTGTGATTTGCTACCTTCTTCAAGTCCAGGAAGTATTCTGGAGTGATCAATGCTGAAGAAGATAAATGAATGTAACATTTAGTATTAGAAAAGTGACCAGAGCAAACAAACAGAAGTGTTCTTATCTGAGAAGTTAGACTGACTCAGTTACAACCACTGTCACATTTGATTTGGACAAAGAACTAGGGAAAGGAATGGACAAGCTAGAATCTGAATATAAATGTTAATTTAGTTTACTCATGTATAGGGAGGGATATTGGAAGCACGTGGACCACTCCTCCAGGTTGTAATATTCATATGGATAAGATAACCTAACATGGGTTCTCCAGGTTGCAATAGATATCATCTTCAGAATGCAGCAAGTTATGTTCTATTTTACATTTCCTGATGGAGACACTGATGTCCATTTAAAGCCTGTGACCATCCACTTGATCTGAGCCTTTGAGGATGTTTTGCATCCGTACTAAAACTCTTTTTAGATCTAATGTTCAAATAACTACTTGTTAATCTTGAGAGATTATCACAGTAAAAAAATAGAAATACTTGTCTTTTACAATCTGTACAAGACTGTTAAGTATAAAACACTTATAACCTATAATTTAAGGATAATATAGTTACCTTTGAACTGGGGAAAAGAGAGTATGATTAAATTTCTATCTTTAAAGAAAAGGTTAAATATAATTATAATATAATTATACTTAAACAAGTATAAGTATATATTATTACTTATATATTATATATATGTATTACTTATATAAATAATAAGTATAATTATAATGCAGGAAAGACATTAACAATCCTGTGAGTCATGGAAGATAAACTCTAAATGATTTTTTTCATATATTCTTCATCATCAGGAAAAATACTAATTAATATTCAGAGCTGCTATTCCTTTCCTTTAATGAATGAAGTTGTAGCCACATTTGATAAGGAGGTCAGAGGTTCAAAGAGTAGTTCTACAGATTTTAACAATTAGGTTTTACAGCCATCAAGGAAGATAAATTTACTGCATTTCCTGTTAGCGAGGAATGCAGCTCACTTGTTAAAATATGTCAGATGTATATTGGGGAACACAGCTGAGTGGACTCACACAGTCAAGAAAGTGAAGGGTTTATGTCCTTTCCACTCAGTCTCTAGGGTTAGTACTTGGAGATAACGAGGACAGAGGTTGCCTGTGGGGATGGAACCCAACTACCCTGCTTAGAAAGCTCATCCAGGCATGTTTAGATCTCCTACACCCTGGACCAATACTAAGACTCATTCCTGTGTGGCTTCACTGCTTAATGCCAAATTTCAAACATAACATTGTGGAACCCTCAGGCCCCACCTCAAAGCTGCCTTGACTGTCTAAATATCAACGGAATCAGAATCAGACTAGATGCCTTGAAGACATCATCTCTAGCACAACGATTCTCAGAAGGTTACATTCATATTTATCTTTCTGCCACAGGGTTTCTGGCCATCATTATCTCTTCTGAACACAGAAATTCAAGATGCCTATTTCTTTGGCAAAGACTATCATATTGAAAAGATGTCATAAACCTGAACACATCTGACGGATAATCAATGGTGATTATCAGGTCCCCCAGGCACTTTATCTGACTACATAGCTGAGAAGATTCTTTGACCATGGCAATAACTGTCAGCACACTTCCTTGGACTCTGAAATCAGATGGGATGAACATCACAGCTCTGCAAAGACTAGCATGGTGGTCTGATGATTCGTCCTCTGAGTGTTCATTCATGTCCTCCGTTATTTTCTGTACTCTGGAGCTTGGAGCAAAACTGACAGCTAAACATGCATTAAAAAAACCCATAAATTAACAATCAATCCATGAGAAAAATTGTATTTCTTTTTATATATACATAAGAGATGAGGTAAAAGGAAAGCTAATAAAATTCTCTGTGATTTCAGGACGTTATGTGCTAAAGAGATGACATGAGAACAGGATGTGACTATGTGCCATTGTCTGTGAGTTAAGAGTAGATGACCAGTTAGTTACTCATGCCCAAGTATAGGCTAAGCACAGTAAGTCCCCCAAAACAAAACAAAGAAACGGGAACAAAACAAAAAAAAAACCCACCTTAAATCCTCGACTCTAATTGTTTCTCGTTGATAGAAGACAAGGAAGATGCGCTCAAGGGTCCAGGAATGGGAAGATCGTGCTGCATTATATTGGTGGACCCAAAATACAAGCGCAAGTAAAGCAAGGGTGACAAATACCTGGGAAGAGGAGAAGGTGACACTGCCTCAGAGAAACACATTAAGGGACAAGGCCACAAGTCAAGGAGGGCCAGCAGAATCTAGAAAACACAGGGAAGAGATTTTCTCCTGGAACCTTAAGAGATTGCTCCTAATGCCCCACTTTCGTCCTAAAACTAAACTTCTGGCCTCAAGAACTGTGAGAAATAAATTTTAGTAGATTTAACTTAACATGTCTGATAATGTTACTGGAACTTCTAAGACAAGTCCACTTTCTGTGGACCAGAATAAGAAAGACAGACTCTTGCCCAGCAGGTGCTAACTTCAAGCTAATGGCCACACTTTGAAAAGGAGATGCAAGGCAGTATAAGGAACTGCAGATAACTTTCTGTCTTTTAAGGTGACATCAGCTGGAATTCTGGCTTAGACAGATCCCAGAAGATCAGAGTTCTGAGTCCTGGTCTGGACAGAGATCCAGTCAGGCAAAACCCAATAGATGTCTCTATTGTGAGAAAAGACAAATTTCTTCACATGATAATGCATTAAGGACTAGGAGAGCTAAAGTCAGACATTAAATGGTAATGGCCTTCTATATCTATACTATCAGATTTAGTTTTAGTGCCAAGGACCAGCCTTGGCTTGGAGAGGAGTTCTGAGGAAGGAGTGTCTAGGACCAGTGAAACAAACAACTCAAAGTCAAATCATGAGTCCAACCTGGCGTCCTATGTTCTGTTCAAGACAGCTTTCCAGACTGCTTTCTGTCTGGACTGCTTTCTCTGGAGATCAATAGACTGTCCCATGTCTCTATGTTCTTCTCAAGACAGTTCTCCAAGGAGTTCTCCCTTGCTGTTCTAAGATATTATCTGGATAGCTCGTCTCTAGCAGCTGGCCCAGTCTTTAATTTTGTATACCAGTCCAGTCATTTACTTCAGGTTCCTTTTGATTATCCTGTGAATCAACTTTCCATGACCCCAGCCCCTTGATTCTTCAGAGAGCAAACACATCTTTAAAAAAAAATTGCAAAAGAATTCAGAGATCTGCCTGCCTCTGTTAAACACAGCCAATAAACTAGCTGAGTGGGACCTCACCCTGAAATTACCATTCCTCCACACCTGGGCCTAATTTTGCTCTGTCCCAGGCCAACCCTGAACTCAAGAATCTGCCTGCCCTTGTAAGCATAAACAAAAACCTTAGCTGGGTGGGATCTCCTGCAATCATCATTCCCTAAACCTCTATTTCCTTCCTTAGTATCATTCTGACAAGTTGGCTCATAGCACAGCTATGTTCCTTTACATTCATGAAGCCCCTCGTAATTCATATTGAATCCTTATATTTTACATAGTTGAGAAATTACGTATTTTTGAACTCATGCTTTTAGAGTTCGTTTCCACAGCCTTAAAGGCTGTCCCGAAGGTCCCAGCATTTACCATTTTGCTGAGACATGAGCCATAACTTCACCTCTTGAACTCAAGATATCTCTGACTATCATGGGGTCATTAACATTAACAGGGAGGAGATTATTTGAAGGAAGAAAGTAAAACATTTACATTATTATACAAGCAAGCCTTACTCCCACAGAAGCCAATACTCATGGCCCATGCCTGCTGGCCCTGTCCCAGGAGCAGGAAACATGCCATTCTGTCCCTACCAAGGCCAAGGTAGGGCCTAAGATTTTTCTAAGTCTTTTTTTCTTCACATACAAAATGAATTAGTTAGGTATACTCCTTTATCCTTAATGTTTTATGGCTTAATCCAACCTGAGTAGAAAAGAAAACTTACATATTCTGTCTCACAGATTGTGTGATCACTTGAGTATTAAGTGCCTTACTTCCTAAACTACATACACCTGATGACCTGATGTTGAACCCGTGGGAGAGGAAGGGAGAAAGAGGAGAGAAGACAGTAAACAAGAGAGAAGGACTCACAATTATACACAGAGAAGTAGGGAGAGAGGGAGGGAAGAAGGGAGGGAGGTGGGGAGCGAGAGAGTGACAGAGAGAGACAGAGAAAAGAGAAAGTTTAAAGAGAAGGAGAAAGCGAAAGGGAAAGGGAAAGAGAAAGAGAATCCGACTACCCATTTAAGAACTTTTGGATGAAATATATAACCCATGGAAATACATTAGTTTATCAATCTTTCTTAAAGTTTAATTAATTTTTATTGCCTTAGGCATACTACATTTTCAGTCTCTCTCTCTCTCTCTCTCTCTCTCTCTATATATATATATATATATATATATATATATATGTATATGTATATATATATATATATAAACCAATATGTTGAAAAGAGGGACTAAATCACATTCAATGATGAATCTTCACCTACTAGTTACATTTATTGCTGTTGTGATGAAATTTCTAACAAAACGTCTTCAAGGGAGAAGAGTTTATCTTTGCTTACAGTTTTAGGGGATGTAGTTGTTGTGGGGAAAGTGTGGTGGTGACCAACTCTGTGGCAGCAGAATGTGAGGATGTAGTCGATCACATGCATACTCAATGAGGGGGCAGACGATGAGCTCTGATACTCAGCTTCTTTTGCCTTCATATTCAGTTTAAGATTCTATCACACGTGCTGGTGCATCTTCTTTCTTTGGTTAAACATTTCTAGAAACATCTTCATAGGCATTTCAAAGACTCTAAATCCAGTTAGGCTTACAATGAATTCATTTTACCTTACAGCCCAGCTCTAAGAATTGGTATAACAAGCATGTGCCTAAGAAATACCTACTAGGTAGCAATGAGGACACCTACCTGGCTGCTTTCCTAGAATAAGATAGTAGAGAAGTGTGCAGTGTACCATAGCAGACAGTAGATTAGGAATAATGATGAATTATACTATGATCAGGAAAAATTATCTATGTAAAATACCATTAAATGAAAGGGACATAATTATGACTGGGACCTGACAGAGTAAATAGAAACAAATGTTGCCCTGCGTTTGAACACCTTCCATTTTTATAGAGTGTCTAATGATTCTTCATAAAATCACACCGTCCAGTGGATTTCAATAATTGGATTTCATCTATTTTCTATAGAAAATGACAATGAAGAAAATCGTCAAACACTGAGACATTAAGGAAAGAAATAAGCATTTGGTTGGGTGATTTTTTCATGATCTTTCTTGTCAGCATCTTTAAAAAAATCATGCCATTATTAATGAAAGAAATATGGTGAGCAATACCTGTTCTACCTTCACAATTGATCTCCATGAGTAATATTATCAATGGTAGACTTGATCTTCACATGTAGACATTTGTGGCTTTAAAAGAACTAGCAAGTTCTCAGCTTGTAGCTTCTATAGCAAAGGTACCTGTACTAAACTAATAACATTCCATTTAGATCCATGAGCTTGTATTGAAAGTCTCTCCCTAACTTGAAATGAGGGGTTTAAAGTGGTTTTGGGTTATTTGAAGCTACTACTAACAAGGTATTTGTCAGGGGGAATAGCTTGGGCAGCATGAAGACTCCGGGGGAAAGGCACTTGCTGCCTGACAACACAAACCCCACAGCCTAGCTTTGATCCCCAGCACCCCCATATAATGGTGAGAATGGGCTCTGCAAGGCTGTGCCCTGGCCTTTACATACTCTCTGAGGCACACACACACACACACACACACACACACATACACACACACACACACACACACACATACACACACACACACACACACACACACATACACACACACACACACACACACATACACACACACACACACACACACACACATACACACACACATACACACACACACACACACACATACACACACACACACACACACATACACACACACACACACATACACACACACACACACACACACACACACACACACACGCCAAGTAAGATATATTTTAAAAGGGAACCTATTTTTAAACCCTTCTTTAGCTTTGTTTATTTTATTCTGATATACTGATGTTTATAAAGTATACCTTTAAGTGAGTAACTTATATTCTGTTGCATAAGTAAACTAGACTTACTTTAACTAGCAAATCATATTTTTTTCTTGTAAAGTGATGCTCAATCTCTTTTAAGTCTGGTCTCTATAAAATATGGATTCTTAATAATCTATCTGTGGGTACAAACATGATCAAGTATAGACTCCCACCTTGACCCATTTTTCCTACAACATGGTGTATTTAACCTCTCTCTAGAACTTTCTCTGTGTCTCTAGTCTTTTTGTCCTTCCTGGTAAATCATTTTGACAATTCTTCCCTTTCCAATTGCTCTCTAAGTCTGCCCCAGAGTCTGTTTCTTACAAATAATGCCTTGTCTCCAGTCCCACCAGTTACCACAGTGTTTCTCTTGTTAGGCTCTGGCTCACCATGAAATCATTCCTCAATACTTTTTATCCATGCCATACTATGAGAGCAATAGAGAAGAGAAAGTTTCTGTTCCTTTTTTCTTTTCTTTTTTTTTATTATTTTCTTTATTTACATTTCAAATGTTATCCCCTTTTCTAGTTTCCCTTCTGAAAATCCCCTATCTCCTTCCCACTATGCCTACTCACCCACCCCACCCACTCCTATTCCTGGCCCTGGCATTCCTCTATACTGGGGTATAGAACCTTCACAGGACCAAGGGCCTCTCCTCCCATTGATGACCTACTAGGCTATCCTCTGCTACATATGCAGCTAGAGTCACGAGTCCCACCATGTGTTTTCTTTGATTGGTGGTTTAGTCCCAGGGACCTCTGGGGGTACTGGTTAGTTCATATTGTTGTTTCTCCTATGGGGTTACAAACCCCTTCAGCTCCTTGGATACTTTCTCTAGCTCCTTCATTGGGGACCTTGTGCTCCGTCCAATGGATGTCTGTGAGCATCCACTTCTGTATTTGTAGGCTCTGGCAGAACCTCTCAGGAGACAGCTTTATCAGGCTCCTGTCAGCAAGCTCTTGTTGGCATCTGCCATAGTGTCTGGGTTTGGTGGTTGTTTATGGGATGGATCCCCAGGTGGGGCAGTCTCTGAATGGTCATTCCTTCAGTCTCTGCTCCACACTTGTCTCTGTAACTCCTTGCATGGCTATTTTATTCTCCCTTCTAAGAAGGATCTAAGTATCCACACTTTGGTCTTCCTTCTTCTTGAGTTTCATGTGGTTTGTGAATTGTATCTTGGGTATTCCAAGCTTCTGGGCTTCTGGGCTAATATCCACTTATCAGTGAGTGCATATCATGTGAGTTCTTTTGTGATTGGGTTACTTCACTCAGGACTGCTCTGTTTTAAATTTTGGGATAGAGCTTTATCCAGAGTTAGATGCTGAGGTTGCATTCACTCCTTAAGGTCAGAATGAATGCTGCCTCAGAAGAATTAGGACAGTGGTTCTCAGCCTACAGGCCACAACCTTTTTCAGAGTGGTCACATGTTAGATATCCTACATATCAGACATCTACATTATAATTCCTAACAATAGCAAAATCACAGTTATGAAGAAATAAAATAGTTTTATGTGTCACCACAACATGAGGAACTGTATTAAAGAGCATTAGGCAAGTGAAGATCATTGAATTAGGAGGTCTCAGTTCTATAGAGGACTTCAGACACTACTTATCTGGCATCAATGGGAGAGGAGGCCTTTGGTCCTGTGAAGGCTTGGTGACCCAGTATAGGGGAATGCTCAGGCAGTGAGGTGGAAGTGGGTAGGTGGGTGGGGAAACACCCTCATAGAAGCAGGGTAAGGAGGGATAGAATAAGGGGTTTGCAGAGGGGAAACCGGAAAGGGGATAACATTTGAAATGTAAATAAATAAAATATCTAATTAAAAAAGAGAGAGATCATAATGAATTACATCACAGAAAAATTTCAAGTGAGTACTGCTTCTTAAACCAACCCTTAAACAGTAAACACCCACCTATCAGGCAAATGTTCCCAACCTTCCAGCTACTTCCTGTCTCCCAAGTCCTGCTTTCCATCCTAAGGTGAGTAGTGGTGCCTAAAAGGACAGGCTTTCCCTGAAAGACACCTAGAAAAGATAAACATGCACAGTGGCTTGGCTTTGGGTATTTAAAATCTGAAAGATCCCTTATTTGCATTCCTGGTATTCTGGAGTTTTATTATTCTCGTACCTAGAAGGTAGAACACAGTAACAGACTGTGTCAATGCAATCATCAGATCTGAGTCTTAAAGAATACCCCTCTATAACGTGTTCCTTAAGGAATAAATCATTTAACAGTGGGCTAGTCTTGGGTTATTAGAAAGAACCAAGGGTAAAGTCACTCTCATTCAGTTGGAATGAAATAAATAAGAGTATAGGAGATGGGTTGGAAGTGTAGATAATAAAACAAGTTGAGTGAGATAGGCATCTCTGCTTTTATTAGAGACAGGACCTATATGGTGTCTAAAATTGAAGGGATGCTCTTCCTCCAGAAAACAAACAAACAAATAACCATATAAACAGAAATGAAGCAAGCTGTGTGCTTTCCCCTAGTCTCAGCTTTGCATGTTTGAGTTGGAGTTTCTTACCTGATGTGGGGGTTTGGATAAGACTGGCTCTCACTGGCTCATATACTTGAATGCTTAGTTATCATGGAGTGGCACTATTTGGAAGGATTAGGATGCTTGGCCTTGTTGGAGTAAGTATGTCAGTAAGTATTTATTTTCTCTATCTGTAATAATATGCTTGATTTGCCATAAGACGTGATTGAATGGTCTTAATTTCCAAAAGATTAAATAGAAGGTAGAAAGCAGAGTCAATGGAAGCTCAAGACGACAGGTTTGGTGTAGCCTAGTCCCTACTGAAAGCATATCCATTAATATCTGCTCCCACATTGCTCCAGCCATAGTCTGTTATGTAACTAAGCATAAGTATAACTTGCTACATAATTAGACTGCAAAGAATGTTTGTGTGTATGCATTTATGTATTTAAATATATATATGTGTGTGTGGATGTGTGTGTGTGTACATGCATACATACACATAAGTCCCAGTCAAACTGTCTTGTGTTAGATTAAGAAAATTTGATTTGTTTGCCTGTTATAAAGATTGTTAGGACTAGATCTGGACTTAACAGGCAAAAGCCAGTAAGATTCTCAGCTCTTCAGTCTAGGGCAATAGCTGTGACTCACATCCACAGCACATCTCCAGGCTGGAAGGTTTTGAAGTGATTTAGAAGTGGAGGTGATGTACGTCATTTCCCATCACACCTGTGAACTCTCGCTCACAGGCTGTCTGGCCCTCCTGGCCATGTCCCTGTTAACACTTATTTGCAGCGTGTGGCTTTGCAAGGCCTTCACAGGGGGAGGGATGGCTTTGTTTGTTGGTTGGTAAGTGGAAATTCACCATAGGGACTCTGGAAAAGTAAGCAGAGAAAAATAACAGGCCAGAAAAATGTCATCACCTGAAAAAACTCAGCTGCTTGCAGAGGGTCGATGTCCTTTCTTAGCAACTTCAAGGGCCGAAGGAAGTTTGTGATGTTTTGACTCAACCAAATCATTCCCAGAGGGCTTACAGTGAACCGAGAGGCAGTCTTGCTAGCTCCCCACTCTCATGGGAGACCCAGAATAGGCAGAAGGCATTGTTGCCTTTGTTCTGCAGATAAGAGAGTTGAGGCCCACAGATATTGAGTTGACCCCGAATGAATGAAAAGTGAATCTAGGCTCAAACCTGAGTACTTCTGCTCCCAAATCTGTGTATAGAGTATTTGCTTTATCTCTTCTAGCAGAAAGGCAACCATGAAATGCAAAGTTGCAGAAAGATGCCTAGACACAAAGCATCTGAACATTGTCTGAGCCTTGTATTAGCTTCTCATGTAAAACTATCCACAGATAGTTCTTACTAGTAATTAGATATTTAATACAATCCTATGTAATTAAAATGAGAGATGACACTCCACAAGACTTGGCCTTTCATGTATGTTTGTCAGGGACAATTCTGTTCCATCCTGAGCACTGGAGATAGAAGGCAGCCCACTGCTCATGATGAATGAATGAATGAATGAATGAATGAATGAATGAATGAACAGCTCACCAGAGCATCCACTGAACACTGTGGTTGACTCAAGTGCTGAGGGACTACACCTGCTGCTCTCTCCCCTGCAGGCTATAGCAATCATCTCCCAAGTTTCTCATTCCTTGTATGTTTTCACTGCAGGCCTGCTTTTCTGTGCCTTTCCCTTGTGGTGGCTTCCATCATACACAGTTATAGTCTATTCATCTTATCCCAGATTCTGGCCCATATATTCTATGAATATAACAAGTGTTCCTTTTAGACTGGCAACCATTGGAGCATTTGTTACACAGATTTAGATAATGTCTACACAGTCACAGCAACATTACTAGAAGACTTCTAGGACCTACAAATTTATAAATTCTTCTCAAATTTACATACCATTGCAAATTTACAAATGCATTAAAATACAAATGTATCCACCAATCTTTTTAAAATTTCATAATTTAATTTAATTTTTGTTTAGTGTTAGTAAAATCCCGTTATGTGCATGAACCATATTTTCACCATATACTCTTCAGCTGATAGTCATCTGAGCAGGATTCACATGCTTGCTGTTGTAAATAGAGAAGAAATAAACCTGGGTGTAAACACTTAAAGAAAACTAGAAAGGAGACCAAGAGAGAGAAAAACAGATGACAGGGAAAGGGTGGGAGTAGAAGAACAAAATTGTATAAGTGATAAGAGGCAGCTCTGAGAAAAGGATGGAGGTGGGGTGAAGGATGGGAGGATGGGGACATGGGAGAACTGATGAAAACAACTTTTGCTCGACAGTGCTCTGATGGTAACTAATACTTTGCATGCTGATTAAAAATTAAGGGGGAGCATTCCTAAAATCCATGCCTGTCTCAATATAAGCTTCTTTCAAGGTAACTTTCTCAGTTCCCTTTCCTTGTAAGCTCCTTTGAGGAGCTTGTAGGCCATTCTTCTCAGCCTCTGCCAAGTTTGGTCTGGACTTTTTGTGCTTACCACACCACAGCCATTATCACAGACACTACAGGCCTTCTTTCACATTCGTGTTTAGCTGGATCAGTTTGAGATTTGTTCTCCCTTTGGTCTAGTTTTCATCTTTCCTGACTATTCTTTCCTTCTTGCTCTGGTTTACCATATATCCCCAAGAATCAAAACTTAGCCTCAAATCTGGGTTTGTTGTTGATTTGTTTTTGTTTTGTTTTGTTTGTATATAGGACATGAGTAAATATGGTCTTCATATCTTCCTTTGACACTTCATATTCCATGAGACTTCTGATGGTTTCATCACTCCAGGGATTGCGTCTGGGTCTTCCCCTTCTCAAGATCGAGTTTCCCAGTCCACTAATTCTTTGGTAGAGTTCACCTAACCCTGAGGGTATGAGTGTTTCCAGTCCTGAATATTCATCTGCCTACACTTCCATGAGGGCATAGAGTAAGCATAAACCTTAGTACAACTAAAGATTATAACGGAAATTTGTCACAAAAATCTTCACAGCAGTAAATAATACAACTGTTCAATCACCTTTGATTCTTCCTTATTATTTTAATTTATATATTAAGTTTATTTGTACATGTGTATGTATGCTTGCAAGTGTGGATATACGTGTGAATATGTGTTTGTGTGTATGCTTGCACACCTGTGTGTGTGTGTGTTGGACATGTGCATGCTGTGACACACATGTTAAGGTCCAAGGATAATTTACAAGAGCCCATCCCCTCCTTCAGTCATGTGAGTCCGAGGGGATCTAAGTAGGACATCATGCTTGCCAGAAGTCACCTTTACTTACCGAACACCCATCATGTCGTAATCCCTTCCCTAATCTACCATACTTTAATACTTTAAATTCATCAAACTTTATATGTCATTTTTTACATATACACCAAATATTGCCATATTATTTTTATCCCACCTGCCTAGCAACCAATGTTGATATAAATATAAGGGCCTGGAAATCTCAAACATTACTTGGAACATAAGACATCTTAAACACATGCCTTTTGACAATTTTGTTAGATTATAAAGTAACTATGCTAATATTTTTTCCATGGAAAATAATATCTAAAGATGTGATTCTGGAAGTTGAAACTGGGGAATTTGGAGGATGTCTTTGTTTTGTGTTATTATAAAACACTGACGGAAACCAGATTGGAGAGGAAAGGGTTTATTTCTTATTACAACTCGAAGGTCACAGTCTATCTCTGAGAAAAGTTAGTTAGGAACTCGTGCAGAAACCTTCTGGCAAGAGGTGACTCAGAGACCATGAGAGAACACTGATTACTGGTTCACTGTTTGCTTTCTTATGCAATCCACAACCACCTGCCCAGGCAAGCAGGACCATAGAGGGCTTTGCTCCATCCATAGGGATGTTCATTTAAGGAAATGTATTATGGTATGGAAGTAGGATAGAAACCATTCCTCAGCTGAGCATCTCTCTTTCCCTGGGACTCTAGTTTGTTTTAAATGACGAAAAACTAACAAGTGCAACTCATAGATTAGCTTTAACTTCTGAAGTTCAATGATGCCTGATGTACTTGCTTCTGAATTACTACTCGCATGTTCACATATGCCTTATAGATTTTATATTTGGCATAGTTTATCATGTATACCAATGAGTCATGGAAAAGGCAAGACAGTGCCATGAACTGTAGATATAGACTGCAGCTTGTTTCCCCTATAACTCTTATTTACAAATTGTTTATTCATTTCTTCAGAAAGGAAAAGATAAAACCAGAGATTCTACATGCCATATTGTACAACATGTATCTTAGCTTAAAATATTCTCACCTGTATTAGAAAATCAGATCAAACACTTTTTTATTCAAGACTTTATTTGGCAAAGCACTTTTAGAGAACAATATAGAAATTTTCACACTCTTCTTTTGCACATGAGCATAGCCTTCTCTGTTTGCAGTAATCCTCAAGGAGGGATGTTTCATTGGATTAAAATGGTTTTGAAATTCCAGAAATTTAAGATGAGGGTTTGATGATGTTGATGGTGAAGGAGCAAGTGCCCTGAAGCTCCACCGACCTGATGAAGATAATTCATATAAAATCCATAAATAATACAAGTACTTTTAATTGACACAACCAGGGTCAATTAAATTTCATGATAAAGGATATTAAGGAGAGACACAATTGTTGAATATTAAAGATTGGAAAGAGGTAACATCTGTGATTCACTGTTCATTTAATATAAAATTTATGACATGCATTTAAGATAATTTTCCATTTTCTGAGGGGTTTACATATTTTACCTTCTTCTTGTAGATATGATTTTATATCCTAAGTTTAAATTCCTATTTCATGTCTTCAAATTGAAAACCAATTAACTTATTAAGCATTAAGACACTGAATTGATTATATTAGATGAAAACTATTAGATGAAATATTAATGGAGATAATATGAAGATCTTTAGGGTTGTAGTAAATATTTACTGGTTATTGCTTTTAATAAATTAACAGTGGTGCCAGCATGCTTATTACTACCCTCGCTGCTCTTGAAAGTGGACACCAAAAACGCCACTGCATGCGAATAAATTAGCCTTTCAAATGAATACTACTTCGCATAATGAGCTTTATCTTAGCATCTTAAATATTTATGTTAAATATTAACTTTTAGCTAATTCAATGTGCCTAACATGATACATTATGGATTTGAATTCATTTAGGGCAAGAGTTATATTTTTTGTTGTTGTTGTTTTTGTCTTTTTGTTGTTGTTGTTTATTCGAGACAGGGTTTCTCTGTGTAGCCCTGGCTGTCCTGGAACTCACTCTGTAGACCAGGCTGGCCTCAAACTCAGAGATCTGCCTGCCTCTGCCTCCCAAGTGCTGGGATTAAAGGTGTGTGCCACCACCTCCCAGCCTAAATACATGATTTGCCTTTTTTAAGATTTATTTATTTTTATTTATATGAGTGCATTGTAGCTGTCTTCAGACACACACCAGAAGAGATCAGATCACATTACAGATGGTTGTGAGCCACCATGTGGTTGCTGGGAATTGAACTCAGGACCTCTGGAAGAGCAGTTAGTGCTCTTAACCACTGAGCCATCGTTCCAGTAAGAGTTATCTTTTTAAGGTTATCTTTGCTGTTATCCTAAGGTGAGAGCAACTTTTCAAGTTAAATGAATCAGAACAGTTGGTATCCAACTCTGCATTACTCTGTCTGTAGGTTTCTCTTCTTCTGAATCCACATTCTCTCTGTGAGTGGTGATGCTAGGCCTTTTCTTCTTTAGGCAGTCTCTGGGACCACCAGAAATTGTACGCAAAAGGGTTGATGGAACTGCCAATCAATGTACCTCAGCTTTCCCTAACAAAAGGCAAGATGGATGGGCCTTCTTTCTTGAGCAAAAAGGCTTCCAAAAGGAAAGGCATTTTGATTTCTATGGAGCCACAGCTGATCAGCATGTCTGTGCCCTTCTGAATCCTGGTTTCTCCTTTACCACTTACCTACTTCCTGCCTTTGTAGAGATGCTATGTCTACTGCCAAGTTATTTAATTTTTTTCTTCTCAGAACATATATTTGACTTTTTAAAAAGTTAATCAGGATCAGTTTTCTTTGCAGTTCATCATTATATATGAACAGATCCATGGAGATTCCATGTACATGCATGGGAAGACCAAATAAAACAGGAGTCACAATGAAAAGAGTACAGCAGATATAAATGTGGCAAAAACATTTTAGTGTCTTCTGATCATACTGTCTCTATGTCTCTCACTGTGTGTCTTTCTGTCTATGTCCCTTGGTGTCTTTCTCTCTCACTCTGTATGTGTGTGTATATGTGTCTTCATGTGTGTTATCAGGTTTGCACAATCAAAGCTCCACTTTCCAACTATAAATATTCTTCCTTAGCAGTAAAAGAAATTGCCCACATTGTTTCCTGTGTTGATGTTAACCTAGCATTCCAGCATGACCCGTCTGGCTATAGACAAGTCCTCTCCAGCCTGCTGATACTTATTTGCCTATGTGAACTCTGCTAGCTCAAGCACTGAAATGAGAGTAAACACTGAGCAAACACACCAGCCTTATCAAAATAATGAAAAACATGTTTGACGACAGTGCTTTCTTCTAACAGAGGACATGTGCAAACTGAGAAAACTCTTTTTATTTCAGAATTTTTCATGCTCCATCTATAAAATTAGAGAACTACGAGGCCTGGAGAAGGGATCATCTTTAAGAAATAGTAGTAGTTCTGCTTATTTTGTTTATTCTTATTCACATGTTCTAAGTCAGTCCTTTTACAGCCCTAAGGGAAAGCATTAAGTCTGCTACCCAGGTGAAAACACTGAGGCTCAAAGAGCAAAACCTAGCTGGTCCCTGGTTACACTTCACTTAAAAGAGACAAGGCCCAGATTTGAACTGAGGTGTCCTAAGCATTAGAACCCATGATTTTAGCCACTGCATTACTTAAAACCAGTAATACATTTTATACTTTGTTCATTAGTTGATGAAAGAATATCAGGATATTTTCCTAGCACAAAAAATGTATACAAATCATTACAAAATAATCTTTTAACAATCCACTCAAATAATAGCTTAGACCATTCATGTTTTAAGAAAATTAAACAATACGATTATATATCACAAATTTTAGTTTCACATTTCTTATGTTCGTGACCTCTTGGGTTCAGCATGTAATACTTAACTTCTATGTACAGAAGAACAAGTTCAGGATTTTTTTTTAACAATAAAATTTGAAAGACAAGAAAAGGACATTTTATAAATCCAAAGGTAAAAGAACAATGGAATTATTTCTATCTGCTGCTGTTCAGACCTTGAAAATTGTCATTATAGAAACGAAAGTTTCTATAAGTTAAAATATTTATTTCATGACAACAGAAAGCAGAGTGGTGGTGAGAAAATCCCAGAAGGGTGTAAGGGGTGGGATGGAGAGAAGATGGGGAGCGGGGGCAGAGGTAGGACTAGCTACCATAATCTGTAGAATAATTATGCTTGACAACAAGTAATTGTATATTTCAAGATAGTAAATAAAATATTGGATGTTTCCAACACAAAGAAACAAGTATTGGAGATAGTTGATATGACATTTACTCTGGTCTGGGTACTATATATTGGATAAATGTATTGATAAACTACCTCATAAATATATAAAATTGTATTTTAATAAATTTTAATATAAAATGCCTAGAAATTACCTTTGCATGATTCTGCATCAGTGAGAATGTGATTTCATGTTATACAAGAAAGGAATTTTCATTACATATAAAAATGAATGAAAATATGTCATGTCTAAGTAAAAGACTCACAGGCATCAAAATGGTAATCTTTGGGTCACTGGCAATGGCATCACCTGGGAGTTTGTTGGATGTGTAAACTCTATGACAGCATTAGACTTGGCAGTTCAGAAGCCATGACGGTAAAATCCAGTCTGTATTGCTAACCCCTTGGGGTGATTCCATACCAATCCTTCAATGTGAGATACAAACCCGGCTCCGTATCAGACAGGATGGATGACAGAACAAAGTGTCAGGGGTTCAGTATTCATTTTCTCTTCATTATCTTCTGATTTCTACAAGCAATCTCAAGAGTTGTTAAACACATGGAGCAGATGCTACTCTACCTCTATACTTTGGATTTTGGTCTTTCCAGGCCCACCTAGGTAGCAGGGAACCTCATAGGCAACTGCAGCTCCTTCTTTTCCCATTGTTCTAAGGCATCCTTGCTCTTAGGGGAGGATAGTATATCACATCAGAAGGTAACAGCAAGTTATTCTTCAGTTTTCAGCTCATACTGGTCAGCACTGAGGAATACACTGTGCATAAGCCAGTAGCTTTCAGGGTCTGGCAATTTTGACATTTTGCCACAACCTTGGGATAGAGAACCATTGCTGACACAAGGATCTTTGTCCCGAGTTAAGCCCCTCTTTGGATAGTCAGCAAGCATACATGCTGAGCTCTTATTTGGGAGCAGGTTCTTATTGTTTCTCACCTCATGGCTTCCATCCAGTTTCTCTTTAAGGGAATTTCTATAAATGTAACTAATCAGTTCTCTCTCTCTCTCTCTCTCTCTCTCTCTCTCTCTCTCTCTCTCTCTCTCTCGAGCCGGGTTTGTATTGAGAGAGAGAGAGAGAGAAACAAACAGTACATTCAACTTCACCTAGGCCTATAACAAGAATTGTAACCATGGACTATAGTTTTTATAGAAACTCTCAATAAAGAGGTTTAATTAAGTAATAAACAATCATGGTCTTTCTATAAGTGACTTGCTTCTACACTAGCCTGACCAGAGTTTGAACCTTCACAACCTCACTTTGACCCGGTTTCCCAGTCATTGGAGACACTATATATCCAATCTATTGTGTCTGAAACCTTATTATGGTATCTGACCTTAATAAAAATACCATCATACTTCAGTGGTTTTATAAAGAGCACCTTCTATGTGCTATGCAGTGTGCCTGGAACCTTTCCATTGGTTCTCTCATTTAATATCTCGGAGAACTCTGTAAGAAACATCTACTTGAAGCACCATGAGTGATTCACTTTCGATGAGGAAAGATCAAGACTCAACTTCAGCACGGTGTTCTCCCTCCTCAGCCTCACATAGGATGCAGACCTGGCTACAGCACAGGACCTTGGAAATAATTACAATATTTGATCAGTAATATTTTCAGTTAAATGTCTCCTTGACACCCATGACTACTGAATCTGCTCAGGGTGACAAGTGAGAGTCGTATTTGGAGAAAATGGATGACAGCCACCTGAGACTAATTTCCCAAAAGTCCAAGTATCTTCTCTTGAAGTACGAATAAAGTGCCTCCAGTGTGCATTCAAACATTCATGTCAATTAACAAGAACAAGGCCCACACCAGTGAGGTTGTGGATTTTTTTTTTCTTTCTTTCTTCTTTTTTTATTAGATATTTTCTTTTTTTTTTTTTCCATTTTTTTATTAGGTATTTCGCTCATTTACATTTGCAATGCTATACCAAAAGTCCCCCATAGCCACCCACCCCCTCTCCCCTACCCACCCACTCCCCTTTTATGGCCCTGGCGTTCCCCTGTACTGGGGCATATAAAGTTTGCGTGTCCAATGGGCCTCTCTTTCCAGTGATGGCCGACTAGGCCATCTTTTGATGCATATGCAGCTAGAGTCAAGAGCTCTGGGGTACTGGTTAGTTCATAATGTTGTTCCACCTATAGGGTTGCAGATCCCTTTAGCTTCTTTGGTACTTTCTCTAGCTCTTTCATTGGTGGATTTTGAAAAGACGGTTGGAAATGGTTTGCTGAGGCAAACCAAAGTGAATGAAAAAAAAAAAAAACCACACCAATTGTAACCATTATTGTTAATATACAGCAGGTTCTGAGCTAAGTATTCACTCTCAATATTATCAGTTAATGCTATTTAAAAAACTCCGTGGAATTTGCAAATTGCCCTTTCTATCTCAGTGAAGACTTGAGTTGGAATTTTGATGGGGATTGCATTGAATCTATAGATTGCTTTCAGCAGGATAGCCATTTTTACTATATTAAGCCTGCCGATCCATGAGCAAATACAATAAAAGAACCTCTGGTGGAATCACCATGCCTGACATTAAGCTGTACTACAGAGCAATTGTGATAAAAACTGCATGGCACAGAAAGGTAGATCAATGGAATAGAATTGAAGACCCAGAAGTGAATCCACACAGCTATGGTCACTTGATCTTTGACAAGGGAGCTAAAACCATCCAGTGGAAAAAAGACAGCATTTTCAACAAATAGTGCTGGCACAACTAGCATTTATCATGTAGAAGAATGCAAATTGATCCATTCTTATCTCCTGGTACAAAGCTCAAGTCTAAGTGGGTCAAAGACCTCCACATAAGACCAGAGACACTGAAATTAATAGAGGAGAAAGTAGGGAAAAGCCTTGAAGATATGGGCACAGGGGAAAAATTCCTAAACAGATCAGCAATGGCTTGTGCTATAAGATCAAGAATTAACAAATGGGATCTCTTAAAATTGCAAAGCTTCTATAAGGCAAAAGACACTGTCAATAAGACAAAAAGTCCACCAACAGATTGGGAAAGGATTTTTACCAATCCTAAATCTGATAGGGGACTAATATCCAATAGATACAAAGAGCTCAAGAAGCTGGACTCCAAAAATTCAAATAACCCTGTTAAAAAAATGGGGCTCAGAGCTAAACAATTCTCAACTGAGGAATACCGAATGACTGAGAAACACCTGAAAAAATGTTCAACATCCTTAATCATCAGGAAAATGCAAATCAAAACAACCTTGAGATTCTACCTCACACCAGTCAGAATGGCTAAGATCAAAAATTAAGGTGACAGCAGATGCTGGTGAGGATGTGGAGAAAGAGGAACACTTCTCCACTGCTGGTGGAATTGCAAGCTTGTACTCTGGAAGTCAGTCTGGAGGTTCCTCAGAAAATTGGACATAATACTACTGGAAGATCCAGCAATACCTCTCCTGGGCATATACCCAGAAGATGTTCCAACTGGTAATAAGAACACATGCTCCACTATGTTCATAGCAGCCTTATTTATAATAGCCAGAAGCTGGAAAGAACCCAAATGTCCCTCAACAGAACAATGGATACAGAAAATGTGATACATTTACACAATGGAATACTACTCAGCTATGAAAAACAATGGATTTATGAAATTTTTGGACAAATGGATGTATCTGGAGGATATCATCCTTAGTGAGGTAACCCAATCACAAAAGAAGGCATTAGATATGCACTCACTGATAAGTAGATATTAGCCCAGAAACATAGAACACCCAAGATACAATATGCAAAGCACAAGAAAATCAAGAAGAGGGAAGACCAATGGGTGGTTACTTCATTCCTTTTTAGAATAGGGAACAAAATACCCATGAAAGGAGTTACAGAGACAAAGTTTGGAGCTAAGACGAAAGGATGGACTATCCAGAGACTACCCCACCCAGGGATCTATCCCATAATCAGCCACCAAACCCAGACACTATTGCATATGCCAGAAAAATTTTGCTGAAGTGACCCTGTTATAGCTGTCTCTTGTGAGGCTATGCCAGTGCCTGGCAAATACAGTCATGCTCACAGTCATCTATAAGATGGAACATAGGGCCCCCAATGAAGAAGCTAGAGAAAGCACTCAAGGAGCTGAAGGGGTCTGCAACCCTATAGGTGGAATAACAATATGAACTAACCAGTACCCCCAGAACTCATATCTCTAGCTCCATATGTAGCAGAAGATGACCTAGTCAGCCATCACTGGGAAGAGAGGCCCCTTGGTATTGCAAACTTTATATGCCCCAATACAGGGGAATGTTAGGGCCAAGAAGCAGGAGTGGGTGGGTAGAAGAGAGGGTGGAGGGAGGGTATAGGGAAGTTTCAGGATAGCATTTGAAATGTATATAAATATTTACTAATAAATAAATAAATAAATAACTCCATTTAGTAACGTTCCCCAGTTTCTATCTGGTTGACTTAGAGTTGTACCATCAGGATATTTTAGATCTTTGAGGCCCGCCCTTGAAGAAGGTTTGTCTCTTCTTCCTTTGTGCGGTTGCCTCCTAGAATGATGTGGTTTTGCTCAGCCAGGCCCCCTCACCATCATCTTCTGCTTCACTACAGCCACTAACCAGGACGACCAACATAGCATGAACTGAAGCTGCGAAAACCATTTCTCTTCTGCTAATGCTCTCAGGCTATTTAGTACACTGTAACATAAATCCAATACCCTCTATTTGATCCTCTGCAATAATAAGCTTAATGCCACCTCTTAACTGAGTTCCTGTGATGACAACGTGAATTGATATACGTCCAAAGTTCAAGAAGGGAGCTCATGCATCTTGTCTGTTACTACTTCGTCCCTTTTACATAGGTGAAAACTGAAACACTAAAGAAATATTCCAAGATGGGCTGGTAATTGAGAGCCAGGCTTCCTTCAGTGGCTCCCGGGGAGTGTTGGGGAAGCCCCAGCATTGTCCAGGTTCCTGTGTTTTCTTCCAGAATGAGGGCTGAAGCTTCTGTATCGTGAATCTCCCTACCCTGTTCCTGTCTAGTGCCATTGCTCCTCTCAGAACAATTGCTTTTACCTATGTAAAAGTAAGAATGGCCACTATTAGGAGAAGGTACACAGCTTCTCCTTAAGAGTTGAGTGGAATGGAGATAAACTCTTGCGTGAGAGCCAATGACACTTTCATTAAGTACGACCTGCTCACAAAAAAGTTCCACTTTGATATATGTCTCCCTGTGGCTGCCACAGAAGTCACCCAACTGCCTGAGCTGTAATGTAATCAGGTAACCTTTGTCTGTGACAAGCCCCAGGCTGGCGAATGTTAAAACACAAACAAAAGGAAATGACTTTTTGATTGACATGACTGTTCTGTGCATTGGCCCCACAGATAAAATCAGTCAAAACAAATCAGTTTATGCACCAACACATACTTAGAAAGACTGTGTTTGAAAATTCACAGCAGATGTGATCTTTTTTCCTGGTTTTGCTTTCAAAGTCCTTGGTGTCGTTTATCTTCTGATAAGGGAGAATAAAAAAAGAGACAGTCAGCTAGAGTTCTCAGCTTTTAATTACATAAGATCACACTGGGAATCTTCTAAAACAGTGTTTTTCTGGGCCCCTAGAGGAGAATATTCTGAGTCTATAAGTTTAGAATGAAGACAAAGAATATATATACATATATATTACTTTATAGAAATAGAGACAGAGGTGTTCTTGGGCCTTTGGGAAATCAGGAAAAGGAAAAATGACAATGACATATGCTTGTCCATTGATGAAATGAACACTGAGAGTGTGACTTTCATATACACTCTTCCTCAGTGAATGCCACCTCTGAGAGTGCTAAGGGGCTTAGTCCTTGGCCTAGGTATTCAGCTTTTCCATTTGTAGTCCTGGTGCTTAGTTTGTATTTTATGAAGGAAGAGAGGCTACATGATTATCTTAAGATCTTGCCTTGTTTCAATGTCTTGGGTTTTCTTTGCCCTCCATCTATAATCATTGTTTTGGAATTTCATACTGGCACAAATAGGATACACTGTGGTACACTGTACAAATTGCTTAAGTCCTCTTCAAATTACAGACTCTAACTTTGCCAAAAGCCTTTGTGTGTGAAACACGTGGCTGGAAAACAGACCCTAGTCACCTCTCATGACTGTTGTGTCACATGCCACTCTCTGCCACTATGCTCAGATACCAAGCACTCCAAAGAGGAAAATCCAGAGAAGCTCCTGACCCTAACTCTCATCCTCCATTCCAGAGCTTCTCCTTCAGCCTTCTGTCTTGTCCTCTTTAGTTTTCGTACACCAGAACTCTCGTGAGTTCCCGACTTTTTGGACTACAATTAGCTAGTTTAACATTGCAGCCACTTAGTTTCATATGACTGAGACTAGAAGACCATTTCTCAGAGCTAAAATGCCTAGCAGGAGGAGGATCAGAGGTCAAACTGATCTCAGGACAGACTTCTCCAGCCGCTTGTGATAGTCTCAAGGTCACACTAACAAAACACTCTACTTCTGATAAAGAAACTGATTGCACATCACAAGCATTAGTTTCTCTCCCTGCCACACCCTTACCTGTATGCCTGATTGACTGTGACGGTCTGGACGAGTAGATAAGAAAGGGTACCATCTAATGAGCTGCAGGTAAGTTTTTAACCACCTCCCTTTCTGCCTTGGTTGGTAAGCCATCAATTCCCCTGATTTAAATGTGAGTAAGAGTAAGAAAGCGTCGGCAGCTTCCTCAAAGCTACAGCGTCAGTAAGGTTCTGAGAAGAGCCTGAATCCTGGCCTGGGGTGACATTGCAGGTTCTTCTGCATGGTGGTGTGGAATCAACATGGTTCCCTTTGGGAGGCTCCTAGTAGGACACTCTTAACAAAGTCTCCTTTCCCATCTTTAAGTTCTTACACAATTTATATTTTTACGGTACTCTGTATGATCCTGAAGGTAGAAGGAATATTTATTTCCTCAAATGCTCAATCATGAGAAAACCTCAAAAGATGAACCATGACCCCATGGGGAAAACCAGGACCCTTTGACGAGTGCTTGGTTCAGCTACCTCTATCTGGAAGTGCTTTCAAGGTGGAACACAAACTTGGGCTAATAAATAAGGAGACTAGCCCCTCAGTTATATGTGAATAAATCTCCACTTAGTAGCCATGCTCAGCATTCAACTCAAGTGGTCAGTTGCTTGAAGTTGTCTTTAGCTGTGCTTTGTCTGCACGTTACAGTCAGCTGCTGCTGCTTCAGCAGCCTTTCATTCAAATACAACAATATTGTTCCCAAGGACTGGACTTAAGGAAAAGTTTTGAATTTGCTAGATAATGGAGGGTATGCATTATAATACATGCAACCGACAGTTGTAGAATCCCTAATGTCATAGGTAAAACAGACAAAACAGTACAGATTATGAAGTGTTTCATAAGATACATCCACCAACATATAGAGGATGCCAAGGTTTGGTTTGCTTGTGAATTTCTTTTTTTTTTTCCTTTTTTTTAAAATTAGGTATTTTCTTCATTTACATTTCAAATGCTATCCCCAAAGTCCCCCATACCCCCCCTCACTTCCATACCCACCCATTCCCACTTCTTGGTCCTGGCGTTCTCCTGTACTGAGGCATATAAAGTTTGCAAGACCAAGGGGTCTCTGTTCCCAGTGATGGCCAACTAGGCCATCTTCTGCTATATGCAGCTAGAGACACGAGCTCCAGGGGTACTGGTTAGTTCATATTGCTGTTTCACCTATAGGGTTGCAGACCCCTTTAGCTCCTTGGGTACTTTCTCTAGCTCCTCCATTGGGGGCCCTGTGTTCCATCTAGTAGCTGACTGTTGCAAAACACATGAAACTCAAGAAGAACGAAGACCAAAATATGGACACTTTGCCCCTTCTTAGAATTGGGAACAAAACACCCATGGAAGGAGTTACAGAGACAAAGTTTGGAGCTGAGACGAAAGGATGTACCATCTAGAGACTGCCACACCCACGGATCCATCCCATGATCAGCCTCCAAATGCTGAAACCATTACATATGCCAGCAAGATTTTGCTGAAAGAACCCTGATATAGCTGTCTATTGTGAGGCTATGCCGGTGCGTGGCAAACACAGAAGTGGATGTTTGTGAGTTTCTAACTAAAGATCTTTTCTTTAATGGAGAGCCTATCATTTTGTAAAGAATGTATTCATTTTCTTACTGCTATGATGAAGTACTTGCAATAATTAAGAAATAAAGAGAAAAGGTTTCATTTGGCTCTCAGTTTGGAGATTCTAGCCCATGATTGACTCACACCATTGCTTTGGGCCTGTGGTGAGGGAGTGCATCATGACAGAAGCATCTGCTGAAGCAAAACCATTCACCCCATTAACCAGTAAATGGAGGGAAAATAGAAAGAGGCCGTTCTACCAGAATTCCCTTTCAAGGCTTTCTGCAACAACTTAAGGACTTCTTACCAGTCCGTGCATCCTAAGAGCTATGCTGAAAACTGGGGCCTAGCACATGAATCCTTAAGGATCCTAATCCACATTATAGAACTGCATTTTAAAAACTCTAAAAACTACATGTTAGCTATTTCATACACTCTGTGCACTGAGCTCCATCTTCTAACATTGCAAGGGCAATAAATGTCTCTAGGAAGAAATACTTAGGGAATATTGAATTTGCTTCATGTAACCTTGAACTGTGGCTGTGTTTAGCTCAGTTTTTAATACCAAAGTCAACTACTCTTTGTATTTTTAAAGAATTTGTAATTACTAATGATGAGTGCTAAAATTATCAAAGATGAAAGTTGAATCAAATGCCAAGTATTCATCGTGGCTGAAAACATAAAAGTGTTTATATGGTCTTTGAGTAACAAGAAAAAATTAAAGATGATTTTTAACAAGCCATTTGTGGCCAGACTTTTGAGAGAGAAAAATCTTACCTTATAAACATTTCATAGAATCTTTTCCAGAAGATTTATCAATTTAATTAAAATTTTATTTGAGAATACTTGACTGGCTTCAATTATCACAGTGAATGATTATTGTAAAATAAAAATTAACAGACCAAAATAAGCCTAGGTGATTGTTGTTATTGAAAGCTCCCATGTAATTGAGTTCATTTTCTAGTCTATAATCCAGTTTCCTATATCAATAATATTGACTTTGGTAAGTTTATTTTATCAAAAGTAAATGTAAACTTAATAGATACTTTTTATAATATGTCAAAACTATTTTGTAATATTTCTTTAGGACAGTGATAGTCAATGCAGCAGCTAGAAATTAAGACTTACTTTCCATAAACATTTCTGATCATATCTCCCAGCCAGATTAAATCCCCCTGAGAGAAAACTCACACTTGATGCCTATCCACCCATCTAAACCAGAACAATTCATTCCATTCTCTTTGAAAACTCATAAAGAGGTACTTCACTCTTCCAAAGCAATATTAGACAACTTGGAGTATAGGGTTAAATGCATGGCTTCTAGAAACCCCATAGGAAGGAATACAAGATCAGGATCTATTTAGGAATATCTGATAGACTGGACTTGGAATGGAATGCAACGTTCATTTTTGAAACAGACTGGCTCACAGCATTGAAGCATTTAGATGGAGAAACAGCTGAGAAATAGCCAACAAGTGACACTTCTCTTGTTATGTAGATGTGCATGTTTCAATGTGTATCTACTTTAGTTCTTACTCTTCAACTTCCAAGCTTCCCTACTGGCCTAAAAGAACCCTACTTTGCCATTGCTAAGGAGAGACTCTTTAGTGCCTGCTTCTGTGTAGAGATTACAATTGATGGGTAGACCATCACCTGGACTGTGCAGAATATTCTCATGCGCACATGAGAATAACACATCCCTTTTGAAGCCATGGCCTGGAGTAAGTAGCCTGGTGGGTGGAAGCCGGTGTAACCACCTTACTCTGTGTAGAGTATAACTGGCAGCAAAGATTTCTGAGCTCATTGAGAGCCAGGTGAAAACTTGTTTTAATCTAAATTCAAACGGCCATGTTGAATATTGAGACCAAGTACCCTTTAGGCTATTTGAATAGAGGCAAAACAACCTTGCGTTTGGAATTGATTTTTGTTTTATATTTTTTCCTGGCACTCTTTCCCATAGCATGCATTTGTTTAAAAGGAAGCATCAACTAAACCCATGTAAGTCAGAGGTTCTCAACTTTTGGGTTTTGACCCCTTTGTCAAACTTCTACCTCCCAAAAAATATTTACGTTATGATTAATAACAGAAGCAAGATTACAGTTATGAAGTAGTAACAACTTTTGTGGTTGGGGGTCGACACAGCATGAGGAACTGTGCTAAAGGGATGCAGCATTAGAAAGGCTGAGAACCACTGCTCTAAGTGGAGCGAATGAGGACTTGCCAGATGCTTCTGAGACCCATTCTTACTACAGAATATTATTTCCTTTCCTGCAATGGTAGCAAAATGGCCAACTTTTACTCTATGGCAGAGAGAACATTTTTAATAGGACATTTGGATTGCATGAGTTGTGGAGAGTAATTATATAAGAGAGAGAGAGGGAAGGCCTTGGGTGACCTTCAAAATACTGTGTTGCTATGGGCTACTAATTCAAACACAGGAGATGGCTTTTGCAGGTGTGAGATGAACCCTCTTGAGTAGCTTACTGCTATAACTTTTCACACCCAAGCCAGAGTCTGTATACTAAATACATACATTTCAAAAGAATTCCATTCATCAGCTATTATGTCAAGAACCGAGAATAAAACCCCAGTGTTTTGGATGTTATTTAGCATAAATATCTGGACTTACCCCACACACTTACATTCTATATGTCAAGCAATGCTGAGAACTTTAGGTTTGGCTACTGGAGACATGAACATTAATTACACAGAGCTGAAAAGATTTCTAGGCTATCCCTATTAAAACAGGGTCATATTACAAACCCCTTGCCATAGTTTTCAACAGAGAATGCTCTTTATAAATTGTAAAGCACACACATGAAATAGCTCAGGTTTACTTCCTTTGCTTTAATAATTTTCTTTATTCCTGAGAATTTCATACATATAAACAGTAAAACTCAATCATTCCCAGCCGTGGAAGTTTTCTCCCTTAACTCGCCCCAATCCATGCCACCGGTGCCTCTCCAAAGTTTGTGACTTTAAATTCATTTTTTTTAATTAAAATGTAACTACATCATTTTCTCTATTTCCCTTCCTGTTTCCAACCATACCCCACCTGATCTCTCTTGTATTCATGGCCATTATGAGCATATATGCTTTCATATATATATATGAAATATGTGTATCTCATACAGATGTATATATTTGTATTTGTACATATATCAATTGATGATATGTGTATTTAATTTATATAAAATATAAATATCAAATTTAATTTATTAATTTAACTTAAATAAATATAGGGATATATGAACTCAACCTGCTCAGTCCCTTTAGTGTTACTTGTATGTACATGATTTTAGGGTGAGTCAATCACTGGAGCATAGGAAATGACTGTATGGTCAGACTAACTCAGGCAATCAAAACTAAAATTTGGAAGCACTTTGGGATAAGTCCGTGGCAAATACGTTTCTCTTGTGGAAATCTCTGACTCTTTTAAAGGAGGTTCACAGAGGGGAAAAGCTGTATATATTGTTCTAGGCACTACATCTGGCCTCTGAAGGAAATTCTACCAGACACAACTCCTAGGAAACTGAAAGTTCTCACCAGAAAGTGGAATGATGTGCAGCCCCGATTCTGAGCCATCCTATAGGGCTATAAAAATGGTGCTATCACAAACATGTTTTATGTCAAAGCTGGGATGCATTCAGTGTAGGTCAGGTATTTCCAGTGCTCAGCCTTCTTTGGCTATTGAGGTCTTTACTAATCTGAAGATATGAGATCACATCTGTGGCTTCCAGGGGTGACATTTTTGCTCAGGTATGTAAGGAAGTTTCCTTCCCAGGCTTATAGCTCTAGAGCAATAATGCTCTGAGTTGTTTTGTAAATGCAGGAGACTGCCACAGAATAACTCATCGACTAAACTGGACTGAATGTTTATCAGCAATGATTGACTGTATCTCATACCTCTGCCGGGGGAAACAAGACAGAGGTATGCTATATGCTGACATTGGGTGACCACCAGTCCAGAGCAGAAGTCTATCAGCTAGTATAATTCCTGAGATGTCCTTCAGTATTTGTGCCATTTGAAATGTGTCTGTGTGTGTGTGCAGGAAGTGAAACACCAATGGCTTAAGTTTTTATAGTTACATTGAATTTGTTATAATGTGGAAACTAGACTTTTATTATGCTTCCTTGCACATGAAGAGGCATAGATATTTATTATCACACTCAATAAACAAATGAGAAATCTGGGGATAACAGGAATTAAGTGACTCAACCAAATGTCAAAAAAACAAACAAGAAATCAGCAGATGGAACTAATTGAGGGGAAGATGAGTTTGGGATGGAGCAGAGGCCCCCACAAAGTAGAGAAACTGCAATGCATGTTCAAAATGGCAGAATTTTATTTTGAAAGGTATGAGACTGCACAAAGGCAATTTGAAAAAGGGAGAAGCACAGAGCATATTCATGGAGGCTAGCATCACGGTAGAGAGCAATGCCGGAAGAAATGAATGGCAATCTACATAAGCAGACACTACATTGTAATAAGAAAAACTGACAGGTATCAGGGTATAAGAGGTCTGTGAACTTTGCTTGCGCTTCCTCGTGTAACCCAAAAGGAAAGTAATATACATTTTATCACAAGACTATTCAAAAGAAATGTGGTGTAAAAGCAACCTAAAATGAGATAACAAGGCCTGGATCAAAAGCACATCTATATATTTAGAGTTTTAATGTCCAATTTTAATGTCCACAGGAAATGGAAGTGAGGCCAAACTGCCATCATCTATTTGGATTAATGTCAGACTCTCTCATGTAATAATAGCAAATGTGTATTGCTGCTTGTTAACTCACTCCAACATCTACCTGTTTAGATAGCATTATTATTTCATTGTTTATGAGAGTCAGGAGGCCAGGGGTAGCTACGTTGGCTGATTTTGACATGGTTGGAGGGGCTATTGACTGACTGTGGCTGGAGGACTTGTCCCAGTTGGCTTCCTGAACAGTTCCCAGTTTCTTTGCAAAATGTCTTAGTTTCTCATGACGGAGTATCTGCCTTCCTTCAGCTGGTTAAAGAGCTATTGGATAGGCTACTATGTGTTAATGCAATTTCAGAAGGTTCCCAGTGCCACCTCCACCACATACTATTAGCAGGAATAAGTTACTGAGAATATCACATGCTAGGAAGAATTGTGTTCTGGCCCTGAATGCAAGGCATATCAAAGAATTAGAGGACATACTTGAAAACCACTCTTTCCCTCATTTACATATCTCATTATAGTTACATTCATCTTTTTCAAAGGTCTTCCAAACCTTTCCAAACCATTGGTTTGAAGATTCAAAAAAAGTAAACCCCATGGCTTTGTTCTTATCAAATGTGGCCACTGCTGGCCATCCCTGCCATTTCCTCTTTTCTTTCCTCTTGAGCTCTCTTGCTTAGAGTCCTTCCAGTCTGCAAATTTTCCTTTGTTTCGGGGCCTTTGCACAGGATTGTCACCCTTGCCTTTTGCTTATCTACCACCAGGGTCTTGGTCCTGAAGGTCCCTCAGGATGTGCTCCCACACTGGCTTTCACAAGCCGCCAGCCGCAAGTTCTCTCTTTCTCATCTGTAGTGCTCTATAGAGAGCACAGTGACTCATCCCCCTGGCTTTCTTGTATGGCTGTGGGACTCTGTATCTGGCTCGTTTACCACTGACTCCTAATGCACAGTACAGAGTACAGCTGGTGTTCTTGCCCAGAAAGCATGTCTATACTGAATAGACTATTAGCTGGCGAAGACGGGTTGATGGAACAGATATATCTGCTTCAGAACCACGTTGAAAGAGATAAGCAAATGCATTTGTTAGCTCTAATTTTATATAAAGACCAAAAGAGAAACAAGCCAAATGGATCTGCCCATAATAGGGACGCCAGCAGGGGTTGGGGGGAGATAATGAAAGGCAAGACAAGGATCCTACAGTCAGAACACTACTGCTGTGTTGAATCTGGCTGGGCCAGGGAAGATAGAGAGTCCAATCTTGCTTAATGTGTTAAATGGAAACTGCTGGGGTTCTGAAACTTGAGAGTACATTCGCTCATCAGGGTGGCTCTGCAGGCAGGACACTCAATTATATGGAGAAGTTTTATTCTGATGTTTTGCTCCATCAGCTGCCTGCAAATCCATCATTCTCAAACTGACCTTAAAAGTGCACACAGCTCCTAGGCAACGGCACTATCTAAAAAGGATGACTGTCTGAGTCTTCTCTGTGTTAACAGTTTGTGGGGATCGGGCTGCAAGATCAGAACCATTCCTGGGCTTGAAGTGTCTTTCCCAATAGTAGTGAAGGTTAAGAATTGCCCAGTGCTGCTCGGATCCCCAGGCTCTTAGAACCAAGGACATCTGCATTTAAACTTGCATTCCAAGCTCTCTGTCAGTAAGGAACATGAATAGCTTGTTAGGAAATAATTTAGTCTCAAAAATATAGAACTCTGCTCCTAGAGAGAACACAGATAAAGGTGTTGCCTGGAATGAAAGAAAATCCACTGTTATGGTCTTCCTTCCTGAGCTCCTTAAAAATCTTTTCTGTTATATCTTGCCCAAAGAGCTTCCAGTGATCTCCGTGAGCCCATTTAATTGGGGGCTTATGGTTCATCTTAATTTGCATCAAGGCATAAACTCATCAGTATTACAGCCTCAGGGGTTCACATGGAAGATGTTTACAGAGAAGAAGTTTTTGTATCTTAATAGCATTATACAAATCCCATTACACAGGAGTCTCAGCAACTGCCAAGGTCTCCATAAGCTATGGTTCAAATGTGAGCACGTGCTGTCACAAGCTGTAAAGCATTGCTAATGAGAGGCCTAATGGGGATTTAGGAAGCTGTCCCTTCACTCAGCCAGGTTATGTGAATTAAGAGCCCTTAGAAGAGGCTGGAGATGTAAATGTAGTCTATGGGTAGAGTGACATGATCTTGGTACAAGGCTCTGGTTTGATGAAGGCACACACAGACAGACAGACAGACAGACAGACAGACAGACAGACAGACAGACAGATAGACAGAGACAGTGACACACACACAGAGACAGAGACAGACAAAGACACAGAGACAGAGTCAGACAGAGTCAGAGATAGACAGACAGGGGAGACAGAAAGAGAAAATGTGCTTTCAAAGTATGAATTTGTGAGGTACACTATTACTATATTTTAAAACATATAGATCCCTACATATATATGTATTAATTCTATGTAATGTATCTATGTACATATGCATGCATCTATACATACGTATGTACCTTGTCTGTGTGCATGCAGTTATTTTCTATGTACACAGACAATTCTATGCACAATTATCTTTTTTTTTTGCAGTGTATGCAAGCTTTTGTGTTGCAGATAAAGTCAGTAAGGTAAAGATTAAATGACTTGTCTCAGTATTGTGGAGTTTTAAAAAGAATTATAGCCTTGGTCTTGTCCCTCTTAGCAATGTGGGTTGGGTCGTTAAGTATACCAATTAAAGAGATCAGTGGGAAGAGAAAGCAGAAACAGATTTATTTCTTCCAATGAAGTAAAGGTGTTCAGTGGCTCCAAGACTGCCCTCAGCACACTGGCATGAGGTTTAAGCTTCAAGACAGGGTGATATACTCTGAAGATGGGGTCCTGCCCGTCATTCATCCCTCTCTGTCTCCGCTCCACTGTCCTGTACGGTATAACAAGTTACTAGAACAATGTAAACACTCTTCTGGGGAGTCAAGCTCCTCCTCAGGTTGATACAAGGTCTATAGCCTTTCCTTCCTCCCAGCATAAGATTCCTGGGGGAATTTTAATTTTTAAAAGTCGATTATATCAATAGTCTAACAGTCAAAGGGTGGAGCCCAAGCTTCTATCTTCATGATATGTCTTCTACCAGAGAGGCTCCACTAGGTCACACAAGTAAGAGGTGGAGTCAAAAGTAAAACTGGATCTCAACTAACGCCTCTCCTTTCACGGGACATCTCAAATTATAATATTTTGCTTGTATAGGAGCATCTCTGAAGTGAATATGCAAAAGAGAATGAAGGCCTAGCCTATCTCATCCTGATGCCGGTTGTTTGCTGCTTCCGCTTCCTGGGTTATATCCTTCACTGGGAGTTTGCTTGACTGCTCAGATAGAAAACCCTGAACATGTTGTGCATCAAGTGGCCAATATGTCCAGAACTAAGAAAGACTAATATTCCACAAGGGCAAGTGAGCAGGAAAAAATTAATATCCATTGCTGCCAGAAGGAAAATAGAAACTTTCTAATAGTTGATACCAAATGCCTGCTGTCAGGAGACAACACAACATAGTAAAGGCCTTTATGTTCAAGTTGACTGGATTGATGAATGGAAGCCATCATGTAATTGACCAGTCATGGAGGCTGCCTAAAAAGCTTTGGAACATTTGTAAAGAAATATCACTCCTATCCAGCACAAGTATTTCACAGCATCCACTAGCAGACTCTGTAACTATATTTAACACAACTACCCTTTTGGATACCATACTTAAGGGTAGCTCATTTACATACTCTTCTGGGTCTTTTTCTGTTCTCAATCACAGGATATGCATGTTCTAAGTATTCAAGTGGGAGAGGAACAAGATGCAAGAAAACACAGCCTGAGCTCCTGTAAGACATCTTGACTGTGCTTCTGGTGACATCTAAGACTCATGCCACTTAGGAGTGGTATTTACTAGGAAGGTGAAATCTAAGACAAGAGTGTTGAATGAACTTCATATAGATCTCCAATTTTGTGAGGTAGAATCTATTCCTCAAATATGTATGGCTAAGTTAAACTGTGACTTTTCATGCTGTTTCTGTTTGAACCTAATAAACTGAGTGTCTAAGTTAATTGTGACCATCAATCATTTGGTTGCCTATAATTATACTCATAGCCAAAATAATCCCTCTCATACCCAGAACTGTCATTGCAAATGAAGAGGCCAACTATACCTATCCAACCAGTCTTTCATTCTAAGACATGGATCTTGGAGACACAGTTAACACAAAGTTACTTCATGAGGTCTTATGAGATAGATGTCATTTTAAGGCAATCAAATCTGTATAAGCATGTACCAAATGTGAACTGGTCCTAGAAAAGTCATGGGGAAATGTAGTAAACTTGATTAATTACTGTGCAGAGACCAAGTGCAGCTCCTCCCCCACTTTTGAAACTTGTCCTACTGAAGCACAGAGAGACTGCCGTTGTTTGTGTGGTGCCAAGATCTGTTTACAAGGTACAAAGCAGATTTGAGTGGTTTAGACAGACCCTGAGGCTGAAATATTCACTCCAAGCCCTTTATGGAAAAAGCTTCTTCACTCTTGTTCCAAATTATGCCCATTATCCATAAACCCAGCAAAATCAATAATGCTTGTTAAAGTATGATCGTGAGTGAACATGTTATCTTGCCTCTTTCTAAATAATCCCAAGCAAAATCCCCCTGGGAATATCGCTAGCAGTGGGCTGATCGTGCCACTGGCTATGTGCACAGCCCGAGCTGTGGAATCAAGGTTAACCCTTCAATCCTTTAAGCAACAACTACACATCCTCCACTCCTGAACCATGATTTTCTTTTCTCATGGTTTTGTCAAGTGGAGGTTATTTAAACCTGTTTCAGTTCCCTTTTGAAATTGCCGCCCCTGAATACCTGAGACTGGATGGTTTATAAAGACAGGGCTATTCTATCACCGGTTTCATGCTGTTTTGGGTTGTCTATAAATTTGTGTTCTATATAAATATCATTTTTAATTTAAATTTTTAAATTGTACATGTCTAAAGTACAAGTATGGTAATTTGATACATAGATGTGTATAGAGTACAATGATTATATCAGAGTAATTAGTATTTGCAACTTCTTGAACATTTACAAGGTCTTTGTGCTGAAACATTTAAGATGCACTTTTTTCTGGTTCTGTATGAAATATAGTAAATAACTGGAAGTTACTGCCACGTGTTGTTACAGGACACTAAAATTCCTTCATCCTAAATGTATTTAGTACCTGCTATCTAGCATCCCTCTATCCCTCACTCTTTCCGGCTTGTGTTGGCCACTATTGTGCCTTTTACTGCTATGAAATCAATGTTTCTATGTTGTGCATGTAAGAGAGAGCATGAAGTCTTTGCTTGTCTGTGTATGCCTTATTTAACTCACTGTTATTTCCTGTAGATCTCTCTGTCTGCAGATGACAGCTTTTGTTCTACTTATGGCTGAATTATCTTACTACATATATGCCTTTGTTATTGGGTGTTTAAATTTTACTCCTATACTATGTTATTAATCTTTTATCCATGAATAGTCTGAGAACATTTCCTACTACTCTAAGTTGTCTTTTCTATATCTGCAGTACTTTGTGAGTCTTATAGAAAAAAAAAACTTTTTATTGTCTGTACAGATGTCTCAAAGTGAATTTTCCCCCTATAGATTCAGTCCTACTTTTAAGTCATACTTTTAAGTCATTGATCCACTTAAGTTTGAGAGCAAATGAACTCAGTTGATTACCCTCAATATCACCAGCCACATCCAAAGATAAAACTATGCCAGGAGAAAAGAAAGTATCCAGATGCAGAAGTGTGAATGCAATGAGTGTTTTATATAGCAGCATTAATCTATACACATGGGTAGAACTCATTTTTTGTTTGTGTTTGAGAAGTCACTGCTTCACTCTCTCTTCATTAGTTTGCATGAGCTTTGCTCAGTTGTTTTAGTACAAGTACACCTTGTTCTCTGGTATATTTCCTCCCCTCTGGCTCCCACATTTCTTACATCTTCTCTTCTATGGCATTCCCTGAACTCTGAGAGGAGAAATTTGATGGAGACATCTCATTTAGGGATGTGTGTTACAAAGTCTCATTCTATGTCAAAGGTCTGGCTATATGTCTCTATTTGTTCCCATGGAGGAGGAAGCCTTACTGATGATGGCTCAATAGGACACCAATCTATGAGTATAGCAGAATATCACTGGGGGTCATTTTATTGCTACTTTTTCCTTAGACCAGTAGTCCTGGGTTTTACTGTAGTTATCTGGACTATCTAGCCTCTGGTTTTTGACTACCCAGGCAGTATTGGGTGTGGATTCCATCTAGTGGAGTGGTCCTTAAGGGAAAGGGCATTGGTTATTCCCACAAACTTTGTGCCACTGTTGCCCTACCATATTTTTGCAGACAGGACAGATTGTAAATCAAAGAGTTTGTGGGTTGGCTGGTGTCTGCAGAGGATCTCCTCAAACCAACACAGCATAACAGGTGTAAAGGTTCTGTATGGGCAAAACTCTACCTCCCCATGTTCAGTGAGTTGTGTGAGTGTTGTCTTTAGCCATGGGGCTTTGCTGTCAGCTTGTGGAGAGCAACCAATTGTCTTTGCAACAGACTGGCTTGTTTGGAAACTTCTATGGAATCCCTTTTGTCAAAAATACAATTGGATATAACTCAGTCCCAGCACTGGAAGCTTCATTTGGTGTCAAGAGATAGTGGGATTCTGTTTCCTTTATTATGTGAAGACTTCATTAGAATCACCTTCCTATATTTTAGGGAGTTTCCATTGCATTTGTTTCCCTACAGCCCTTCAAATGCTCCTCAATTCTAAATGTTGTCTCTCCCTGCATTCCCTCCTGCAACCCTATCTCCCCTCCACATTGACCCTCATCTGATCCTCCATTTCCCATTTCACAGCTTGGCCCCGGTCTACCCATAAAATTATATTTCCTCCTTCCAGGGAGATCTATCTATATATCCTTCCCTAGTCCATTCCTCTATGCCTAACCTCTCTGGGTTAGATTGCAGCTTAGTTATTATTTACTCAGTGGCTAATATCCATGTATAAGTGAATGCATACCATGTTTGTCTTTCTAGATGACTTTTTTTTCTAGTTCCATCTATTTACTTGTGCAATTCATGGTGCCATTATAAAAAATAGACGAGTAACACTCCATTGTGTAATGTACCACATTTTGTTTGTCCATTCTTCTGTTGAGGGTGATCTAGGTTGTTTCCAGTTTCTGGGTATTATGAATAAAGCCTTAATGAACATGGTGGAGTAAGTGTCCTTGTGGTAAGATGAAGTATCTTTTGGATATATGCCTAAGAGTTGTATAGCTGGGTCTTGAGGTAGATCAAGTCCCAATTTTCTGAGGAACTACCATATTGATTTCCATAGTGAGTGTACAAGTTTGCATTCTCACCAGCAATGGGGAAGTGTTCCCTGTGTTGAGGGTAGAACTCTTATGATCTAAATATTTCCCCAAAGGATGCACCCCCTCACACTGTGGTGGTGAGAGTTAAAATTTTCATACATGAAATTGGGAGAGACATTCAGAACACACCAGAAGTCTAGATTGCCCCAGGGAAGTTGAAGTTCTACCTAAGTAGAATAGGAAGATGAGACACAAACACCTATAGACTTAGTTCTAATTAACCTCAAAATTCTATCTGGATTTACAACTAATTTAGGCTTAAAAATTAAAGAGAACAAAGCATTAATAAAGCAGACATAAGGCATAAGCAATCACAGTTATCTCTTGGTATCCATAGGAGACAGGCTTCAGGGAGCCCCTACCCTTCATATATTAAAATCTGCTCATGCCTCACATAAAATAATGCAGTGTTAGCATATTGCCTACCCATATCCTCTTACGTGCTTTAAATCATCTCAAGAGACAATATAAATGCTGTATAAGTAGTTGTACTGTATGGCTTAGAGAATAATAACAAGTAAAAACATCTGTATATATTCGGACCAGATGCTACTTTGCCTGATTATTTTCAATCTTCCTTTGGTTTAATTGATGACTGAGGATCTCATGGATACTGGGTATTATGTTAAGAGGGTATAGAGAAATATGTTTGGACTCATCTATCAGCAAGGGTTCAAGAACCCAGACAGAAAGATGACAAACTTGGGAGAAAGAGAAATTGACATTAAAAACATTCTTTTTCTTTAGGAGTGTGTGTGTGTGTGTGTGTGTGTGTGTGTGTGTGTGTGTGTGTGTTAGTATACATGTGAATTTAGGTCTGTAGAGTCCGGATAAAAGGGCCAGATACTCCTGGAGGTGGAATTGCAGGTAGTTACCAACCATCCAAGGTATGTGCTAAGAACCAAATTAAAGTCCTCTGAAGGACCAGTACTGGATATTAAGCACTGAGCCTTCTCTCCCACCCCTAAATTCAACTTTTAGCAAAACACTAACATATTGGAAACAGTAGGATGATCACTGCGTGCATTTTGGCATAGTCTACTTCTTATGTTGATATTCAAGCCCTAGAACAATATTTGTCCGAATGACACAGCAGTATTAGAAAATTGATTATACCCAACTAGGTCCACCTAGTTCATTTGATGTTTGTCATCATGCTATGGAAACATGTCTCTAATGAAGACTAGACAATAATAAGAAGCTAAAGATTTTGTAAGTTCTTTCAGAAAAAAAAAAAAAAAACGGCATTAGATATTTTAAACCTGGCAAGAGTTCTGGTGATATTCTATGCAGGTTCATGACATTTCCATGAAGCTGTCTATACAACACATCACTTTTCAACCTCTTTGACACCATCTACATGGAAACATCCCAAAGGTAGTCAGAGGTGAAAACTCTGGAGTCTAATTAACCTGCAAATGTCAAGTTTTCAAACTCACTCTAGCCTGAAGATTCTAGGCAATTTCAAATGTTCATTAATTCCACAAATATTTATCAAGTCTAAGGCAATGTTCAGAATTAAAAAAAAAAAAAAAAAGAATGGATTCTTGCCTCCAAGCATCTCAGAATGTATCTGCTTTAAGAGAGTGCTCATTTAGATATAAATGGATTGGAAAACTCCTAACAGAAACTGTTCAGTGCATTGTTGTAATAAATCAAATATAGCTTATCATAAAATCATTTCCTAGGCAGAAGGATTTTGCTTGAAGGAAAGAAAGTGCATATCTCCCTGAAATGGTTGCTGTATTCCTGTTATGCTCAAGTTTTAATTTTCTTATTTACTTAAGGGAGCCAGGCAATTCAGTGTGAGAGTTTAACACTATTTTAAAAAAATAATATGTAACTTTTACTATGTTCTGATAATCTTGAAGGATCAAAGCTCTTCAATAAAATAGTTTTCTTTATTGCATTACTTGAAGATAAAAAGAAAAAGGAAAAAATAAAACTAAATAAAACCGATGTGCAATTAGATTCCAAACCAAAGAAGGCTATTCATGACATAACTTGGGAAATTTGAATGAAATCTGAGTCTAATAAATTTGATTGCATCAATGTAAACTTTTTACTTTTATCATTATTATAAATATTAACATTAGGGAAAACTTATTGAAGAATGTATGGGAAAAATATGTCTCTATTATAAAAGTTCTTGTGAAAATACAAAACTGCAGAGCGATACATAACCAAGTGTAAATCTATTTAGGTTTCTTCAGTCTTTGTATCTGAAAGGGTCGCAGAACATCTGTTATCTAGACAGAGCCCTTACATTGGAGGCTTGTTTTGCTAAGGGACTGCTCCAAGCACAGCTTCCCAGAGTTTCCCTCAAGCTTGAGGAGATGCAGTCTGGGAAATTTAAAATTAAATATATTACTACAGACAATCCAACTCTGAGAGACCCCTAAGTGTCTTTCCCCAGTATCAATTTATCTATCCACATGTCCACTGTCTTACATTCAGGACTTCTGGGAGAAGTGACACACCTACCAACAAAATGCCTTCTCCAATCTCATGACTGCACATCACAAGTTCGTGTGCTGCACAGTGCTGTACATTGCTCACCGAGGTTTCCAAAGAGGGAGACTTTTAGTTCCTCTTTGAAAAAATATTAAATGACTACACTCTGTTGACATGGGTGGTGTTTATCCTTTGGAATAAACTGTGAGAATTTGTGGAAGGAAAAGAGAGGCAGACATTTTTAGATGGAGTGAGTAGTTGCAAGTATCTCACTGTCTCTATCAATGGCATACAGGTTAGACACAATCCTACTGGGTTTACAAAATGTCACTTTCTCTCTCCCTGCTGCTGGATACTTTGGTCAAAGAAGTTAACCCCCAGGCAGTCCCCAAGGAACCTTCCCATTCGGTATTTGTTTTAATTTAACTTTCCTCCACGAAGGAGGAAACAGAACATTTTCCAATATGCCAAATTCAATCAGCCTAGCAGTCCAAGTGGCTGGCCTACATTTAAAAATGGCTTTTCTTTCAGCTACTGTAAAGTGTGTTTACAGAAAAATATTGTCATCGTGGAGTTGAAAATGAGGGGTAAAAATACGTCCTCCAGAGACCTCACCATGCCAGGTTCAGGAAGTACCAGGGAAGGGGGATCCGGCATGAGAGGGTTAGACCAGAACCAGCATCCACTCCATGCTCAGAAAGATTTACAATAGTTCCTGATTGGTGGATTTCTTTGCTTAATTTCTCAACCTTGCATTTATTAGTGAGATATTATTTTCATTGTCATTCAGAAAGTTTAATGATTGCTTATCTGTTTTTTATTTGATTCTAATTTATGATCAAAGTTTTCATGATAAAAATTAAAACCCAATATTCTATGTAGTATGTGGTCAAATAATTACAGCTATAAATAGCATATCCTAACATATATTATAATTAGTCTTTTAAACCAAAATTCACCAATATTTTATTGCTCATTCCAGTCTAGAAATTGGAGCAAAACCCACAGTAACCTTACATTCTGGGTAAATGGGTGACTCCATTACAAGAGCACCAAAATGTATACTCCGTTCCCTGAAAGGGAAAAAATTTAAAAAGATCAAGCTAGCCTGTCTGAATAAATGAAAGAAAACTTTGGAGCTGCCCTGGTTTCTGACGAAATCTAGGAATGGCACCTGGTCCCCATTTCTCAAGCCTACAGTAATCTTTATACAATGTGTTCACTGTAGAATGTTAACTAATGTCACGAAAGAGATTTTTCTAATGTGGTCCTGTGGCAATACTATTGTCATTTATCTCAGGTTTTGTCATTGAAAAGAGTCTTCCTCTGCTTTTCTACTGATGTCCTTTTGAATTCATTTATAAACATGTTTCTTTTTCAAAACTGGAAAATGGAGTTTCCTGGGTTTATAATCTATTAGTTTTCATAGGTTATAAATATGAACCAGAATTGTCTTTTTTATTCCATTCCTAGCATAAGAGTTCAAAGGAAATTGCTAGATTTACTTATCCCCAGTATTCATGAAATATTAATGCATTGGATTTTCTCCTGAGTTCTTCAGGAAGAAATGTGAATTTTAATCAGATCACATCATATAGGAGCCTGGACAATTTTTCAGCATTTTTATCTTATTTGATAAAGTTTAATCTTTTTCCTACTATAATATCTCAAATTGCATTTATAAGGTATAATAAACTCACAACCCCAAAATCTCTTACTTTGATTTTTGATGGTGAATGGACAAAGGTGGGAAAAGAAATACCAACAAAAAGTGAAGGTGCGATGTAAGATGTCAACCTATATCTTATGATCTATGTATCCGTTCCTCTTCTGCCATGGAAATATCCCTACCTAATCAGGATAGGATGCTGGTTACCAAGTAACTTATCAAAGATCTAAGTGTTTGCCTCAGTTTTATCAGTGCTGTTTTAATAAAATGCCTTGGACTAATTAGTTTATACAAAACAGAACTTTCTCACAGTCTGGAAGCTCAAAATTCCAAAACTAAGAAGTCAACCGAGTTAGTATCTTACCAATGTAACATTGCATGGCAAAGGGGCCTCGTTTATTTAGAAAAGCAGATCATTTCTGTATGGGTGCTTTGCAAAGTCCTGGCCTCCTAGCAGCCTCACACTGGCAGTTAGGATTCAATATATGGATTTCAGAATGAAACAAACACTCAGAATGTATATTAGCTTCCTGTCACTGTGATAAAATACCTGAGAAAAAATGGTTTAAAAGACTATTAAACCTTAGAAAAGTTTACTCTGGCTTACAAGTTTAGGTGTCTCCCTTGCATGGCTCCATTGCTTCAGAAATGTGTCCAGGTATATCATGGTAAAGAGGGAGCAATTGGTAAAACTGCTTATCTCATTGCAAAGAAAGAAGAGAGAACTAGAAGAAAGGTCCAGGGTTCCAGTATCCTTGCAAGGTCATGACCCATGACATAAATTCTTCTCTATATAGAAAAGGTTCCACGTCATCTCTCAGCTGAAGACTCAGAACTAAGCTTTCAGAGCAGCACCTTTGTGGAATTCCAACTATAACAGACTATAGTAGTATTTTCGATCTCAGAAGACTTGGTGATCTGAGACAATTTCTGTGTGAAGCTTTGGCATTTGTAATTTTTGTCATGTGGCATACTTTCTTCTTCCTGTCCTGTGATATTTTAGAACATATTACAGAGCATCCTGTACACTCTTTCTGAGAGTACTGTAATAGTGCTGAGAGATTTCCTAGCTCTATTGTCACAGCACTCCATTCCCTCAAATACACTGAGCAGGACAGAGATGCACACAGGAAACTAACAGAATGGAAGAATCTTGCTCAGGTTTAATATAGAGCTATAGAGATACATGTTGCATCATTTCTTCTGGTTACCATGCCAAGATGGTGGAAAACTATGTTTGCATGGCACATGTCAGATGCCACTGGATATAAAAAGTAAAGATAGAATCATGTTGTGTGAAACATAGATGAACAGAAACAGAAGGAGAGAGAGGGGGGAGGAGAGAGGGGGTGGAGGAGGAGGAGAGAGAGAGAGAGAGAGAGAGAGAGAGAGAGGAGAGAGAGAGGAGAGAGAGAGGAGAGAGAGGAGAGAGAGGAGAGAGAGAGAGGAGAGAGAGAGGAGAGAGAGAGAGGAGAGAGAGAGGAGAGAGAGAGAGGAGAGAGAGAGAGGAGAGAGGGAGAGACAGAGAGACGGAGAGAGGAGAGAGACAGAGAGACAGAGAGAGAGAATGTCCACTTACCACTTATTCCCAAAGGTATTTTCTTGGACTTTCTGGTGAAATTGAGACTTAAAAATTATTTGAATTGTAACCAAGAGAATTCTGATTATCAAAGGTTGCACATCTTCTATGTTAATAAACATTGCTTTGTATTGCTGTTCTTGCTTATGTCCCAAAGCCCTTTGCCCTCTTGACGGTTTGTTCTTATTGACCAAGTGGTACAGCTTTGGAAAAGAAAACACAGTGCACCAGAGGAGGCTTAGTTAGCTGACTTTCAGCTGAACCTGACTTGAGAACAGTGGAGTGGCAATGTTATCGTGAGAAGACTTTTGTGAGAAAAATGCAAAAGACTGGGAAGGCTAAGTCTAAAACAGCATGAAGCAGATCCTCTTTAAAAAAAAATAATAGGTTAAAAAAAAATACAGTGCAGTCCTACAATCCCAGGAAGGTTGTGCTACAGAGGGATTTCCATATCTACATGGACACCACAGTGAGACCCTCTCTCAGTATACAAAGAAACATGAGTCATAAGTCAATGGATATTATATACCAACTATAAAAGGGAATACAGAAGAAGTCCGTGAGACCGGAGCCGGGCGTGGTAGCGCACGCCTTTACTCCCAGCACTCGGGGGGGGGGGGGGGGGGGGGAGGCAGGCAGATCTCTGAGTTCAAGGCCAGCCTGGTCTACAAAGTGAGTTCCAGGACAGCCAGGGCTACACAGAGAAACCCTCTCTCAAAACAACAACAAAAAACAAACCAACCAACCAAAGAAGTCCATGAGACCACTGCAAAAGCTCTGTAAAATGTAGCAAGGGGTGAACATACAAGATAGGATCTGAAGCAGAGAACCTCTAGGGCTCTGTAAAGAAAGATCCTATGAACTTAGACCCAAAGGAAAGTTACCACGACAGTCTTCCTCCTAATGAAGAAATAAAACAAAGATTCAAGAGGCATGGCTGGCATGTGGGTCTCAGGAACGGATCCTTCCTCCCGACCTCTGCTGTACACAATGTACATTTCAAAAAGCCTTTCATCATAAGGAAGACGTCCCAAGTCCTACAGATGGAAGCTAATTGTATTTGTTGAGAACAATGGAAATGAGAATGCAGTCATAGTTACACAATCTATGGAAATCTTATTCTGCAGTCTCATATTAAACATCTGAAAATATGATCAATAACGAAAAAGAGAAAAGAAAATGAGGAGCCTTGCCTTATGGAGTGGTAAACTCACAATAAACTCTTTTGTAACCAAACAAACAAACCCAAACAAGCAAACAGCCAAACACTTCTCTGCTTAGGATGTGAGAGACTGGGAGTCAAGGCTGTTCCAATAGAATACACTGGCATTAAAATATCAAAGGAAGACTTTGGTGAACTAAGTTTCCTTTTTGTCATTCACATATACATTTGTTTGCTCTGGATCTGATCCCTCAGCCATGTTTAAAGTATTTACAACCAAAACAATGAATATTCCTCTTCTGTGGGCTAGTGGGAGTCAAAGCCCTGTGCACAGTCACTATGCTGAATACCTTTCACAAGAGCTCCTCATCTGCAGTACAAAGTTATGGTACTAGTCATTGTGATCCAGTTTCTTAATAAATCACAGGTCCCGACCACCCTGTGCGAGTGACTTGACTGTGACTTGCAATGGAGACTTCTTAGAAATGAAGACATCCTGTCTAAAGGCCATACCTTCACTAACAGGAAGCCCCTTGCCACAAAAGGCATTGTTCAGCTTCTAAGCTTTCTCAGTCTCTTCATGTGGTAATAGTCCACATAGGTATTTAATGATCTCAGCGTTTACTCAAATTTATGGTATTCTTTTAAATTTCCCTAGCTACTTCTCTTCCCACATCCTGTCTCTTTTGGAAAGTAAAACATTCTAAGTCTGCTCAGAGTACTTCATGATGGAATAGCTGTTTCCCATAAACTCTGCTTTCAAGTAGGTCTCCTAACGTCTGCTCTTCCATAGTATAGCTTACCCAGACTTTGAGAGTCTTCCTTGCCTTCCTCCCACACATCAGGTGCATATGCCCCAAGTCTCCTCTCAAATACCATTTCTTTCTCCATTTGAATCTGTTCTTTCACTGTGTTGTGTGTCTGACCATTTGACTGTCCACCAACGCTTCATGGACTTCTTCCCAGAATGAAACTAATAAACAAGTAGGTTTTGTTTTCTGTTTTTTTTTTTTTTTTATCCAAGAAGACAAATTATTTGTCCTGATATTAAATTTATTAAGTTATTTTATGAATCCAAAATAATATAGAGAAAAACCACATGAGATAATGAAAAGAAATATAAAGCACCCAAATTAGAGAAGACATGGGCTGTGTGGTTGGAGCTATAGGTCTGGAAGTCAGAGCAGGGGTCTGTGATAGATCTATCAAGGGAGGACTACCAGCACGTGACTGTTAACAACATGGAAAAAAAATGTGATTGCCCAGGAGGCAGTAGAATAAAAGCTCTGGAAAGACTACTTTTAGGAGAAGAAAATGTCAAAAGGAACTGGGGAGACATGATTAAAGAGCCAGTAGCCGTAATGGAAGACTGAGATAAAACACATAGTCTAAGCATTGGGTTCACCAAGATGATATATGTAAATATGTGAAAGAACTCAGTGGGGAAACCCCCACTCAGCTCCCGATTCGGCGTGCACCCAAGAATCACGAATAGAACACAACACCTTGATGTAACAACAAGAGGTTTTTTAATGGCGGAGCTCCGGGTCGAAACGTATCTCACACAACAGGAGACAGTGGATTCGACCACGAGGCTTGGAAGCTAGGGGTTTTTATAGAAAAGGAGTGGGGCTGGGGGAGGAATTGGCGCAGTTTCACATGATTGGTCCATTTAAACATCAGCAGCCTGTAACATTTAACTTAGGTCAGAGGGGTGGGAGATAGGGAGGCGATGGGCCTGCCCGGGCATGTCCTGGTCTGTTCTGCTATGTTCTCAGCCCCAGGTTTCAAAGCTCACAAACAACTCTTTTGGGCTATTTGACATACATTACATGAATTACAGTTTTATTTCCTTTCATATGCATATGTATGTATGTATGTATGTATGTATGTATTATGTGACTTGAAATTATTTTGGTTTTGGTGACATAAATATCAGAATAGAAAAATCAAAAGTTGCAGTGAAGAGGCTAAAGCGGTCATGTACAGGGCACCCCCAACACTTAACACACATAGTCTTCCATAATCTCCTCTGACTCTCATAAAGAAGTCAAAGCTCACATAAAAAAAGGTCCAGGTCCACAGATGCCTGTGGAGCAGTAGAGCTGGGGCCTAACACAATATTTTTTAAATCATTGCTAAAATGTTTCTGCAAAATGAAGATGGAAGAAATCTGAAATCACTTTTGAATATTTTTTAAAAGAATGCAGTTTTCTTTAGTTGTTCTGTCCCACATTCTTGGTTATGCATGGACGTGTTTCAAGGGTTATTTAGGAGAGTGACTGAGCCCTACCTAATGTATCCCCACCCTGTTTGTGCTACGAAGAGAAAGTACTTCTAACTCCCTGATTGCTCTTAGCTAGGTTTGTGTGTTAATTTTCATATTTCTCGATACATGCCATTATTTTCTACCTTGCAAATCTGGAATATTTTTTGCTTTCCTTTATGGTAGAAAGAGCAATATTTTACAAGCACATCTTCTCTTCTCACTTAATCTCATTGCAGAATGATTTTAGATAGAGAAGATCATCATATACACTAAGTGAAAGTTATAAATACTGTTTATTAGGGACAGATAGTATTTTATGCTTGTGTGTTCTCAAGTTAATAACAACTTCACTTTAACTTTCATATAATTTTGTAAGTCTATTCTTAATGTCCCTGTCCTAATGACCCCATTAGTGTCATAATAACCACCCAGTAAATTTCAGATTTGTCATGTAAGTCCTACCATTTTCCAAGCCAAAGACATCTCTATTCTCCCTCTCTGCTGCCTTCTGGCTTCCTCTGAATGTTTCCCCCATTGTGGCTTTCATTCTCTGTCCTCCTGGGAAACTGAATGCACCATCACAGATAGAAAGCAGCAGGATACTTGTACCAAGTCATTGACACATCAATTGCTAGCTCCCTTAACTGTGAAATGTAAGGACTGGTTCCCTTAGGAACAGGTAGATAAAAACAGAGAGAGCCTATTTACACCTGTGAGGTGTAAATAGGCTCTCTATTTACACCTGGAAGGCTCAGAAGGCCACCGAAAGTGCTGGAGAAATGCTTCACCATTTGCACACCTGCCAGGATGCTGATTTAAGACAACATCTTTCCATGAGGACCCTCCCTGCACAACACTGGAGCCATAATTGTTATTAGTTACAGAAACACGCAAACAAAGACTAATTTATAAAAACATATATATTATTAGTCTTGCACAAATCACAGAATTTTTCACGATGTGACTTTCAACATGTTTGTTATTAATCTTAGTTTTAAAACCCATCATGAGGTCTTCTAAGAGCAATTGTTTTGTCACTGTCTGAAATAGAGATCATCTGAGAATTTGCTTTATTTCTTAGAGGAAAAAAAACCAAACAGTACATTGTACATTGCACATCAGACTGAACTGGTTTGCAATCATTATTATTCTATTTTATCAAGGATTATTGTTCTTATAAAGAATCATAAAACTTTAAAACATACACCTAAAAATTAGATTTTTTAACACATTAATTAGATTGTTTCTTAGTTACCACTTACTGTGATCTTTGTTCAAAACCAGCACTTTATTTTGCTCTAGAGATAAGTAGATTTCTGGTTAAGGATAACACATGAACCACCTAGCAATGTACCATAAAAGTTCCTATGTGTTGCTAAATATTCTGTTACTGTGAAATAAATAGCCAACATAGTAATCTTGCAGGAAATGCTTATTTTGCCCCACAGTTTCAAAGGTTTACTTCCAGTGTCCTTGCCCTGGTCATTAGTGGATGCTGGCATGTACTTCATGATGCACCAGGCAGGAGAAAACTATTTACAAAGTCATGGTGACTGAGATGCATAGAAACGAGGCAGGCCTCCCAATATCCTCATCAAGGGCATCCATCCCTTCAGTTAACTAAAGTCTCTCTGTAGCCTCCCCCAGCCTGAAGCAGGCTGGTACAGATCTTGTTGGCCACTGAGGTGGGACCACCTGCGGTGCAGCTTTCCGACTTGGCTGGCTCCTTTTGAAGTGACAACTGCCCTGCTCTTCTGCTACCTGCTAAACCTGTCTGAATAAGCAACAGCCTGGCGACCAAGTGCTGACAGAATGGCTCCAGGCACCAAGAATGGACTGGCGGGGGGGGGGGGGGGGGGGGGGGGGGGGAATGGGCCTTCCCCCTCATAAGCACGGTCTCTTAGTAAATTCGCAGGCCTTGATCAGAAAAATTTGTCTCGGCTTCATTATCTTTTATCGCAGTCTAAGTCTCTTTCAGCCCCAGCCTGCCTTCCAGAAATACCCAGGCCGGCATACAACATCTTTTCACCAGAATTACAGGTTGGGAAGAGATTCTGGGAGTTTATATACCATTGTGGAAAAAACTATAAATGGCTCCTTTATGCTGTGGTTGTTTTATTCTGTGCCTTACTCCTTTAAAATGGATAAACATTGTGTACATGAAAAGTCTAACGGAGGAAAGTGAGGAGTTAAGCTGAAATGTGAAGATGCTGTGTCTGTTTGATCATTGCTGTAATAAACTGCACATGCTCAGTGGCCTATGCAGGCTAGAACTCTGAGACAGATGCCATGAGATAAAATTTTTGCAAGTCCTAGGATAGAATGTTCTGTGTTACCCTTGCCAGCTTCTAGAACCCTGCTTCTTGACTTTACCCTCAGTCCTGTACTGTTTTCAGTGCTACCTTTATTGTATCTACCACAGCCTTATTTTTCCCACATAGCTATATGATCTTCTGACTATCTTCTACCTACTTTTACTGCTGATCTTCTGACTATCTTCTACCTACTTTTAACTGCTGAGGGCCCTTCTATTAATGGTCAGGTCACATAGATAATCCAGACTGTGTTCCCTAAGTTGAGATCAGCTAATGAACAGCTTAATACAATTCACAAAGTTGATTACCCTATACATGTCTATAGGCATCTTGCATTATAACATGGTCATTTTATTAGAATAGTATTCTGCCAGAATTCAGAATAGAAAAAGTTAGTTTAACAGAGTTGAAAGAAAGAGAGGCACATGTATCACAAACTTCAGTTATGTGGTCTAAGGGAATCTCAAGACATTCATCAAGAGGAACTGAGGTAAGGGGAGGTGACAACTAGGAGGAAGCCTCTGAAAGAAACATTCATGATGATGCTTAAAATTGGACATAGTACTACCGGAGGATCCCGCAATACCACTCCTGGGCATATATCCAGAAGATGTTCCAACCGGTAAGAAGGACACATACTCAACTATGTTCATAGCAGCCTTATTTGTAATAGCCAGAAGCTGGAAAGAACCCAGATGCCCCTCAACAGAGGAATGGATACAGAAAATGTGGTACATTAACACAATGGAGTACTACTCAGCTATTAAAAACAATGAATTCATGAAATTCCTAGGCAAATGGATGGGCCTGGAGGACATCATCCTGAGTGAGGTAACCCAATCACAAAAGAACTCACATGATATGTACTCACTGATAAGTGGATATTAGCCCAGAAACTTAGAATACCCAAGATACAAGATACAATTTGCAAAACACATGAAACTCATGAAGAACGAAGACCAAAGTGTGGACACTTTGCCCCTTCTTAGAATTTGGAACAAAACACCCATGGAAGGAGTTACAGAGACAAAGTTTGGAGCTGAGAGGAAAGGATAGACCATCTAGAGACTTCCATACCCAGGGATCCACCCCATAGTCAGCCTCCAAATGCTGACACCATTGCACACACTAGCAAGATTTTGCTGGAAGGACCCTGATATAGCTGTTTCTTGTGAGGCTATGCCGGAGCCTAGCAAACACAGAAGTGGATGCTCACAGTCAGCAATTGGATGGATCACAGGACCCCCAATGAGAAGCTAGAGAAAGCACTCAAGGAGCTGAAGGGGTCTGCAACCCTATAGGTGGAAGAACAATATGAACTAACCAGTACCCCCCCCCCCCCCCCGAGCTCGTGTCTCTAGCTGCATATGTATCAGAAGATGGCCTATTTGGCCATCAGTGGAAAGAGAGGCCCATTGGTCTTGCAAACTTTATATGCCTCAGTACAGGGGAAAGCCGGGGCCAAGAAGTGAGAGTCAGGGGGTAGGCGAGTGGGGGGGGGAGGGGATGGGGGACTTTTGGGGTAGCATTGGAAATGTAAATGAAGAAAATACGTAATTAAAATTTTAAAAAGACAGAAAAAAGTATGCTCAGGTTTCCTAGTTTTTGCCAAAAATATCTGTATTAAGGAAAGCTTAATTGTTTTAGTTTTGTTTGAGAAGAGACTCATGAAGCAGTCCTGGTTGGTCCAGAGCTCTTAATGTAGCTCAAGTTGGCCCCAGCCACAGAAATATATGTCTATCTCTTGTTTTCTAGGATTAAAGGCTTGACCATGCATGGCATTTACTGGTTTTGGAGTGCACATAACATATGGGAAGAGTTTATTTGGAGAAATGAAGGTTTCCACATTTGTTATAAGGTCAAAGTAGTTTTGTCTTTTGGAGCCAACAATTTTTTGAAGGACAATGTATTATTATTTCCCAACAATATAAGGAAATGAAGTGTAGGACTATTTCTGACATCTAAATATGCAAACAGATACTGAATAGGATCTTTACAACATATGACAATTAATCTTCTGGCATTGGAGAAGTCTTAAGTCTTAAGAGAATGCTTAAATCTAAATGCAATTCTGTGCATTAAGGCAAGGCTCTTGTTTAGTTTAAAACTTCTCGCGTTACTTACTATATTTCCAGGTTATGTCCATTTTCCATGCTCATTTTTGGGACAAAGCAATCATCATTGAAAGGTAATCATCATTTTAATCAAAGCATTTGTCTGAAGTTGTATTTACTGCACAAATTATAACCATCTTAGGGATAGTGCCTCCCCTGTAATCTCTCCACTCTTCTTACATCCATAGTTGGAACAAATTTATTTTAAATCTATCCCTGAAATTACTTTAAAGTGTTTAAGGTAACCTTTAGATTATTAGAGATGAATATGTCATCAGATATTTACACAGAGATATTCATATAGAGGATATTCATATAGCAATTCTAATTTTACAAACAGGCCTTCATATAGAGAAAAAATTCATTAAAATAGGCAAGCAAAACCTGTGAAAGCTAATTTATACAGGTTTTCTTCCCAAACATCACATCTATCCCCTTCCTTGATGATAAAAATAAGGTTAGTTCTTTTAAAATTCCTTGACCCAGGCTACCCTCTTCAAAGCATTCCTCAAATGGTCAAGAGGTATCCCTTGGGTCCACAAAAGCCAGTGAAACATAAAATCAGACTCATAACTTTCCTTTACAACAATGTCTCTAGAACATAGTGGGTCCTTAAAATACATATTTTGATCAATGACAGAAAGAGAGTAAAAAGGCAGGGTGGAACAGGGTGAGGTTTTGTTATTATGTCAATTCAGGCAGTTAGCTGTTCTTGGTACAATGTCAATGTCCTCACCTGTAAATATGTTAATACATAATTACTGCAAAACAGAGGAGGGTGGAGAGAGAGAGACGCACAGAGAGAGACAGACAGAGAGAGAGAGACAGAGAGAGAGAGAGAGACAGAGAGAGACAGAGAGGAGAGAGAGAGAGACAGAGAGGAGAGAGACAGACAGAGAGAGAGACAGAGACAGAGAGAGACAGAGAGGAGAGAGACAGAGAGGAGAGAGACAGAGACAGAGAGGAGAGAGACAGACAGAGAGAGAGAGAGAGAGAGAGAGAGGAAGAAGAAGAAGGAGGAGGAGAAGTATGTTCAAGCAAATGTTCTATAAACATAGGACTATCATCGCTGTTCACATATGCAAAAACATTATTCCAGTTTCTTCTTTCTCTCTGAGTCTCTCTGGATTTCTACTTTTCTGTCTTACACATGCATGCACACACTCTATGCACTGCAAATTAAATGTATATATTTAGAGATTAAGAAATAATTTTGTAAGATGAATAATACCCAACTATATTAAATATAAATGTAATCTTCCAAGCCTAGTACAATTTATATAATGGATAATCTCACTTAAACTCTTCTTGTATTAAAAATGATGATAGGGATGTTCTGTGCTCATTCATATTTTCAGCTAGGTTTCAGTCTCTAAGCTGCTACCCTCTAACTTCAAGCACACACTCTAATATGTGAGACAAAACTCAAAAAAGCAAATAATGCGAAGTGTTTTTGAAGTTGTTGGCAGACAATGCAGTTGAAGTTTCATGAAATTAAATCAATCACTTTTTTAGTTTCATATTCGTACACATACATGTACCTATTTATGCGTATATATGTGTTGCATGCCTGGGTTTTTGTTTCTGTGAGGATGTGTGTGCCTGTCAAGGCCAGAGATTGACTTTGAATGTCTTCCTTCATAGCTCTCTACTTTATTTTGGGGATATTGTCTCCTGCTGAGTCTGGAGCTCACTAATTCAGGTAGCCCAACTGCCCGGCAGGCTACAGAACCCCCTGTCTCACCTGAGTCTCCAGTTATAGACAAGTGCTTTGCTGTTGTGCAGAGCTTTTAGGTGTGCTTCAGGGTATCCAAATTCAGCTCCTCGTGCTTCTGCCTTTGTGAGTGGCACTTAACCAACTGAGTAGTTTCTGCTGCACCACTCAATCTTCTTTCCTTCAAACTATTTCTCAGTTCCTTTCCATAGGGTGCATAAGGACCCTGGAGGATGGCTACGGCAGCCTTGAATTCGCAACAGTCCTCTTATGGGGCTTGTGCGACATACATTGGAGTTCAAAACTCTCTAGAGAACAGGATCAGAAGGATGAGATGCCACGAAAGCAGGGACTGTAGATAGAGGAGCTCAGATTCCCGCAGTGTTCTGAAATCTGTTCCCTCACTACTTTTACTGATGGCTAATTCCACATATTGGAGCAGCAGTCCTGCAAAAGCAGGCAGAAACTCTTTTCCCTTATATTGAATGTAGACGGTTTTTTTTTTACCTCATGCAATATGTCCCGATTTCCCTACCTCCATCCCTCTCCCATTTATTCCCCACCTTCTCTTCCATCCGGACCACCCATGTCTGTCTCTTACTGGGAAACTAAAAAGGCTTCTAGGGGATAAGAACAAATTAAAATAAGATAAAACAAAATCTAACACATTGGAAAAGGACAGAAAAAACAGAATGAAAAAAAGCCCAAGAAAAGGAGCAAGATGCAGACAAGGAGACCCATTACGTGTGCACAAGTGCACCCACGGGCACGCGGATGCGCGCACACGCACACGCACATGCACAAACTAATAAAGCACAAACATTTAAGCATAGAATACAATGAGGTCATACCAAGAGAACAAGAATCAGCCCTGATTTTTGTTGACCGACTGAAGGTGCTGTTATTCTACAGGAAAGGACAACTAAAGAATGGAAGGAGTTTGCTTCAGGTAGCTTTCAGAATAAAGTTAAATCTCTTGAAAACCTTTCTGGCAGTTCCACTTCATCTGTGTTGATGGCTGTTGATGAATGAGTTACAGGGCACTGGATAACTCACTGATTCCCTGCTTCCTCCCCATGGCTCTTGGTTTTGCTTTGACCATCATGAAGAATGCTGGCGAACTCCCTCGGAGCTGTCAGATTGGCTGAGACTTTCTTCACTTTGCTTTTTCTCCTCCATAGAATATAATTTGCTTGTCTTGCCATGAGGTAAGTAGATTTTCCAGGGTGTTTCAAAGCTGCTTTTTTCCTTTCCTTTTATCTTTTGTTGGTCATGAAAATTCTGAAATGGTGGTTTAAATTTTATTTTTCTTCGGTTGCAAATTGGAAATTTTTCAAATATTAAACATCATTGAAAAGCAAATTATAGATGCAGTCATTTCTTTATATACTAATATGAAAATGTAGTCTCATCACATTATTTAAACAGAGTTCTACCTTTGCTAGGTAACTGGGATAAAAAGAGATATATATTTGTTGCCAACTCTTCACATAATTAAATATGCTAATTTGTTTTAAATCACATTTCAAATAAAGTAGTTTTGGTATTTTTCTGCAAATATTTCCCATTTTAAGTTTTAGGAAAATAAAAAAGGCAAACAGGTAAAATGCTAATTCTAACATAGAAAAGGCTTGCAGATGGTGTTTTTAGAATATTAATTTTAATCTCATAAATATTCCATATTGTGTGAAAATAATGGAGTTTTGAAAATATAATGTGAGATTCTAGAAATGGAGACTTCAACCAGACAGAAAACAAACCCCCTTTAGTCCTTTCAAGTGTGTATGTGTGTGTGTGTGTGTAGAGAGAGAGAGACAGATACAGAGAGGGAGACAGAGAGAGGGAGAGAGAGAGAGAGAGAGAGAGAGAGAGAGAGAGAGAGAGAGAGAGAGAAAGTCAAGGTCCAATAGAAAGTCTTCTCTCAGGCTGGTGAGATGGCTCAGTAGGTAAGAGCACCCTACTGCTCTTCCGAAGGTCTGAAGTTCAAATCCCAGCAACCACATGGTGGCTCACAACCATCTGTAATGAGATCCGACTCCCTCTTCTGGAGTGTCTGAAGACAGCTACAGTGTACTTATATATAATAAAAATATATAAATCTTGAAAAAAAAAAAAGAAAAACAAACAAAACAAAACCACTTTTAAAAAAAAGTCTTCTCTCACTACTAACATCAAACCAAGATTTCTTTTTTTAAAAATTTTTTATTAGATATTTTCTTCATTTACATTTCAAATGCTATCCCAAAAGTCCCCTATACCCTCCCCCTGCCTTGTTCCCTACCCACCCACTCCCACTTCTTGGCCCTGGCGTTCCCCTGCACTGCAGCATATAAAGTTTGCTAGACCATGGGGCCTCTCTTCCCAATGATGGCCGACTAGGCCATCTTCTGCTACATATGCAGCTAGAGACATGAGCCCTGGGGGGTACTGATTAGTTCATACTGTTGTTCCACCTATAGGGTTGCAGACCCCTTCAGCTCTTGGGTACTTTCTCTAGCTCCTAAACTGGGGGACCTGTGTTCCATCCTATAGATGACTGTGAGCATCCACTTCTGTATTTGCCAAGCACTGGCAAAGCCTCACAGGAGACAGCTATATCAGGGTCCTTTCAGCAAAATCTTGCTGACATGTGCAATAGTGTCTGCGTTTAGTGGCTGATTATGGGATGGATCCCCAGGTGGGATAGTCCCTGGATGGTCCATTCTTTCGTCTTAGCTCCAAACTTTGCCTCAGCAACTCCTTCCATGGATATTTTATTCCCTATTCTAGGGAGGAGTGAAGTATCCACGCTTTGGTCTTTCGTCTTGATTTTTTTGTGTTTTGGAAGTTGTATATTGGGTATTCTAGGTTTCTGGGCTAATATCCACTTATCAGTGAGTACATATCAAGTGACTTCTTTTGTGATTGGGTTGCCTCACTAAGGATGATATCCTCCAGATACATCCATTTGCCCAAGAATTTCATAAATTCATTGTTTTTAAAAGCTGAGTAATATTCTATTGTGTAAATGTACCACATTTTCTGTATCCATTCCTCTGTTGAGGGACATCTGGGTTCTCTCCAGCTTCTGGCTATTATAAATAAGGCTGCTATGAACATAGTGGAGCATGTGTCCTTATTACCAGTTGGAATATCTTCTGGGTATATGCCCAGGAGAGGTATTGCTGGATCATACGGTAGTACTATGTCCACTTTTCTGAGGATCCTCCAGATTGACTTCCAGAGTGGTTGTATAAGCTTGCAATTCCACCAGCAGTAGAGAAGTGTTCCTCTTTCTCCACATCCTTGCCAGCATCTGCTGTCACCTGAATTTTTGATCCTAGCCATTCTGACTGGTGTGAGTTAAAATCTCAGGGTTGTTTTGATTTGCGTTTCCCTAATAATTAAGGATGTTGAACATTGTTTCAAGTGCTTCTCAGAACTTCGGTATTCCTCAGTTGAGAATTCTTTGTTATCTTATCCAACATGAAATCCTGACTTACTCCATATAAGTACTGGAAATTTTAAATACAATTTATAATTTCTGGGCATTTATCTAAGCATAAACATATTTTCTGTAAAAGTAGACAAAATTCTACAGAATAATGGAGAGAAATGAACTTCTTTGGTTCCTTAATTTGACTTGAACATATTCATGGAAAGTGTTGCTTATCCTGTAATTATTTGAAATGTTTCATAATCAGATCACAAAAGAACTTTAAAAAATTGAAATAAATGTATTCTTGAGCTTTAGTTTTCAGTCATTTCATAATTTTCGTGCTTGTAGTTTTTTAATTCTACTCATTTTTTAACAGTCCTGGTTCAGAGATGTGGTGTGGATTAGAGTCAGAGAAGTTCCATTATACCTGAGCATCTTGCAGGCATTTTTCTTTTAATGGAAAATTTGAATATGTGTTTGACTTTGTACTGATTTGTTTCCATTTTAACCTTTAAAATATTTTATTATGATGATGATTTTCAAAAGTTGTATAGATGCATGTGTCTGCATGTGGGTTTCTGGACATGAGTGCAGGTGGTCTGAGCAACTTGAGGCACCAGCTCTCTGGAGCTGCAGCTACTGAAGACTGTGAGCTGCCTGGTGTGGTTGCTGGGACAGAACTTGCAACAGTGGAAGAGCAAGTGTTCTTAACCTTCAACATCTCTCTATTTCAACCTTCACTGACAATTCTGCTTAGTTATCTAGATCTTTAATGTTTCAGATCATGTATAGTTCAAAGTAGAACCACCTTTCAGCTTTAAAGTAACTAAATTAACCAAAAAAAAAAAAAGTGCAATGAACTATATGAACAAGCTGAATCTGCTCTATTTTATCAAAAATGAAAATATTTCAATGTTTATAGTGGCATAACAAATACTCTACCATACAACCAAGTTAACAACAGATTTTCTGGTAAAACAAAACCAAACAACCAACCAACCAAACAAACAAACATAAAAGATCCCCTGAGTGAAAAACAAAGGAGAAAAACAAAGCCAATAGGAACAGATTGACGTGTGGTGTTAAAACAAAACCAAGTAATACTGTTAGGAAAATATGTGAAAAATATCAAGATGCGTTGGCATTGCCAGTGAATTCTTCCAAGTATGTGGGTAATTAGCCTGTCATACTCTTAATTCTAAAAGATTAGGAATCATTAATAGAAGGGAACTTTGCAGGCAAAAATCTCTAATGAATAAGGGTATGTAAATCATTACCAAATACCTTCAAAAAGAACAATATATTCAGAGTTGATTTGACATTTGAAAATTAATGCAATTCAATGTGTTAAAAGAAAGTAGAGCCGGTCATGGTGGCAGATGCCTTTAATCCCAGCACTCGGGAGGCAGAGGCAGGTGGATCTCTGAGTTCGAGGCCAGCCTGGTCTACAAAGTGAGTTCCAGGACAGCCAGGGCTATACAGAGAAACCCTGTCTCGAAAAAACAAAAAAACAAACAAACAAACAACAACAAAAAAAACAAAAGAAAGTAGAAGCAGATCATATCAATAAATGAAGGAGGTAAATAAAATATAACAAACATAATTTCAAAACTCTCTTTGCACCCTAGAATGTTTTTTGTTATGACAAAATATTTGTCAAAATATGTAAAAAAGCAGGATGCTTGATAATATTTCCAATGTATGATATTGAAGGTTTTCTTTTGAATTTGGAAATGAAATTATCACTATTCATTCATTCTATTGGAAGTTCTTGACAGTGTGAAAGAGACAAAACTAGGAACTAAAATGATATCTTGTGAATATAAATGAAGAAATAAAAATGTGCATTTTTGATTTGATGTGTTTACATACAGAACCAACCAGTTTTCAAAGCTCTCTATCCCATTTTCCTGTTGCTACCTCTATCTCCATCTTTATCATTATCTCCATCACAATTTCATCGATATGTGTCATGGTTTCTCTTACTTGTTCTCATCTATATAAAGTTTCTCCTTAAGTTAGGAAAGGCATTTGTTGTGGTCTTCACTATTTATCTTTACTGCTTGTGAGATAAAAGGAGTAGGCATGTTCTCGTCCACTCCATGGGACTTGAATGGACTTGCCTAAGTTATTTGTCCACACAGATGGACAAGTAGTCTCAATGGCATGACTTGTATCTGTGGAGAGTACACAGGAGTGTTTGCTAGTTAACGATTCAACCAAGGGTATGTGAACTGAGAAAGGTGACTCTGAAATTAAGCACTAGAGACTCAACATGGATTACCCATTTCCTTAGAAGTGTGACAAGGGACAATCATAATCATTTCTTCCAAATCAAAGTGAATAGCCTATTTGTCATTTTGGCTCAATTAGAGAAAGCTGGCATTAGACATCCCGTACCAGAAGGCTGTCGTTGTATGGATCTCATTGGATGGATTTATTAATTTATCCATCACTAGATATTCACGTTGTTAGGGCTAAAGATTTAAAATCACAGAGTAATGCTTTGGTAATTAGAAAATGACTAAAGGCTTCTGGATAATAGTTAACAGAAAAATAGGTGCAAAGAGAATAACCCCTCTAGAACATTTTATAACGGAGCATTGCACACTAACTTGAATGAATATGGGTAACATGAATGATGGTTTAGGCTGATAATTATGATTTAAAATTAAATGTTAAAAATTAGAAGTTGGCTAGCAAGGTCAGAACAAGGGCCTGCTCAAGGATGATATACAGTTGCCTATCTCAGGCTTCCTTTGTTTGCAAGCTTGACCTCAAAAGCTCACTCAAGCACAGGCAGAAACGAAGGACATCAAATTCCCACCTGGCCTCATCCACCAGTAAGATTGCTATACACAAGGTTCCTGGGACAGGAAGTGGACCACTTGTAGCTGTTTTAGAACTTTTTGGTCACTGATTACTCTCCTCCTCTGTGCTGCACTCTAACTCTTCCTATGATGACACAGCTGGAGAATAGAAAAAAATTTATTTAATTGAAAGGTCAATCAGGATATGGATTAGGTAAAACTTATAGGTAGGAAGGGAGAAATCATTACTGTTGTTGAGTGGTTATTACAGACAGCATCTACAGTAGAATCTAAGGAAATCAAGACTCCCATGCAATGCTTTGACTCATGGAAATCGGAACGATTTCATTTCTTCTGATTACCTACTGATTTCTTGTCTGAAAAAACAAGTGAGAAATAATGATCCAATGCTTTGCCTAGAGAAGACAAAGGGACCCTAATGAGGTGAAACTGGAGATGGTTTTGAAACAAACAAATACTTTGATGGTGGGTGAATAACAGAAAGGTCAGCAAGCAGGTCTTGACCCCTAAAGAAAGGAAGTGTGAGTTTGAGCTTGACTTTTGCCACATGACATGTCTACTTTGGCCTTTTTTAGATTTTTTTTTAAGCAGGGAAATTACAGGATCTAGGCCCTGGGGAGAATTAAAATGTAATGAACACTTCACCATTTTGCCAAATATGACCTAGAGAACTCACTGAACTCCTTTTTAAAAGATTATAGTCTATAAAATTCTAGTGTGGTAGGAAGCAGAATCTGGAGGAAACAGAACTGAGAAACAGTTGAAAAGCGCCCAGAAAGTATAGGCGTTTGAACTCCATATTGATACTGTTATTTGGGAATGGAGAGAAAGGGAGAAATGAAGAAAATTGCCAACTGGACCTTAACTAAGTCTTATTGGAAAGCTTTTATAGTCGACAAAGCAGGAAAACTCAACATAGCCCAGAGTTTTCAATCTTAACAGTATTAAAGAGTATTGTGGAAGGAAAGATGGAAGGAAGAGGTTGTGTTAACACAGTCAAGCAGAAATTTTCTAAAGAATGTAGGGAATAAGTTACCAGGAAAAGAAACAGGCCAGAATTAGAGTGTCAAACAGGATGTTGGGGTCATCTATAACAAAGTGACATGTGCACATTGGCTGCCCACTCTCATACAGAGATTCCTTCTGCTTCAAATGCTGTCATCCACACAGGTAGATCACTACACTGGATCTGCAATGAAGGGGAAAGGACAGTGTTGATATTTATAGACCCTCAACACTCCTACTGAGGATTGCTTAACTCGTAACTCTTAAGTCATAGATTATTGAGTAAAACAGGCCATTTTTGCAAAGCCTTCAGAATAAAGATGCTTAAACACACTGCAGAATGTCAATGGTCACCATCCTTCTCTAATGAAAGACACCTGTAAGTAAATAATGAAAAAAATCAGTTAGTCATTAATGGAAGGAATCTAGAAATGAACAACTTTAGAGGGTGCCTGAAAGTGGATATTTATGTCATAAATTATTATTAAAACTCTTTACCTTTACAAAGTGTGTGTATGTGTGTGTGTGTGTGTGTGCTAACTAGAATACAGCATCAATATTGTATCCAGGAATATAATGTTAAATATTTTAACACAATTTGAGGAGCTGGGATAGCAGTGCCTAATCCTTTGTTATCTAGCACCATGAAAGCAGTGTTGGTATTCTTTCTGTAGCAATTCTAATTTTTACAAGACTCTTTGGTAGCCATTAGAAATCAATCTGCCATTTGTGAGCTTGAGGATATAATATTAAACTTTTGAGGAAAACTACCCTGATAAAGAAGAAGAAAAAAAAAAAAGAAAAGAATTTATGTTTTCTACCTAGCAACAAACAACTTTTATAGATGAGCAGACAATAAAACAAAGATAACATTTGTTTCAAAAATTCTACATTGACTTCAATTTTGTTTTAGAAGTGGTCTTCTTATAAAAAGGGGAAAAATACAAACTTTGATAGAGAAAAATTTATGTTCATGAAATTCTACTTAAAATTGTGAGACTCATATTTGATTTCAGAATCACTGTCTATTGAACAGCCTGTAGACTCCATTTGTGAAGACCCTGTGGAGGCCAGAATGTGAAACTCTGCCTCTACTACATAGAGTACAACAGAGCTTGGCATGGAGAACCTGAAAGCTGGGTATACTTCAGACAAGATCAAGTCTACTTCCTCTCTTCCAGAAAAAAGGTGCTCTTCTCATTTCAGTTAAGAAATGCCAATATAACAAAGGAAAAGTACATGGTCAGACTCAGTGAGGTTACGATTATACATTTCCCCAGCCTGTCCTGTAGAATTTGTTTATTCTTCAGATATCAGGAGCATTACACAAATTCTCCACATTTTAGAAATGCATCAAAAGCTACTGAATAACAGACTTTCTCCTACCCACTGCACGCTCTTAGAGTATCTACTGGGCTTAATCATACCCACTCCCACATCCACACACACCTCAGCATTTATGCCAGTCAATTAGATTGACCAGAAGTAGATATCTTATTTGTGTCTGACTAATCTGACTCTTTTCTCTGAAAGATTAAAACACTATCTAACAAAGATTCTGACATGAATCCAGTTGGAGGGACAGAGAGACATGGATTTGAAGTTTTCATTGGGGGAAGCTATAAAGAAAGTGATATGAGTGACATGGCATAGACCTAAACTGTCAAAAAAAAAAAAAAAAAAAAAAGGATTGGCTGTAGCAGAACTTCCCAAAGAGCCTAGCATTGCTTTGTGCAATCAACTTCTAGAATATTCACTTTAAAAATCTATATTTATGTGGCTGGTTGCCTTAGTCTATCTACTTATCTACCTATCTGCCTATCTAGACCTATGTATATATCATATCTATATATCCATATATCTATATAATCTATATAATTTTCATTATCTATACATCTATAAATCTAATACATACTAATATATCTATATGTTCTGATGTAGATATAGATGATAGAGATAAATACATATATAGATAGACATATAGATTATAGGCATACATATAGGCTAGATAGATATGTAAATATATGTATATCCATAGATAGATATAATCTATATAATTTAAAGACACTGCAGTAATCTAGCCTTGCTGTTTTACTTTATATCATCTATCTCTCTGTCTCTCTCTATATATATATATGTGTATATATCTATGCATCATTTATATATTTTTATATCAATATTCCAATCTATATCTATACAGCTATATATTTAGTTTATATATCTATATGTACATAATTTATCTATATGTCTATCTACATATCTATCTATCTATCTGTCTATCTATCTATCATCTATCTATATCTACCATCTATATCTATATCATCTATTTCTATACAATCTATATCTCTCTCTCTCATCTATCTACCTACCTATCATTATCTGTATTTATCTGACCAACATGTAATCTAGCATTCCTTTTTCCCATCACCTGTAATTGCAAAATATATAAACCAAAAATAAGTATGCAGAAATGTAACATTATGTCAACAATACTCACTGACTGTTGGTTTCAATGCTCATTTTAAATGGCAATAGAAATAAATTTGTAGATTAGATTATACTCATTTACAGGGTTACTCTTGAGTAATTATTGCTGAAACAGTGACAAAACCCATTACATTTTCATAGAATCAAAAAATGCTTAAAATATGGGTGGGTTGTAATATTTCTGAGTTGATAGTCTCCAAAAATAGACATCTCAGACCTAAGATAGTCCTTAAACTTTCCTGTCTCAGTGACTTATCCATGTTCATATAGTACATGGAAAGTCCTATTCATGGAAGGATAAGTAATTGTGGAATCCAATTCATCCACACAATGGCCAAAGTTTCATTCTCTAACCTTTAGCACCAGAAGACTGTGTTAACTGGTATGTTGGGGGTTGGTACCGTGCTACTATGTATTCAAATGTTAAATTCTGTATCCCAAGATCTGGCTGCTCCAAGATGAGCAAATTTCTGTGTACATCAGCTTTTGATGTGCAAACCTTTCTCCCCAATTTAAAACTATTAGTTAAATAAAAATGGCACATTTAAAAAATTACCACAAAGCTAAATCAATAAATTATAGTGTGAGTCCCATTTATTTGGAAGTGAGACAAAAACAGAAATAATCCTTTTTAATTTACACAGATATGGAAAATTCCAGATCCTCAAATATTGGATTAAATGTATTTTCAATATTTATTTCTCAGTATGGGGAAACTGATAATTTTGGAATCATTTATCACAATGTTATGAGCCCAAGTCTCCACTTACAGCCTGGAAACTATCTCCAAGATGAATTTTCTTTAATGTGAGCCCTTTTGCTGAAGATAACATATTAAATAAAATTGACAACTACCATAAATCTATGCCCACAAATGTCCCATACCATTAATGCCTTTTATACCTTTTTCTTATATTTAAAATATATGAACAGGGTAGGAGTATGGATCAATGTTAGAGCCTTGCTTACCACATGTAAGGACATAGATTCCATCTGCAAACTACAGAGCAACATACACACACACACACACACACACACACCTTAAAAATATGAAATTATAATCTTTGCTCATTTTCTCAGGAGGAATTACTAACCTCCAAATCATGTCCCACTATGTACTCTTCATTAAAGCAAATTGTTTCTTCACATTAAAAATTGAGAAAAATCTCTTTAATTGACTTTATTTGATTCACGTCTAATCGGTCCATTATAGCTCTTCAAATTGAATTATAAAGAATATTTCTAAGACATCTGCATGAGGATTTGCAGGCAATTTTGTCATACAGCCAGGTATACTTTATAGAAAGAACACCATGCTGATAGTAGTTTGCCTTCATACTGAAGACCTCTTGCCCCAGCTCTTGGGAGTAGTACTTGCTCACAGCCTTCTACTGTCTACTCTTTTAAAGGCCTGCTTCCAGTAGCAGACTCTCCTAGCCTATGACCATACTAGCTTTCCTAATTACTCCTCAGTGAGAGCTGCTGCATTGCAAAACGTCTTAATGTGACATCTCCATTTCAGATCTCACTGTGCCACCAACATGGCTGTTCAATGGCCTAGCCTTCACTCTCTGCTTGTTCTGCTCTTTTCTTAACCATCATAAGTTAATACAAAGAGCTTTATCTGTGTTACTCTCCTCCCCTCCCCCTCACACCCCCCCCCCCCGCCCGAGATGATGTCCTCAGAGACCTAACAATAAACATACACAAACTGAAACTGAAATGCCCCTTGGCATCAGTTGAAGAGCATATTGGGAATGGCTTACAAATAAAATAAGATTGAGCTCACAGTCTGAGTTTACTACAATTTGACTGCCATCTCACAGTGAGCCTGGTCTGCATGCTATTAGTATGTAACATATACACTGGCATTGTCATGCTTTTCCTAAAGAGGGTCTGAATCTGTGTCATTTGATTGCAAATATAATTGTCTGGGGGTATGGCAATTGTTGCTACACGCACACACATATGTATATATAATTATATTATCATGTATTTCATCAATATAATTATATTATTATATATATTATATATAAGAAGAAATTTAATTCTGGGTTTCATTTTGGTAAATTACTTACTAAAGTATAAAATATATACAAAATGTTTTTAATTGCTTTTTATGGACTCAATATTCTTTTTTTTTAATTTTTTTTAAATTAGTTATTTAGCTCATTTACATTTCCAATGCTATACCAAAAGTCCCCCATACCCACCCACCCCCACTCCCCTACCCGCCCACTCCCCCTTTTTGGCCCTGGCGTTCCCCTGTTCTGGGGCATATAAAGTTTGTGTGTCCAATGGGCCTCTCTTTCCAGTGATGGCCGACTAGGCCATCTTTTGATACATATGCAGCTAGAGTCAAGAGCTCCGGGGTACTGGTTAGTTCATAATGTTGATCCACCTATAGGGTTGCAGATCCCTTTAGCTCCTTGGGTACTTTCTCTAGCTCCTCCATTGGGAGCCCTGTGATCCATCCATTAGCTGACTGTGGGCATCCACTTCTGTGTTTGCTAGGCCCTGGCATAGTCTCACAAGAGACAGCTACATCTGGGTCCTTTAGATAAAATCTTGCTAGTGTATGCAATGATGTCAGCGTTTGGATGCTAATTATGGGGTGGATCCCTGGATAAGGCAGTCTCTACATGGTCCATCCTTTCATCTCAGCTCCAAACTTTGTCTCTGTAACTCCTTCCAAGGGTGTTTTGTTCCCACTTCTAAGGAGGGGCATAGTGTCTACACTTCAGTCTTCATTTTTCTTGAGTTTCATGTGTTTAGCAAATTGTATCTTATATCTTGGGTATCCTAGGTTTGGGGCTAATATCCACTTATCAGTGAGTACATATTGTCTGAGTTCCTTTGTGAATGTGTTACCTCACTCAGGATGATGCCCTCCAGGTCCATCCATTTGGCTAGGAATTTCATAAATTCATTCTTTTTAATAGCTGAGTAGTACTCCATTGTGTAGATGTACCACATTTTCTGTATCCATTCCTCTGTTGAGGGGCATCTGGGTTCTTTCCAGCTTCTGGCTATTATAAATAAGGCTGCTATGAACATAGTGGAGCATGTGTCCTTCTTACCAGTTGGGGCATCTTCTGGATATATGCCCAGGAGAGGTATTGCTGGATCCTCCTGTAGTACTATGTCCAATTTTCTGAGGAACCGCCAGACGGATTTCCAGAGTGGTTGTACAAGCCTGCAATCCCACCAACAATGGAGGAGTGTTCCTCTTTCTCCACATCCTCGCCAGCATCTGCTGTCACCTGAATTTTTGATCTTAGACATTCTGACTGGTGTGAGGTGGAATCTCAGGGTTGTTTTGATTTGCATTTCCCTGATGATTAAGGATGTTGAACATTTTTTCAGGTGCTTCTCTGCCATTTGGTATTCCTCAGGTGAGAATTCTTTATTCAGTTCTGAGCTCCATTTTTTAATGGGGTTATTTGATTTTCTGAAGTCCACCTTCTTGAGTTCTTTATATATGTTGGATATTAGTCCCCTATCTGATTTAGGATGGGTAAAGATCCTTTCCCAATCTGTTGGTGGTCTCTTTGTCTTATTGACGGTGTCTTTTGCCTTGCAGAAACTTTGGAGTTTCATTAGGTCCCATTTGTCAATTCTCGATCTTACAGCACAAGCCATTGCTGTTCTGTTCAGGAATTTTTCCCCTGTGCCCATATCTTCAAGGCTTTTCCCCACTTTCTCCTCTATAAGTTTCAGTGTCTCTGGTTTTATGTGAAGTTCTTTGATCCATTTAGATTTGACCTTAGTACAAGGAGATAAGTATGGATCGATTCGAATTCTTCTACATGATAACAACCAGTTGTGCCAGCACCATTTGTTGAAAATGCTGTCTTTCTTCCACTGGATGGTTTTAGCTCCCTTGTCGAAGATCAAGTGACCATAGGTGTGTGGGTTCATTTCTGGGTCTTCAATTCTATTCCATTGGTCTACTTGTCTGTCTCTATACCAGTACCATGCAGTTTTTACCACAATTGCTCTGTAGTAAAGCTTTAGGTCAGGCATGGTGATTCCACCAGAGGTTCTTTTATCCTTGAGAAGAGTTTTTGCTATCCTAGGTTTTTTGTTATTCCAGATGAATTTGCAAATTGCTCCTTCTAATTCGTTGAAGAATTGAGTTGGAATTTTGATGGGGATTGCATTGAATCTGTAGATTGCTTTTGGCAAGATAGCCATTTTTACAATATTGATCCTGCCAATCCATGAGCATGGGAGATCTTTCCATCTTCTGAGATCGTCTTTAATTTATTTCTTCAGAGACTTGAAGTTTTTATCATACAGATCTTTCACTTCCTTAGTTAGAGTCACGCCGAGATATTTTATATTATTTGTGACTATTGAGAAGGGTGTTGTTTCCCTAATTTCTTTCTCAGCTTGTTTATTCTTTGTGTAGAGAAAGGCCATTGACTTGTTTGAGTTAATTTTATATCCAGCTACTTCACCGAAGCTGTTTATCAGGTTTAGGAGTTCTCTGGTGGAATTTTTAGGGCCACTTATATATACTATCATATCATCTGCAAAAAGTGATATTTTGACTTCCTCCTTTCCAATTTGTATCCCCTTGATCTCCTTTTGTTGTCGAATTGCTCTGGCTAATACTTCAAGTACTATGTTGAAAAGGTAGGGAGAAAGTGGGCAGCCTTGTCTAGTCCCTGATTTTAGTGGGATTGCTTCCAGCTTCTCTCCATTTACTTTGATGTTGGCTACTGGTTTGCTGTAGATTGCTTTTATCATGTTTAGGTATGGGCCTTGAATTCCTCCTGATCTTTCCAGAACTTTTATCATGAATGGGTGTTGGATCTTGTCAAATGCTTTTTCTGCATCTAATGAGATGATCATGTGGTTTTTGTCTTTGAGTTTGTTTATATAGTGGATTACATTGATGGATTTTCGTATATTAAACCATCCCTGCATCCCTGGAATAAAACCTACTTGGTCAGGATGGATGATTGCTTTAATGTGTTCTTGGATTCGGTTAGCGAGAATTTTATTGAGGATTTTTGCATCAATATTCATAAGAGAAATTGGTCTGAAGTTCTCTATCTTTGTTGGATCTTTCTGTGGTTTAGGTATCAGAGTAATAGTGGCTTCATAAAATGAGATGGGTAGAGTACTTTCTACTTCTATCTTGTGAAACAGTTTGTGCAGAACTGGAATTAGATCTTCTTTGAAGGTCTGATAGAACTCTGCACTAAACCCGTCTGGTCCTGGGCTTTTTTTGGCTGGGAGACTATTTATAACTGCTTCTATTTCTTTAGGGGATATGGGACTGTTTAGAAGGTCAACTTGATCCTGATTCAACTTTGGTACCTGGTATCTGTCCAGAAATTTGTCCATTTCGTCCAGGTTTTCCAGTTTTGTTGAGTATAGCCTTTTGTAGAAGGATCTGATGGTGTTTTGGATTTCTTCAGGATCTGTTGTTATGTCTCCCTTTTCAGTTCTGATTTTGTTAATTAGGATTTTGTCTCTGTGCCCTCTAGTGAGTCTAGCTAAGGGTTTATCTATCTTGTTGATTTTCTCAAAGAACCAACTCCTCGTTTGGTTAATTCTTTGAATAGTTCTTCTTGTTTCCACTTGGTTGATTTCACCCCTGAGTTTGATTATTTCCTGCCGTCTACTCCTCTTGGGTGAATTTGCTTCCTTTTTTTCTAGAGCTTTTAGATGTGTTGTCAAGCTGCTAGTATGTGCTCTCTCCCGTTTCTTCATGGAGGCACTCAGAGCTATGAGTTTCCCTCTTAGAAATGCTTTCATTGTGTCCCAAAGGTTTGGGTACGTTGTGGCTTCATTTTCATTAAACTCTAAAAAGTCTTTAATTTCTTTCTTTATTCCTTCCTTGACCAAGGTATCATTGAGAAGAGTGTTGTTCAGTTTCCACGTGAGTGTTGGCTTTCTGTTATTTTTTTTGTTATTGAAGATCAGCCTTAGTGCATGGTGATCTGATAGGATACATGGGACAATTTCAATATTTTTGAATCTGTTGAGGCCTGTTTTGTGACCTATTATGTGGTCAATTTTGGAGAAGGTACCATGAGGTGCTGAGAAGAAGGTATATCCTTTTGTTTTAGGATAAAATGTTCTGTAGATATCTGTCAGATCCATTTGTTTCATCACTTCTGTTAGTTTCAGTGTGTCCCTGTTTAGTTTCTGTTTCCATGATCTGTCCATTGGTGAAAGTGGTGTGTTGAAGTCTCCCACTATTATTGTGTGAGGTGCAATGTGTGCTTTGAGCTTTACTAAAGTTTCTTTAATGAATGTGGCTGCCCTTGTATTTGGAGCATAGATATTCAGAATTGAGAGTTCCTCTTGGAGGATTTAACCTTTGATGAGAACGAAGTGCCCCTCGTTGTCTTTTTTGATGACTTTGGGTTGGAAGTCAATCTTATCAGATATTAGGATGGCTACTCCAGCTTGTTTCTTCATACCATTTGCTTGGAAAATTGTTTTCCAGCCTTTTATTCTGAGGTAGTGTCTATCTTTTTCTCTTAGATGTGTCTCCTGTAAACAGCAAAATGTTGGGTCTTGTTTGTGTAGCCAGTTTGTTAGTCTATGTCTTTTTATTGGGGAGTTGAGACCATTGATGTTAAGAGATATTAAGGAAAAGTAATTGTTGCTTCCTGTTATTTTTGTTGTTAAAGTTGGCATTCTGTTCTTGTGGCTGTCTTCTTTTAGGTTTGTTGAGGGATTACCTTCTCGTTTTTTCTAGGGCATTGTTCCCGTTCTTGTATTGGTTTTTTTCTGTTATTAACCTTTGAAGGGCTGGATTCCTGGAGAGATAATGTGTGAATTTGGTTTTGTCGTGGAATACTTTGGTTTCTCCATCTATGGTAATTGAGAGTTTGGCTGGGTATAGTAGCCTGGGCTGGAATTTATGTTCTCTTAGTGTCTGTATAACATCTGTCCAGGCTCTTCTGGCTTTCATAGTCTCTGGTGAAAAATCTGGTGTAATTCTGATAGGCTTGCCTTTGTATGTTACTTGACCTTTTTCCCTTACCGCTTTTAGTATTCTATCTTTATTTAGTGCATTTGTTGTTCTGATTATTATGTGTCGGGAGGAATTTCTTTTCTGGTCCAGTCTATTTGGAGTTCTGTAGGCTTCTTGTATGTTCATAGGTATCTCTTTCTTTATATTTGGGAAGTTTTCTTCAATAATTTTGTTGAAGATGTTTGCTGGTCCTTTGAGTTGAAAATCTTCATTCTCATCCACTCCTATTATCCGTAGGTTTGGTCTTCTCATTGTGTCCTGGATTTCCTGGATATTTTGAGTTAGGATCTTTTTGCATTTTCCATTTTCTTTGATTGTTGTGCCGATGTTCTCTATGGAATCTTCTGCACCTGAGATTCTCTCTTCCATCTCTTGTATTCTGTTGCTGATGCTCAAATCTATGGTTCCAGATTTCTTTCCTAGGGTTTCTATCTCCAGTGTTGCCTCACTTTGAGTTTTCTTTATTGTTTCTACTTCCCTTTTTAGGTCTAGTATGGTTTTGTTTATTTCCATCACCTGTTTGTATGTTTTTTCCTCTTTTTCTGTAAGGACTTCTACCTGTTTGATTGTGTTTTCCTGTTTTTCTTTAAGGACTTGTAACTCTTTAGCAGTGTTCTCCTGTATTTCTTTAAGTGATTTATTAAAGTCCTTCTTGATGTCCTCTACCATCATCATGAGATATGCTTTTAAATCTAGGTCTAGGTTTTCGGGTGTGTTGGGGTGCCCTGGACTGGGCGAAGTGGGAGTGCTGGGTTCTGATGATGGTGAGTGGTCTTGGTTCCTGTTAGTAGGATTCCTACGTTTACCTTTCGCCATCTGGTAATCTCTGGAGTTAGTAGTTATAGTTGACTCTGTTTAGAGATTGTTCTTCTGGTGATTCTGTTACCGTCTCTCAGCAGACCTGGGAGACAGATTCTCTCCTCTGAGTTTCAGTGCTCAGAGCACTCTCTGCTGGCAAGCTCTCTTACAGGGAAGGTGCGCAGATATCTTGTTTTTGGACCTCCTCCTGGTCGAAGAAGAAGGCCCAAAACAGGGCCTCTCTCAGAAGCTGTGTTGCTTTGGCAGTTCCCAGAAGCTGTCAGCTTCTGTGGTGCAGACTCTCACCTGTGCAGACTAAAATCCTAATTTCCAGGGAGTCCTGGAACCAAGATGGTGACCGCTGCTCCTGAGGCTGAGGCCGCCTCCCAAGCCAGGCGGACACCTGTCCTCTGGTCCGGACGGTGGCCGGCTGTCTGCGGCCCGCCAAGGGTGCTGCCTCAGCGGCTCTGTGCTTCTGCCCGTCCCAGAAGCTGTCCGGTTCTCTGGTGCACCCTCTAACCTGTTCAGACTAATTTCCTAGGTCCCGCAGAGTCCCGGAACCCAGATGGCGGCCGCTGCTGCTGAGGCTGAGGCCGCCTCCCAAGCCAGGCGGACACCTGTCCTCTGGTCCGGACGGTGGCCGGCTGTCTGCGGCCCGCCAAGGGTGCTGCCTCAGCGGCTCTGTGCTTCTGCCTGTCCCAGAAGCTGCCCGGTTCTCTGGCGCACCCTCTAACCTGTTCAGACTAATTTCCTAGGTCCCGTGGAGTCCTGGAACCCAGATGGCGGCTGCTGCTGCTGCTGAGGCTGAGGCCGCCTCCCAAGCCAGGCGGACACCTGTCCTCTGGTCCGGATGGTGGCCGGCTGTCTGCGGCCCGCCAAGGGTGCTGCCTCAGCGGCTCTGTGCTTCTGCCCGTCCCAGAAGCTGCCCGGTTCTCTGGCGCACCCTCTAACCTGTTCAGACTAATTTCCTAAGTTCTGCTGAGTCCCGGAACCAAGATCCCATTTACAGTTTTTAATATAATTTTCACAGAACCCTGTGTCTGAAACATATATTACAAAAACATTTATTTAGCAGCTTTTCAACACTTCCTGGTGAAATCATCATTATAAAAATATCTTGCACATTGCAAAGATTGTAAATTTTGCTGGACCTCACAGACAAAGTTAATATTACATCCTGGGGTCACTCATTCCCTAAGACTGATTTTTCAGCCTATTGTACTCAGCCTATTGCTTAACCTGCTTTTCAGAAAACAATATACGAGATATTACTTGCTTTAAATTTCCCATGTAATCAACATTTACAACCTAAACTGTTGCAGAACTGTTATTATAAGTTATGTGTTCTCTGTGCTCTTTAGCCAGATAAAACTGCATACGTGTTTGCATGTATGTTAATAATTGATGGAAACAGAATATAAGCTGGAAGTTGCTGTCTAAAATGAAGATCCAGCACAAATGATGGAAGCAGGGCTCAGCTACTGTTCACTCGTGTTTCTTTGTTTTCTGTGTCAGATGGGGTCAGTAGGAGTCAATGACTGAATCCCTTGTAAAATTCTATTAAAGATTTCTGTGAAGTATCCCTCATTCTGTCCTTACATGATGCTTTCTGTGCTGTTCAATGAAAGAGAGTAAAGATTTTTGTTAGAGAAACCCAGATTAAACTCTTACAATAGACAGACAGGAATGGTTGGAGATGCAGGAAGACAGAAGTAGAGAGTTCAAACTTGATTACACATTTGGTTAAGCTACACTAAGGGGAAGGAAGTGCTTTATACGTTCTTCTCCTCAATGAGACACCATTCTACTATTGATGACTCTGAATTTACTATTAGCATGTTCAAACTGAAACACTCTTTTAATTCTTTTTAATTAATAGGATTTATTTTTAACATGGTAAACATTTATTAAAAACTTCCTTTTGTGGTTAATGACTGTTGAAGTTTGTTTAAAAAATTGTTTCTAACACAAAGATACCAACATTTCCAACTCTCTTTTTGTGTCTTTCAAGTTATGCCCCATCTTCACTTATTTTTGTCTAAGAAAAAGTTATAAGTCCTTATATTTTTATTTGAACATCAATAGACCTAATGATATCCAATTAAAAAAAAAAAACACCTTTATCACAAGGTTACTATTGCAAAGTAGCTCAAGTTATATCTACTGATATTGACATTCCATGAAGGACATCAAGAGTAGAAGTTTTAGGCTTAGATTTTTTTAAAACCTACTTTAATAAGGGTTTTCAAATGTTTCAACCCTACTTCTACCCCACTGTCCAAAGGCAGGGGAGAAAAGATGGTAAATAGGACAAGGGGATGTAGACCTATTTAAAAGTAGTTCTTTGGGATGATTCCAATCTCTGTTGTCAGGATACCAGCAGTCCAACTCAGTAATGTCAGGACACCAAACAGGAATTAGCAGTGGTGTCACAATCCAGCAGAAACAGCCAGGTCTCTGCTGAATCAGCATGAGTCAGCAGTAATGACCAGAACCAGCAGGACACCAGGAGAAGCTCTCTGTAAGGGGAGGTTCTGATACTGAGGTCTAGTTCCCTAACTGGTTCTTGATTTGTCCATAAAGATGGCTCAGGATCAATTGCTGGGTGGAAGGTACAAGTGGGACTTTGCCAAGCATTCCGGTGTGGCAGGACTTCCAGGCGCCAAGGGAAAAGGGAGAGGCAGGGAAGGAAAGAAGGAATTGTTTTCTACCGTGCTTTGGAGGAAGGAGAGTAATCATGCAAGCCCTTGGGGAGAGCTAGGGCCTGCAGGCAGGTGGCCAATGATGTGGAGGAGAGATAGAGATAATAAATTTATAAGGGCATGCATTTCCAGGCAGGAGATATTTGTGCCCAGCAATGTGCTAGCAGACAAGTTAAGGTAACAAACCTGTCTGTGCGGTTTTTTTAAATCCATGGATTCAAAGGGACGCCAGGTAAGGGATGGTTGCAATCAATCCTGGAGCTAAGCCAGGTGGAACAAAAGGGAGCCAGGAGGGGCCAAAGCAAGGTCCTGGGCAAAAGTGATTTTAAAACAATGCACAACAGTTCTCTGCCATGCCTCTCTCTACAAAGTGAAGATTAGTGAAGACACTAGATCATTGCAAGGCTATCATTACTGTCCATTGGCTCCTATTTATACTCTCTCAGAAGATCACATGTCCTCTCGTGAGTCTTGCCTCTGGAAAACACCACATGAGTCTACATCACATGACACAATCAGAAACTTCTACTTAACAAAGGCAGTAGGAATCTGTTTCATGAAAATATTACTGAAATCACAATGTTTTAAAGCAATACCAGATGATCATTTTGAAATGCAGATGTCAACTATTGATGACTCTTGGAAGAGTTATTAAATAATTTTAATATTACTGACGATTCCAAAGCAACTAAAGCCAAGAATGCATTGAGGTGAATATTGATACAGAAGAAATAGACCTTTTCAGCTGCCTGTGTGATTGACAAGGTAATGAAGCTGGATCTTTTGGGTTCTAGTTACAGAATACTTCCATAAACTCAGACAAACTGAGATGACATTGCTTGGGTACACAGGTGACACAGCCATGCTCTATTCTGGAAATCAAGAGTTAAAAGATCACCATGTATGTATAACTGGAAAGATAGATATCCACTACAGAAAACTAGCAGCAGAGAATGGAGGTAGAAGATAGCACAGAGGGAGGGGAGGGAATTGCATTTTAAATGCATGTGTGCATTTTGTTGTCAGTATTTCCTCAAGTCCACATTTGCATATCAGTTTTATAAATAAAACTAGTGGGCATATTTCAACAACCTCTGAAGAACCTTCTTGAAAATATTTTTTGTCTCTTAAGTATAGAAAACTAATCTCCACCATTGTTTAAAAAGCCACAAGGTATGCTGATGCTTATTACGTGTCTGTCACCGTGTTCGATCCATGGATAGGAAAAGAAACAAGCTGTAGGCTTTAAGTTTCTCTTGGCATTTTGAATCTATCAGGATGATCACTCAACACATTTAATAACAAACACTATTAAAATGACTACGAATTTGAGCAAATTGATGGTGAGTGGTAGGAAATATGGCCTTCTAAAGCAAATACCATGAAAATGAAATCTAACTCTATTAATCTAAAATGGTGTTTTACAAATGTCAACAAATTTTAAAATTTAAAATCAATTTAAGTTACTAATTAAATACAATTATTAAGGTGCCAGAGTGTCCATTTTGAAATTTAGCTTCATCATGTGCCTCTAATGATTGCTGGAATTAAAAAGAACCAGGATTTAGTGATGCGCCTGAAGCAATGGAAGAGAGAAGCATGTCGGCAGAGTAGACAGCAGCAGTGCTACCCTCCAACATCCCACACATCCCTTGGGTCTCCTAAGGTCATGCATATCTTGAAGGCCATGTTTTACTACCTGGACTTATTTTATCACAAGAATTTCATTCATATATGTATCATTAACTATAGAAGCCACTTATTCTATATACAAACCTGCTTTGTTGGTAGTTTGGAAGGAATGTGCCTCATAAAATTCTGTCCTTTCTTTCCTTTCCCTTGAGATATCATAGCTACAAACTACCCAACTTCCTCTCCTCTCAACATCACTGTTATTTGAAATGGTCCACTTTACTCAGCCTTGATGCATATATATGTACATCAACCCACTTTATCCCTCTCTACCTATCTCTGTCTCTCTGTGTATAAATCTATACCAACCTCCTTATCCCTATCTACCTATATCTTTCTGTCACATCAATCTCATTCATATATTCCCATTTCTTTCCTCTTCTTCTATGAATTATGACCTTGAATAATCAAAAAATGTTTCCTAAGACAAATGCAAGTTTATGGTTATGCAGCCAATGTAGTGACCCTGTGCCCTTGCTCAAACCCCCACACTTGTTTGGTGTGCCTCATTGTTCTGAAACTCTTAATAATTTTTGTCTTTGATCTTGTATCATGCAAATGAAGTCTAATGGCATAATATAACATGCTCATGTGCAAATGATATATTTGTAATAAGTGTTTTTATTGTTCTTCATTAATATGCTCTGGATTCTGATAGCCCTCTGACTCATCAAATTTTGCAAGATATTAAAAGCTACAAGGTGAAGATGGCATGTTTATGCTCGAGTATGAACACTTATAGTTCCCATAGTCACATGTTGTACTTGAATAAGAACTTGTGATAAAATCATCAAGGATCTTTGTTATATCCCCATACTCATCTCACATTCTGTATTAGTTGAATTGAAAATTATCACATAGCAATAGAAGCAAAGAAGGCGGAACTTAGACTCTTTCTTTCAGCCATCAAACCACAGTAAGCTGAGGGCAGAGTGTTAGTGCAATGTGTTTCTATTATGAAGTATAATGTGTGTAGTGAGGTGGTTCAGCAGCTAAGGGTACTTGCTGCATATGTAGCAGAGGATGGCTACATGCTCCATGGAAACAAGTATGAGGTATTTGTGTGTACGTTTTAAAAGCTCTAAGTAGGGTGGAGTGTTTAAAAGCTAAATATCACAGTTCTTTCCAGACTTAGATCAAATGCGTTAGGAAGCTGAGACTCCCCACTTCCCTACCCGGAAGTTCTACTGCAAGGATACATACATACATACATACATACACACACACACACACACACACACACACACACACACACACACATATATATATATATATATATATGTGTATATATATATATATTTTTTTTTAACTATTCCACTGGGCAGGATCAGGAAGGAAGAGGATTGATTTTCCTTTCCTGCTAAGAGGCTCAGACAGTAAGATGAGACTCTGTTTGAACAAAGTTTGCACTGACTTTCTCACCTCTGACTTTGGGTGAGCGGGAGTGCAAGGGAAAATCATGAAAGAGTCAACCATCATCCCGGCTAGGGAGGGGTAACTCTCCCAGGTTAAAGTTGGCACTAACATCAAAAAGTGCCATACTAAAAGTTCTGGATTAAGTAATGACCCAGAATAACAGGACTAGAGCCCCAGCAGCTGTCGCTGCCCTTCCGGAAGCCCCGCCCATTCCAGGCATTGTTCCTACCACGCCCCTCTTACCCAGTGCCCCAGAAGACGGAAAACTACATTTCCCAGAATGCAACTAGTAATCGCATTTCAGGACGCCTATATGTGTCCGAGTGACGACATAAACCGGCGCGGTGTTTAGACTTTACTGATGTCGTGGCGCTCTGAGGCAAAAAGTTGTTGCTCTTAGGAGCCCTGGGACTGAAGCCGAGGTCGGGTGACCCTGGCCCTTTCCTACTCACTCCTCCTTGCCCGCCTTTCCCTCTCCTGGCAGGATGAGGCGTGCAGGCCTGGGTAAGAACAGTGCTGAGGTTCGAAGTTTGGGGACCCTAGGACCTGCTGAGTCGGGAGCAGGGTTGTGGGAGGAGACTACCGGCCCTCTGTCAATGACTTTGGTGTTCAAAAGCGAGTTATTTGGGTTCTTTGGAGAAGGTTCTCTTCCTGTGTCCTAGTTCCGAACGGTTTCCTGAAGTTGTATTTAGACAAAAGTTTAAACCTATATGCTAGGTTGCACAGAGCGGTGAATTGGTTAGCATAAGTTTTTCTTTTTCTATGTGCTAGTTTGGGGAGTAACCCAATTTCCCAAGCCTTGCTGTTTCCTTTGCTTTACTCATTCTGGATCTTAACTTTTTTTTTTTTTTTTTAAGAAATGACATTTGGGGAGTAGTAAGCTTTAAGCCCACTAATAATGATGCGTTAGTTTGATAACCGTGAGTTACAAAGGTGAATTTACGTGTCCTTATTGTTAAAGTGCCTGTTATGAAAGGTCTGGGTCAAAGGCGAGTTACTTGGAACACTTCTGACCTAGACCTTGTCCCACTGCTAAGGCAGTAGATGTTGGTTTTGATGACTTAAATGGGTCAGGGGAAGGAATAGCTTAGTAATAACTGAAGTTCTTTCTCTATTAGCCATGTCTTAAAGAAGGAAGGGCAGAATGCTTGAAAAAAATGTGTGAAATATTAAAAAGGATGTTGCTGTTCTGGCAGACATTGGAATAGTAAAAAAAAAAATAGTTTTTAAAAATTTGAGGTGTTAAAGCCAGTGAATGGACAAACACTTAAAGTTAGGTATGAAAACTAAAGCCTCTTTTGCAACTCATAATTCACGGCTTGTTATGGGTTTTGATTATGTAAGAAGGAACACAATATTCATGACAGTGCAGAGACATGGTAGTAGTTTCAATAAGGTTGGTTATAGGAATAGAATGTGTGGACTTTAAAACCACTGAAAAATAAGGGCCTTGAATGGTGTCAGTAATATAGATTGACAGGGTTGTCAATAAGTAGTTGCATGTGAAGAAGTTGTAAATTTAGTTTTATGAATCCTTTCAGTCATTGAAAGAAATTAGTTCATCTCAAATAACCTAAAGAACTATTTTCAAACATGATTAGTCATATATGCCTACATTTTTCCAACACTAATAACAGCAGACATTTATTGTGACGCACCATGTGCTTCCCAAAGCTTTCAGGGTTACTGTGGAGCAGAAGATAAATTGCTGCGGAAGCAGATGACAAAGTACGATCCAAGGTGGTAACTTCATCCCAGTACAGGTTAAGTTCATCGGATAGTAAATGCAGTGGGGGCTTAATAATCCATGGCTCACGGTGGGCTTCCTGGAGCCGGAGAACCTGAAGGATGCTGGTGACTGTGAGGGTTGGGAGAAGTAAGTCCCAGATGAGAAGATGGCCAAACAAGATTCAGGGTAGTTATGAATGATGTATACAAGAGGTTGTGGTGATGAAGTCACTCTGAGTGAAGCTAGGACCCTGAGGCACCCGAACGATCTGACTATTCAAGGACTTTACATTCATCAGTAGGCCACTGGCCTATTGGAATTTTGTTTGTGCTGTACTGTTTTTAATACGTGCAGGTCAGGGATTTGACAGTAGGTTTCTATCTCTGACTTGTATTGTATGTTACAATTACTCAGAAAGATGTTAAATTAGATTTTCAATTAAATTAGAATCAGCAGGCAAGAGTCCCCTCCTAAGTCTTTTTGAAGTGCAGTGAAGAAGAGGGGTAATTATTTGTTTAAGTATGCTTATCACTTAAATTGGTGTTGAATTATGAAGACCTAAAAGTATCATTGTGTGCTGACCTGAATTTGAAATTTGAAATAATAGTGAGTCTGATAAGCATTTGTATGTAAAACCTGCCACCTTACACAGGAGCTGTTAAATGAATTGGCCTGCTTCAAGGAAGTAGCACTTTTCAGATGGCATCAGCTGGAAATGACCTTCAAGACTCGCCTTTCTACAGTTCATCATAGTAGTAATTAATTCTCACTGAAAAATTGGATCTCAGTTGGAATAGCAATTGTAGTATTTTATTTTACCTTAGTTGGTTTTGTTTTGTTTTTCTGTTTGGGGGTGGAAGATGATGTGAAGAAAGATCAAATTTGCAACTGCATTAAAATTTCTGGATCAAAAAAAGGAACATTTTGCTTTAAAAGAACAAAGTAGAAGAACTCTGAAATTAAGTATAAGATAGGCTAGAGAGTCAAAACAAAAGAAATAAATCAAAATAGCCATTAATTTTGGACAAATTAGTTAATGAAGTTGTCCAGTGATTAACTATCCAATCCAGAATTACTTAGTCACATTAAACAAGTTGAAGATCTTAAATCTTGTTAAGAGTTTGCAGAGATTATTTTAAGTGTTGATTTTAGTTGGTGAGCTGCGAAAAACAACTATGCCCTGTCCTCCAGCTTTTAATCTGTTTGAAAATATGTGTGGAGAAAGAGAGAGACCATGCCAGCCAGCAAGTGTGCAACTGTCCCCTCTCTTTGAAATATTTAACATTTTGTTATGGCTTTTGTGGTAAACGGAGAAATATAGGCGTCTGGTACATAGAAAGTGCTCATTAGGTGCAAGAGGCCAGAGAAGCAAAAGACATTCTGCTGTTGACAAAATTGGTTTACAGTAAAGGAAAAATGTCCTTTTTAGTTCATTTATAAGTATTTACTTAAGTATTGTTGTAGGGTGTGTGTGTACCTGTATGTTTATGGAGATCTAGGATGATAAATGAACACATTTAGTTTTTGCTTTTATACTTCAGTGTAGAGGTCAGTTTTGATGTTATATAGTCAGAGCTATAAAAATTCAAGAGTTTTGCTACTTCAATAAAATTAAATTGTGCTGTGCTTTGAAAGAGTTTCTTATTCACACGTAACCATTCTTCAGCTACTAGACTTACTGCTACCCACTCTCTCGGTTGTCACTATGATTGTTCTTACTATCATTGCTACTGCATTTGCTGTTTGAGCCTACGGTATCCTCTAGCTTTAAGGGTATCCCTTTCTTCTATCTTCCTAGGTTATTAGAGAATCTGCTTCCAGCCATGGACAATCTTGTCCCTTTAATACATACTACACACTTTTGTCACTTCCACTACATTAAAGTTGGTGCGCTTTGTTCTTCTGCGGTCCCAATATTAAAGCTTTCAGTTCTAGAGCCATCCAACAGGGTGGCCTCTCAACGGCTGACTGAGACCAAGGAGTCGTTCTGTTGAGAATCTCATATCTAGGAGGGCAGAAGCCAATTCAGTATCCTGCCGCGGCCATGTTTAATTTATTCTCTTGGTAATATGGGATGGTTTGGGTCTCCATTCTTTCATGATTGTTTATTCTAAGGGATCACTTTTCTTTACTCTGCAGCTTGTTTTCTTCCTTTACAAAGAAAATGATGCCATCGGGTTATTAACGCTTGGTGAAGTGCCCTCAGTGCCCAAGCATTTCTGTATGAATTTGTTGCCTAATGCTCACTGTACCTGTTGTTTCCCTGCAATTGCCAAGTACTGTAGTAGACAGTAATGGATTCTTCTATCTTCCACATCATCTCCAAGAGCGCAAGTTCTGTAAAAGTAAAAATAGATTAGACATATGGTAGTGTCTCAAACATTGGTTGGAAGATGAGTGAACTTCTTTAGACTCCCAGCTAATGGCCTCTACAAGCCATTGTGTCTATTCTCCAGGGTTTCACCTATGGCCCTCTCTTCCCTTTGTTCTTTGGTTTTCACCATTTGCTTATTATAGGAAAACATGCTAGGAAAATTCCGCCATCTTTCTGCCATGAGAACCCTTCCCCCACCAATTATCTTTCTCCCTCTCTTCTTAGAACCAAGTTTCTCTGATGGGTAGATGGTGCTATGTTTATGTCCTTTATTAAAACAAATTTCTAGTGTGCAACAAATGTCTTCCAAATATTCTTGTGTATCTGTGCCTGTTTTAGTGTTTTTTTAAGCAATCAGTAAATGATCAATAAATATTTATTGAAGAAAATGCATGCTCTACTTAAAAGAGGATGTGAAAAGAATTATTGTAATATCTGGTTCTGATTTTAATAGTTGATTTTAAGTGTTGCTATAGTAGATATATGTGGTCTGCAATGCGCTCAGAGGGTCTTTTTCAGCTTTTTTTTTAACTACTAAGGTTTAGACGTAGCTTCTGCTTTTGCAGTCCTACATGTGTGCCTCTGATCCTTGTAGGTGATGGAGCACCTCCTGGCAGCTATGGGAACTATGGCTATGCCAATACTGGTTATAATGCTTGTGAAGAAGAGAATGACAGACTCACTGAAAGTCTGAGAAGCAAAGTAACGGCTATAAAATCTGTAAGTACAGAACCAGTGCCATTCACATTGTAACTCATAGGTTTGAACTTAATGTCATCACAAGAAGGGATTCATTTCAGAATGGTGCACTGAGGTCAAAGTGCACCAAAAGTTCAGACCATTCATTAAATAAGTTAAAAGATACAGTATTCTTGCTAAATTTTTTTTCTCAAACCATACTTAGCAAAATCTAAAATGTACCATACATTATATGCCATAGGTCCAATGGTTCCAGGCATGCTTTCTGTATAATTTTAGGTTATAGGAAATGCTAACTTGTAATTTTCCCTACTTGTTGTTGTAGTAAAGAAAAAAATTTAGAATAATTAGTCTAGACTTACGATCAAAGAAATGACATATTTTGTAAGGAAAATATTAAATGTGTATGTGTGCATTTGACTTAGTCCTGTGGTACTTGTATGTTGTAAAATGTAAGGAATATACAGGTAAATACATTTATATAAGTAAAAGAGAAAATGTGCTAGAATAAGAGAACCAGAGAATGTTAACAAGTAGGTTGAATATTATAAAGAAAAGACGAGAGAAAATGTCACTGTTAAAAGAATGAGACATTTGAAATTTGTTTTCCAATAATTTCACTGGTCAGAGCATTGGGGAATCCAGTGAAGTAGCCCTTCCAGCATTTTCTGTTAGTGGCTTTCTCACTTCCATCTTTGATCCTCATTTGAATTTGGGTCTTCCCATGTTTCTTAAACATGGCCCTGACATTTATGTGTAGACCCATGGGAGAATCCTTGGACCTGTATCATTCCCCTTGATCTTCATAATGTTGTCACAGCTATTGGCAAAATTTCGTTGCAGCAGATCCTGCCCTCTCAGAAGTCTTTGGATTCTTCTGTTACTGCTCTGTGGATTTATTGCTCTCTCTACATGTTCTTCAGAGAATGGCCTGTCCTTCAGAGCTTCTCCCCGACACATCCAGAATGCATATGGGTTTACGGCCAGACAAATGAGAGTTCTCTTTTGTACTCTGCATACCACTGTGGCCCTATTCCATTTTTTTAAAAACTCAAACTGCTTTTGGTACTGTTGCCATCTTCCATCTTCCGGGAAGATGGCAGTACTGTATCTGCCCCTCCCCAGGCTTTCTCTCAGTACTACATCCAGTGTTAGCTCACTCCCTATAAAGCAAAGATCATTTGTGACACACATTCAGTGTAGTTCCTTCTCAGCAGGACTTGGTAAACTTCTGTTGAAGGAATTATACAAGATGGTTTTAAAAGTATGTGCCATTGGTTTTCCATGGCAATAAACATATTACACAGTTGTGCAGCATTCAATAGAAATTCACATTGTCTCATGTAATTGGTATTTAATATCAGTCTTTGGAAAGTTATATTCAGGTTGTACTCAAAATAGTGTTTTGATATATGGTATTATTTCCAAAGTCATCTTAACTAAAATGATTCAATCTATGGACCTAATAAGGTGGACTGTTAAAAAGTTAAGTTAAACAATGGGAAGGACATAGAATTGAATGTCTTAAACCACAAACAAGGGAGCAAATTCCTCCAGTTGATTAGGACAATTCTGTGTTAGAAGAAAGCTGTGATATCCTGGCGAGTTCTTTCCTTGGCACGAAGGTCATGCTCAGAGTAGTTGGGTAAATTGGGATCCTGCTTTATCATCTGAGCTGAGAAATTTGGGGGAAAACTTCATATCTTATTGCTATAATATTAATATAACTTCATAAAAGTATTATGTATGCTTTTCAAACAGACTAAATTTAGAAGAACCTTTATGGTTACACACAAAAAGTTTCCGTAATTGTATTTAGTCAAGTAAGTGTAAACCTTTGGTGACTTTGTTGTATAAGTTATGAAGTATGGTTTTGCAGAGCATCTATAATTAGTTATATTGTTGTTTGACATGCTCAGATTCTTTCAGTATAATTTTAGGTTATATATAACTTTTAAGGGAGTTCACAATTTATTATATTAAATCAAAAGTCTTTAAAAAATATTCTAGACTTAAATTCAAAGAAATGCCTTATTTTTAGGGGACTACTAAATGTGTATGTCTGCATTTGAACTGGTCATGTGAGTACTTGTATTTGCTAAAATATAAGAAAGAAATATACAGATGAATATTTTATATAACAGTAAATAAATAAATACACAGAGAGAGAGAGAAAGAGAGAGAGAGAAAAAATGATGCTGGAATAAGAGATACAGGAAGAGAATGTTGACACAGGGGGTGAATAATGTGCAGAAGACAAGAGAAAAAAATTGTTCATTGTTGGAAGGTGGGAAATTTTTCAACAATTTTACTGAACACAGTATCAGGAAAGAGTATATACTTCTAGAATACAGTTTCATCTGAGAAAAATAAATATGTGTAGTATGGCTTTGCTGCTTTTACTTTAGTACCTTTCAATACCTTCACATAAGCTGTAACGTATATGCTTTCTTCTTCATAGCTTTCCATTGAAATAGGCCATGAAGTTAAAAATCAAAACAAACTATTAGCTGAAATGGTAAGTCATTATGATTTTTAACTAAGAAAATTTCCCTGATGTTTTCAAAATTAGTCTGTTCACCAGGGATGATGAATTTCCTTTTTAAAAAACCTTCTTGCTGGGCAGTGGGGGTGCACACCCAGCACTTGGGAGGCAGAGGCAGAGGCAGGCAGATTTCTGAGTAGTTAGAGGCCAGTCTTGTCTACAGAATGAGTTCCAGGACAGTCAGGGCTACACAGAGAAACCCTGTCTTGAAAAACCAAAAATACCAAAAAACAACAAAAAACAACAACAAAAAACCCCCCAAAACAAAACAAAACAGAAAAAAACAAAATAAAACCAAAAAACATTCTTATTGACAAGTTTAATAGGATACATTTTGCATACTGCAATATTATGTTATTGCATTTTTCAAGCATTCCCTACAATGTATCTTGAGTACGTTCAACTCCCCTGGCTCCTTCTCTTACCACTCTCCCCAGTCCTCTCACTCTTTATCTTCATCCAGTTTAAAGCTAGACCCTGACATTGTACATCCTGATGGATTCCACTCCATTTTAATCTAATCAGTTTACAATTTCTATCAGATGTATTTTTCCATTGTTCTTGTCTAATATACAAGAAGTGAAGATTGAAGCCAGTGCATTTTATTTAACCCTGGATTTAAAGCACTGTTAAAGTCTGAAGGCTAATGGATATTTTGAGTGGTCTTAGAAATCGTAATAGGTAGACCACTAGTAATTTATCAACCAAGCAATCAAAAAACACTTTATATCCAACCAACTAAATGCTTTTCACTTAACAACCCCTTACTTCAGCTTTATTTCCTAAGGATTACTATTGAACAAATTCCTTGAACAATCTACTGAACAAATTTGAGTAGCCAGGGTCCCTTTATTTCTAGTCGTAAACAAGCTCAAGAGTGTGTGCCTTTTCTTCTCAGTCATTCATTTGGATACTCAGCTTCTCTAGACCTTCCTTTGTTTCTTTACATGTATTCAGAAATGACTATCTAAGAGCAAATATGACATTGAAAGCAGTGTTCTTTGAAAAAATGGATATTCCTGTTTCTCTCTTCAAATAAGCTCATTCAAAATCTCACGGAGAGGAGCCCAGGCGCGTGTATTTTATGAAAAAGCACCCCACGTGGTTCTGACACAGTGACTCCTGTGACAGAGCAAAGATTCAAGTGCCTGAGTGTGTGGAGACTAAACTATGCAGAGCCCCAATGTGCATTATCTCACATCGGTGTCTAGTCTGCTCATCTTAAAGGCTTTCCTGGCTTAATTTCAATTCTTTCTACTTGGTGCCTCGTCAACATTATAGTCTCTCTTTCTTTTTTTTTTTCTTTCTTTCTTTTCTTTCTTTCTTTTTTTTTTTTTTTTTTTTTAGACAGGGTTTCTCTGTGTAGCCCTGGCTGTCCTCGAACTCAGAAATCTGCCTGCCTCTGCCTCTCTTAACACTAGTAAATTTTACTGTTTTTCAAACTCACGTGTCTAAACAAAGGCTCTATTATCTTCTGTGCTAACCATATTAAATTTTAGATGAAGTCCTAGTATCTAAACACTCATACATTTGACCTTGGAAAAATAGTGCCTTAACAGAAAGTGGACAAAACCTTGTTTGATAGCACACAAATTATTCAACTTTATTGTTAATGGCTTTTCATTCATATGACTGGAATAAGAAAAAACTAAATCATTTGTGCTTTCCAATTATGCTAAAGAATGGAAAGAAATGGTTATTGGATAATGAAAGGGCCACGAGAGAACTGCTTTATTTTGCATGGAGCAATCAGGCTAATTTCCAAGCTAATAGATACTTGAATTGATTAAATGTACAGATTATCTTTACAAATACATACTAATAACAATATGTAAATTATTTGAGTGTGCATGTTTAGAATGTTAGAATTTATTTCATTTTCCTTATTTTCTCATAGGATTCACAATTTGATTCTACAACTGGATTTCTAGGTAAAACCATGGGAAGACTGAAGATTTTGTCCAGAGGGAGCCAAACAAAATTGCTATGCTATATGATGCTGTTTTCATTGTTTGTCTTTTTTGTCATTTATTGGATTATTAAACTGAGGTGATGGAAGTTAGTGTGGGCTTTGAATTTGTTGCATTTAATGTCTTGGGGTTCCTCTTTGATAGTCAGCATTGCAACATTCCTAATGGTCTTCTCCATTGAAGTTAGTGGAGTTTTCCTCTTTCAGAAATCATACTATAGCATATAATGCTTTGAATACTGTTCTTTAGTGACTCATTGTAACTCCCAGTCTCAGGGATATTGAGTTAGCCTGAAGTCAGCGTGGCTGTACCTATCTATGTTTTTCCAGGGTTTCCCAGACAGAGTAAATATGACTACCATACCTTGCTGTTCCATAAGTGTAACTTTCTAAAGCAAGTGGGAGAGCAGACGAATACCAGAGAAGCTGGGTCAGCCTTTGGGGGAGGTTGCATGATGGGAGAGAGCTCGCTTTCCTTTGTTTGATGTCATCCTTGTGATGGCATGCTCCTTTGCTGGGTACCATGTAGGGCCATTTTTTTCCCCCTGCAGTTTTCTTAATACATTTGTCACATGAATTCTTTGTACAAGGACTTCCTTCAGTAAAACTATTGACATATTTCTACTGGTGCCTAATCCACATCTGTATCAACATAGCTATTGTTTATATTAATGATAAATTCTGCTGACTTATTTTATAATAGTTTCTAATTTCTAGCTGTTTAGGTGGGCCATTTGATCATTATTTGTGTCAGAATAATGTGAAGTGAAGTGATTGCTAAGCTCTGACCAGAAAAAAGTGTCCAAGAAAATTAATTTCCTTTGTTTTACTATATGCTCAAAATAAGTACTGAAAATATTTAGGCTCTGAACCCAGAGGTCAGAGGATTGTTATTTAACTCCATTTTATTTGCTTAAAGAAATCAAAACACAAGGTAGATTTAAGTAATAAAGATAAAAGTACTAAAATATTGTAAAACATTCTGTATTGCTCTTACTTTAGAAATTTGCCTATTTCCAGGCTTAAAAAATACACTTTTATTAAAATATGTTTATAACTTCCTTAAGTGTTGTGTGTTCTTGGCATAAAATGTAATATCCCAAAAGCTCAGATTCCAAACAAAGTAAATTGTATCTTCTATCTTGGGTATCCTAAGTTTCTGGGCTAATATCCACTTATCAGTGAGTACATATTGTGTGAGTTCCTTTGTGGTTGGGTTACCTCACTCAGGATGATGCCCTCCAGGTCCATCCATTTGCCTAGGAATTTCATGAATTCATTGTTTTTAATAGCTGAGTAGTACTCCATTGTGTAAATGTACCACATTTTCTGTATCCATTCCTCTGTTGAGGGGCATCTGGGTTCTTTCCAGCTTCTGGCTATTATAAATAAGGCTGCTATGAACATAGTGGAGCATGTGTCCTTCATACCAGTTGGAACATCTTCTGGATATATGCCCAGGAGAGTTACTGCGGGATTCTCCTGATGCGGGAGACATCATCTTTTAAAACATGGTAATATAGAGTTTTAATTCATTGATTTACATTTTAAAGTAATATAATTATTTTTTCCGGAATTTTGTCAGTAATGAATGAGTAGTGGTAGAAGCAGATAATTTATTAGACTTTTGAATTATTTGGTAACCATTTGTTTTAGAGCACTCAAGATAAACTCTTCCTTTCAAGGAAACTAGACGAGTGTGAAATGCAATAGTGTGTTTCAGAAAAATTGTAATAAAGTGCATAGGATTCCTACAGATTTTATGCTTGGATGTTTAAAAGGCTTTTTAACATTTTAATTTCACACTTAAATATTGAGAGAGATTACAGGCTAGTTGCTGGTCTTTACACACACACACACACACACACACACACAACAATTATAAAATGTATGACAGTGGAGACGTTGGCTAGAGAGGTTCATACTGTTAGATTGAAACTCAATAATTAGTGGATTATCTTCTAGATTATTGCTTTAAAGACGAGCCAATTTCAGAGCAATATGTGCTAATCGGCTTCATTAAACTCTTTACTTTGCACTTATTTCTCCTGACTAAATAGTTTGGACTTAATTGTGTTACTTCTGCAATGGAGTTTTATATTTTTGTATTTCTTCTCTTGTGTATTACATCCTGACCACAATTTTCCCTTTCTCCCCACCTGCCATGTCCTTCCCCACCAAACAATCCCTCCTCCTCATTTTCCCTTCAGAAAAGGGCAGGCCTCCCAGGGATATCAATCAAACATGGCATATCAAGTTGCAATAAGACTATACACTTCCCCACAACCCAGTGGGGAAAATAAAGGATCCTAAAAGAATCAGAGAAAGAACTGCCCCCACTGTTAGGAGTCCCACAAAAAGACCAAACTATACAACCATAACATATTTGCAGAAGACTTTGGTCAGATCCATAGACACTCCCTGACTGTAGGTTTGCTCTAGGTGAGCTCCTATGAGCCCTAGTTAGTTGATTCTGTGGGTTTTCTTGTGGTGTCCTTGATCCTACCAGGGGGCTGGCTCCTACAATCCTTCCTTCTCCTCTTCTGCAGGATTCTCTCAAGCTCCACCTAATATTTGGCCGTGGGTCTCTGCATCTGTTTTTATCAGTTGCTGGATGAAGCTTCTCTGGTGACGATTATGTCTACAAGTGTAACAGAATATTAGTAGATGATATTATAATCGAATATAAATATATTATCATATATATTATATATAAATTATAGGAGATGGCCCCCTCAGGATCCATATCCTCTATTACTAGGAGTCTTAATTAGGGTCGCCCTCGTATATTTCTGGGTTTTTAACTCATCCCTGAGTACCGCCCCCCCACCCCCATTCCATTTGTCTCTGCCAGTATTCTCCCTCTATCCTCCCTGCACCTAGTACCTCCTGTTTCCATTTCCACCTGCTCTCAGTCCACCCATGATATCTATTTCCTCTTCCCAGGGAGATTTGTGCATGCCCATCCCTGCCTTGTGCCATCCTTGTTAATTATTGGGGCTGAATAAACTGCTTAATGGTAAAGTTTTATACTGCTGTTCCAGAGTACCCAAGTTCAGGTCCCAACACTCACATTAGCTCCAGGGAGGATCTGAAGTCACTGACTTCTAAGGGCACTTGTATTCATATTCACATTTCTATAACACAATTAAAAATAGCAAAAGTCTTAAAAATGCTTTTGTTGAATTAAAGAATAAAATCTTTGGCGTAACCTGTAAAGGGACCTTACATTGAATACCTATGGTTTCTGCCAAGTATTCAGTGCCATGATATATGCTAACACATGTTTAAGAAATAAGTTAATTATGGGTTAATAATTCCTGCTAGAGAGCATTATCTTTATTTTTCATCTCTTACTAAAATCCCAGTACTGAGCTTCAGGAAGTCATGTAATTGAAAGGTGATTTGGTCAATAAAATTAATTTGCTGAGTTTTGCTAAAATAAAATAGCTGAGTTTTAAATTTTGAATATTGGAGAATAACATAGCCATTAGGTTAATTGGAGTATGAATTTTTGCTAATTTAAATTTTTCCTATATTTTTTCTCATGTATAAAGCTGAGAGTGTGAGTAAAATTGAATGTCTTGTTTGTAGGGTCAAGAATGATGTGATTTAAGCCCACGGGCAGAATAAAGGAAGGAAACTTTTAATATTCTTCCTCTTCAATCAAAATTCACATATCAAGATCAATGACTACAGTGGCCCAAGTTGATCCTATAATTAATATACCTTGTTCCGGAAATCTTAGATTTTTTTCCTTTTAAAATTGCCCCCTTTTTTTGTCCTATTTCTAAATAATAAACTTAACTGCTGACCATAACTAAGTTATCTGCATTTTACTCAAAATCCAACAGTATTATGTGGGAACCACTTTCTATAGAGTTACTGGGTCCTCTCATTTGCTAGGGCATTTCAGTGGCACGCTGAAAGAGTTTATTTGGATGATTTAATGAGATCCATCACTGCTGTCAGCAGCTAGGCACTCTAGTCACCATGGCATCCATGGCTGGTTAGTAATTCAGTCATTCATTGGCATTTCCCCATCTATGGCAAATGGGAACCAGAGAAAATAGAAGCTTCCTTTATCAGGTTTCAGGGCAGGCGATCCATTAGTGAATCTGCGAAAGGAAAGTGATGAATACCAAAAACTTAAGAACTCTACTCTTTGTGTCTATCGTGAATTTTCTGATCTTAAAATTTCTATGAGATAATGGAACTCCGAATTTCAAACGATGCATTATTGAATGAGAATGTATTTTATAAAGTCAAAGTTCCGGCTTGCATCTCTTCACAGGTAAGATCAAAAGAGAACTGAGGACTAATTATTCAAGAGAGTACTCACAGATAGAATAAGGGATGAATATAGCTGAACTGCTGCTATTATAGCTCATTCTCAACCTTCTAACTACTGATTTTATCTGGGTAAATAAAAGCATAGCTCTTAAAGAAAACTGAGATGCCGGCTCACATAAGATAGACATACTCAGATGTACTAACATGGCTAAGGAGAGTACACAGGCCTCAGCCATACACAGAGAACAAATAGGCAATTAAAGAATGCTCAAAATGTGATAGTCTTCCCTAGGGAAAAGCAAACCAGTGGGTTATAAAATACCAAATGCTACACGCGTGCATACACACACACATACATGACTCCCCCCAAAATATACCTATGAGTAACATACAGACTGAGCTGAAGTGTGTGTGTGTGTGTGTGTGTGTGTGTGTGTGTGTGTGTGTGTTCATGTACATGAGTGTTTGAAAGGGCAAGAAGCTGGTATATGCAAGGCTTTGTAAACTGGAAAGAGATTTAGGGAATTATGCAATTACATTATAATCTTAAAAGAGTTTGTTAAAAGATTGAAATCCCAATGTCACGGACCTGCTATTATGCACTGCAAAGCCCTACACACAAGCTAAGAGAGGTTATTGTATGTCTTTGCTAGGTTGTCACTATTTTCCTCTGTTATTTGTCATCATGGAAGAAGTTATTTGAAGGACCATCTCTTTTTGTTGAGAGCACTGAGCTTGAAATACAGTTGAAATATGTCCTGATTCATTGAGTCCCTTTCTCTTCAGCTCCATCAGCCACTCATAAAGCTGTGTCACTTTAAACTTCAAGTATGTATACTATGGAAAACCAACTGTTTTCTTTCTAGAGTTCTCCATTGTTTACATTGAATTCAGATGTGTTTACTCTTTGATATACCAGCATCACCATCATAAATGATAATGACTATGGGATCAGGAGCTATTTTAACATTTTCTAATGTGGTTTTTCTCAGGTTCATATTATTTGGGGGGTATTATTAATAGCCTTATTTTTCACATAACACTCTTGCCTAAAACCAACAAGCAGCCCAAAGTTACACATAAAATTTAGAATTCAGGGAGTCTGGCCCTAAACCCTGCAATAATCAGAAAAAAATGTCTCTGTTGCTCACAGTACAACTTTATAGACATTTTCATAGCCTGATGGGAGGAGAGCCAGCTGGCAGATGCACGACTCGTGCTTTCTGGAGTTTGGGACTGGTCGGAGGAGTGAGGATGCTTACCACCGTGTAGTAGAAGCCAGAGCTATTAGCATGAGAAAATGGAATAGCAAGGCTAATTTGCTGAGATCTACGCCTGGTTTAAAAATTCTGAATTTTCAAAATACAGAGTAGAGGTATCCATTCCTTACGTCTTTGAAAAACCCAATCTATCTAAAGGTGCTGATCGGTGAACTTAATTTTTAAAGGTCAGAAGCTGACTTTGTGAGCAAATGTGATATGCATAAACCTGTGTAACCCAATACTTGGCATACAGTCCTATGGCAATATAGTATATGATACACATTTCTAAGGAATAGTAATTATCCATTTAGCCAAACTTATGTCTGAATCTTCCTGGAAGATCTTTTCTTTTTCTAATTTGTTTAATACTCCACAATGTTCTGATCTGAATTTCCATCAGGCATTTGTAATCATAGTCTGGTTATTTATTGTAGCAAATAATGGTAATAGGGCATGTTTTTGGAATGCTTATGAAGGAGATGATGATCAACACAAAGTTTTGTCATTCTAAACAATATTTTTGGTAAAGCACAGCCTTTAGTTTAGCTCATGATACAATTAGAAAAGCATTTTTCTCTAAAATAGGGGATATTTATTTCAAAGAAGGAACGTAATGGTTAAATCTCATATCTTTGACAGAGGCTACTTAAACACTACTAGAAGGTTGCCAACGACTAACTGGCTGCTAACTGTTATCAGGTTAACTGGATTAACTGGTATCTCCTAATGACTCAGATCTGTTCAGACTATCAAACTTTATTTGGGAATAAAGAGACTAATGTATTCAATGAATGGATGGATTACGATAGCCACAGCCAATACCTGATATCCAGAAGGATATTTGGTGGTCTAAAAGGAGAGTGGTATGGAGAGATGGTGAGAGAATGGGAGCTGTTTCTATGTAGAGGGTTGCAATAGATCACCAACAGCTACCATGAACTGGAGGTGAGGAGAGATCTACTCTGTGTACCTTCAGGAAGAATATGGTTCACAATATTGTAAGAAAACAAAGTTCTGCTGTTTGGAGCTACTGGTTTGTCACAATTTAAACCCTACCTGTTGGAAACAAATTCATTGCCATACCCACAGGTTTCAAAATAGTGCCAGAATAGTGCCTCCCATGTCCATCATGGAGACCCATGGAGAGGGCTGCAGGAATCTGGATCTCCTGTGTTTTCTGCCATCCTGAGCCTAGGCAGACAACTCATAGAAAGTCTAGAGATAGTTCCTGCCAAATTTTCACCTTGATATTTCACCTTTTTGCCTTTTACAGACATACACTTGATGTATTATATTATTTGTATTATATTATTATTATATTATTTGCCTTTTACAGACATACACTTGATGTATTATAACATTGTATTTGGTATAGACAGCCAGTGGTATCAAGATCTGAAATAAGATTGCAGTTAATGAAAATTATAATCCAAAAATAAATTGATAAGAAACTGACCCATTCTGGTCAATACAGAATAATAATGAAACTTTTTTTTCCATTGATGTTTTGTAAAAACCATGTTCCTATTGATTTGAAAAACATTAACCCAATGTCTATCAAAGTTAACCTTTGATACATGAAATATATAGCTTCCACATGTGCAAGTGCTTGTGATTTTTGGCCTCCTAAACACAGCACAAGTTTCATAGATTTTGTTCATGAATTTCCAACCAGTTTATGTCACCTCCAGGATTTCAATATATGGGAATGAGCTGCCATTACCACAGGCTTTTGAAGCACAAGCATCAACTTGGCATGGAAGGAAGGAATAACCAATAAGTCTCCATGAAGTCAGAGGGCATTTACATGACAATTAGAACTGTAGAAAGTAATGAGCTCAGTTCAGTCATCATACTCCATCACTGTGGGAAACAAGTGATGGCAGATAAGAAGTAACCACCAAACCACTGATCAATCTTACGAAGTGAATAAAGGTGAGACATTGAATCCCCTACCTCTCTCTCCCTTGGTTCCACCTTTCTCTCCCATGGATCCAAGCACTTGCCCTTGAGCTTTCCATAGAAACATCTTTAGAGATATGTTTGGGCACAAATATTAATTTTTAAATTTAAAAACATAGAAACAAACAAAAAATCCACCACAGTTTTATGAGAGAAGTAAATAGGTATATTTTTGTAGAAATGGGACTTCTGGTTAGCTTTCCACCATAGACACAGACTTATTGGCACAAAAATAGTATTTCACTGTTGGAAGTGTTGGAGTAGTGCAGAACATTGATTACAGAAAATTGATTAAATAGCAAATAAGTCTATAGAGCTCATGCATACTTGTCACAGGAAGGAGATAAGGTTCAAAGAATTGAAGGATGAACTAATTAATTTCTTAAAAAGAAATATTCTTCAGTGGTCTTGATGCCAAGTAAGTAATTACTATGGACACAGCACAGCAGATCCTAGTAACTGCAGGTAACTCTGACTACTCCACACTGCCTGCCTTTCAGAAAAAGCACCCAGTTACAGAGAGGTATGTGTCTGGCTTACATAGGTAACTTATCTCCTGAATGTACTGCAATGGTAATGTTTGTGGTCCATCCAAAGATCAACCTTGCCTTGTAGTTAATCAGTAGCAGCTGCTTAAGGACATGCTGAGATTAATTAAATTCAAATCCTACTCAAATCTCAGCATAGTTCTAATGTACTATTGGCAGTGGATGGTTTCTGGAGGAGAGAGAATCATCCTTCGCTGAGGAGATGTCCACTGGTAAGTTTCTCATGCCCTTGAATGGTTTCATAACTGTACACATATGGGCAGCTCTAACTAGAATCAGGGAATTACTAAGAAAGAAATGTCTAAATGGAAAAAAATAAAAACAAGCATAGAGTTGGATGAGGGAGATATGGGAGAAGTTGAAGGGACATGGTGGGAGGTAGATACAATTATATTTCATTATACATTGAAATTCTCAAAAATAAAAGTCATACATAGTATTCAACCAGAATAACTTGTAGACTTTAAGTAATTAAGGAGGTTGTGTCACATTTTCACTTGTGAAAAGAAACTTAATACTATCCAAGTGGATTACAGCAGCATAAGTTAAAACAGAATATTACAGAGAGTATTTTATCAATTCTTATACCTAATACCTAATACACATGCCATTTCATTTCATTTATTAATTCAGAGACATCACACGTTAGAAATTTAGACTTTAATACAAAAACAAATAAAATTATAGTATTCCCTACCTTAAATGGTAGAAAATACAATAAAGCAAATGTTTATTTTTACAAGCCCAAATGTAAAAAATTCATTATTGTTCATATTGGCAAAGCAATGAGCTCTTTGTCTTAATGAAAGCTCCAAGTCGCAAACTATTAGGACTAACATTTTGTTTATGAGAACTGGGAGTTGAGAAGAATTCAATCCTCGATAATCTTGTATAAGTCTAGATAATATATCAACAATATTTCATCCCATTGCTTTATCTCAAAAGAAGAAAATACCCATTGTTAGTAGCATATCAAACATTTTTTATTAATTTGTAATTCAGAATAGTGAGAAAGAAAGGCATGTGTCGTTTACTTAATCAAGGTAGAGTTCATGTATGATGCCAGTACTCTAACCAAAGAACAAGGCATTCCCTCTTTTGATTCACCTTTAATTGCCATTTAGTGGCTATGAGTTATTCAGTTTCTGTACATGTGACTACACTTATCTATTAATTTGTATCTATATACAGTTTATTTATGTATAGATATTATATATATATATATATATATATATATACTTTAAATATAAAAATTGTACAAAAAAAGGTAAAGATCTGTTTGGGTGAGTGGGAAAATGCATATTTCGTGCAGCTCTAGAAAGACAGACGGATATTTTCAAGTTCTAAAGTATATATTATGCCTGTGGTTCCCAGTCCAGACAAAAAACAATAATGATAGGCCTGTACAGATAACTCTCTGGGAAAATCGCTGCCTAATAGTTAAAAAGTATAAAGGCATATATGGTTAAGTTGAAATATCTTCTTAATCATAATAGACTATTTTAACATATATGATACAATATTTTTAAAAATTAAATCTCACACCATATACTTTTCTTAAAAGATTTCTCCTAAAAATTAAAACTATGGTAAAATTATAAATAACTGAATCAAGAAGTGAATTTAGACATAATTTCTAGCAGCTTCTTGCTCCTAATACAAAAAATAGTAAAGCAACCATAGTAATAAAAGTACATGATTATTGAAGAGATTTTTGGAGGCAATACAATCCAAAGTAATATTTCTAAGAATGCTAAAGAATTAGAGTCATGTGACTTGAATTAACAATGTCACACAAGTGGGTGCTGAAAAAATTGAAACCTGCCTGTTTGCTCTATCAAATGCCATTTTACTAGCTTTCCACCCTAACTATGTGCCTTGCAGTGACAGTTATCATACATATTATTTGGAGGAAATGATACAGTTGACAACACAGTGTGTGTGTGTGTGTGTGTGTGTGTGTGTGTGCGCACACACGTACATCTATCTGTATTGAGGCCACATGTCACTGTGTGATGCCTATCTTAGTTGCTCTCCTCATCTAACTGTTTGAGATGAAATCTTTCAGTGGACCTGTAGTTCATAGCTGGAATGGGCAGCCAATGAGTTCCAAGGATCCTTCGGCCTCTACCTATATCCACTAACACTGAGATTTCAGAAGAGTGTCCATAGCTTTTTATTTGGATGCTGGAATCCAAATCCAAGTCCTCAAGTTTCCACAGCAGATGCTTTACCAAACAAAACAATTCTGTAGCACTGCAAATTAATTTTGAAACTATTAGCAATGTAAGTGAGGTAATGAAGCCTTGTGACCAACCTCAGAATTCTTCGGTCTCTGTCTGCCTTGTGTTTCATGCCCACATCACACTGGATGGGAAGTTCTGCTTCATATCACCTTGATTACTTATGTTAAAAAAAAAAAAAAACTGCCTGTCTTAGTCAGGGTTTCTATTCCTGCACAAACATCATGACCAAGAATCAAGTTGGGGAGGAAAGGGTTTATTCAGCTTACATTTCCAAATTGCTGTTCATCACTAAAGGAAGTCAGGACTGGAACTCAAGCAGGTCAAAAAGCAGGAGCTGATGCAGAGGCCATGGAGGGATGTTCTTTACTGGCTTGCTTCCCCTGGCTTGCTCAGCCTGCTCTCTTATGGTTCCCACCCACAAGGGGCCTTTCGTCCTTGATCACTAATTGAGAAAATACCCCACAGCTGGATCTCATGGAGGCATCTCCCCAACTGAAGCTCCTTTCCCTGTGATAATTCCAGCCTGTGTCAAGTTGACACCCAAAACCAGCCAGGACACTGCCCCATCTCTGAACTTTGTAATGAGGAAGAAATAGCATACGGCTGCAAATGTACCTTATTGTTTTTGTTTTAAAGTAACACAGGACACTCTGTTAACAATTCACTACTAGATCCTGGTTCGTGGGCGTATACTCTTCAAGACAGTAAGGAATGGGGTGTTACCCTGTTCTAGATTGAGGGAGAGACAACTGTCTGGAACTGATGTTAATGATGGAGACATCTAGTACATAACACTGCACTGTGACCAGGGTGCATGCACCTCACTGTGCAGTCATTGAATAATGAATGTAAATCTGGGGAAGCAAAAGGCGAATGGAATTGGTTTGTTAGTTTATTGTTCGTTAGTTTGAAACATGGCAATCCAAGTCCTTAACAGAAACCACTTCAGGGAAGAAAGAACGTTTATTTCAGCTCATGGATTCTGAGAATTTTAGTCATTCTGGAGGAATATGTCTTGATATTTGTAGTAGGGAAGCATATAGCAAATAGTCTTTATAAAATGTAGGACAGTGGAGACATCGGCTAGAGATGTTCATACTGTTAGATTGAAACTCAATAATTAGTGGATTATCTTCTCCCAATGAGGATGAGAATTCTGAGGCTGGACAGGCTAGCCAGCCCAACAGAGGGCCACCAGCAGAGGAACAAATAATGAATACATCAAAACATGATAGTGTCTGCTTATGCCTACATATCCATAAAATATATTACAAAACAAGATTGCACTTGGGAACTCCCAAAATCAAAAAACTAGAATTTAAAATTATATTTAAAAAAATATCCACTATCATTTTCAGATAAAATAGTTTCAAAGATACATTTCTTTATTAAGTAATTCTATTTTTAGCTTCAATTTCATTTTACCCCCTACAGTAATGGAGTCTGTGGGAACATTTTTGCTTAAGAAAAGATTTTTCTTGGTTCATTGCAAAACTATCATGGTTTGGGAGAAGTAACTAGAGAAAGGACAAATTACCCAGTTTTCTAGAAGACTTTAAAATTGGGCGGAAAGTGCCAAGGCCACAGCTAAAACTTGAAACTTTGGGGGGGGGGGGTAGAGATTTAGAAGCCACACAAATTCCAGCTTATTGCTTAGAATCTTAGAAGTTCTGTGACAATTTATTTATTTATTTTCAGATGTATAAGAACCTAGGTTGAGTCTAAAAAATGTTTTGAGTTAGAAATGCTAAAAGATAAATTTTAGTGTTTGCACATATATCTGCATGGCCGCTTCTGTAGCCTGTTTTATTATTATTTTTTTTTTCCTTCTCTAACCTGGAAATGCTTCCCTATACAATTCTCTACTCGTTGGTGAGAATATTTAATCCTGTTGGCTTTTTCGGGTCTTATATACTCTGCTAGACATTAAAGACTCACACATTCAAAATAGCCACAAGAGAAGCTGAATCTGTACACTAAAGAGCACCTCTGAAAAGAAGCAAATAGGCAAGACCAAGAGAGTGAACGCCACTCACGCAGGCAAGATCAAGAGAGTGAACGCAACTCACGCGGGCAGGCCTTTTCCATGGTATACTCAGCTAAAGCCTTGTAAGCAGCGGAGCTTTTGTGGGTGGAGATCGTCCAGTCCAGGAAGGAGGCCAGGAAAGGCCCTGCTGGTCATAGGATGTAGGCGGTGTAGTGGCAAGGAGGGAGACCCTGGGACATGGCTCATCAGAGTGTCAAGCGCTCCAACGTCCAGGTGGTTACTTGCCTTGGAAAAACATTTCTCTCAGATATGTAGTCACAGTTGTAGGGAGTTTTATTCATGTTAAATAACAGCCCATAAGAGCCGTTTTGGCAAATTCATTATTTAAGTTTCAAACAATCATTTAAGCTAAACTGCCTGAAATACTTTAAAACAAAAACAGACAGACAAACAAACAAAATCCTTGACTACAGTTACTCTGGAATGTGTGATCTTGCCATATGTCACCAGTGTTGAATCATACAAAACAAAAAATGAATCTATTTGCACTTGTATAATTTTATGCACAACTTAGTTGCATTAATTCTAAGTGATTTAACAGTGGATTCCTTCCACACAAAATAATAGTCTAGTTTGTTGATCTTTGATAGCTAGGTAACCAAACTTGTTACATTACACAGACTGAGATGAGCAAATGTCTCTTGCTTACGATTAAGTCCAATGCCCCTGGAAGAGTTAATACTTTTACATGCCTCGTGGGTGTTATAGAAAATTTGCTCTGAAGAGGAGCAACCACAGACCATCAGAAAACGATCCCCGAAGTATGTGGGATTGAAGAACCACTCATGGCTTTGTACACACTTGTTTCAAGAAGTGCTGTTAAGTGCTGGCTGTGACCTCCTGGCTCAACATACATAAAATTCAAGCTTATAGACATCAGGCCACATTAAACTCCAGAAGCACTCTGGGCACTAGCTTAATTTGTAGAATACTATTTGAAAGCAGGGTTTGAGAGAATTGCTCCATTGCTTTTGATCAAAAGTCCATAGTCTCATATCATAATGACTGATTTTAAAAGATACAGGTCAGATTGGGTACCTATGTGTCCATCACCGAGGAAGTAACCACAAATAATCCAGACTACACAAAATATGCAACAAATAGCCAAACAGTACTGTTACAGAAAATGAATTCCCATTTATGGTTGCATAGAAATTAGTATTTCAGAAATCCTTCAAACTTTCAAGTTCATATGGTATGTATAAAGTTGATATGTAAAACATTCTCACATTTAGATTATACTTTAGATATATAGAAAGAATGTATATATGCCTATGATATATAACTATGTTGAATGTACCCATTCTGGTATGACTCTTAGAATAATCTTGTCCGATCTTTACTCCTTAACTGGAATCACTTTGCTTTATGGTGTTTTCTGGTTCACATCCATAGCACATTTCAATTCTGGATTTAAAAAGAAAGGGCACCAATGAAAAGCAACTAAGGAAGTTTGTTTCTACCATGTCAGCCTTCCAGGGATCCCCTGACTACTCAGTTTTTCTGGAGCTCTTGAAAGTATATTTACTTATAGCTCTAAACACATGTTTTTCAAGTTTGGAAACCAATATTATGTGTTTATATAAGCAAATCCTTTGGGTTCCAAGAAATCACAGTGGCAACTGCCTCAGAGGACTCCCTGTCATCCAGAAGCTGAAAAAGACACAGACACCCTCCAGGCACAAAGATACACGACAAAATGTAGGACTTGTGACGCCAAGTCTTCGTGAAGTTTTAAAGTCCATTCCAAATCTTCTAAGAAACGTGTAGTTTCTGTAGGCCTTTAATATCTAAATTTTGAAAAACAGTATTAGGTATGTATGGGTGATCCGAATATTAAAGGATGCTATCATAATATTCTTCAATTACTCAAGAGAAAGCAATTTATTTTCTGCAAAAGCTTACTACATCTAGGATAACCTCAGCTTTCAAATATGGCAAGCAGATGGCTTATAATTAAAATAAAGAGCATGACTCAGTGATGGCTCAAGTGTCTGCACAGAACAGCCTATCCTGGAATGTCTGTGGCTACCAAAGGCCAACCCCCATTTACTGTGAAGACCTTCATGTACCCTGCAAACTGATATGTCATTTTTATATTATTTTGCAACTGAAAAAAAAAATTGCTGTTTTTCACAAGTACATATATTGGCTTTCCTGACTGAAGCATAAAACAATGATACATTTGTTCTGTATGTTACAAGATCATTTCATCTATTTTAGAGGCCAGAAGAAAATTAAAATATCTGTGTTTTCACCCTCAAAGACAATTATTATTACCATTCTGGTACAATTTGTTGTAGTTTGTTTTTTTTTTTTAAGTTAGTTTCTAAAGGAACTCTAACTTACTTGAACATCACAGAGGCAGTTTCCTTATATTTATTATACAATTCTCCTTCATGTTAATACAGTGAATAACCATGGTACAATTATAAAACAAAACCAAAAACAATGAGTCTTGGTACAATGGCAACTACAGCTTTTCTTAGCTTAGATACTTCCAGGTTTTCTACTATATTGTCTTCTGCTCCATGACCCTCTTCAGGGTAGCTGTATGTAGCTATTCCGGTTCCATAGTCTCCTCTGATGGAAAATGAATACTTGGAGGAGTATTGACAGTCAACTTGACTAAATTTTCACTAATTTAGTGATATCACTAGATAATTTGTAATGCCCTGCATTTTCATAGTCATTTTATATATGGAATATGTCCTCAGTATACCATACTAACAAGTACATGATAACAATATAGTCAGTCATTGTTTATATTATCCTACAATATTTTCTAAGTAGAGCCTATCAGGGCTTTCTACTCCAACATAGTTGTTATTGATTTCTGTAAATAATAAATATTTTAGGAGAGGCACTTTCCAATACTCTTCCTACGCAAACTTTTGTCCACTAATTTTAGTGTCCATCTGTCAATCTTGTATGAAATCATTTTTACCATACTTTTCTAATGGTGCTTAATAGTCAACTTTTATTTAAGCCAGTCTTTCCTCCAGTTATTGTTAAATGAGTCACTAACATTTAAAATAGATATAATACTATTTTAAAGGTTGATTAATATGCTGGCTAATCTTGATTGTCAACTTGGTAAGATTTAGAGACAACTAAAAAGAACCATCTAGGAAATTGTTTTCTTATGGTCAGCACACAGAAGCCAATATAACTGATCCAAAGGGCAAGACTCCACCCTAAGCTGGAAATAGAACTTGTCAACATTGTCCACATGGTATTGCTGTTTTAAGCATGAAAGATACAAGATTATAGGCTTCATGGTGTTTTCCATACTGTCTTTCCAGAGATCAGATGAAAACACTCAATGGGTAGATGAGCCTTATGCTCATCTGATGTTCTCACATTTGATGCAGAGAACTTGAAATACTACCTCTGATATTCAGGGTGGGTCTTCCTGAATCAATTGGTATCTAAGACAACCCCCTACAGACATACCTGACATAGATATTTCTTCATTGAGATTGCCTTTCCCAGTAGTTCTTGACTGTGACAAATTTTCACTGTAACTATCAAATCCTGGTTCTTTGCTATGCTATTTCATTATATATTGAAATATTTAACTTGCTTTCAATTGTATAGGAACTCACATTGGAGATTTTCCCTCTAGTTTCATATGAAGCATGGACTTTGGTTTTTAAAGTTGTGTTGAGATTATTGAAGAGTATGGTTCTTTTAAAGTTGGATTGAATGCATTTTACACTATGGAATGGACATGGGCCTTTGAAGACAAAATGTTGAAAGAGGACATCAAAGCAATGTGTTTGGGTGTCAAGCTGAGAAGGATTAAGGTTGTAAACTAGGTTAAATTAATTGAGATGGAAAAACCTAGCCTCATGCTGGTTGTTCCATTCCATATTCTGGAGTCCTGAACTGAGCATAAAGAAGCAAGATGAGTATAAACATTCTGTCTTTCCCGATTGAAGATAAAGTGTTTCAACTGTCTCGACCACCTCTTGCTTTCTTGTAATGATGACCTGTACCATCAAACTGTTAGCCAAAACAAACATTTTTGCTCTTATGTTTGTTAGTTTGGTAAGGTATTTTAACAAAGCAATTAGAGGGTAACCAACCACTACAGCCAAAGAATTCTTTATTACTCCAACATTTATTTAATCTTATTATATTTTATGGAAGTTGGTTACATTCTTTGGACAATAATTTCACCCATCTTTCTTCATTTGACAAACTATGGCCCTTACAGGCCCATCTCCTGAAACAGCTTTCCCTCTAGCTTCCCTGTGTTCTACTTTTTACCCTGAGATCTTTTCTATTTGGCTTTTCTGTGTTTTTTTGTTTGCTTGTTTGTTACCTTTTTTCCATCAATTTTTGAAAGTCACGTTCTTCCTGTAACTTTTTCTGCAAAAAAGATTAGAACTTCTTCATCTTGCCTAGTTTTGTTCTAGCTTTGAACTTAACTATTCTTCCAAGAAGCCATGGCACCTTTCATCACAATGGTCCTACAATTCAAGATCTATATGCTGATTCTGGCTATTGTCTTCAGAGTGTTACTGCTTAAAGCTCCACACAGCCAATAGACCCTGAGATCATATGTATGTGCATTAGCCCATGTATACTCCCCTAAATCTCTGTCCCCATCAGTTCATAGTGACACTTGTGACGCTAGTGCAACGATACAGGCTTTGGTTTGTCCATGTCTCTTTCCCACATTTCTGATTTTTTTTTTATTATATTTCAGGCACTGAGAAAACTGGAGGTCTTAGTCATCCAGTACATATTTCATTTCTTTATCCCAATGTGTGAAGAAAATTGTTGCTCAGATATGAATCATTCCTCTGTGAAAAACATATTTACTGTGTAAGAGGCATTATTTGTAATTTGTCTTTATTCAGAGTACTGTTTTCCAAAGTAGGTTAGGTTAGTTTTTTCCTTTTATTCCTCCTACAGTGTTGTATTACTCATTTATAATAACCATATTCATTTTCTACAATTTCTACTCCATTAGACCTTGTTCCTAAATCAGAACTTTTTAAGGTAAATTACATAATGCACAAATGACTCTTTTGAAAGTAGAACTCCATAGGTTTTGAAAATTTGTAGTTTGCTTCCATCACCACAGTGATAATGCAGAACACACACGTACCCTTAAAAATTCATCCTCGATAAAAAGCTAAGGGTCTATGTACTCTCACTAAAGCACTCTCTCTAAAACAAGAGCAATAGAAATAATAAGGTTTTATTAAAAAATAATTCTCTGTTCAGCTCTTTCTCTGTTCAGCTCTACTTGCTCTTTTGCTTCCTGAACACAGAATTCCAAGCAGATGTCTATACTGGGGAATCCCTCAAAAATCTCCCATCTCTTCATGGTTTGTCAGTGAATTTTCATGAATAAGAGTCAAGAAGCTTTATAAATCAGAGTTTTATCTGTATATTAAAATTTTCACTTTTTAAGACATTTAAGACAATTAACACTGAAAATGCATTAAGCCTCTTTTCTAGAGTTTGTTTCTCATGGACAAGTTCTGTTGTGATGGGAGTAGAGTTCTACTTTATAGATTGCTCCCCCAACTACCATAGACATCGCTGAGGTCATAGATACCAGCTCGTGCTGTGAGAACGAGCAGTGGAAAGGAATCCAGAAGAACCGTCTTCTCTGCAGACCAGCTTAGGGATCCATGATTAGGAAGACTTTTAAAGTTGTCTGGAGTCACTTCTATATTGTGGATAACTTTTAAACTCTCATGTGGACTATTGATACCAGTGGCATCCATGGCTGTACATGTCTCAAGATTTTTGATCTACTAAACTTCAAATAGCTGTGTAAGCAAATACTTAGTGGTTCATGGAATCTAAAGGAAATAATGAGAGATTTTCTTGATGGGACTTGATTCTGGAGCCAAATTTAGGATTTTAAAAGTTTGAAAAGACCAATGAATTTAACTCATTTAAAAATTTAAAGCACAAACAAATTGGAAACAGTAAGACTTCTTTGTTCAGAGGAGTAGTGAATGTCTTACCTCTAGAATACATAATCTTCTTCACAATGTTGCTAAGGTTAGATGGTAGAGAAAGGAATACGAATGATGATGTTATTTTTTTGCCCTAGAGAATGAATGTATTAAAGATTCTTAAAGGAAGCTAGATATATTCAATCTTGGCTTCACACAGGGATTCTTTTTTTTTTTAATTGGTTATTTTATTTCTTTACATTTCAAATGTTGCCTCTCTTCCCAGTCTCCCCTCCACAAGCCCCCATCCCATCCTCCCTCCCCTTTGCCTCTAAGAGGTTGCACCCTCACCCATCCACTCTCTCACCCATTGCTGCCTCACCACTCTAACATTACACTACGCTGGGGCATGGAGTCTTCACAGGACCAAGGGCCTCCCCTCCCATCGATGCCAGATAAGGCAATCCCCTGCTACATATGTAGCTGGAGCCATAGACTCACCCATGTATACTCTTTGGCTGGTGGTTTAGTCCCCAGGAGCTCTGGGGGTTCTTGTTAGTTGGTATTGTTGTTCTTGCTATGGGGTTGCAAACCCTTCAGCTCCTTCAGTCTTTCCCCTAATTCTTCCATTGGGGTCCCTGGGCTCAGTCCAATGGTTGGCCTTGAGTATCTACATCTGTCTCAGTGAGATGCTGGTGGAGCCTTTCAGAGGGCAGCCATACTAGTCTCCTGTCTGAGAGTACTTCTTGGCATCAGCAATAGTGTCAGGTTTGCTGTCTGACGATAGGATGGATCCCAAGTTGGGGAGGTCTCTAGATGGCCTTTCTTCAATCTCTGCTCCATTTTTGTTCCTATGTGTTCCTTTAACAATTCTGGGTTAAAATTTTTGAGATGGGTGGGAGGCCCCATCCTTCAAAAGGGGCCATGCCTGTCTACTAGAGGTGGTCTTTTCAGGTTTTTTACCCTAATAAGAAAGGGCTATCTATATCTCTGAAGGTTCTCAGACAGACATCAAAGATAGAAGATAAAGAAGTATTTTGAAATGGGATAGAAAGAGCTTATACTGAATGAGTCAGTCTTGATTGACTAACCTTCCATCATTACCCATTAAATGATATTAAGAAAGTCATTTAATATCTGCTTCTCTATTCCCTATCTGGAAAACCACGCATTCCTCACAGGCTGTTCTTAGGATCAAATAAATAAAGTTTGCATAAAAATGCTTGCACATAATAGTTTTCTATGAATGCTAATTGAATCAGATAATAACCATGGTCCAACATTTTGCATTTAAGCCAACATCAACAATAACATTTTTTGCCTATTAGTTTCTTTGCCTGCCTTCATAGGTATTGTTGGAGATGCTGCAACACGTTCCCAATGGATAGCAGTTGGTACTTTAGAGCTAACATTCTTCAAGTCATCACACATGAGCAGAATGACATGACACTTTCACAGAAGAATTTTATAAATTATTTATGAAGACAGTCATTCTCCAGGTAAGAGAAATCACAATGAAAGCTTAACAGTGCCTAAGAAGACTTAGCTATGAAACCTGTGGAGGAAATTTCCTTCAGAGTACTTTTCTATTTCTAGCCCAGTTACTATTTATTTAAGTTCAGCTACTGGGAAGAGTAAGGGAATATCTGCATGACTCATTTACTAAAGCATTTATCAGTTCCTTTGGAGGCAGCTTATTACAAAGATTGTTTCAAAATAATTAAAACTGTCTTAGTTAAGTCTCATTAGCAATGCATTTGTATTGCTAATAAAATCTCAGATTTCTTGCCTTTGCCTACGTTATGATAGCTTGATAGCTTATTACCTAGGCAGACACACTTTGAGGTGTGAAAGTGAGCTTTATTAATAATTTCTCTGGGACCATTAGCAGGACAACTCAGAGACAGAAGGGTTTGCTTGTCTGGTCGTTGATCTCTAAGGGAGTTGGTTCCAGGGTACTGGACAATGAAGCTAGGCTGTTCAGATTCAGCAAAAACTTACGGTTGTTCTATTTCCCCCAATTTGTGAGAGTTTCCTGTGATCCCTGTTTTAGTATTAACAGTATTCCAAGAAGAGATCTGTATATCGAAACTATCCTCAAGAACCAAAACGAGAGTAGAGTTCCTGCTTTGGTGGCCTTGGTCTTGACAGACAATATGGTAATTTTGTGATTATTAGATTTGAATCTCATTTTATGTTATCCCTTTAAACAAAAAGGAACTTACTGTTTTCAGTAAAATAGGTGATTTAAAGACATATCTAGGCATTCGAATGAAAATGTGAAATGCATGATGTAAGAACATAAGGAAGAGCTTTCTATAGTAATTTTGTTTGGGGTTCTTGGCATCTTCAGTGGTATATATGTAGTATACTGGGTTTATCAGATGCATTTGGGCTCATCTTGATGTGATTCAGAGGGAGTTGTCTTAATATTGTGTAGTATTTTCTGTCACGTAATCTTATGTATAACATAAATGTCTTCAATATAATGATTATAAGTAACTTGCAGTTATGTAGTGATTTGATAAACAATTTCCATTTTTCAGACAGTAGGCAAGATCTATTAATACTGCCTTGTTTTTATCTAAGCTCTCTAAGTTCATCTGACAATTTAACACATAGATTTATCTTTTAGGTAGTATATTGGTGGAGATACTAAAAGATTTAAATAAAATAACAGAAGGAAAATCTAACGTGATTAACAAGCTTGATGTGTGTGAAACAAAATGTTACATAATATTTTAAGTTTCTTTTTGCTGTGTTTGTAATCAGATACAATATGTTCTTTATATCATTCATTCATTTCATGTACAAATAGTATTTAAAGTATATACTCTAGCTGTTAGGCTTTCAAGTAAGTAGGACATGTGAACTGTCTCATGAGGTCACACATATTTTTAATATTTAGAATAATATAATAGTGAGGATTATGACTATATTACAAATGTGTGCTACAAAAACTCAGGGTTCAGTTAAGAAAATAATACATTCTAAAATTGTTTTGAAGTCTAATCATGTAAAAGGTTTAAAAGCTGTGTTTATTTTCCTCCAGAGCTAACAGAGGTGGAACAAAGTTTGCCAAGCAAAGAGGTTCAATTTGTTTCTGCATTCATTAGCTTCTCTGTACATCCACACCTTGTCCAGGAGGAGGTAATTATGGGATGCCTCAGGGTGCCTGGTGAATGCATTTTTAAGGAGCAGCCTGCTCTCTGAATAGTATTTACTTCTTTCTTCCTATCATTCAGAGGTCTTTGTGGGTGTTCTTTCTCAACTCTGGCTGCTTTTCTCTCATAAATGCTACATTATACAAAATCTTACTTCTGTTTAATATAGCACCCTTGGTCAACACAATTTTTGTATAACTGGTTGATTATGAATTCACAAATTAATTTACAAAGAGTCACTTGCTGATATTCTTAATGGAGACTGATTTTGTGCCCCCCAAAAACAAAAAAGCAAGTAGAATACACAAAATTCCTAAATATTTAGATAATTATTACTTATCTCAAGTGGTTTTAAATTATCCATATATTAATTTATCTGCACTTCAGTGTTTATGAGTACAGGTAAACTCAGATAGGCTAAGTACAAAATTTGAAAACAAGTAGGAATAAAGCCATCATTTCTATATTAAGAACTCATAGACAGATTTTAAATATGGAAATTAAACTTGTAGATAATTAGCAATAGTTACAAACCTAAAACACTAGAAGGTCTGCTGCATGGTGGTGACTACGAACTGGGAAGGACTGGAAATACTAACATGAAGTTAACGTCCCTGGGTGACTTAGGAGCTGAGATGTAGGTCCTTATGCTTTCCAGGAAAATCTAAGCAGGACATGACAGTTTCCACTCAGTTTGCAAACTCTGTAATCTATGTATCCTTCTTATCCCATGTAGCATGGTCTGCAACCCACAGATTCATTGTGTATTACAATTCTTCGTAAGGCATGGAACATTCTATAGGGGAGGAAAAACTTCAGAGAGTGAAGCCCTTCCAGGAACTGTTCAGAGTTAGAATCCATTGTTATCTGATCACACAGTCCTTCTCTGGGAACTCTGAACACACTTTCATGAGCTTAGGAGCTGAACAGTGGTCAAGCAACTGATGTTCAGTCTTCTTGGCCTAGAGTATAGTATGGTCCTAATGTCAAGGTTACCCCTCTGCCTTGATCGCCTGCCTACCTTGCATATAGGGAAGGCTCCCTATATAACATAATAGTGACCAGAAACAAAAGACCTCCTTAACGATAGTTGTCTTTGTTTAGTTGTCTCACCATGTTCTCTGAACTTATACATGCATGCTTCTACACTCTCCAAGACCACTCATTGTAGTACAAAATCATATTAGTATTTTTAGTTTTATTAACTGTTTCATATGCATGTCTTCCTCTTCCCATTTTTACATTACAAGTTATAAAAGGAAACCAGAAGATGATAGGAAAAGAATGTGGGCTGAATTCCTGAGAGAAATGGGGGCACATTTTAGTTTTACAACACACCCCCTGTGCTACCTTGACTCAATTACTGGCCTTTCTGAAGCTAGATAATCTTGTGTATAGAAGATTCCTAACTTTGAAGATTATTAGGATACATGAACACAAAAATTCCTTCAAAATATCTACTGAGTTGTGCTTCAAACAAACTGACATTCATATTACTCTATAAAATGCATTCATCTATCTTTTAAAATCAGTAAGATTCTCTGAACCTTAAAAAGAATGTCAAATGACAATGAATATTCTCTGTTCTACCATGGTCAACTGTGTCTAAACAGGAAATACACTTGGGTGCATTTGTTTGGAAGATTTGTATTCTTACCCGACAAATTAAAAATAATTTGCTTTTCAGATTAGAACCATTTCTGTAAAACTACGGTAATGCATTTGCAATCGTTTCTACGTAAACACAAATGAAAGGTTATTGGGAAATTATATTGGGTTGGTTGTATTTCCTATTATTTTTAGATTCAATGAATCACTAAGAGTAATTACATTAAATCCAAAGTCGATGTGGTGAAAGTAAAATGGAGGAAGTGAGCTCATAACGAAAGTGAAATGTCCATGAATAGAATGTGTTCATTTTCATGCTGCCCAAATAGAAAGATCAAATGGACTGTCATTCCAATGCCTCTCAGAAAACCAACAACTCAAGTTAGCATCTTCCAGTCAGTTTGTGTCAAATCAGATTCTGTCAGAATTCAAGTTAGTCATGTTTCTCATTGGCAAAGAAACTCTCTTGTGGCAATGGCTGGTTTTAATTTAGTTCTTCAAAACAAGCTGTGATAGGCACACAGGTGCCCCAAATGAAACTTGATCTATTCATTCTGGTGGCTTTTGCAACAAAATATGTAAAAGGAAATACATTAAGCTAAAAAATAAATAAATAAAACCTCAGCAGTTCATCATCTCTGAATAGCACTTTTGTTTTCTGATACAAGATGATTTACTAGAAATTGTTTAAGTTAAATAACAGAAACTTGAGGGTTTGGTGGTCTATTGTAACAAATCCCAATTCAGTTTTTTTTTTAAATTTAGTGTTAGCTTCATAAGTACTATTAAAAATATAACTCAGTTATTGTAACTATTTCCTTGCAATGTTCAACTTCATACCTTGTGTCTTTCATTTTTAGGATGGTTCCCATGAATGTCCAAAAATGTAGTGCCATAAAGGAATCTTAAAATGAAGTAATATACATGTGCGTACAGTAAGCTTTTTCAGTAGTGTTGTTAGGATATATAATAATGTAAAAAAATACAAAATAAAAGGCCAACTACTGCACATACGTGTGCCTATTAACTCACTTTGTATCAATTAGAGAAAAGTGTTTCGAGTCTGTGACAATCAGATGGAGTATGGAACAAGGAAATATTCTGAAGGCACCATGAAGACCGCATTCTAGCGTCACTGTGAGGATTGAAGACACTGACGTGACGTAGCTTACAGGACTGCAAGGCTGGTTCTTTTTACACAGAGAGATACTGTGTGGGGTTCTCCTGCCACAGTGTGACGGCGCTGAGGGAAAGTATTGCCCACTGAGTAGCACTTCCTGTTTATTACTATACATTACTGATTTATTATAGTACATTATTTTTATAGCTGTGAATATTACCATTTTAAGTGCATACTCAAAATGGACCATGAGAGATATGTCAGTTAGAATGCTTTTGAATACAATTAAAAAATAACACAAACAAACAAACAAAAAAAACCCCACAATGCCAAATGGACCAATTGTAACCCAAAGTGCAGAGCAGAGAAATCCTAAATTTGGTTGACCCACTGGTTGACTGATGTCAACAAGGGCTAAATGTTATTTTGTTGTTGTTAGGGTTTGTTTTCTATATTGTCAAAGTGCCAAGATTTTAGATTTATAGCTTCCGTATCTCTGTAAGACTGATGCTCCTAAAGAAGGTTGCACCAACTAATCCTGAGACTATTCAAAAGGATGAAAGAACTAGCATATGAGATTGTTTAATTGAATGTGGAAGATAAAAAAAAAATGACAACAGAAAAATTATTTAAAAATTAAACATGTCAATAATCAGAGTTGTCTCTGGCAAAACTCACCATTGTGTCATTTGACTTCACTGAAGCCTTGGTTTTGAACACAAAACATATGTTCTTTGTACTGAGCACGCCCACACTCCACACAGTGTCAACAAACATTGCTGAAACACTTTGACTCAGATCAAAGACCATTTCTGTCATCTTAAGAATGTAGTCTTTACTCTGTGTTATCTTCCACTCTTTCTTAGGGTTTCATAATGATTAAATCACAGAAAACAAAAGATGTTTGATACTTTTATTCCATCATCCCTCAGCATGTTAGTATTTGTAAAACAAGCATCAGAAAGGGAAGGGTATGACATTAAGTTGCTTAACAACAACAACAAGATTTCATCCAGCCAGTGAAGAGATGTTAAGGCTCCTGAAAGCAACATGGATTCACGATGGAACAGTTAAAGAACAATCATGTTTTTATATCCTGAAGTTCAGCAGAAATAGTTTTATGTGTGAAGTAAAAGTTATATTTATAAGACACACCTTCCATCTCTCAGTTCATATTCCTTCAGAGTTTTAAATTTTGAAGTTACATGAAGATTCTAAATTGTCACTACTTAGGAAAGAAAAGTCTGCGATAGAGAGTTGAGAGGCACCTTGTTCTCTCTGCCCTTTGCTGTCTATCAATGAGTTCTCGATAGCAATGGAGAATCTGTGAACAGATTAGAGTCATTTCCAGGATTCGACTTACCTGGATTTCAGACCTTCTTGGCAGTGTGTAGCTCTCAAGCCATGATAGCCTTCTTTGGCTGTTCTGACTATGGTTATTCTTTTGAAGTAGATTGATTTTTGTTTATCAAAGAGATATGCCCATTCATCAATGGCTTGGAATGTTAGGGGAGTAGAATCAGCCCACTCTCTAAATACAGAGAATAAGAGTTGACAGTGCCCACAAAGAACTTAAAAGTGATAATGAAACAAAATAAGAGACCGTCTTGCTTTAATATCTCATCTGCCCAAGTTTTAAAAATGTTGACAGTGAAACTCCTTCTAGAGAAAAATATTTTATTAGTCTATTTTCTAAAATGCATGGGTTATCATTGATTTTCAATAGTGCATTTAAAGTTTCAAAGTAACTCATCTTAATATTTACCCTTTAATAAACACTGTATTTGACACAATGGATTCGAAGAGCACCTAGTTAAACAAGTAGTCATAGACATTTGACCCAGAAATATACTTATGATGGTTCAGTTCTCAAGGTGGTTAGGGAAGCAGATTGTATCTCTCCAGCCCATTGTTCTCATGATAATTATTATATATAAATATATCTTTTTTGCATGTAATACATAAATTGATGAGTAGATAATATATCTACATTACATATCCTTATAAAGACAAAGAAATAGAACTTGAGTGAGTTCAAGTCTGTCAGTACAAAAACCTCTTGAAGGTTGGTTAACTTTGGGGAAATGGCATTCATAAAATGGTAAATACTAGTTCTTACTCACATTTATCCTAAGGAACTAGTCTATGATAAACATTTATCACTACTAACATTACATTCTTACTTTTCAATACTTTAAAAATGACTGAAGATCCCACAATATTCCTCTTCCAATCTACAATTCATTGAAGGCCATAGAACAACATTTAGACTCCAGCAAAGCAGAAATAAAGTAGCAACAGTGAGAGTAGCCTGAGAACCACCACAAGCCACAGGTAAGCAGTCATGATGCTTCACTCCTGCAATGTGTTCTTACCAGGACTGGCTGTTTCCAGAATTCCCACCTTTGTTGAGAAGTGAAAAACTCTTTCATAAGCCAATTCTCCACAGAAACAGAGACCCAAAGGAAGTGTCTTGCTACAGAAAGCAATCACGTTCCTGCTGCCTTCCCTTTACCATAGAGAAAAGCGTTTAAGTTAAACTTTGCATGTGTATTGAAGTGGTGGTGGTTGTGGTGGTGTTGTGTGTGTCTCAGTGTGTGGAGGGGTGGTGGCCAGAAGTCAAGGCTGGGTTACTGTGGTTCCATCTTGTTTTTTAAGGAAGGATTTCTTGTTGAAACTGGTTCTCACTGGTTGTGTTAAACTGGTTAGCCAGTAAGTTCTGGGGATGTTTCAGTGCTGGACTTAGATATATTGTCGCACCTTACAATTCAGGTTCCTGTGTTTGGATAGCACACACTTTACTGATGAAGTTATCTGCCCAACTCCTTAAGTCAACCTCTTAGTTTTACAAAAAAAAAAAAAAAAAGAAAGAAAAAGGAAGATTTAGTTGCTCATTTCCCAAAGTTCTACAGAGAGGCTACAATAGGCTGATCAGTTTGCTAAAATCTACAGATACAAAAGTCGGTAAGTGTGCCTCATTTGAGCCTGCCTAACCCTTAAGAGGAGAACCAAGAACTATGTGCAGAGCTCGGTAAGATGTAGCAGAGCTGGCAATAGTGAGTGCTGTCAAGGAAACTTTTCTTCTGTTATCTCATACTTGGATCTCTAACACAGCATTGTTTCATTCTTAAAAGGCAATAAGAAAAATAATTATGTATGTCAATACCACTTATTTCTTCTCTTGAAGTAACTGGTTCTTTTGACTAATTAGAAATGAACGTATCAACACTAGCTAGATGAAATCATAGCCAAATGGACTATAAAACATGTTGAACTTAGTATATTTCTGATACCACCAAGCCAATTACAGAGGATTTTTCCCTGAATACCAAGATTAATATGCAAAGATGTTTGTTTTCCACTTTCCCTACAGTGATGAAGTTGTTAAAACATGTTGAACTTAGTATATTTCTGATACCACCAAGCCAATTACAGAGGATTTTTCCATGAATACTAAGATTAATATGCAAAGATGTTTGTTTTCCACTTTCCCTACAGTGATGAAGTTGTTAAAGAATTCAATATTCCCAGTTTTAATCTGAGATATTTGTTAATAGATTAAATATTTTCTGAGGTGAACTGTGAGAATTCCATTAGCACAATATTTTGAACTTTCTTGTAGCCCAAAGTTTGATTTTTTTAAAAAAAGTAAATGTTTATTTTGTTATTAATTTTGAAAGCTTTTAATAGCATATGTTAAAACATAATATTTCTGAGACACTTATTTGGATACACGAGGATTTCCAGTTTACATTTATCAGTGTGTAAGGAATTGTACATTACGTGACAGATCCTATTATACCTCAAATATATTAGCTTATTTTCTTCTTAGTTTTACAAAACTCTTCTTTTAAAGTCATCTTTGGTGCTCTGGGTTCAGCTACTTCTTCAGACTGTGATAGACTATGATAAACCATAGAAATAAACAAAAATAACAGTTAGGAGTTTTCTTGTAATCTGGTTGAATTTTCATAAATTCCCTTTAGTGTGTGTGTGTGTGTGTGTGTGTGTGTGTGTGTGTGTGTGTGTGTGTGTGTGTGTGATTTTAGTGATAATCTTTCAGTAAAATTAGAAGTATACTTCTGTGCAACGTCTAAAGGCTCAATAACAACCTTGAATATGACACTGGTAGCATGTAATCTAAGAATGAAAGCTTAAGAGATTGTCTATTAAACATTAGGTCTGGATTACCTCTAAAAGGGATTAGACAGAGTGTGGGGATTCTTAGTGTCTGCCTCAGAAGTAGACTCGTTCTGATTGCATACCACAGTGACTTCCAAGTCCCATTTTGGTACCAAGAAACCTTGTTTTTTTCCAATGAGCCATGCACTGCCATGTTATCTATCTTTTGCCCACAGAGGTAAAATCTGTGAGATAATCAGTCAAATTAAGGGAAAGATATGTTTACTCTGGTTGTTGGTTTCAATGATAACTTGGCTTCATTACTTTGGGTCATCTGTCAAGGCAAAACACGTTGGTAGGAACACTTGGGTGGAGAAGCACCCTCTCAGAGTCAAAGGAGAACAGGGACGGGGTGGAGAACTCTTGGAAGAGGGACTGGAAAATGGGGCAACATTTGGAATGTAAATAAATAAAATAATTTAATTTTAAAAAAAAAGGGAATCTCTTTACGTCATGATGACCAAGCAGTAAAAAGACAGGAAAGGGTTATTAAAGTCTTTATTTTTGTGTCTATCGCTGATGTTTCTGCCTATACATTGTGTGTTCCTCAATGTCTTGTGCTTTCCTGTGCTTGCATTGATCTCCTACATTATGGATTTTACTCTTTTTCTTTTTCCCGGTATCTTCTCTCAGTTCTGACATCTGTAATCCTCCTTCAAAGAAGTGAGTGTGCTAGTGAGGTTTTCATGCATTCATTTGCAACATCTTCCAGAAAGGACATGTGTCTATGTGAGTCAGCTTGCCTCAGGATCATAATCACATGCCTACATCCAAGGTTCATGAAATCTGCCCTTAGCTCTGCTGCTATTTCACGAAACTGGTTATCTTCTTCATTGTCAAAAAGTACTGACTTTCAATGATATTAGTGTTCTGCTAAAGAATGAAATCAAATAATAAAAGAAAGCCTTGCAAGCTATAATTTCACACTTTTCAATCAGTGACACACATGCAAAAATGGAAAATGCATGAACATAGAAAAACCTTCCTTTATGTCACTTGGATGATTATTATAATTAAATATAATTGTTGAATATTTTATATAATATATATATTCTTCAATTAGGAAATGAGACCTAATGTTTTATAGTTAACAGTAGGTAAAATGGATAGAAATGTCATTTGGGCCAAAGGTTATTCTAGATCGCTTAGTCATTCATCTTTTCTCTTTTGTGTGAGATGGGTGGCATAACATAGTTTTGTTTCATATTCAAAATACATGTGAAATTAGGAACTTAACTGAATGTATTGTTGCTCTTGTGATTTTTCTGTCAGCAATTCCTTTGCTCTAAGTATACTGGCAACATTTTTTTTTTTTTGGAATGTATCTTGATTTGATTTTTGTAACATACTATGAGTTCTATTTCAAACTCAAGAAAATCGACATGTGTAACTACAGAAATGTAGAGATTGTTATGGAAAAAGTTCCCAATTATTTACTTTATAAAATCTTGGAAAGGATGAAGGGAAGGTGCCAAACAATGTTCCTAGTTAGCCTTTGGAATGATGCCTCTGAGTGGTCAGATTCTTTGTGTTTTGCTCTTTTAATTTAGAAGGCTGTGTTCTCACTACAAGTTTTGTACTGAAGGACTGTACACCAGTCAATAAATAATTCCTGTTTAGACAACTGTATTAATTCTCTGCTATATTAAAACTAAGAGTAGGAGTCTGGAGAACATTGAGTTAGCAGTTTCAGATTTTACCTGTTTCTAGAAGTCCTCAGGGCTGGTTATTGTTGCTGTTGTTGTTGTTGTTGTTGTTGTTGTTGTTGTTGTTGTTGTTGTAATGCTTTCCTGTCCATTTTAAGCTACCGCATGTTGCCTTTTCACGTGTTATTAAATGAATCCCAAACAGCATCTCCCAGATATATGTATTGGCAAAAGAAGGCATGGGCTGACTGCTAGTATTTTGTTCATACTTAAAAAAAGTGTAACTATAGATTCTAAGAACCAGAGATAATATCTGTCATAGTTAATGTTGTCACCTTGATGGGATCTAGAATCTTTTGGCAGATGCTTCTCTGAGAATTCCAGTTTGGTCTAATTTAGGTAGGAAGATCTGCCCACTATGGGCGCACCACTCATGAGCTATACTGAAGAGGAAAGAAAACTGAGGACCTGCATGAATTAACAGTTCTCTGGTTCCTGATTGTGAGTGCCACTTAACTACCTGCTTCAAGTTCATGCCACATTGACTTTCCTGCCACAGTGGGCTATATGCTTGATATGTGAACCACAATGACTCATTTCTCCTTTCCATTGCTTTGAGTATTTTGTCACAGTGATGTGAAAAGAAAGTGAGGCAATAACTGTAAGACTAAATGAAGATGTGGGGCTCTGCAGTAGGTCCTATAAAACTTTAAGAGTAAATGAAGATGTGGGGCTCTGCAGTAGGTCCTGTAAAACTGTAAGAGTAAAGAAGATGTGGGGTTCTGCAGTAGGTCCTATAAGATTGCCATACCTAGTTAACTTCCCTGGGAGTGGCTATGGGAATCCTCCTTCAGGACCAATCCACTCTTCTGTGAATTTAGGTTGGGGTTATTTATTAAAATTGCATCATTTTCTGTCCCTGACTGGCCAAAGGACCATCTTTGGCTACCTTAGTGTCTAAGTTAAGGTTTTACTGCTATGAAGAGACACCATGACTAAGACAACTCTTATAAGGACAATTGGGGCTGGCTTAAAGATTCACAGGTTTGGTCCATTATCATCAAGGCAGGAGCATGGCAGCATCCAAGCAGGCATGGTGCAGGAGGAGCTGAGAGTCCTACATCTTCCTCTGAAGGCTGCTAGCAGAATACTGACTTCCAGGCAGCTAGGATGAGGGTCTTACGCCCACACTCACAGTGACATGCCTACTCCAACAGGGCTACGCCTTCTAATAGTGCCACTCCCTGGGCTGAACATATACAAACCATCACACTTGGTTAAGGAAAAATGCTACAGAATAAAAGTTAGTTATAGAAAAGATATCCAAAGTAGTAGAATCACTTAAAAAAAAGGTAAATGCTTGAAAATAGATGTGGAAGACCTGCTAAGGGGAGAAGATATGCAGAGGGGATATTGCACCTTCTAGCTATTTCAAGTGACAGTGGTTACTTCTTCATGGCTCACCTCAGCAGGTGTTCAAAGCCTGTCTGTTCTAATACAGTAACTTCAGTAGTATAGGTATCCAATCATTGCTGAGTGCTAGAACTGTTTAGAAATGCTTATAAGTCTAGATGTACAGACTCGGTGTCAGATCATTTATATTCGACCCCAGAAATGATTCCACACTTGAGTTTTTAGAGGCTGCCCAGTGGAGTTGTACACTCCATTTCCTGTCGCCTGTGATCAAAGCCACATGACAAAGGTCTCTCAATTTTCTATTTTTCCCGCTCAAATTTACTTGGCATTGTCACTCTTATTTTTCTGTATTGGGAAGAAAATTGTTTTATGGTTTCCCAAGGTACTGTTTCTCCACTTCCTGCAGATGCAACTATACATCTTTTCCTACATAACTAAGCCTCTTGTCAATATCTTTCTCATTTCAACTCATCTCAAACAACTTTTCTCAAAGAAAAGATTTGCTTTGCTTGGCTTCCTCTACAGGTACCAATTATATTTCCTCCTTATCATCATCATTAGACCCCTTCTTCCTTCATTAATATGTATGAATTTTGTATCTACCTTTCAACGGAGTCTCATTTCCAACACCAATGACTCGAAGCTCAGAGGACCCCGGTGCCTACATCCTGAGGCTCACTTCAGTTCTCATCCAGTCCAGTCAGGCTGCATCACTTCACGATGTTGAAACCTTTCCCCTCAATGCTTTATTCTGTCTTTCTTTCCTTTGGTGATTCTGTCCCCTCTCACCACTATACCACTATTCCTAAAATTCCTGTAATGAATGGCCATTCTATACAAACCCATATGTGTGTGTGTGTGTGTGTGTGTGTGTGTGTGTGTATGTGTAGTTTAAAACTTTTTCTACAAAAAACCCTAACAGGCAACATATTTAGATAAGAGTTAGGAAAGTTTAAGCAGGCTGTATTTGGTTTCTGTGTGTCTAGCATAAGCAATTACATATGTGGGGTGGGGAGAACCCTCACAGGGGAATAACAGATTGAAATCATTCCACTGTGAAGCATGTTGTATAAGATCTGCCTGAGTGGTATTGGCATGGACTCATATATGAGACATTTTTGTTACATCATGAAATTTGATTCATTTTTCTATCCAAAGCAATCAAAATGAGAGGAAGTCAAGAAGAGAAGCTTACAGAAACCAATATTTGAAAATCAGAGAGATAAGACTTACAGACTAAAAGAAAAAAATCAAATTCTTTGAAATATTTGATACCATATCAATAGAATATAACTGGTATTTATTCTGAATACAAAACAGGATACTATATTATAAAAGGAAATTAAAACAGTCTTGCAGGGGCTACTTTTATGAATTTATTCTTGAAGTCTGCCAGCCCTGTCCTGGAGATGCTACTCAGTGGTTCTGCCTGTAACATATAAAAGTTTGCCTGAGACACTGTTTTCTGCTGTGTCTAGCAGGAGTGGATATGATCAAATATCTGATTGCTTTTAGGTTGATGCTTGTTCCTACGGAAATCCAAGGAAGGCAACTTCATAAAGCATGGAGGGCTGGTTTATATGAAGGTTGCATGCACGCTACAAAACAATTTAAATCTACCAACAGCTGTAAGCGAAACAACATTAAAGGCCAGAGAAATGACTACATGGATAAAGGTAATTATCATCAAGTTTGATGACCTGAGTTTGACTGACCAGAACTCTGGTGGAAGGAGAGAACTGATTCCCACTAAATATTCACTAATTGCCACATACTTGGCATGCTTCAGGCACACACACACACACACACACACACACACACACACATGCACACACACATGCATGTGCACACATTTCTCACTACCACCACTACCAATATCTCTAACGATTCTGAGAGCAGGCTTTTTGTCAGACATTGTTAAATGTTTCAGGTTTCTAAACAAGACTCTTAGGATCACTTGAAAAGTAGGATGTCATAGTTTAAAATTAATTCCCTCAGATCATGTAATTTATTAAATAGCAAAATGGCCTTCATCTGTAAATACAACCCAGGAGCTCCTGAATCTCACAGCAATTATCAAATCTACTTTTGAGCTTCTATCAAACTGTATGATGTTATAAACTCTTAAAGCAAGCCAGTACTTACCAAGTGGGTAGGATAGTCTTTATTTTATCAACTGCTCATGTTAACTGTATCTAAAGCATGGCTTGTATTCTCCTGAAGCCACAAAGTCTGAAAGATCAACATGTATTTAGTTTGGTCAGTTTGTATTTGTTCTTTATTTGCTCTAGTCATACATACTATTTTACTTATGTGATTTAACTAAACACTACATGAATGTGTGATGTAAAAGTGCTAAGAGAAAAGATGTTTTATCAAAACACAGATTAAATTTACACACAACGTTATCAAAACAAATGATTTACATTATAAACCACTCTTATTAGGTAAGAATAAGACATTAATAAACTCTTAAACCTTCATCTGGTTCTCAGATTTCTTTCTTTCTTTTTTTAATTAGATACTTTCTTTATTTACATTTCAAATGTTATCCCCTTTCCTAGTTTCCCCTCTGAAAGTCCCCTATTCCCTCTCCCCTCTCCCTGCTCCCAACCCACCCACACCTGTTTCCTGACCCTGGCATTATCCTATGCTGGGGCACAGAAACTTCACAAGACCAAGGGCCTCTCCTCCCATTGGTGACCAACTAGGCCATCTTCTGCTACATATGCAGCTAGGGACACAAGTCCCACCATGTGTTTTCTTTGATTGGTGGTTTAGTCCCAGGGAGCTCTGGGTGTACTGGTTAGTTCATATTTTTGTTCCTCCTATTGGGTTACAAACCCCTTTAGCTCCTTGGGTGCTTTCTCTAGCTCCTTCATTGGGGACCCTGTGCTTAGTCTAATGGATGACTATGAGCATCCACTTCTGTGTTTGACAGGCACTGGCAGAGGCCCTCAGGAGACAGCTATATCAGGCTCCTGTCAGCAGGCTCTTGTTGGCATCTGCCATAGTGTCTGGGTTTGGTGGTTGTTTATGGGATGGATCCCCAGATGGGGCAGTCTCTGGATGGTCATTCCTTCAGTCTCTGCTCTGAACTTTTTGTCTCTGTAGCTCCTTCCATGGGTACTTTGTTCCCCCTTCTAAGAAGGATTGAATATTCACACTTTGGTCTTCCTTCTTCTTGAGTTTCATGTGTTTTGCAAATGTATCTTGGGTATTCTGAGCCTCAAAGATATGGGCACAGGGGAAAAATTCCTGAACAGAGCACCAATGGCTTATGCTGTAAGATCAAGAATCGACAAATGGTACCCCATAAGATTGCAAAGCTTCTGTAAGGCAAAGGACACTGTCAATAAGACTAAAAGGCAACCAACAGATTGGGAAAAGATCTTTACCAATCCTAAATCCAATAGAGGGCTAATATTCAATATATATAAAGAACTCAAGAAGTTGGATTCCAGAAAACCAAATAACCCTATTAAAAATTATGTACAGAGCGAAACAAAGACTTCTTAACTAAGGAACACTGAATGGCTGAGAAATACCTATAAAAAATGTTCAACATCCTTAATCAGGGAAATGCAAACAAAAACAACCCTGGCATTCCACCTCACACCAGGCAGAATGGCTAAGATAAAAAACTCAGGTACAGTAGATGCTGTCAAGGATGTGGAGAAAGAGGAACACTCCTCCATTGCTGGTGGGATTGCAAGCTTGTACAACCACTATGGAAATCAGTCTGGAGGTTCCTCAGAAAATTGGACATAGTACTACCAAAAGATCCAGCAATACCTCTCCTGGGCATATACCCAGAAGAAGTTCCAACTGGTAATAAGAACACATGCTCCACTATATTCATAGCAGCCTTATTTATAATAGCCAGAAGCTGGAAAGAACCCAGATGCCCCTCAACAGAGGAATGGATACTAAAAATGTGGTACACAATGGAGAACTACACAGCTATTAAAAACAATGAATTTATGAAATTCTTAGACAAATGGATGGATCTGCAGGATATCATCTTGAGTGAGGTAACCTAATCACAAAAGAACACACATGATATGCACTCACTGATAAGAGGATATTAGCCCAGATTGTCTTTCAAGTCTTTAAAGCCCTTTAATGTTCCAAAAAGCTGGAGGGGAAACTCAGCATTGCATCATGATTTGGCTAACTCAAAATGAAGACTAAAATGTAGGCAGTCCTCAATACTTTATATATTTCAAATTCAAATAAAGTATTTTAAGTTCATGTGTATCATTTAAAGTGACTCACAGCTTTAACCAACTACTAATGTTGACCTAAGGATTGGCTCTCTGCAGTTTGATTATAAAGTTTCCACCAACCTCCCAGAGTGGTACTTTTTCACAATGCAGTGTATTTTCTAACTCATGCCTCTTACCAGCTTATGGCTTCTTTGATTACAGTATCAGGTACTTCCTAATCTTTATTTATGACTCTGAGATATAATTTAGGTTTCATGTTTTAGTGGGAGGGAATCTGATAATTTGCAACAGTCTAAAGATAAAAGTAGTGTGCAATGTAGATGCAGGGACGCCTAGGCCCTCAGTCCCCATTCTCCACCCAGTTATCACTGCCAGACATTTCATCAGCCTTAAGCCTTCTCTCTTCTCTTTCTAAAACTGTGCTCCTTAAATTGAAGCAGTGAATAACTGAGTTTATGTAAAACTTTCCTTTTTATAATTTTTGTTATGATACATTATATTAAGGGCATAGTAGAGATTAGTTAAGTATTTTATATAACATGTAATTGAGATAGTGACTCTCCTGAGCAGCTGCTACATTCATATTCTGGATGAGAAAATCAAATTTCCAAAAAAAGAAGGACTTGTTTTCCATAGAAAACAAAGGTATAATTTCAAATTATGCTAGAGTATAAGCATCATAGAATTGTGTCACCAAAGCAAAACTGAGTGATATGGGACACAACAAAATTTTGTTCACGTGTGTATTAGTCAGGGTTCTCTAGAATCACGGAACTTATGGAATGTCTCTCTATATTAAGGGAATTTATTGTAATGACTTACAGTCTGTAGTCCAACTAACCCAACAATGGGTAGCTGTGAATGGGAAGTCCAAGAATCTAGTAGTTGCTCAGTCCTACAAAGTTGGGTGTTTTATATATTCTTCTGTATAAGCTGGAATCCTGAAGATGCAGGTTCCGACAGATGTGCTGGCAGTAAGTGCAGTCAGGTGAAGAATGAGCCTTCCTTCTTCCATTGTCCTTATGAAGGCCTCCAGCAGAAGGTGTGACCCAGATTAAAGGCATATACCACTGTACCTGGATTAGGAATTTGCTTTGTCCTAAACTGGCCTTGAACTCAGAGATATGCTGGCCTCAGTCTCCTGGGATTAAAGGCATGCACTCCTTGCCTGGACCTAAGCTTTTCGTGGCCATTATGCCTCAAGATCTGAAGCAAAAGCATTCATCATTCCATGTCAAGATCTGGGTGAGAAGCCTGTGTCTTCCAGCCTCACGATCTGGATCCCAGGTGTGCCCTTCATTTCTGGATTGTAATTCACTCCAGATGTAGTCAAGTTGACCACTAGGAATAGCCATCACATTGTGTTTATTTCATGCTAGTTTGATTTATTTTAATTTAATATTTAAGTTGTCAGACAATAAACCTACTTCATCGATGATATAGGTCATGTTATGTTGTTATATGTGGGTGGAGGTATAGATTTAGTGTCTTTTCCACACAAAAAAGAGTTTTAAGGGATTACTCTGCATAGTCTGCTGACTTTATGACACGTACATATTAGCATGTGCCCATAAAGTCTGTAGCTATAGAAAATTTTCTACTTAAAAGTATACAAAACAAAGAGAGATTTCCTGTAAATACGGCTCTGTCACTCTCCATCATTATCTCATATCATGCCAGGAGCTTCATCGGCTTTTACGTGTTCCATTGGGTGCACTCAATTGTGCTGCCACGCTGTCTTCGTGCTATGATGACAGTCTGTAATATAACTAGTTCTGATGAGTAGCCCATCCTCTAAGGTCTCACTTGTTATCTTGTTCCTTTTTCTAATTCCATCAAACTGTCTTGGAAACAAGCAGCTGGAGTCTAGCAACTTCATATTTGTGAGGCAGGAATTTAATACAATCTACACTTTACCTTGTAGAGTCAAGAAAACATTTAGTCTTTCCTTTTAAAGTGGTAATAGAACTTTCTTCTTTTTCTTTATAGGAATTTTAATCAAAATATTCCACTGGGGTTAGGTCCAGATATTAGGTAGACCTGTTTTGCCTTTCTCCAAAATGAATATTCTATTAGCAACAGAACAACAAAAAATAGACTTTGGAAGGGTAGAGTTGCAAAGCCTTGGGGAAGAAAATGACTTGAGTAATGAAAATGCTACCGGGCATTTAACTAAAGCATCTCTGGCAGGGACAATTATAATATAATTTATCACAGAAAGCACACTAAGATGCAGAATACATAATTATTCTATCAGGAATCTGAGAACACTGGCAAAACTCATTTGAATTAAGAACCAAAAATTTGAGTCATGAGGAAATTATGAGGTAGCAAACAATCAGTAAAATTCAGATGAATGCTAAAAGTTTTTCAAAATACATATGCAAATTTTGGACTAAAAATCTGTAACTAAATAAAAGGTTAAAATGCACTAAAACTTCAGCAGAAAGAGCAGCTCCTTTGAGATGTGTTTGTAACTCAATCTTTTTTTCTTTCTTTCTTTCTCCTTTCTTTCTTTCTTTCTTTCTTTCTTTCTTTCTTTCTTTCTTTCTTTCTTTCTTTCTCTCTCTCTCTCTCTCTCTCTCTCTCTCTCTCTCTCTCTCTCTCTCTCTCTTTCTTTCTTTTCATTTGGGGATCGGTCCTTAAAGGTTAGATTATTTCACTTTGCCTGAGCAATGAGGAACACACTTTTTTTTCCTCCAATTTTTTATTAGGTATTTATTTCATTTACATTTTAAATGCCATCCCAAAAGTCCCCTATACTCTCCCCCTTCCCTCCCCACCCACTCCCACTTCTTGGTCCTGGTGTTTCCCCTGTACTGGGGCATATAAAGTTTGCAAGACCAAGGGGCCTCTCTTCCCAATGATGGCCAACTAGGCCATCTTCTGCTAAAAATGCAGCTATAGACACGAGCTCTTGAGGCACTGGTTAGTTCATATTGTTGTTCCACCTATAGAGTTGCAGACCCCTTCAGCTCCTTGGGTACTTTCTCTAGCTCCACCATTGGGGGCCCTGTGTTCAATCCAATAGCTGACTGTGAGCATCCACTTCTGTGTTTGCCAGGCAACTGCTTAGCCTCACAAGAGATAGCTATATCAGGGTCCCTTCAACAAAACCTTGCTGGCGTATGCAATAGTGTCTGCTTTTGGTGGCTGATTATGGGATGGAACCCTGGGTGGGGCAGTGTCTGGATGGTCCATCCTTTCATCTCAGCTTCAAACTTTGTCTCTGTAACTCCTTCCATGGGTGTTTTGTTCCCAATTCTAAGAAGGGGCGAATTGTCCACACTTTGCTCTTCCCTCTTCTTGAGAACACACTTTCTAGGTGCATTTTAACCATACTGTAGAATATCCTATTTTCTATCATGGCTTCACTGACACCACTCCCAGGGAATCTATTTTCTTATTGTATTTGTTATGGTTTATATTGCTGTAACAAAAAAAAATGATCAAAAGCAAGTTGGGGAGAAGAGGGTTCACCTTTCTAAATCATAGCCCCAACTGGTAAGAAGGACACATGCTCCACTATGTTCATAGCAGCCTTATTTATAATAGCCAGAAGCTGGAAAGAACCCAGATGCCCCTCAACAGAGGAATGGATACAGAAAATGTGGTACATCTACACAATGGAATACTACTCAGCTATTAAAAAGAATGAATTTATGAAATTCCTAGCCAAATGGATGGACCTGGAGGGCATCATCCTGAGTGAGGTAACACATTCACAAAGGAACTCAGACAATATGTACTCACTGATAAGTGGATATTAACCCCAAACCTAGGATACCCAAGATATAAGATACAATTTGCTAAACACATGAAACTCAAGGAGAATGAAGACTGAAGTGTGGACACTATGCCCCTCCTTAGAATTGGGAACAAAACACCCATGGAAGGAGTTACAGAGACAAACTTTGGAGCTGAGATGAAAGGATGGACCATGTAGAGACTGCCATATCCAGGGATCCACCCCGTAATCAGCATCCAAACGCTGACACCATTGCATACACTAGCAAGATTTTATTGAAAGGACCCAGATGTAGCTGTCTCTTGTGAGACTATGCCAGGGCCTAGCAAACACAGAAGTGGATGCTCACAGTCAGCTAATGGATGGAGCACAGGGCTCCCAATGGAGGAGCTAGAGAGAAAGTAGCCAAGGAGTTAAAGGGATCTGCAACCCTATAGGTGGAACAACATTATGAACTAACCAGTACCCCGGAGCTCTTGACTCTAGCTGCATATGTATCAAAAGATGGCCTAGTCAGCCATCACTGGAAAGAGAGGCCCATTGGACTTGCAAACTTTATATGCCCCAGTACAGGGGAACACCAGGGCCAAAAAGGGGGAGTGGGTGGGTAGGGGAGTGGGAGTGGGTGGGTATGGGGGACTTTTGGTATAGCATTGCAAATGTAAATGAGCTAAATACCTAATAAAAAATGGAAAAAGAAAAAAAAAGAAGAAAAGTTTGGACAGGAACCGAAGCAGAACTGGAAGTCAGGAGCTGATACAAAGGCCACGGAGGGGTGCTACTTGCTGTCTCACTTTTACATGGCTTGCTCAGCCTACTTTCTTATACAACCAGACCACCAGGCTAGGGAAAAGCACCACCCAAAAGGGGATAAGCCCTACCCCATTGATCACTAATTGAGAAAAAGCCTTAGAGCTGGATATTATGGAGTCATTTCCACAACTGAGGATCCTTTCTCGCTGATGACTCTAGTATGTGTCACACAGAAAACCATCCCATACATGTATGAAACATCATTCAGTTCTTTATCTTTCCATAGTTACTGGTGCTGTTTAAATCATACTGTATATTTCTGACAATTTCCACTCATGTTCTTTGTTGGTGATGATGGCACTTTATTTAGCTTGTTTAGCTTTTGGAGACAAAGTCTCATGTAGCCTAGGCTGACTTCCAATTCACTGTGCAAGTAAGGCTAGCCTTGAACACTAGTTCTTCCTGCCTCAGCCTCCCTGGCTCTAGGACTACAGGTTCAGTTGTGCTTTTGTAAAAGAATTGCCAGGGACAGGGAAGAAAACAGTAGTGTTCTCTGTTCTGCTCCTCCTTGAAGAAGTAAGTACCTTTACGGAAACAATCTAGCCAAAGACAGCTCCACTTCTGGACTCCTCCATAGACTCAAATGAACTTCTATGGTGCTGGTCTACCAAGAATCACTTTGCCTTTCTTTTTGCAATAGGAGAGTTGGATATAATTTACAGAAGAAAATAGTCTAAGAAGCTAAAGGAAAATGAGCAAACAAAACATGAAAGTAGAAATGGCCTGACATGTTGATGAGGTCCAATTTTAGGATCTCAAGTCTACAAACAGTGAAGCAGGCAAGTGGGAAGTTCAAAAGATTTCAGTTTTGGTGCAAAATCTTTTTTTGTTTTACACGTGATCAATAGCATGTAACTGGCAGATACATACTTTGCTGTTTGCTTCATTGCTTTTAATATGATGAGCTGTGATGCTTCACATGTGGCTGAGATTGAAGTTGTGGGGGCTAGTCTATGCTCAGACTCATAGGTGTAGTTAAAGAGAAGGCATGTTTGTCCTCTTGTGCGATGTTGATCAACTGCATCTTCTGCTTCAATCCACTCCACCCATCCAGACAAGACACAGTTCCTTATCATCAGTGCAAAGCACTGATCTAGGGTTTAACCAAGAGCTCAGCTTGGCCATACCTGTATGTAATAAGTAGAAAGACATGACTTGCCTCATGCAGTATGTTTGTACTTTTTAAAGGTTTACATGCCCCACAAAGAATTTGCCTCCCCCTTCTCTGTCTAAAGTTCTTTCTCGGGCCTTATCTTAGTGCTTCTTTCACTTGGAGAGAACAGCCATCATGTATGTCTTAATGAGTCAATCCTTCCTTGGTATATAGAATTCTGTGGTCAATTCTATATACCGTCCTAATATTTTTCCCCACTCAAACTGTTTCTGGAATGGGATGTCCGTAAAGAGTTAATATTGCTTCTCAAATTGGGAAATTTAGAATCACCCAAAGGACAGGCTACTGGTCATCTCTTTAAAGGAGTTATCTAGGCAGATTCATTGAGGTGGGAGGATCCACCATAATTGCTGATGGTGCTATTCTGTGAGCTGGGGTCCTGTAGGAATGAGAATGAAAGCTAAGAAGATCACTCATCATTCTCAGCCACTGCACTGTGGATGCAGTGTGACCAGCTTCCTCAATCCGTGTCTTGCCTTCCTTGTTCTGATACGTTATCCTTGAACTGACAACCAAATACACTTTTTCCTTCAAGAAGATTTTGTTGGGATATTTAGGGAAAGTACATAGTACAGGGACCTTCTCAATAGTAGAATATTCTCATATTGTTTTAACTTAGACTTTGAGAATTAATCACGCATATATTCATAATTTTGTCCAAGACACTCCTGGGACATTCATTCATTCCTACAAAAAGTGCCATACCCATCTCTACCAGTTGAATGCAGGAGAATTTCACTAAGACTGAAAGAGAAGGAAGAGAACTGAGATAAACCTTCTTGAAGCCAGGGCACTGTATAAGTCACAAATAAGTGATGCTTTAACCTAAAGGTCTGGAAAGCTGAGAGGGAGGCCACAGTGATATACAAAAATTAAAGCCACTTACAGGCTAAAGGCAGAAAGTTATGGAGTTTATCTAGCACCAAAGACCTCAAGTATCTTTTATACACGATGAAAGGCACTCGGTAACAAGTATAATCTACTATAAGTGAAAAGTGAGAAAATATACTGTCAAAAAGAAACAGTCCACAAAGGAGAATCAGGCATAGAAAGGATGCTCACTAACCAGAATAAGAATGAGAGTAACTATCAAAAGAGAGTCAGATGTATCACTGCAGCTGATAATTGGATGGAGACAGAGGGGGGACTCTGGTGAAGAATATTTTTCAAAGAACTCAAGGATTATTGCATTGTGAAAATTCTGTTCCTACTTATTTTGTATGTAGGCTTTGTCTAGGATCCCAGACACAAAACAGCACTGTCTGAAGAGATCAGATTATACGTTCTGAGCTATGCACTAATAGCCAGGGACCCCTGAATTCTGGGAAGGTGGTGTCAACAGTGATCTGATATAACACAGTGTTCCTGATGCTAACTGTTCAAGCAACAGATTTCACAGTGTGTACAGACGATCAACACTCGCATTGTCTCCTGGGAAATTATTGGAGAGAGGCTTAAGCATGTCTGGTTTGAAATGATTACCAGGTGACTGCGATACTTACAAAAGCATTACATTTTACTTAGGAGATTTTTTTTTAAAATGGAATTTACCCTCATTAACAAAAATAACACCCAGTCCAGAATTTTCATCATGAATTCTAATGACCTACCAAGATGAAGTGACAAAAATTTAAGAAGCATTTTTGGAACATAAGCAAAAAGTTTTGAACATGTAAGAGCTTAAAATTTTTACCTATACAAACTGATGTTTTTATATGAAATAACGGCATTTTCCCTGGGTGTAAGTCAGATATTCAGTAAATCATGATCTAGTTTTGGATCACTTTCATTCCAAATTGTTGATTTATTTTTATTTTTGGCAGTGGGGAGTAGTAATAATGGTGGTTGTGTGTGTATAATGATGTGGTGGCATGCAGAGCAGAGTGGTCTTGAGTGGTGTGGTGTAGTGCAGCGTGTGTGGTGTGGTGTGGTGCAGCATGTGTGGTGTGCTGAAGTGTGGGCATGCATGCCAAGAGACTCATATGTCTTTAAAACAAAAGTGAAGTCCATGCTCTCATTCTTCTCGGTCACCAGGCTTGAACAGTGAAGGTTTTTAACTACTGAGTGATTTTCTTTGGCCCATTACCATTTTTAAAATAAAAATTTATGTTTGGGTTCAGAATTTGGTAGTATTTGGCTACTTTAGTATTTGGGAAAAATGATATCAGGGGATTATAAAATTCTTTTTAGAACAATCACACTTTTTCTCCTATCTAAAGCATTGATAATATCTTCATATTTTTCATAACCTAAGACTTTTTGTAGCAGACTACAAGTCTGTGTGTGACTGTGCGATCTGTGAAAGACGGTGAGTGTATAATGTTCTGTTCACCTCTCATAATGTTTCCTCCCTCATTTATGTGTCTCTCTCAAGGATATTTGCTCTCCCCATGTTACTTCAGATTATACATCAGGTGTGTACACACTCATTAGGCACACTTGTATCTTTGTGCTCCAGTGATAATTTCCAAGGCAGACCTTAAAATTAAAAAAAAAAAACGTTAAAAATTAAAGTTGCCTTAAACTGCTTGAAAAGTCTTATTCAGTTCTTTGAAGTCCAGTCTTCTCATCAGAAGGAGAGGGAAAAGCTGCAATTGTCCATCACAATCCATCACCCCTTCACAATGTCGTGGTGTGACAGCAGTATCTCCCATGAGAAGACTGGGTGTCAGGAAGATTAGCTAGTATACAGCATGTTGCTGATTAGCAGTGAAGGCGAGATATGAACAAAGATGAGGTAGCTCCAGACCTGCAAGTGGTGAGTGTTGTAAAATTTTGAGGTTTGGTCTGGTGCTGTTATGTATTCAAATGCTAAATACTGACCCCCAAGATCTGGTTCAGCCCAGATGAGCATATTCGCACGTACACCGAATGATGTGGTGTAAACTTTATTCACCAATACTCTCTGACTCTATGGTGGATTGAATGTGCTTGACTATTTGGAGGCATGGCTTGTTGGAGAAAGTGTGTCAATGTGGGCAAAACCCTCCTCCTAGCTACCTGGAAGTCAGTCTTCTGTCTGCCTTTGGATGAAGATGTAGAACTCAGTTCCTCCGGTCCCATGTCTGCCTGGATGCTGCCATATTCCCTCCTTGATGATAATGGAGTGAACCTCTGTACCTGTGAGCCAGTCCCAGTTAAACGTTGTTCTTTATAAGAATTGCCTTGGTCATGGTGTCTCTTTGCAGCAATTAAACCCTAACTAAAAAAGACTCTTCAAATAAAAGTGACTGAGAGCCAATTACTGGGGAGAATAAAAGTAGGCAGGGTTTTGGTTCCCAGGCTCAAACTTGCAGGGAGGGACCTTGAATTCAAGGAAAGAACCAGGAAATGACCGATGGAGTGAATCCAGCACAGACAGGAAAACTATAGGCAAGTAACTTGAGGAACACAGCTGGGAATTATTCTCACTAGAAAAAAATACTCTAGGGGTAGTCACCCAGTAATTGTTCTAAAGCTGATTAAATAAATTGTTAGGATGCTGTCTTGATTATTAGGGGGCTGACTGGGTCATAATAAGAACTAGTAGAGTTATTGAATAAAAACAACAGTATCAACTCAAAATCATTTGCTTAGTGTTACCCTCCACATGCAGGTTTCTGAGCACCACCAACTATTTACAGTTAGTGGCTAGCTCTAAGAGCACACTGCTGGTTTCCAAGACCTGAAAATGGAATGAGTTCTGATGTCAGATAATCATCACTCATTTAGAGATGAGGAACCAAACCAGAGGAAAATAAATTCACGACAGGACTATGGTTGTTCTTTCTGAATCAGGAGAATAAACAGGGTACTAGGACTTTAAAAGGGACCACTTTGAATCCAAATGCCATGTTTTCTTTCTTTTTTATTTTAATATCACAATATATGAACCCAATTTGAAGAAAATCAGTGAAGAATAAAGTAAAAATGAGCAAGAGGGGAAGGGAGAGAAAGAGAGAGAGAAAGAGAGACAGAGAGACATAGACAGGTTGAGAGGACACAGAAAGAGACAGAGAGAGAGAGACAGAGAGCAGAGACAGAGTGAGGGACACACACACACACACACACACACACACACACACAGAGAGAGAGAGAGAGAGAGAGAGAGAGAGAGAGTGCCAATGCCAACCTGATACTGAAGGTCTAGAGACTTAATGTGAAGAAACTGTGGTTTCAAGGCCAGCCTGGGCTCCATAGTGAGTTATACAGTCAGGCTGAAAAACACGACTCTCAAAATACAACTCCAGGAAGAAAAAGAGAGCAATGTGAAAAGTTCACTCTTTCGGGGATTGTGTATCACATCATGTTCTTCACATGGCCTTTAAGAGTACTTTTTCAGTAAACATCAAATAATATAATTTCCCAAGAACCAAAGGACCAGGACAGCTGCTTTAAATAACAATATAATAAAGGAAGACATGAAGTTGAGGGTAGGGTAGAGAAGGAGTGATTGAGGGAGAATTGTGGGAAGGAGGGAGAATAAACTTGATCAAAATACCAAGATATATTGTACAAAATTTTCAAAAACTATTTTAATTACATTTTTAAAGGAATACATTTTATAAGAAGATGCAACATCATCTGTCGGCGACATCCATGGCCTGAAGTACTTGAACGGACAAAGATGATGATGATGATGAGGAGGAGGAGGAGCAGAAAGAGGAAGAGGAAGGCTGACAAGTGATGATGGATTTATGATGAATAGTGCTCAAAAAGAAAACAAAAACAAAAACAAATAAAACCTAAATTTCTGCTCACAGGTCGTGATATTACTTAGCACCATTAGACCATTAGCATTTGGTGTGAAAAATTCACTGAGTTTGGGTACAGAACAACACACATTGAGTCAGCGCAGCCATTAAAGCAGCACTTCACAATCTAGTTCACTGTTGGTTGGTTATTTCTTTTACCTCTTGAACTTTGTAGTTTTCACTGTGTCTTTGGCACATCATGAAAATCTGAAAGCTACAGGAGGAATAGCTTATTTCAAATTCTGAGAGGCTTACCTGACTGAGAGGTATTAATACCTTGCCACAAAATTAAGAAGAGCCAAGTCATTTGTTCTGGTTCTTTACAGATTAAGAGCTGAGTTTGAAAAAAACCCATCATACTCTAATGGTTGGTGATGACTAGTAATTATTAAAGTACTAATTATTACTGTAATAGGAATAACAGCTAACTCCAAAAAAAGAAAAACAACCAAAAACCAAAAAAAAAAAAAAAAAAACCAACTAAACACCATCAGCACTGATATTCAATGCAGTTTACCCTATTACATTAAATTGTTTTCTTCTTAGAGGAGGAAATTAAAAAGAAATTGGAAAATCAGACATTTTCTCCCACTCATGGTCAGCTGCAGGCAGAGCCACAGGACAGAGCCACATGAATAATGGCCTCTCAATGCCCAGACAAGCGGGTGACTCATTTGCAGACTGGCCTGCTGAATTGAATCGTAATTGCTGGCAAATTTCACAATTTTTTGGCCTCATGTTGCGAATAAAAAGAAGGAACAAACACATGCTTAATAAGCAGCTAACACATTTGTTTTGCTAGTTTGAGTAGCCTAATCTAATGTTTCAATCTTTTGATCAATAAAAGACCCAAACACCTTCCACTGACTTTTAAACCTAACAAGAAAAGGAAATGGATGCAGCAAGCTCCGTCTGGGCAACCTGTGAACAGAAAGCAAACTGCAGTGCAGTGTCCCCGAGTGTCCTTGTCTGGATGTTTCTGTCCTTCCTGTCTTCATTTAACAAATACGTATTGAGATTTGCAACACCCAGCAGACAAGGTTATGCATATGAACAAGCATACTTGTGCTACCAAGTCATCCAAGGAAGTTAAGGTACAGTGTAGAGATAGGACAGTATGTGCTTGATGACATTTGGATGGTAAAGAGCTCCAGTGATCTTGCCAGGTGGCTCTAGATGGAGAACATTTTCCTTTGGGTTAATGAGGTTGCACACGGAGACCTGGCTTGAATCTCCTCAGTATGTCCCACCCACCTACAAATTCTCCCCTCCCCCCTTTGTTTTGTGTTATTTTCTTTTCATTTTACTCTAAACCACCCCAACATCCTGAGAGTGCTTTAGCAGCATTCTACATATATTCATGCCCCTATAGTTTGATCACCCTAGTCTTTTAGAACACTAGCAATAAAATAATTTGCTATTGGTTTTTCTCCTTGCTTGTTAGCACTTCAAGCATGCTGACAATTGTTTTCAGATTCTTTTATGATTTCTTAGAATGTACACTGGGTAGTTAGGGCTTTAGAGTTTCATGTCACCCTACATTCCTTATTTTTTATACTTCCCTGTTGTCAGTAGTTATGGTCTGAATCTCCTCATACATGCCCTAGCTCACCAAAGACACTCTCCCTCTCTCCTCACCCACTGCTACGCTCTCCTTTCCCACAGAACTTGATGTCTTCCTCCTTGCTATGGTCAAAGCTCTCAGCTACAGTTTCTCAATTCCTCCTCCCCTTTCTGTTGGAGAACTTTACACAAGACATATTTTCCTTCTTTCCCTTTTAAACATGAATGTTTTTCCACAGTCTTGAAACTGTATATAGTCTCTTCCAAAGAAAAGGCTAAGCCCTCATCCTTTGCACCTCTGACAAACTGCCAATAACATCTTCAGTATTTATTTGTCTCTGTCCCTTCAGTCCTAATCTCCAGCCAGCATGCTAGTCTACATTGAAACTTCGACATACCACCCAAAGTACCCCCACCAAGGTCACAGTGGCAAGCGTGTCACTCTAAAGAGCACTCAGGACTACTGGGGGTTATCCTTTTTCTCACACTTAACAACGTCTTTCTATAAAACCTTCCTTCTTTGTAACTTCACACTATGAAATTTTTCCTGACCTTCTTCCTATACTTGGACATTACTTCTTGGTGTTCTTTAGGTACCAATTCTCTTGCACTCACAGAACTGGTCTTCCTACATCCTTCTCTTAGCAGCCCATGACTTTAATTATCATTCTTGACTCTGTTGTACTTTGTGCATCCACCTTAGGCATTTTCCCACAGCTGCCTGGTTTTCCTCTATTGGTTAGTTCCTTATGTAGACTTGGCCACACCTCTGCTTCAATATAAATCCTAGAGTTCTTTTATTTTGGTGTTAAAAATTAAATAAAATAAAAAATATAGAGGATAGAAGTAATGGTAATCAATACAGAAATTAAAAGTGGTAAAATAAATAGTGAGGAGAAAGAAAAGCAATAGATGTGGAGATTTACTAATTACCTGGATGACATTTGCTTTGTGGAGAGGTTTAACTTGACTCCTAAATAAACTGAACTCGCAGATCAGTAACCCAGTCTCCTATCCAATAGAAAACAATAATATAGTAGTTTTCAACAAGGACACATGTCTTGTTAAGATTACAAACCACAGCACTTTCACATAGTGGTTTTATTAAGAAAGACTATCAGAGATAGATAATTAGAATATAACTCCTCTAACCATTTTGTTTCGAGATAGTAATGGCTTTTACAAGATGGGATGGAAATGCCACTTAGCAGAAATGGTCCTAATAAACATACTTTAAAAATAGCAACCAGATGTGAAGAAACCTAGTAGATTAAAATTCAGGCTAAAAGTTTTCCTGGGGGCTAAAGACAAAGCCCCACTGCTGTGAAGCACAAGGACCTGAGTCTGATCCTCCCCAAACCTCAGACTTAGTAAGAGCTGAAAGTGCTAACGTCTATTTGTACTGACAGCTTTAAAGAAGTATATACAGGTGGTTAGCCCAGCACGTGCTGTCCAGCCAATCTAGCTTAATTCATGACCCTGAGGCCAGTGAGAGAACCTATCTAAAAAGCAAAAGGAAGCATGACTAACGCCAGAGATTATTCTATGACCTCTAAATGCACATGCACACCTGCACACACGCGCGCGCGCGCGCACACACACACACACACACACACACACAGAGAGAGAGAGAGAGAGAGAGAGAGAGAGAGAGAGAGAGAGAGAGAGAGAGAGAAACACAGCTCTTAAGGTTAAAAACAACTGAAAAAAGGTAGAAAAAGAATAGCCACTATTTAGAATTTCAACAGGGAGCTAAAAACACAAAACCAGATATTGAGGAGAGAAGTCTGTGGGGATGAAATTAATTTGAAACTCATAAGGAAAGAAAAGAGAGGTTTCTGAATTTAAGTTCCTAAAGAGAAGTATGTCAAGAAGGAGAAAAGAAGGTCAAGAATAAGAACTGAAGAAGTAAAGAAAACTGTCACCAAAACAAACTCAAAAATTGCAAGCAGAGAAGGTATTTCATTCAGGTAACAACAGATAAGCCAAAGAAAGGGAATGTGTCTAGACACTTCTGGGGGTTTTCAACCTTTGTAAGGCACTAAGAGTAAATGGATAAAAGGGCCTCAGTCTTTTAAGAAGAGTTTTGGCCAGTGAGCACAGAGTGACATGACAGCTTGCTAAGCTAAGTCGGGAGTAGAGTTGGTGGAAACTTTATGTACTGTTTATGCAGGAGAAAAAGTGATACCAACCTCAGACAGTGAGGATGGCGAGCACTAGAGAACGAAAATATATAATCATAAGATTAAATGATTGATACACTGGAGGATGAAGACACCAAGGGAAGAGGGAAATATAAGTCACAGAGAAAAGGAAGGACAGCTTGGCCTGGCCAGCCATGGTTATATAATGTTTGGAAATAGATTGCTTATGAAGACCCTAGAAAGGTACACTGAGAAATCTATTCAAGTCTATTCAAACCAGGTGAGATAATGTTTGTAGCAACTGCTGCAAAGAGAGATAAAGATCCCGTGCAGGACGCTCTTCTCAAGGAGCCATGTATTAGCCAAAGTAGGTTTTCAGCTTTCCTCTTAGAAAGTGACTAATGCTTGGCTTTACCTGGATGATTGTTCTATCTGTTATATTCAGAAAAGTCTAAACCTAGGAAAGCAAATAGATTTAATGTCATATCAACTCAATCAATATGAAATCTGCAGGGCTATTGGGAAGGATTATAAAGCCCTTCTAGCACATCAGAAGATCTATTAATAGTGTCTTACTTTGGTCCAAGCATAAGGGGTTGATATATTTGCTAACTCTGAAACCATAACTATAACTTAGTGAGTCACATTTTCTGATATACAGGTTAGAAGCAAAGTATTGTCTAGACATCCATCACAGACTTACATGAAAGTGGAAAAGCATGAAAGAACTGTCTTCCTTAAAAACTGTTTATCTGAAGGTCTGGGACTGATGGGAATTGAGTTTTGAAATAGAAAAAGCAGATTCTACTCATCAATCTGTGTTCTGGTTTCAAAGTCTTTTCACCCAAGTTCATCTGAGTCTGGCTTGTAAATATACTTGAACTTTAAAGGTTAAGAAGCTAATATCAACGTCCTCTCATTCCCAGAATGCTTTTTCAACTCATTTAGGAAGAGCAAAATACTGCAGCCTAGATTTTAAAGCTTTCAAAGTAAGTTAAAATAGAATATAATAGGGAGAAAGGAGAGTGAAAATGTCTCCCTACCTAAAGGAACTTGAACAGAAAGGCAGAGCACACAATATAGAGAGCACCCTTCAGACCATCCAGCCTCATCAATAATATCAATATCAGTCACCTATAAAGAGAGCAGGGAATGTGGCTGGGAGACCATTGGTATCTGCATTTGCTTCAATGCATAAATATTCACTGGGGAGAGAAGGTTGCTATATGACAAAAACTAAACCAAACCAAACCAAACCAAACCCAAAACCAAAAAAGCACCCCAAAACAGGAAGCCTGTCACCTTAGTAAATACTGAAAATGCATGCAAGAATATGTATTGAGAATATAAGTAACTTTCTAATGAACATTTCTAGAGTAATTTCTATCTTTAAGAATCACATTATTGCTTTCTGTATTCATTATAAAATTCCTCTGCCATTGGGTAATGTTCTGTTCGAGAAAAACTGTTTTTAAAGGAAACACAGGCTGGTCTTGATAAATATCAGAGAATGACCAGATGTTTCCTACTGTCTAAGCCGAAGCCATCAAAAGTATGATGGAGCTTTCAGTGCCAAAGTCATGAACAGCTTACCACCCACAGGCTTCCTAATGCAGAGCACAGCACTTCAGAACACAGCAAAGCATGTGATCTAAATAAAAGAGAAAAGAAACCAGGAAGTGAGGGGCAGATGCTAACACCATCTCACCATCCCCACAAAAAAGAATAGATGATGCTGTAGTCTTTTTTACATTCTTGGTTTCTAGAATCATATGACATCTCTACAGAGTAGAACTTAAATGTTTCTCTTCTGAGAAAAGAAAAACAAAGTGAACTCATAAAAAGGGTGAGAGAGAAAAACTGAAGGTAAGAAGAGCAAGCATATCAAACCATCTTAGTTATTTTCCCAGTTTTCTTTGTGTTGCTGTGGTAAACACCATAACCAGCAACAACTTGGGAAAGAAATGATTGGCTTTAGCTTATAGCTTATAGTGTATAATCTATCATGACAGAAACGTAGAAGCAAAAACTGAAGCATAGATCATGAGGAAGCTGACATTGGATTTCTCTTCATGGCTTCCTAAGCTTGAGTTTTCATACAACCCAGGGCCATATGCCTACGAGTGGTACTGCCCAAAGTAGGTTGCAATCTTCTACAACAATCGTTAATCAAGAAAATACCCCACAGACTATCTTCAAGTTCAATCTGATGAAACTATTTTCTCAACTGAGGTTTCCACTCCCCCAGATGACCTTTACCTATGACAGGCTGACCATAATTAACCTTTACAGCTGGGAAGTAATTTTAATATTGGATTAATCCAAAAATTTTTACTGTGCTCTTGATTGGTCTGTATTCTGACCTGATCTCAGGACCACTAGGACAAGTAAGGATGAGAGGAGAAAAGACAGGATTTCTGACTGACTGACTGACTGACTGACTGACTGACTGACTGACTGACTGAACACTACTATTGTGGCTGGTAGGCTTTTCTAAGCTTTAATTGGCTTCCTTGGCTATTGATCAGCAGCACACACGCAACCCCTTTCCCTTGAGACATACACAGAAGAACAAGCGAGAACATTCTAACACAGTAGTAGGTTCAAACTATGGTGTTAACCATGCAGCCACACACTAAGTGGCTTGCTTTTACTTTAGAGGAAAAAGAAAAGCTACTATGAGTTTATGAAAGAGGAAATGTATTACTGGATGGTTGGAGATATTCCTTAGAATAGAAGCATAAATGACAGGGGTTGTGACATGCCCTTAAGGCCCTGGAAAGAATTCCAAAATAAACTAGTGAGAGATGATCTGAGTGCACTGGACTTGAAAGATGGCAAGTCATGGGAAGAACATTGGTACAGGGGATGGAAACAGAGTCTAAGACTTCAAAGAAAAGATTCAAAGGTTTGTTAGTAGTAAGAGAAGACAATGCATGGCACAGGCAATGTTCTAAGAGATATGAAAATGGATGGAAGCATGAAAAGTATGACTTCTTTAATATAGTACCTCACTTATGAGTGATTTGGACCAGAAGTACATACCTGATTTCTGTCCAATAGATAAAAAAATTTTCTTCAAAACTATTTTATTTTGGAATGGTCTATTGAGTCAGTTAAATTTGAGGTAAGGATGGTCTCCCACATCCAAAGCTTACAGGAATATTTGATTCAATATGCTTAAGAGTCTCATAGTTCTAGGATGGAAGAGAGACTTCTTCAATATCTTAACATAAGTATACTTGTTGTATGAGATTATGATACTAAAAAATCTGACTACATTTTTGACATTTGGTTGATTAAAACTATGAATGTAGAATCAATGGGATATATATGGCAATCAATGGTCATATGCTATTATTTTATATATATATATATAATATATATATATATATATCTTATGCTATTATATGTTATATGTGTGTTATGCTAATATATTCATATGTGTATGCATATGTGTATGCGTATGCATATGCATATGCGTATGCATATGTATATGTGTATGTATTAGCATAAGACATTACAAAATGTGTTGAAGGAAAAGGGAAATAGCACACTTCTATGCAGAACCAGTGATGACTTCTGGCTCTGTAAGCACCTGTCTAAGTATTTTTTTCCAGTTGGCTGTGAGGAGAGAGGAAGTAGATGTGTTCTTAATCATTTTGCTGTCTTTGGCGATTTAACAGTCATGATTTACATTCAATATACCTTGACTTACAGAATCGAAAGAAGGTATATAGAGGAGCATGAAAAGCAGAGGTGAGTATGGGATTGGCTCCATGGAAGAGCTGCTGCCAAATAGATCAGAGACAATCTCCTAGACATGAGTTGATCTAGAAAAAAAGTGATGCAGAAGATAGAATGAAAGAAAGGCTACAGGTCCAAGAAGTGTACCCCAGTAAAATGCCATTCAATGTCAGAGAACAATGCCAGCAACCAGAAAGGAATTGGTGCCAAAGACTTGCTACTGAAGAAGAGGCAAAATTTCAAGAAAAAGTCCAGTAATCAAAGCTGAGATGAAGGCTAAGTTAAGGAGACTTTCAAACCAAAACAAAGGTAAAGAACTCTAAGAGTTGTGGAGTGTCAATGAAATTCAAAATCAAACCTGAATTATTTCAAATGGAGCTAATATATATAACTGAATGCAGATATTTATTATAGATGAATATATAAGGTTAGATTATGAAACAGTTTGCTTATTCATGCTTCTTAGGAATATATATTTGTAGTGATAACAAATTTAAGAAAATGAAAATGATACATTTGAGAAAATAAATTAAGATTAAAAACAATGGTAGTGAGTGTATCAGAAAGGGTAAAGGGTCATATTAGGGAAAGAGTTGTCTTAAGAAAAATGGCTTCATCAAGTAGATGAATAGAAAAGACAACAAGTTACTTTGGATGATTGAATTACATTAAAAATCGACCTTAACTGGGAAGTGAAACAGTAGAAAATAAGATTGAGAAGAGAAACATATATCAGGAATGAAGAACACGGCTGGAAAGATCATAGATGCATTACTAGCATAGACAGAGACATCTGATATCCCATATAATATTTCCTCTTTTGTCTTATAAGCTCCTTTCACAAAAATCATGTAAATTGTTTGTGACATATAGAAACTCCTTATGCAAACAGTATTGGGGAATCAAGGATAAATCATGGGAGAACAGAAGTGAGACGTAAGAGATGAGTGGGGAGAGAATGGATTTGAATAGGATTCTGAACAAGAAGGAAGCTAGGACCATCAATCCCACAAATCCTGAGTGACAGCGTGACATTATCTGGCACTGGAGTGGTATCACTGTTGCCTTAACATGGCTGACCACGTCATGTGGGATGGGGGGGGGGAACAAAGAAATAAAAATGGGGAGAAGATGGGAGAAGTAGAAAGAGGAAATAATGCGATACAAAACTTGCATAAGAAAAAGAAAAAAATGAAGGCTTAGGAATTATCAAGCTTAATCAAAGCAGAAGTTTAACTCAGGCCACTGCTGACAGCGCTAGTCAGGGAAGATAAAAGAGACCACGGAGTGCCTTTACAGAGAAATAAAAGGACACTAATTCCATTTTGATATTTGTGTTAATAATTTATCATAAAACAAGATGTGGTTGTCATCATACTCTATATTCTGCCCAAGGTGCTGCTCCCCTGGAAGAGGGTCAGGATCTAGGCTTGCTATGCCTCTGACCTTCTGGCTCTGATGATTGATAAAGAAAAGTCATGCTTTAAATAAATCATCCAGGAGCACTAGGGGTCAGGCTCCTGACCATTGTCAGGCTTGGAATGAGAGGGAAGTGCATCATTAATCAGTCTACAGAGATGGCATGGGAATGAGACAAGGCAATGACCTCCTACCCTGTGTGACTCCTTGTAGTCCCATATTCCCCTATCAAGAGATCTCCCAAACTCCTTAGTGCCGTTCCTCCTACAGTTCAAAAGAAGATGCTATTGTGGACCTTAGGACACACAGTACAAACAGGCTTTGGAGAATTAAAATAGCTAAACTGTTAGAGAGGGCACTGACTAAGTCATTAACCAGGGAATTGAAATTTTAAAATCTTGAAAGGCTTCTAAATAACTAGAAAGTGAGAAATGAGGACAGGATACTTTTAAATGACATTAAATATACAGCAATTACAATATTAAACATAAATGATTGTTACAACCATTTTTCAAGGACCTTACCCAATGCTAAAATACTATCTATATTCCATAATCCACTTCATATTTCTCTCAGTCATGTTACAGGGTAACTATAATCTTTGTTTATGGAGGCCCACGTGTTGTATTCAAAAGATAGTCATTTTGTGTAATCCCGTGATCAACTCTGAAAATACTAGTATTCAGAAGCTGTATCATATTTCATCATGCTGGAAGAACAGGATGGGCATTGCTAGTCGTGGAGTTTAATTCAGTTTAAGGAGTTGTACCTGTTTACTTCAGTTAAGAAGATCGATAAGTTCAAGATTAATTATAAAAGGATCATCTCCTTAGATCTTCAAGTTGACATGGAGTAGGTAACAAGAAAGAGCGGAAATCTCTGAGCTAAGTATGAGTATGATCAGTAAAGAGGCAAGAGTGGCCAAAGCCAACAACAGGAACTTTATGGGCTCTTAGAGTGAAGGCTGTGTAACTCAGCAGTTCAGCTCAGACAGTGAAGCGTGTGGAAGCAGCAGCAGGCTTATGATTATAGGGACATTGGTGGAAAGAAAAGCAGGGTCTGATGGGTTAGTAAAAAGTGAAACAGAAATTTAGGCAGTATGGGGAGTACACCAAGCTATGGATGTCAAATCCTTTTGATCCCTGAGCACATCTGATTTTTCCCCCAGTATCTGAAACAAAATATCCTCACAAAAGCAATCTAAGAGAAAAGACTTTATCCTGCTACTCAGCTCTGGCCATAGTCCATCATGACAGGTCAGGTCAAGGGCACAGACCATCACGACAGGGATATTCCAGAGACAGGGACTTAAACAACTGGTCACATTGCTTCCACAGTCAAGAAGCAAAGTGGTTGATGCTCACCTCACTCTGTCTTTCTGGTACAGGCCATGATCCAAGCCCAGGAGGTGCTGCTGCTATCCACAGCAGGTGGGCCTTTTCACCTCAATTAACCTACCAAAGATTATGCCGGACAGGAATGCCCAGAGGCCCATCTCTTAAGTGATTCTAGATTTCATCAAGTTGACAACTGAGATTTAGAGTGAAACAGCAACTACCCAAACTAACGGTCCATAGCAATCATTACCTGGCCAATTGGAAAGGCCCACAGACACACTTCCTCTTAAGGTAGAGGATCCAGACAATTTTTTTTTATTATTATTAAAAATTATATAAAAGGTGTATTCTTATGAGTGTATTTTGGTAAACAATACACTATATATTAGGAATTACATTTCAGAAACTCAACTGACTCTTTTAGCTCACACCTACTCAAGGATAGTATAGTTAAGGGGTCTTGATTTAAGGAAGCTTTTGACCTATGCTCTACATCTTTTAATCCTTATTGATTAATTTAACCTTTTTTATAAAGACTATGTCATGTACAAAAGAATCAACAATGTTTCTGTTTGTCACATTCTCTATACCAATAGTCTCTCGAAGTGAAAGAAAGTAAATTGACTTATTTTAAAAATGGAATATTCAACAGCACAGGAAATAATACAGTTGGTGAATCATAGAAGACTTTGGATTGAGTCAAAGTTCCGGCTTTGGGTCTTTGCTCAGCCATTTAAAACTCATACAGAGAGAAGTTGACTTAAGTTCTTCAAGTGTCAGTTTTGTCATTATAAAGCGAGGATAATCCTTGCACAAATTGTGTGGGGACTTTTTGAGGCTAAAGTAAGTTAATGTGTACTGGACCCTCGGCACTCAGTCGGATACACTGGGCAAATGTTGATAAGGAGCACGAAGAGGCACAGCCATAGAAACCTTTATACATGGAACTACAAGTCCTGTATCTTACTGTGGCTCTGCCATTAATTTGCTGCATGACCTTTATAAAGGTCAGCATCTCATGGTTTCCTCCTCTATTTTAGAAGTTCAAGTGTACACAGTCTGCAAGACTGACTTTACTTCGGATGCAAATTACAAGTTCCACATTCCCTCCAGGCACCCTTAGAATCCCAAATTCACAGGACTCAGAACATAGTGAGAGTTTGTAGACTCACGGATACAGTTTATTAAAACTAAAAAATACCAATGAAAAGTTGCTGAGCAAACGGATACACGGAGAGGAGCCCGAGAAACTTCTAAGCACAAGCTGCCGTCTGGTCTCTTCCAGGGAAAATGTGGGCAGCCTCTTCTCTTAGAAGCAAAGTGTCACAATGCGCATGGAGTGCGTCCAAAAGCAAAGCTCACCCCAGCCTTGCTAAACAGAGTTTGCATGGGCTGCAGGATCCACTGGCTAAACGTTTCAGGCGCTGTGGCAATCAGGTTGATATTGCATATCATACTTTCTGGCTCTGCTCAATTCCCCAGGTAAAAAGAGACTGTCTTCGGCAGGCCATTCAAAGGGCTTACAGATGACAACACCCAAGAGTAACAGGCAATCTTCTCTTTGATCAAGGTTAACATCATTACTATATACTTCGAAGAGCTGTACTTTCAGCCCTAACATTCCTGCCCAGTAGCCTGCAAACGTCTATTAACAAAAATCTACAGCTAGAGATGAATTCTTGGTATGGATTTAAACCTATATCACACACACAGACACACACACACACACACACACACACATGTTCTGACAGATAAATATCTCTGTGCTCTATGTTTATTATTGTTTCAGTTTCTTTGAGATAAATTTAATCAAACTACTATATTTATTCCACTCAGTCAACCCCTAAATGAGCCATAGCTAACATGTCCTATGAAAAGGATGGTTCTGGAAGGTTGCTGGCAGTTGTGGTGGAAACCCAATTCTACCAGAACAGTACTATTAGAACACAGCCACCTTCAGTGGCTTATACTTTGCCTGTGGGTGATTTTGTACTACAAGAGATACTGACTTGCAAATTTAAAATGTTTCTTATCCAGCTATTCACAGGGGCAAGAAAAAAAACCAATTCCTGAACTTGTGTGCCATTATGATTTATGACCTCTGGAGAATACGCTTGTAATGTTACCTTCCACCCCTCGAAAGCATAACCTTCTACCTTTTCATCCTCTCTAACATAAACATGCCACAATATTAGACAGTTTACATCCCAGGCACTGAGTAACTCTTTCCAAGGGAGACTGTGGTATTGTTCTGGTGAGTGTCCTTCCAAAAAGGATGCCAGAAGATCACACTTCCTGGGTCAGCATCCGAGTCATCAGAGATACCTAGACTGTAGCGCATTAAGCTTGTGAGTCGTGTCTCCAAACTCGTAACTATACTAGGAAGTGCCTTTCTTGTGAGATAGCCTTTCTGCTATGGCACGATAGAAGGATTTTTGTGATACCACGGTATAAAGAGAACAGAAGCATGTGATATAGCTGGTAAAAGTTGAGTTCTAGCTTAACAAGAGGCAAGTGTTTTTCCTAGATAGGCAAAAGTCAAGCCTCTTGGTCCAGATACACTAACAGGACCTCACTGGAGACCAAAACTTCATCAGGTAGAAGATTTGATAGAGAAGCAAGTACAGATAATAGGGAGTACAAATGTGGTCAACTCAAACTCAGTGGGTACCTGTCTTCTTTCTGCTGAAAGAAATAATATCTAATAATAAATACTTAAATAATAATATTCCCGTGTGAAGAAATACATAGAAAGCCATTCAGGTTGCCACAGAGGTCGGGTTGGAGTCGGGTGGAGACTGAGGGGCATGGCACACTGGCTCCTGAATATGGGTAAGATTGATTCCCCACGGCCCATACTCTTATCGTGACCAGTGCTGAGACAGAAACAGAAGTTTGGGACTTCCTTGGAGTTTCACTCTATTAATGACGAGTCCCTCTGCATGAAGAGATGATCACAATACAGGGTATCTTTCTTCAACTATAGAGCATGCCAGCGAGACATAATCAGATTCTTCAGTTTTCTGCTTCCTAGAAATTAATAAGCCTAATAATCATTTAAAATTGATTTTCAAGAGGCCACTCATTTTCTCATATGCACATAAGAAGCACTTAGAAACTGCTTTTGCTACAAAGCACTGACTCCTTAGTTGGGCCCATAAGATAACAAAAAGTGATGAAACGTTGCATCTCCAGCTACATTTTGTGTTGTTTCTTACCCCTGCATACAGTAATATTAATCACTTGAGAAATACACCCCCCCAAAACTGTTGACACATAACCTATATCATTTTTTCTCATGATTGAAAGTAAAAAGATGAGAGTAAAAAGACATCATATGGTTAGCTCTAAAGCTCCAAAATTTTGACCCCTCTCTCCCAACACTCATACAAAGCATACAAAATTCTGCTGTCAGAATCCTAAGCTGATAGATGCATTGGATTCAGGAGCAGCAGCATACAGGACTGACCACATCTGGAGAAGGGCAATTGACAGGCTGCACCCTCAAGGAGTAAAGTCAGCTTGTCTTCTTCATCAATAAGGACTTTTTGTTGAACCCCTCTCATAGCCAGGGCTGAGACAGGGATCAAGGAAATACTTGACATGGACTGATTTGTTATTTCTACCTCTTGCTCATTGACTCAAATCTACCTCTTAAGGTTCTTGCTAATATATAGATCTCAAAGATATCCATCTTTGATACCACCTAGACCAGCTCTTAATTGTTTTCTCTTTCCAGCATGCATATTGATCATCTTTCTTTTTCCCTGATTTCACCATTACTTAGTGTTGTGCTTGACCCAATGGGCATGGGTAGACACTCCTAGGCTGCAGTGGCTGCCAGAGTCAGAGATTTTTGCCTGTAAACTCTGATGGCAAGAATAATTAAGTTTAATCACATGCTGATATCAAGTTGTGCCCTGCTCTTATGTTGTGCAAAGAGTGACTTTCAGGCTTTGTTTTGTACTAGGTGACTCCCTTTTCTCATTTTTTAATTTAAACATAATTATATCATTTCCACTTCCCTTCCCTCCTTCAACTTTTTCCTGTGTTTCCTTCCCTTGCTCTCTTTCAAATTATAATTTCTACCTCTTTAATTATTGTTATAAACAAGACCTGAACAAGGTCAATACCAATAAATGCTGTTAGTGCAATAGAGAAGATTTAATTGTACCTTAACGATACTCAAAGAACTACAGAGACTCCATATAAAACACCTCAGACTGGGGAAAGTGTGTAATCCCATTATCTGAACCACACAAAGAGGAACACCTCACACTGTGGTGGCTACAGCTACAGTCTCTTGTCATGTGACCACTCAATGTGTGTGCCAAGGACCTATAGGCATAGAACTTCTGATAATCCCCAAGGACTTATCTCTCCTTGGTCCTTCTAATGAGGCAGCCTACTCAAGTTACTGGCCACCCATTTGTCCATGTGAATGAGATTCTGCACTTTCTCTGCTGCCTCCACAGTCTTGGGCCCCCTTTATATAGCTTTATGCAGCCTTAAGGCTGGGCTCAGTTCTGACCCTGTAGTTTGACTCTAGCGTGTGTTCTGTATGCAATCCCTACAGAGATGCTCTTTACATCTTCATCTGCCTTTGCCTCTATTTCCTGTTTAAGCTCCTTTGAACCCCTTTACCTCTGTATGTCCTTTGAAAGACTGGTATAGATATGATGTAACCTACAAATATACATATATTGGTATTTCTGTGTGGTGTGTGATCTGAGAATTTGTAGGAGTACTTAAGACTGAAATAAGAGAACCTATGTTTGCCAACAGCCAGTTATCAAGGGAAATCTGGAATCCTTGGCAAATTTCAACCAAGCAAACCAATATAGCTTGTGAATTTAATATTATTCAATAATTCTGACATTTTGGAAAGACAAAATATGACCTCCTGCATTTCTGACATAGCACACATACAATAACACATAAAGTATGAGCATTGATACATTCTAAAACTCTAATTCGTGTTGTGACTCTCACAACAGTGCTGACACCCTTCCTCCCATCTGTTTTAATTACTGTCCTGATCATCTCAATGTCTTGTTCTTGTCATCAAACCTCATGAATTATCCACATACAGTTTTTGTCCCACAAATTCCTTGGGTTTATTCTGATTGTTTTCCACAGCCACAGACATCATACTATAAAGGGACTAAACCTATAATCCTTGGACAATTAGGCAGATAAATTATCAAATGGATTTAATTTGCTACCCCTTTGTCTCTATGCCTCACATCATGTGTCTTTCTGCAGTGTTATCTCTGAAGAAGGGGCTCCTGTTTATAATCTTCTTGAATCTGGTAGATTCTAATTTCTTGCTTTGCTCAGTACAGGGCAAGGGATGGTGTCCAGTTCTCTTCCTAGGCCTAATCTACATTTTGCCTTATAATCTCTCAGTTTTAGAAGCCTAGGCAACCCTGAGGGAAGATAAATGCCATCTGACCTATTTTGTTACAGTCAACTTTTAGCCAATATCCAATAACCAGCAATTTCCCACTGATCCACCAACTAAGCACAGATGATCCCGTAAAGTCAGCCAAGACCAACTGGGTCAGAGCCAGAAAAGCTACTGGTATTCTGATAAACAACAATAAATATTTTGTTTTAAATCACAGAATTTGAAATAGTCTATTACCTACAGTAGCTAAAATTGTACCTCAATAAGGTTCTACTAATGACATCACACCCAATTAACCAGTAGATTCTTTTAATTTTTATATAAATTTGATGAAATGACTTCTTAACTTACCAATACATATTCTATATATTAACATTTTCCTCTTAATTTAATACAAATGTTTCCACCTCCACTTCAGGTACTTACTTTCTCTTTCATGAACTATTACAAGAAGAAAAGTCAAGAATGTCCTAGACTTAATCTAACAATTTATTTATTATTCCTCCCAAGCACAATCTACAATGAAATGAGTTTAGTATTTGATAAATGTCACTGTCATTTGTTGCAGCTGTCTATTCCGAGAGCATGTGAACAATACTTTGTGAACTCGATGACAAAGTGTTGTATTTATAGGCCTTTTGCTCGTTAGTCATCTGTTAAATAAAATTTAAGTGAATGGTTTTAAATTTTTTAACTTCTCCTCCTCCTCCTCCTCTCCCTCCTCCTCCTCCTCCTCCTCCTCCTCCTCCTCCTCCTCCTCCTCCTCCTCTTCCTCTTCCTCCTCCTCCTCCTTCTTCTTATGTGACTTAAAGAAGGAAAGATTTGTTTGGGCTTATGGGTCCAGGGGTTGCAGTGTATCATGTCAGGAAGGTATGGCAGCTACAGGTTGTTCAAATGCTCACTCGACTCCCTTCTCCTTTTTATTCAGTCTGGTATTCTAGCTCAGGGAATGCTATAAGCCACACCTAGGGTAGATCAATGACAATTAATATCCTCTGGTTAATGCTTCACACAGATGCCCACAGATATATTTCTATAGTAATTCTAAAGCTTATTAATTTGGCAGTTAAGATTAACCATGCTGAAAAATCTAAATATTAAGAGATATTAATTCATTGACTCACATTTGCATGTATACTCTAATAATAAATATAAGCAGAAATTAGCATGGTGTTCTTCTAAAGATTTATGAAAAGAAGAAAACAGAAAATCTGGTCTGCATATTGATAATTATAGAGCAAGACATCCATGATAATATGTTCTGCATCAAGACGGAACTCCACACATTAAAGGAAGCATTTAATTAAAAGTGGATGTTAAACTTTTATCAGACAGTCACAGAACTATACCAGGCATCAAAATTTTCTTCTCTTGGATTAAAATACATGTAAGTTTTGTGCTATTTTAAAATACTGAAGGAAGCAAGACCAAACCTCTTTTCTTCTTTTCCTACACAGTATCAGAACTGTGGAGGTTTGAGTAAACTTATCCTTGCTACGGAATCATTAATATACACTTATATGTAGTCTGACTACTTCTATAGAAAGTTGGTGCTGCGTATTGATGAATAGCTATAAGCATCAAGCCATGAGCGCTTTAATGGGTTTAACATTTCTGGTCACAGCCTAGGGAATTAGACTCATTCATTCCCAAATGAAGACTGTGAAATCTATCATTTAGCATCTTCTGTCTCCAATGCATGAGTAGGCTGAAGTGAGACATGCTAAAGCCCATAGTTAGTCTGATTAAGCAAAACAAAGTTATTGCAAATGATGAGTTTGATCATTTTGTAGAAGAGATTTTGTGGCACCTATAAACAGCTCTCTAGGGGTGGCTAACTATTCCTTAATAATTGGCTATTTTCAAGAAAATCTTTATAGGCAATCTACATAATTTGTGTAGCATTCACCAGATTTCTTCTGTTGTTAAAATGAGAAATTATATTATTCAACAAGTGAGCAAAAGCTATTTGGTGTATAATTAGAGTTCATCACTGTCAAAGTAATTTAGAGTAATGAATTTTTTATGAAAGCCAAATTCATGCAATTGGCAGACTAAAATTACTATAATTGTATTAGTCTGTGATTATGGAAATCCAATAAGGCAACCAACCAAGAAAACTAAAATGAGATACTTTCAAACATTACATTCAGCATCAACGTCAAACTTTTCTAGGCTGTAGTAAGTTATATGTATATAAGTATATATATGTATATATATGTAGTAAGTTATATGTGTGCTGGAAGATACTTCAGAAGACCAGTGACTTAATGGTCTGTTCAGACCTCAAAAGCATTAGCGCCTGCAAGGAAGGCAGCATGGCAAAGCATCTAAAGAACAGGTCGCTGCTTCTAGTTGCTATATGACTAAGACAATTCTGCATCTTATCAAATAAAATAATTTCAAGAACTAAATGAAATAATCAATGTAAGAAAATTATTACAATTCTGAGAAAAAAACCAGTTGTATGGATAAGCTAACATATTACTCATCATTAAAAATACCAAAAATTGCTTTCTGACTGATATTTGATACAACATAGTCCACTCTGTAGGATCTAATGGCATCTGGTTAGTTATAATTCCTGTGAATTCTCTAATGTAAAAGACATTGTCTAGTCAGTCACCACATTCATGAGGTGTTATAATTTCTATAAAGTCTTTGATGTGTAACGGGGCTTGGTGGTGCACACTTTTAACCCCAACACTCAGAAGATAGAGGCAAGATGATCTTTGTGAGTTTATGTCCATCCTGGTCTACATAGGGAGTTCCAGGCCAACTAGGGTTACAGAGTGAAGCCTTGTCTCTAAATAAATAAGTATCCGATGTTAAAGATTTTCTCTAGCTTGTCACTGTATTCATCAGGTCTAGACCAATGCCTAGCATGGTGGGAGCATGATGAAATTTTGATGTGAAATAATGAAATAATTACTAGGTTAGTCCATTGACAGCAGATTAGACCTCCAGTGATGTAAGTGAATTTGACATGCTTTTAGACTATTCTTTGAAGTTTGTGCATTTCATAAGTTGGTATTAGCTTCAGTTTTAACCTGTTACTTTTAGTTTTTTTCTGACTGTGTGAGCATTTCTTGTTATTGTTTGCATGTTGTTTTAGTTTTGTGAATGCCCTTTTTTTTAAGAGTTCATTCAGGTACAATATCTCATAATTTCCCCTCATCTGGGAATGTTTTTATTTACTCTTCATTTCTGGGAGATAGTTTCATGGGTATAGGATCAGTTTTCTTTTTTCTGGCAATGATAAGATCATGTATTCATTCTGGCCTCCATTGTTTCTAAAGGATGAATTTATTTAATTCAATATGTTCTTCGTCAATATAAAATGTACCATTTACCTATGGTTTTAAAGACATTTTTCATGAGGATTGGAGAGATGACTCAGTGGTTAAAAGCACTCTCTCTGCTCTCTCAGAAGATCCAGGTTCAGGTTCCAGTACCCACACAAAGGCTTAGAACAACATCTTATGCTTGGGGACTCAATGCTTTGTCTCTGGTTCCTTGGTCAACAAAGCATTCACATAGCACACATAAGTGCATGCAGGTGAAATACTTATGTACATAAATAAACATAATTTTTAAAATATTGTTTTCTTGTTTCTTATTTTAAAGCTACTTGATTATGACATGGCCTAGTGTATATTTATATAGCATTATTCTATATTTGTCTTTTAACCAACTCTTGAACCTGTGATTTCTATCATTGGCAAATTTTTGGAAACTTTCATTTACTATGCTTTTCTCTTACTGATTTGTCAAGTCTACACTTTTTGCTCTGTTTCTACCACTTGGGAATACCAATTAGTCCTTTGTTATTGTCTTATGAATTTGTTTTTTATCTAGCTTCTGAAGTTCAGCATGAGAAAGATCTGTCTTTAAGCCCACTCTTTCTATCCTATCATGCCTACACAACTGTTGAGGTTACCCAGGGAGATTGACATGTTACAAAGTCTCCTAAGGACTTTCATATAGCTTTACTACTTAGCTGAAATTGGGTCTCTTTTTGCTCTTATTGTCTTTTTATTTTCTGACATCAAGATATTATATAATTGATGTTAAAACTTTATTACGTGGTGTTTACAATTTTTTGTTTGTTTTTGTTTACTTTTTTTTTGATAGAGGGTTTCTCTGTGTAACCCTGAACTTCCAGAAACTGTATATATGAATCAAGCTGTTCTTGAATGCACAGATATCCTCTTGCCTCTGTCTCCTGAGTGCTGGGATCAAAGAGCCATCACATGACATTCTTTACAGTTCTTATTGAGTGGTTCTAACATCTGATGCCATTGTTATTGATTGTGGTTGATTATCTTATTATAATCAAATTATGGATTTCCTGAGATTCTTATGACAAAGACTTTAAGGACATTCTAGGTTTTTTGAAATGATTCTGTTGTCCCTGTTCTATTTCCCCAAGTGGGTTTTTATCTAGTTGCCTGAACTTTGGTCCGTGGCAGTTTGGGTTTCAGAGCCCTGGTGGTGCTATTCAGGTCTGCCCAGGTGAACTGGTGCTGTCGAGCATCCTTCTTGGAGCTTCTCAGTGTCATGTGAGAAGGAATGAGAGATGCTAGCATCAGCTCTTATGTTTTTTTTTTTATCAGTTTCCTAGGATACTAAATAAATAAAATTTAATGTAGCTAAATAGAATTTTATCATTTTCACCTGTCTCTTTTTATTTAATTTGGCCTATGCCTAAATGGGCATGTATAATTTATGAAAATTTTCTCTACTCAGGGGTTATCAATAGTTACAGATCTTAATTAAACATTTAACCTTTTCTTTTCACATGTTTACAGTACCTTTTAAACCGTGATTTTAAAGTTAGAGTTCTCAATTTTAGGTGAACATGTTGACTAATTTGTAGAACTAATCTTATCACAGCACCTTAATATGATATTGAAATGTCTAATTACTGCAGTCAAACAACATTTAAATAGAGATTAGAAAGAGGAAAAAAACTAGTTATGACTACATAAATACCACAAAGAGTATACAGAACCCGTTTCATGACTAACAAAGCATGTCTATATGATTGTCTACATACTCTTTATGTAGCAAAGGTTGGCCTTAAACTCCTAAACATCTTGTTTCTACCTCCCAAATCCTGGGATTTGGGGATACACCATTTGCATATTCTTGTGGAAATTATGTGTGGTCATTTTGTAAGTATTCCCTCTGTAGCCAGTTATGCATGTTTCTGTCCAAGCTCTATGTTCAAGATTTAAAAACAAAAAGAAACCATGTGAGGTTTCTCTCTCCCTGCTGCTGCTGCTGTGCAATGAGGAGAGCAGAGCCCTGACTAAACACATGAATGAGAAATGAACACAGAGAAGTTGCCAGTGAGCTTTGATAAAAATGCAAAAGCTATTTAAAGAAGGATTGATAACCTTTTCAATAAAGGGTGCTTCGGCAAGGAGTTATTCTCACAGCAATCTGTAAGTAAGTGAGACCTCTGTCAAAACAATACAGCTTACTTGAAAACTGACCCAAAATGACTTAGAGACTTATAATATAAACCTTTTAGAAGCCATGAAGGAAAAAGTATATAAGGCTAAGAACATGCATATAATTTTTAGACGACACCAAAAGTATGATCTATAAGAGGAGAAATTAATAAATTGTCTTGAGTCCATAGGTTTTGAGATTCACTCAACGCATAAAACATAGCAACCATTTGTGGTCTAATGCTGATTGATTACACAATCATATAGTTGAAAGCAACTGAACGCATGATTTAAATTCTACTTAATAAATTCTCACTTGCTAAATGTTCTTCTATAACATATTCAAATAAGCATTTTTTCATATCTTCTCACTGCAGATTATCATTTATCACTTGAAACACATGATACTATGCTACTCTCTGTTGACTAAGTTACCAAGATGAAACAGAACAAAAACATATTGAATAAAAACACCTATAAGCTTGGGTATTTACTGGGAAAACAGAAGTTGGATGGCTGATTTGTTTATATGATTGAAGGAGACATGAGAAACAAAATGCAGGATGTGGAATTCTCATGAACGGGTGGCTGGATGTATAGATGGTATGCATTGCTCTGAGAGTAGCTAAGCAATAAATGCTTTGTTTTGACCTTTGTAAAAGATTATAGGTTATGTAGTATGAGTAACAAGAATATGTTTTCTTCCTTATGCAAAAATGAAAATGTGATAGATAACTATGAAGAAATGAACCAGGTTATTACAATAAAACTTAATAAGCACCAAAATACCAAAATCACATGTCATATTAAATGTTAAGTGTCCAAAAGCAAAACCACACCCTAATTATCAGTTGTTCCATGGTGCCTGGAAGAAATATGTCCTGACTACTCTTAAACCCACCCCACAGTAGATGGTACTTTGAGCTAAAATTATCCCTGGGCTCTCAGTAACCCCAACTGATGTCATCACTTGGAAAATAGCAGGAAACAGTCCCTGTGTTAAGTCTTACATAATTACTTTTTCAAAAGCCTGAGTATCCTGTTTCCTTGTCACCAGGGGAAAAACAGACTTCCCAAGTGAGGATGCTGACAGACTTCAGGAAGCTGTTGGAGGCATGGGCCCTCTGACTTGGCTTGGAAGAGGACCAGGAAACCTAATGCAGAGAAAAGATACACTGGAGGAGAAACATAGGCTTTAGGTCCCACATTTAATACCATAGAGCAAGTTAGGAGCTAGATCTGGTTGAACCAGAACCTACTTGTAAAGATTTTATTTCTCTTTTGTTCCAAACCTCTAGCACTCCCTAAACAAGAAACTGAGGGGAATGAAAAAGTTTTTTTTCTGAAGGAAGAAAGGTCTCTTTCATTGCTGTCTTAGTCACAGGTGCCTTCATAGAGGACTTCAGCGGGAATTGTATCTAGGCTATTCTACTTCCTGCCTAAAACTACAGAAGCTTACAGAAAGTGGAGCCATTGATTGGAAGGGGGGTCTTGTAAAGCACAGCAACAATGGAGGAGGAATGGAGGACATGAGCTTTTTCCACATTTTTTTCCACAATGATAGAAAAACATCCAACTGATCTTTTACAATTAGTCAAAATTCACTATTGCTTTTGGAGAAGATTAAAAAAAGGTGAAGGAGGAGAAAGAAGAGGAGGAGGAAGAAGAAGGAGGAGAGGGAGAGGGAGAAGGAGAAGGAGAAGGAAAAAAGGAGAGGGAGGAGGAGGAGATAGGAGAAGGAGGAGGAGGAGGAGGAGGAGGAGGAGGCATGTTTAACTGTGCCTACAGTGGGCTGGCAGAGTGACTGCAAAATATTCAAACATCTTCCCAGAGGCCACAGAGCTAGAGAGGAACCATCCCCAGACCTGAAGAGAACAAGGAATGCAGATCTGGGTCAGCAAAAGAGCAGCCCTGGCAGCCAGGGTTGGCCACCTAAGCACTGCTGGGATGAGGGTTCTCTTTCCCATTCACAGACTTGTCCCATTCCCAAGGACACCAATGCTGGGATATTTTAAGCTAACTCATCACAAACCAGGGAAGTGTTAATGTCAACTTGGTTTGGCAAAGTTCCTGACTCACCGCCTGATTTCTGTTAATGTCATTAGGAATTCTACCCGCTGGGTTCCCTAATAGTTGAAGTTACATCAAACACATTCCACAAGTCAGAATTTGGCATTGTAAACACATGAATCAGGGAGAGCTGGATTGGAAAACATGTCATTATATCCCTAGTCTTCTGATATAAACCCCCAAACACTGAACAGGTTGTAGAAAACAACTCAAGAGTTAACGAACAAATAGTGCCGTCTTAAGTCACCAACATTGATTTTTCCAAGATAAAACTTTATTGGAGACAGCAAGGAGTATACTGAAAGTGGGGGAGCCATGCCTTCATTCCATAACTGCAATCAGATGCTCTCCTCTGAGAGAGAGTGTGTGGGGAGCCAAGGTGAGAAGCAGGTATGATTCACACCCCAACTGCTTGGAGAGTGCTTATATGACAGTCTTTTTCTCGATTTTATTTTTTCTCAGTTCTTCAACACACACTTTGGCTTCATTTGGGGGAAAATTAAACAAAAGAACAGAATTTCCCTCCCCCAGAGTTACTTATGAAATGACACAGCTGCCCTTTTCTTTGAAGGGATTCTTGTCTTCTGGGATTCCCTTTACCAGAGGATCCTCTCCAGAACGTTCTTCAATGTAGTTCTTTATTTCCTCAGAACATTTAGATACCTATAGTATAGGGAGAGGGGATCAAAAGAAATAAATTATGACAAGGAAATTGAACTTTGCCACTGGTTTTTGTAAGGTTCATATAGTTTAATAAACCATCATATTTCTAAAAAAATATTTTCCTACTCTAAGATTATTATTCTATTTATATGTCATATAATCTTTGAGAAAAATATTGTTCAAGAAACAAATAATTGAAAGTCATTGTATTAATAGTTCACCCATGATCTTCTATTCATACTTGTCCCATGATTTCCTTACTCTCTAAGACGCGAATATAACAGAGCTACCACGTTCAAAATCTCTGGATACCAGGCAGCTATAAGGCAGTTCCCAGGTGTTAAGGGTGTGCCACACCCCATGTCTCATGCAAGGGGGCATGCCGTACTCCAGAATTCCATGGAGTCACAGCTAGAGTCATAGAAGCAGCAGGGAAAGGCTGACAGGGATGTTAGAATTTCCTATCCAACTCACTCTGAGTCTTGCCTCAAAACCCCTCTGATGAGTAAACAAATATTATATTAAAAGCTTCCCTAGAGGCTTAGCAGGGTAAACTGAGACTCTGGAATTTAGGGAATCTGCTTAAACTTTTCTTCTCATGGGACAGGATTGAATTGTCTCTCTAAGAATTCTATCCTTAAGAGACAAGTTGCAGGTTTATTTTTTTTTTAAAGAGAGACTAAATTGGAAATGAAGAGTGAGACTGAGTGTCTTCAGAACAGTCTGTTTTGCAAGTGGTAAGTTTAAAGTAAAAGTTAGAGACTGATGAAAAGTAGCCTTTGAGTGACTCTCTCTAAATGTGCTTACATATGCATCTCCAAAATGCACCAGTAATAAGCACGTGTAGATAGCACAGTGTTAACGCATTTTGCATAATTATGAAAAATAAACTACTAATTAAAAAGTGGCATTCAAAAATAAACAGAAATAGGAATCTTATCGTTTCATTATTTCCTCCCCATACCCTAAAGTACTGTTTGCACGGCCGCGTGTGGGACCCACTGATCCAAAATGGAAAACTAGGTCAAACAGTTACAGGAATTAAAATATGATAATAAATACTATCTTTCCAAAAATCTAACTACTGCTAGCATTTCTAGTGTGTATGTTCTAAGGGAGTTCTCAGTGCTAATAAGGGAGTGTTTAAATCCGGAGTCTGTGGTCCCAGACGGATCGGATCCCGGTACGGTATGATCCGATCCGGGTCCCCACTCTTCCTGCAGAGGCTCTTTCATTGGGGTTCTGAAAAGATCCCTAATCTCCAAAAGTGGGTAATTGCTCCTTCTGTGATTGAGAGGATACACCTGACGAATAATTAATTATCTGCAGGCAGATATAACCTGCGTCTTTGTCTGCTTGGCCTGAGTTAACACAGAGTTCAGGTGTTAACGAAGGATGGACAGGCTGACCGGAAGGGTGCAGGGAAAAAGACTACTGAAGTACCTGCCTTATGCTCTGTGGCTTTAAGTGAGGAACTGGTTATCGCTTCTGGGACTGAGGGGGTTTTTCTTCTTTCAAGTGAGGGATTGAGTGAAAACCAAGCACCACAGTGCTTACCCAGCATCATTATAATCGTCTATATGTCATAGCTACAATAAAAAGTTTGGGAATGGAAAGGAGATCCACCATCCACTTTGTGTCCTGGAAGAATCACTCTAAATCTTTCTCTTGTCCTAGCAAACACCAAGAATGTTCTAGGAAACCTGTGCTGTAGGGTGTACCCCAGGGCTGTGGTGGCTGACCTGGAAACTGTAAATAAGGATGTTTGACTTGTACATCGGCACACCCAGGATGCTGCCTGATGTCGACTTTGCAACTTGTCCTTTCCTATACCCTGTAAATTCTACACAATGATGCTAAATACTCTGACTTTCCAGCTTTGCAAAGGCTAAGTATTATTTCAGCACACACCATACACCATGCTGTTTAATGTGCAATCCCTCTGGCTGAGACTGGCCAAACTCTGGGGTTTGTCATCAGTCAAAACAGCCCCCTCCAAGAAATAATGTTATCCCTTAGTTCTCTCAGCTGTCTTATTCCTCTAATCACATGATTTCTTAAAGTTACAGGAAAAATAGAATATCCCACTGCAAAATCGAGGAAGAGTGTGAATTTGTATGAAGCAACGGGCTAAATCAGAGTGGAAATTTCATAAAAATGTAAAACTCAAAAACTTCCAGCACCTCCCAAAAACAATTCAGGAGTATTAAGCTTTATCATGAATGTGTTTGGAGCCTGTTTATATAATTTGCTTCATTTCTATTTCTTCATTCTTTCAAATAATTGAAACAGAAGGCTAATGTCAAAGAGCCTGAGGTGTGGCTCAGGTGTGACCACATACACAGTGCCCAGAGTTTGAGCCCTAGTAATCCCAAACTCTTAAAAATAACATCACTCCATAGGGAAAGGCTGGAAGAAGCTGAGGAGGACTGCAACCCCATATGAAGCCCAGCAGTCTCAACTAGTGGGGATCCCTGAGATTTCAGACACTGAGCCACCAGCCAGGCAGCATACAGTAGCTGGTATGAGCCCCCCATCCCTGCCCCACTCATATACAGCAGAGAACTGCTTGATCTGGCCTCAGTGAGAGAAGATGTGCCTAACCTGCAAGAGACTTGAGACCCCAGGGAGTGGGGAGGTTTCGTTGGGGAGGGAAGGTGGGAGAGATAGGGGGATAGGATGGGATGTGGAACTCTGTGGGAGGGCGGACCAACTGGGAGAGGGAAATGACTGGGCTGTAAAAAAGTACAAGTCATAATAATATCAGTCCAAATTTTTCTTGCTCTGGGGAAAAAATTACTTTTCTTCAAATTGAACAAGCTATCCAAAAGTTTTTTTTTTTTCTAAACGACTGGTTGCTTGACAGAGTGGGAAAAGAAGATTAATGTAATCAAGGCGCTTACTATCAACAAAGAATTGAAGTAAAAATTCCAAGTTTTCCATGGAGTTTCAGTGAACACTCCTGGGTATTTTTTCATTGACTGGCCAGGGTGGCCTGGAACTCCTAACCCTCCTGCCTCCACCTCCTAAGTGATTGAAAATTACAGGCATGCACCACCACACCCTGCATTTATTTATTTATTTATTTATTTATTTATTTATTTATTTATTTTACTTTGCAGCCATATCCCATACAGTATAAATGTAATTATGTGTCTATAAGTCAATACAGTAAAGTCTATTAATCATTTAACACACTTCCAAGACAAAATGGAAATTGCATACAATTTGCAAATAACAGAAACTCAGGCAGTGCTCTCAAGTCCCAATGGAGTCAGGATCTTTGCAAAATTAAAGCTAAAATTGTTGGGAGATTTTCAATGTGGTTTTAGAAACATTCTATCATACACCGTCCTTTCCAGAATGGAAGCCAGCTGCCCTTTAAGGGATTGGTTGTCTCCCCTGTTTGGGACTCTGTCTTGATAACATTTGGCTTTAGATTCCTTATTAGTTCCTGGCTCTTCTCACCTTTTGCGATTCCCCCACATCATCTAGAAGGTGGAGCCCCCTTAAAGAGAAGCTCCCAGAAAAAGACACCCACCCCTACCCCTCATCGTTTAATCCAGTAATCCTGACCTTGGCGCATTTCTGAGAGTGAATTCTGAAATAGCCAGCCACCTTACCTGTTGTCTCTGCAACTTGACTTCTTTGCGAAGTTGCTCAACCTCCATCTTCAGTTTTTCCTTTTCCGGCAGATCCTCGATGTGAAGGGCAGGCATCTTTGCCCCAGAACTGGGCCCAGAAGTCACTTGTGCAAGGGAGCCACTGGAAGCGCCTAGAACTGGGACGCTTCCCCAAATACCCGCGGGCCCAGGCTACCGCCCCCCGCGCGCAGGACGTGACTGGCTCGGGAACCGCAGCTCCCAGCTCCCCGGGGGCTCGGCTTCCTGCCCAAGCCTGCTCCCGATGGCCTTTCCCAGACTCCAACCAACTTCAGGGCGGCTTCTCCAGGCCGCAGCAGCCCTGTAGCCAGGCAGTCTGCCTAAATATGGGACATCCTCCTGGCTGCTCTGGGCAGGCTGCAGACCCTGCAGGAACAGGACCAGGTCGCAGCTCTGGGCTGGACTGCCACAGGACTCTTGCCACGCCCGGGGGAGCTGCTGGGCTGGAGACAGAAGTTTTACTTTTGTTCTCTCTCTCTCTCTCTCTCTCTCTCTCTCTCTCTCTCTCTCTCTCTCTCTCTCTCTCTCTCTCTCTCTGTGTGTGTGTGTGTGTGTGTGTGTGTGTGTGTGTCCAACTTAACATCCGGGTTTTGTTTAAAGCCAGGAAAGGAACACTACTCAGCAGGAAATAACTAAGGATCCTTAGATCCTTCACCTCTCCAAGTTTTAAAAATACACAGCATATAACTTTTCCATACACGTAGTGGGGAAAGTGGATATTGGGGAGGAAAAGAAGAGCAATATGGAACCTAGCTAGGTCTCAGAAGTATACAGCAGAATTGTGTTGACACATTCCACGTGGTTTCCTAAAAGCTCAAAAGGCCTTTCACAAAAATATGTTTGGAGGACAGAAGTGGTTTGAGATGCGGGGTGTTTCCTGTCATTAAATGACCATCTGGCTTCTCAATAATAGAGCTTTCACTTTTGGGGAAGGAAGACGTAACTCTGGGAGAATAGAGGACACCCAGAGAAGCCTAACAGAGGCTCAAAATCCCCTCCAGAGTTTCTTCCATCCCCGCAAGTTTTGGGAATACTCCTCTACACGAAGGGGCAGTTTTCTTGCTTTTTAACGTTTTGAATTCCTGGCAGACTTCCTTTCCTGGATGTAAGCAGCAAAATCACTTAGAAGCAGAAGAATCCCTACATTATGAGAACATGGTTCACAGAGAGCAGCCTTGGATAGCCAGGAGAGTCTACCGGGACATACTTAAGCAGGCAATGCCAACCTTTACTGGCTCCGTTGGTCATACTGCTCAAGGACAAGTAAAATATAACGTTTACGTAGGAAACCTGCCCTTGCAGTACTCGACTCCCTGTTCTTCCCAGAGACAACCTCCCAACTCATAGTTAAATGTGGATGAAGAGTGGAGCCATTAACTGAATATTTCAGGGTACCTGACCTTAGATACCCATCATTGTTTAGTAAGCACAAGCTTTGTTTGTGCAGTTTCTCACCAGGCTCTGCTGACTGTCCTCACTGAATATATTAAGATGAAAAGAACAATGGGCTATTTAATGAGTGCTGTTTGGTAGTCCTTCCAACTCTTCCTGAGCCATCATAGCTAAAATTCACTTATGTTTTGTTTTCCCATTTTAAAATTATGAAGTGAAGGAAGAGAGTGAGCTGCTGGGGTGTGTGGTGTCTCTAAGACCTAAATATGCTCAATCGTTTTTGGTTTTGTTTTTGTTTTTTAACAAAGGAAATGTTTAAACGTTGGACTTTTTGTATTTGAAATACCAGAATTTGTCAGGTTGAGAGTTGGACTGTCTGGTGAAGTTTGGCTTCTTAGTGAACTGTCAAGACAAACTCACATCTGTCTGAAGAACCCAGTTGTTGTTTTAAATTCCCTATGTCTTAATGTCAAAAGGTTGGCTAAAAATAGCTTATGTAAGCCAGTGAAAGGAACTTAGATGAATGTGGGCTAAAGTAAACAGGTCCTATACCAAAATTAAATAAGTTGGCAAAGAAAATTAAGGTACCTATATCTGTCTTAAATGATAGACTATTTTGGCTAGTAAATTTCTTCTTTGTTAATCAGCTAGTTGCATGCAAGGATATATATTTATAAATCCATATTGGTTCATGAGCATGTTCCTCAGCCTATGAGACTTAAAGTTTAAGTATTAATTTATATTTTTGCTTTCATTCTCAGAAAATTCACAGCATATCTTGTTTGAATAAAGTAAACTAAAATGTGGAAATGTTTTATTGTTATTTGGTTTTAGGTGGTAAAATGATGCAGTAACTTTAAAAAGTGGAGGGGTCTGTAGGCATTCAACTTTAAGACCCAAAGAAGAGTCACAGTAAGGAATTTCCCAAGTATCCTTGTGGAGATGCTCCATTGCCAGTATTCTAAAGTAGGAGTTCCGTTTGTTTTAGTTCTTTAGCTCCTGTCCCTGCTGTTGTTCCGAGGACTCTGTGTTTCATACATGCTAAGCAAGAACTGAATCACCTATACAGCACCCAGAGTAAAAAAAAATTTTAAAAGTATATATTTAAAAAAAAAATAATAGTTTGTACTGGCGGATTCAACTGTGTTACAACTTTATACTGTGCATTATTCCATGAGAAAGTTATTTACAGGGTAGCATGACTAAGATATTAAGTCATACCATAAGGAAACTGCAGGTGTAGACAGAATAAACTTTTGTTAAGCATCTGGCCAAAATCTATAGTAATCTGTTTAATAAATGAAAAAGAGTACGGAGATGATGTGACTGGTAAAAGTGCCTGCCACTCAAAACCTGAGAACTTCAATTCAGATCCTTAATAAACACGTAGAACAGTGGAACTTGTTAATAATCTACAGCGATAGGTTGCAGGTTGGGACAGAAATCAGTGGATTCCTGGAGCTTCCTGCACAGCTAGTGTGTCTAGCCCTTTGAGGAGTTCTGGGCTCTGCTTAAGAATTCATCCCAAAAAACTGAGATATGTTCATGCAGTGATGGTACCAGCGCTGTGGGAGTGACCAAGTGTCCTGTGCTTATACTCAAGGCCGACTCCACAAGAGGAAATTTGTGCTGGGAAGTATAAATCTGTTTTAACAAAACTTGTGGGTGGTGAGGTCATAGTTTTGGGAGTATCTTAGCTAAACTAATATACAGTCAAACGGCCTTCCAGAAAACATTTTTATAGACAAGTGCTACTCTAAGTCTTGATCAGATGATCTGCTTGCTAGTGAATGACTGTGAATGCAGAGACTCATGGCTGCTCATGAATTTGATAATAAGTGAAGCATGCCTTCTCAGTCCTAAGAAAGCCATCTATGATCTCCTCCCCAAGGCATGGGAAATGTGAACATCGTGGTATGAAAGGAATTGAAGGATGGGGGACTGACTGCAAACACCAACTTTTGGTTGGGGCTCAAGCATGAGCTTACAGTAGATGCAGACTTCTGTACTGAGGTTACACAAGAGTGAGTCTGTTGGCTGTCTAGCATGGATGGAGGAGTGGCTTCAGGGGCCCTACTGGCGAACTATTGGCTACTGGTCGATTTGGGGAGGAGAGTTACTACATCAGTTGTTTCCCCTTTGGAAATCCCTCTAGGTTCAGTTCACAGTTCCAGTTCCATACTTGTGGGCTGACAGTTGCTCTGATTAAAGTCAGTGGGTCAGAAAGAGAAACAATAAGACTTGGATTTGAAAAGGGACTTTGGAGTTGAGTGTTGATAACACAAGAAAGAAACAAAGTAGTGTGTGGAGAAAGTAATCAGAATGTACTACATGCATGTACAAAACTAGCAAAAAATCTATCTTAATTAAATAGCAAAATACAGTGAAGATTAATAGCAGTAGATACCTGGTGTTGATGTCTGGTCTCCACATACATGTACAAACAAACAATCTATATATACACACACACAGACACACACACAGAAAAGCAAATATTTGCACTTATAGACTGTAAAAAAATCATGATCTTGAAATTAAACTTTTAAAACTTAAAATTTTTAAAAATTCTCTTCCAAATATATCAAGTTTACTGCTAAAAATCATATGAAGGAGGTTCTTTATAAAAACATCAAAAGAAGTTATGTTGCAGTAAAAAAAATGCTAATTTGAATTCTTGGAACAGTATTCTGGACCTTATGTTATCATGTGTGTTAAAATAATAAAAAAATAAAAGAATAAAAAAAAATCCACATTCGTTTCTGCTTCTCTTTTCTAGGAAAAAAACAAACTAGGTCACATCCCAAAATCTGCCTTCTGAAATCATAAAAATAAATGATAATAGCATAGGTTATTAAAATGACGGTTTAAGAAAGGTATTTTAGCACATAAGTGTTTTGCTCTGGATTCATTTGATATTTATAGGAGTTTGATTTGAAAAAAAAAAAGCAATCGCAGGACAACTTGTAGAACTATATGTTCATTCAAGGCTAAGCATTTGCATGTGCTTCCTGTTTTAGACAGAGATGCCTTCAAGTCCCAGAACACCTCCACAGGCATTTGTAACTTGCTATACCAACCAGTTCCTTCCTCTATGATGTTCATATAAGACTTTAAGACCCTATCACAAATGATAATTCTGGTAGTCAAACGTAACCAGCTTTCACATATGACTCTGTTTTGGAACTGATGAAATTTGTGATCAGAATTTTCAGAAAATTGACTAAAATCCACTCAATCCAAATAAGACTGGGCTGTTCCCCCTCCTCTTCTGGCTCCTCTTCTTGGTCTTCATCTTGGTCTTCCTCTCTGTCTTTCGCTACACCGTGAACTGCCCTACAAGCTGCACCGCAAAGTGTATGTGATTCAAATGATGCATTGTATAATTACTCATGCTTACTAACACGCCACCAGGCTTTGTTGAAGAGCCAAACAGTGAGGCATTCTAGGAGATTTTGTTGTTCTTTGTTTTTTGTTTTGCTTTTGACTGCATTAGCCAACTCCCCTGAACCAAGTAACCCCTGGCTCTGAAATGACAGTTTCTAAAGAAAACAGAGTCACTGTCAGCGGCAGCTGTGCTGTCTGGGGGACAGTCACAGCTTCGTTTCCTTCTGTCTGGATATCTTCCTCTGCCATTCTCTCCTTTGTGTTCTTGCTTATTGAAAATCCAACAATATGTATTTTTATTCAATAATAAACTTAACGTAGTACATAAGAATTCTGCCTTGCCCACTATAAACATTTGGCAAGTATATGCTTTTCTGTTTTTAGTCGAATTAAATATTAATGAAGTCAGTCTAATTCTAGTAACAATTTGTGATAGGTTTGGCTGTTACAAACTTTAGGCTTTGGAAAATTATGATATCACATTTAAATGAAGACTCTAAAATTATATTTCAAAGTAAAGTAATATTAAATGACTTCAAAGTATATAAATATAATCTTGAGGGGGCATAAGAAATTATCTAAAAAAAAGACAGGCCGAAATGGAGTTGGGAGACCTTTCAGGTGAGGAGATCAACTTGACCAATTTTTAATGGGAAGATCAGGGTACCCTGGCAGCTATTCTTATTTATACAGGGACTCTACGGGGATTACAGCAGTGAATTTCATTAAGGTTTCTATGTGACTGTTTCTGAGCTAAGAGATTACAAAACCCAAATAAAGATCATCCTTAGTTCATTTTATACATTTCAAAGAGTTATATTTGCTTGTTCAAAATTCTCCATGCAGGAGATGAACTGAGGTTTTAACTTTGAACCATCAGACTTCAACATCTGTATCAAGGTGTAGGATAGAAACTAGAGATATGCATTTAGAGTCTGCTTTGCCTGTTGCTGAATGTCCTAACAAAGACTTTGCATTCAATTAGAACAGAAAGGAAATATGGAACTGTTTGTTAAATAAACACTAACTTGTGGGTGGAAAACCCCTAAAGACAGACTTCAGTCCAAGAAATAATTACATGTAATAGTAAAATGGGTGGTGATGTTGCTATGGAGGAACAGGGAGTAAAGACAATAGATGGAAATGCTGGGGTCGGTGGAATAATTGACTTTTGTACTTCTCAGTAGAAGAAAAGTAATTTCTCCTTAGGAAAAATTGATGAGATTGCATAATTTACCCTGGAGTCTTTATAACATATGGTTTCTCAAATGAAGACACTCAGAAAAGGATGTCGACATCAGCCCATGATCCTGAGCCCTGACCTCAGACGTCTGCCAGACATCCTGAGTCTATAGTTTGCCTGTTTGGGAGAAAATGGGTTGGGTTGACTATTTCCTATGATCTAGTGGGAGAACACTGAGTGGACCTTCAGACTGTCAGCCAGAACCAATAAATAGTACACAGTTTGCTTTCTATCACCGAAGGGATGGGCATCACTTTGTCTTGTGGTATTCTGATGACTAAAGTATTCAAAATTCACTGTCCATGGGAGGTAGCAATTAGGAGACAATGATAATAAAATGCTTTGCTTTATGTAATTATACCTGTTGTTTCTTACAGAACCAGAGACATGGTGGCTGCAATGCCTGTTTTGTGTGACTTGCCCTAAGCATGGTATGCACTGTGATAGTGAGGACCTTTTATGGGAATGGAATGGAAAGGGTTATAACTGATAACATCTTGAAAGTTTTTTTTTTCTAGTTCTTTTTCTAATTTGTGATGGTTCATAGCTAAATGTTACTGTGTCTCACCATGTGTCAGACAATATATGCTGAGCATTTTAGTTGTATCCACAACCAGTATTATCTTCATCTTCATAGAGAAGAAACCATGCCTTAGGAAGAAGCATGAAAGCATCAAATTCGGTTAAGCAGGAAAGTGGCAAAGGCCAACTTCTATGTCTCCAAACCCTGTGCTCATAACTGGTTAAATTCACTATGTTCTGTGACCACAGACAGAACTCTTAATACAGTTGGCACTCTGGAAAAAAGTCACATCATTAGTGACAGGTAGAACTGAGTAAGAATGTACACGAAACTATGTTAACAATAGCCCTATTGATTGGGGTGAGGGAAAAAAGAAACAACTGAAAAAGTTTCAATAATTAATGTATATTATATATAATAGGCAATATGTAGTATACAATATACTACAATATACAGTACATATAAAGTATATATATACATAGTTTTTTGCTAAAATAAATTATCCGCGTATTGAAACAATAATCTTTGTAGGCCTGTGAGAAAATTGAGAATAAAATATGTTTAACTATAAAAATTCTAGAAGAGGCCGAGCGGTTGTGGCGCACGCCTTTAATACCAGCACTTGGGAGGCAGAGGCAGGTGGATTTCTGAGTTCGAGGCCAGCCTGGTCTACAGAGTGATTTCCAGGACAGCTAGGACTGCACAGAGAAATCCTGTCTTGAAAAACAAACAAACAAAAAACAAAAAAAACAGATAAACAAAAAAAAGTTCTAGAAAAGTATCATTAATATTGAAAGAAAAATGAAGGAATATAAAACTGCAAAGGCAGTTTAGAATACACTGCTTCTAAAGCAGGGTTCATCGATATTACACCTAATTCCTTGTTAAACCTTATGTGAAATACTTCATGAAAAAATGAGTTTACATATTATTACATCTTTATTTTTATTAAAATTTAATAATTTAAACAACATACACAGTTTAATTATATAGGAGAACAGTTTGCATTATCATTAAAATTCTAAATATTCTAAGAAAATGCCTTCCCGCCTATGAAATCACACAGCCTCCTTTGAGTTCCTTGAAGGGGTTTTTGTCTTCTGGAATCCCCTTCACTAGAGGGTCTTCTCCAGACCTTTCTTCAATATAATCTCTCACTTCTTCACAACATTTGGAAACCTTAAAAGGAAGGAGACAGAGATAACTCAGAATAAGAACAGAATTCTGCAGACGATACAAATGTATTTATTACAATATATTTCTATGTCACAGCTTTTGAAGATGATTCCATCTGTTTTCTGCCATTGCACACGTCTTTTCCAGGGTGGGAAAAAATCATTCCCACACTTCCCTTTTAGATGTCTCCAGAAGATAGAAAGCTGACCCTTGAGCTAACATTTCCTAACAGGCCCTTCCTCTAACTTTGTCAAGGAAACACAAGTGGGAGATTTCTCCAAAGTATGTCTCTCTTCTCTTCCTAAACCTTTAGTGTGAAGATGGAGGAGAGTGAGCAGTTGCTAAATTCCTGGCTTACTCTCAGTGTCAGATTCTCAGAAGTGCAGACTTGCAGCTTTAACTCAGTGACTGTTCCTAACAGTGTACAGCATATGCTCTAAGAGGTCACTGACTGGCTATTTTGTTTAGTAGCCCAGACACCTAGAACAGAGCCTGTGATGAACTGATGCTAACAAGCTAATGTCTGCCGAAACGGGCATTCATTTATAGCCTTATGATTATGATTTAGAAAACAACCAGGCTTCAGTGCTGGAGCTACATAGGTAATATTGTAAGTTATGTAAATAATTTAGTGACTTTTCCCCATAAAATTGTATACCATATACACATACATGTACAATTGTATATATGCATAAATATATATGTGCATTTTAAATTCTATATTTGGAAATAGTCCCAATCTAATGGTACCAGGAGATGAAACCTTTGACAGCAGCTTTCACCCTGAGGGTTAGCTCATGATCGATCAGTGTTAGCACTGAAAAGGACAGGTTCACTCCCTCGTCTTTTTGAACTATGTAAGAACTCACTGAGAAGATACTACCTGGGAATGAGGGCACAGGCCCTGGACTTGGATGAGCACAGTTCCAGAACTGTAGAGAATGACATCAAAATGATTTACCACGTATGCAAAGGCATGCAATGTGTTCTAATCTCTTACAGCAGCAAGAATAGACTAAAACAAAGTGTGTGTGTGTGTGTGTGTGTGTGTGTGTACATGCGAACATGCACATGTGTTCTAAATATACAGCAAAATATCTGTATAGGAGGAGGTGGGAGAAGAAAAGGAAGAAATAAACAGTAGTAGGAAGACAACATAGGATTGAAAAGAGTGAGGTTTACAGTATAATATTGTTATTTAAACTTGCAAAAGCAAGAATATTCTAAATAGTGGGAGAGATGGGTGATAGTATATGTCATGTTTACCCTAAATAAATAACTCCAAGGTGATTAACAAATCTTAAAATATTTACATTACTGACCAAAGGACACTCAGGAGCTCATTAGTATAATAAGGACTTTAGCTTGTCAGTTTTGTGTTCTTTTGTGCTGATTGAAGATTTGAGTTTATCTTTATATCAAAACAGGTTTTGTCACTATGGACATGACAGTTGGAGGCAATTATAAAAAAAAAAAACTAAGCTAAAATCTTAAATGTATTTGTTTAGAAGTAAGGTTTGAGCAATGCATGACAAGAATATAAACTCTTCACTCTGTTCTATTAAGGATGTGTATACATACATATATGCACACACACACATATTCATGAAGAAGTTTTTGTTTTGCTAATTTTTCTAAAGTGAAGTGAACTTACCCAATACACATATCTACACTCCTTGAGATTCAGTTACTGTTTGGTGAAAGTTTTCTATTGCCTTTTCTTTTCTATTACATTTAATGCAGAGACTCTGGTTCACACTATTCTCAAGAGCTATCAGATGGGAATTTTTTTCTTTTTTAGGAGAAACTCGTGAGGTGTTGTGGCTGAAATCATCTTTATTTGTAAAGGAAGACGAAGGTGGACTTATTTGTGACTAACCAGGGCAGGGCTGGAGAGAATAAGGTTGTACTTTTAAATACACCACCAACATCAAAATATTATATAAAATGAAGACTATCTCATCAACTTATAAGGAAGAAAACCAAAATGTCTCCATGCCTTGTTTCATTTTAGTACTTAGGTAAAACACCATCTGTTTCAAATTTTCCCCTATTTTCTTCTACTTGGTCTTTTTGTAAAGCTATAAAACATTTCTTAGCTCATTGGTCGTACCAAAACAGGCAAAGAGCCACACTTGGATCGGGAAAACTAGCTTTCTAACACTTGGGCTCATGAAATAAATTTAATTATTATCTTTCTTCAACACTGATTGTTTTCCACCAATAATTTATTTTTAAATACATTGATCTGTTCCAGTATATACTAAAGGAATTGAGAGGCTTGAATATTTGCCAAGCTGTCTCTTCCAGTGAATTCCAGAGGTCACCCGCTTACCATCATTCTCTCCAGTGTCACTTCCTTCTTAAGCTGGTCTACCTCCATCTTCAACTTGTCCTTTTCTGTCAGGTCTTCGATGTTGATCACTGGCATCTTCTGTCTGTGATAAAGATAGAGTGTAAGCATACACACCTGAACTGCACACACACACACACACACACACACACACACACACACACACACACACACACAGAGCCCACAGGCAGCCCATGCCTCTGCTTTGCACTTACCAGGGAAGCTGTTTTTTGGGTTTCTTTCAAATTGTCTATGATAACCAGCTCTCATGAACAAGCTCTCTGAACACTGCTCACACTGCATACCAGGCTTAGGATTTTAAAGCTTCTTCATAATCCCCCCTAATATGATTGAACTAAGCATTTCTCTTCCAACACCTGCCAGAAGAGTTGAGGGGAGGGGACTGTTTAGTAGCATGTAATATAAAGTAGTAACGCCCTTCCTTTCTTCTGGGCTTTTGCGGTCTGAACTTCTGGGTTTTTAACACTCCTCTCTTGCATCAAAGCCACCCGCCAAAGAATCGATGCCACTTAGTTGAGTCAGAGGTTATTTGGAGGACTGCCTATTAATCCCCAAATTGCTTGAGTATTTGAATTAATCTGGTATTAAAAGAGAACTATTTATAAAGAGTACCATTATTAAATGTATCATAGAGAATGGATTGAAATGTGAACCAGTGAAGCTGAATATCGTAAATAAACTTCAGAAACAAGCTATTATAAAATTTAGAAATGTCATTCAACAATACCTAGGATTTATAGGTAACCGCTGCAGCACATTGAACAAAGGGTGTTGAGCAGCTCTAACTTGTTAAAGGGCACATGTTGGTTCTGATCTACCAATGTAACTTTGGTGAGAGGAATAAACTCTTCTAGCATCTTCCTCTTACTTAGACTCACGGGTAATAGAGAAGATGGCTTGTTGGCTGTTGGCATAGCTGAAATTACTTGAAAGACATATTGTTATACTTAAATGACACCGTGTCTGTCCCCTGCTCCTCTCCTTTTCTGCTTTACATCTGCAATTTAATTTTCATATGGAAATATTTGTATGAAACGTGAACTATTCAGATCACGCACTGTTTCAGGCAATATGACATTGTACATTTCCAGGAGAATATTCTGCTAAGCAGCATCACAACAACTACTGTTTAAGTATGTGTTGTTTTCATTCTCAAAACATTTAGGGAAATATTGTATGCCTCCTAGCCTTAAGCTGTCCTATGCTTCCCGAGGAAGAGGTACTTCATGTATTTTTTTAAATAAAAACTCCGCATATGCAACACAGACCTAGAATGGAGCAGCCAACGCTGGCGACAGGAGCCTACTGTCACCTGTTAGGTTCACTTCCCCGACTCTGCTCTGTAAGAAATGATGCAACAGTACAGAGTCAGTTCTACCAGACCCTTGGCAGGTGGAAGCCCAGTCTCTGTCTTATTCTCATTTTCCCTCTGACTCCTCTGTAAAAGGAATAACTGTAGAACTTCACACGTGTTCCTCTGACTTCTTACTCACTGATACGACCATTTACACAAACTTCCCCACACTGGCTGTAGCACCACAGTATGTCTGAGAAGCAATTCGGTGTGTATTGTTATCACAGTTGACTGTTAAGGTTTATACACGGTAGAGTGCCTTTTATAAGGGTAACAATGAAAAGAATTTTGACTTAAGCAGATCTGAGATAGATCCACCAGTTGATTTTTCTGCTCCAGAATATTCTAGTCAATTACCAAAAGCAAATGACCATCCTTGTGTACTTGACAACTGTATGATTTTGACCAATTATTAAGCCTGTGACTTATTTACCTGAAATATAGATGATGGTAGAACAAGCCTTTATTAATTGGTATCCATGCATCTCCAATTTCTTAGACTGTACTTTCTTATGTGGCATTATCTGAGACCTCTTTACACACTCCTAAAGATATCATGTGCACATAATTTGGCTCCTTTGAGAATATATGTTGCTGTAGTCTACCGAGATCTCCTTTCCTAGGGTCAGGTATTCATCCACCATCTCCTGAGGTTATTGACTCTTACAGACAAATCTTGGTCCCAAGTTGGTTGTTGACTGTAGAACACACTTTGCCTGGACACGCCTGGGAGATTATGTTCTTATCTAGGCCCAAAGGATATAGCAGACAACTTGCCAGGGTGGTGCCGTAAAAACATAACTTTTTTTTGTCTTGACAGAAATCTTTGCTGGAACTGAAATTTTTCTAGTGCTCCAGGAAGGTCAGGATGAGGCTAGAATTCTTGTTACTAACATCTTCTGCCGATCCTACTTCCTCACTAAATTAGAGCTTCTCCATGAGTGTTCTCCTGGATGACTCAGTGATCTGAACCACAACCTGCATCTGGGCTCTGCTTCAAGGAAGTCTAATACTTGTCAGATGTTTCAGTCCTCACAGCTGCCCATTGTTCTGCATAATATTCACTAGAATAAAATCAAACATGCAGATGAAATCACCGCCTTACGGCATATTCCCTTGCTATAGGAAAGCATGACATCTATCTAACATCATTTTTAATAGGTGATTTCTCAATCGAGGTTTAAAATTAGATATGTTATATTTAATACATGTTATATACATTTTTTATTTTAGAGAACAGTCTTAGAAAATTCTAGAAAGCTTGCAAATTGAAAGCCCTAGGTCTGTGTGAAAAAAGTCAAAGAGACTTCACATACCGAAAGCAGGGAACACAAATTTCAACCTCCTCAAGGATACTGAGACAGATGAGAAAGAGCTTACGTGTGTGGGGAGGGGGTTTTTAATGTTTAGAGTTAAATAGCAGTTAAGGGTTCAAGGAAGTCAGACACAGCTAGTGAGACAGTTCTGTGGATAGAGGTATTAGTCACACTAAGCCTAACAACACGATTTCAATCCCTTGGGCCATAAATGTTAGAGAATCTCTACACTTATGCTAATACCCTCCAACCCCCAGTAAATAAATGTAAAAAATTAAATTATATATGTGTGTATATATATATATATATACACACACACACACACAATTTTTCTTCTTTGTGGTCTGACCATCTTACAGTGACACAACGCTTGTCCAGAATGCAAACACCCAGAATCACACAATGATGGGATGCTTCCAATATAAAAGCTCATCTTCTGGTCTGATGTGAATTCTACTTCCACACACTTCTTTTAAATTAATATAAATGGCTTAGTTGTTTCTTCATACTCAAGAATGCAGTTGAAAATTGAAAACAGACAACACTAAATTTTTCTTCATCCCTCATAGTCTAAGCTTTCAGGTTAGGCCAAAGCCCAATAAGGTAAGGTAATGGCTGGTGCTCATTGGGATGAGGATAGAGGACCACACTCCAGTTAAGAAGATGCTCGCTCCTTTTCTTCATCTTCTGTCATATGCCATCAAAGACTGCAAGAAGCAAAGGCAAAGCAGAGAGCAGCAAGGGGAAAGAGAAGCCCATGAGATGTACCCCATATGAAGACTGGTTCCCAATGGAAAAAATCAAGACCCCTAGGGGAGAAGTTTACATTTCACCAGTTTTGTGGCCTTAATACATAAGACAAACTTTCCTAATTCTAGACTGACTGCCAGTAAATGACAAACATTTGCATGACAAACATATGCATAATTATTTCAAACTTGGGCTTAACTTCACTTTACAACTAAATACAAAAATATATCATGGTTATTAGTTACAGTATGTTTTATAGTAATAAAATATATATTTTTAAGAAAAATAAGACCATGGTACAAGAGTATTCTACTCCTTTTAGAAAATTGTATGACCTGTCATAGTCATGGGATTGTATTTAGCACCATGTCATCAGGGATGCTGCACATTAGCAGCTTGTGGGCTGTATCACAATACAACAGCTCAATAAACGTTCTTGGTTTTTGTCTTTTTCCAAAAACCCATCTTCTTGCTTTAAAATGAGCCTCCGTTTTTATATTCCACAAATACAACCCTAGTACTATAGTGATGATTTTACATAGGCCCCTATAAAATATTTCCTATATGAATAAGACCGTGAGTTATACAAACTTCATGACCATAAATCCAGAAAAGAGAAGGAAGCACTGGTCCCCTTGACTTTTCTAGTTCTTAAGTGCTAAGCTAAACTAAAAACCAAATATGCCCAACAGTAATGCCATTTATCTAAAGGGTATTAAAGAGAATCTACACATTGGAAAATAGGAGTTAAACATAGCTGTTGGTATGAAATTTCTACTAAGATGTTTTCTATGCTTGTATCTTAATACATTGAGAATTCTTTTAAAAATGGTTTGTATTGACTCGCACTGAAGCAAGCAACCATATTTCACAGTGGGGTCAGTGCTGGGCAGTCAAAGGCCACTGTTCCCTTAGCTCCACCATCAGTGAGGGGGTTTTAAAACATGAAACTATGCAAGTGTGGACTCCATGTCTCCTCCGTGATATCTGTCATAATTCCCAATGAGTTTTTCCCAGAATTAACTAACATGAGCTAGTGCAAGTTAACATGAGCTAGTGCAAGTGGACTTGCTTTCTGTTTGTTTCCACATATTAGACACATGTGTGTTTCAAGCAAGAATTCCAGATAAATAAAGTATTTGTTACGAAGAATTAGAAGAGGGGGAAATTATTCAAATTCTTGCTTAGAAGCCATTTGTTCTGCATGGCGTACAGCACTGCGAATGCTCTAGTTATTTCTTGCTTTAGAAACACACAGTGTGCATAGTTTTGCAGAAATGATATTATGCTTAATAAACTTAAAATCATACAGACATAAACTTTTCTATAGTACCATTTCTTATCATATTTGGGGTTGTAGAACAAATAAGACCTAGCATCTTTTTATTTGTCCAATAATAAATATAGAGACATACTGAGATCCTATTTTCTGTGGAACTTATTCTAAAATCTTAAGTGTAAATCAGAGATAAAAGAGAAAAACTCACTTCACCCTCTAGAAACTTGCACTCTAGCAAGATAGGTAGATGATAGTATTTAAAAGTATATTATCCACATTTACCTGGTATCAAATAAACCAGGAAAAGAAGAACACGAGCCAAGCAAACAGGTATGAAGAAAGTTCCTGAGAAAACCAGACCAAACCAAACCAAACCAAAGAAATAAACCAAAATCCAAACACTAAACAACCAAGCAAAAAAACAACAAAACAAACACTCCCCACCCCCACCCCAATACATTGGCTGAAGCCTCTGTCTATAGCTGAAAGTCTCACTCGTGATTTTCTGGAAGCTGGAGATCAGAGCCTAATTTTCATCTACCCTAAGTTAATCTTTAGCCATGTAAAGAGCCACCTTTGTTCTCCTTTGTGTTTGACCTAGTGTCCCTGTAACAGGTGAAGCCCTTTGCAGTGTGCTGACTTGCCAGACCACTGTCTTCCGCCAATCAAATGGCTAACAGTGTTATCAGACAAGCATCTGAACCATGTCCTAGAGAATTTTCTGCTTAGCTGCCATCTTTTCTCCTGCTGCTATCACAGGTATATCTGAAATGTAGTCTTGCTTAGTGACTCTTTTTGTTTTGTTCCGATAAGAATTTCATGGAGCTGTAATCATGGTTGGGAAAATTTTGATTCTTTCTGAGATGTGACTGTCCCCGGGTTTGGTTTAAAGTTCATTTGCTGTATGTTCTGAGGTGGCTATTTAGGATACTGTTAGATTTTCGTTTTCTGTTTGTTTTCAATGTATCTGGTTTAAAATACCACGTTCCTTTCTTAGCTTTGTCCTGATATTCAACAGTTCTGGATTTTGTTTTGGGTTGGCTTTCAGACCTCTAAAGGCATGGTTTCTGACCTTTCAGTTTATTACATCACTAAATTCAGTCTGTTCCTCTGTTTCTCCTCCCTATTTGATTTAACAAGGGGAGAACGTGATTGAAGAAAGCCAGATTTAGCACAATGGGTTTCATATATGAAAGGTATATTAATTCACCTTGCATGTTTTTTTTTAATTTTTGTATGTTTGATTTTTGTTTTGGTCTTCTTGTTTGTTTGTTTGTTTAGGCTTAGTTTTGGGGTTTTGTTCTTGAGTTTTGGATTTGGGGTTTTGGTTTTTGGTGACAGGGATTCTCTGCATACTCCTGGCTATCCTGGAATTTGATTTGTAGACCAGGCAGGCCTCAAACTTACAGATACAGCCTGCCTCTGCTTTCTGAGATTAAAGGCGTACACCACCACTGTCTGAAGACATTTTTTTTTTTTAAAAAGAGAGAAAACTGAATTAAAAGTATCTTGCCTTTACATTGACTCAATGGTGGACATCTACTATCTCTACATTGATTAGTTTTGTGTCCTTAACTAAAGGTACTAGATAGGAAAATCAAAGAAAATCATACATACATGAGTATTTAAATTAAAATTCAAAATTACCCAAAGTGATAAGATTGGTAATTTACAAAAATTAGTAGGAGCTCTAAAAACTACCTGCAAGCTTACAGTGTTAAAAAGGTAAATGTTAATATTTAAAAGTTATATAAAGCCTAGAAATACATTTTAAATTAACCCTTATTTTTCTCTCTGAACATTCCTCTTCATTTTGTAACAGAATAAAAATCAGGATCACATAAAACATTATGGCCTGTTTTAGGATTAAAATGTGGGAAAGAGAGATGCCATTTTACACTAAGAATTTCCCCTTTAAAAGCTACTTTCCTTTAAAAAATATCATCACACTCGAGTATGTCTTATTTTCTCCTTGAGTGACTTTCTCTTAACCCTAATGCTTAAGCTTGTATTAAAATATAATTATTATACAACTAGCCCTAAAATTTTTCTGTGTCAAAGCAAAACTTTTGGTTTGGCCTTAGTAGACGTCCTTAAAGTTGGAGAAAGCTCCCTGGGTGCTAAGATAGGGAATGATTTCTTTACCTTTAGCACCGGCATTTCCGGTGTCTCATATCCATCACTGTGATATGAGGGACCAGGAATGCCTGTGCTACGTTGAGATTTTGCCAGACTCTCCTTAAATACATGGCTTATATAATACCTCAGGTTGATCTGCTTCTGCCTTTGTTGTTGATATTATTTGTTTTCTGTTTGTTTGTTTGTTTCTGTCAAAACTATGCTTAACTTATATTAAGTGCATGGATATTGATGATAAAAAATTTTAGATTTATTCCCTGTCCTGGGTCAAATAGGACAATACATGGTTTTTCCAAGGGACATTGAAATAAGGGCTGACCCCTCAGAAGTCCCAAGTGAACATCCTACCTCTGAGGCAATAGGCTAAGACACAATAACATAATTATTGTAAAATGAACATATTTTGTATCCAAAACACATTAAAAGTGATTGTTTCTCTTGGCTTATAATCGTTTTAAAAATATTATTAATTCTTTGAGAATTCCATTCAAATGTATTTGATCATGTTTACATCCCCCAATTCCTCCCAGACCCACCCTACTTTCCTACCTACTCAACTTTAAATTTTTCTTTTTATGTTTTCCAAGTTGAATCTGCTCTTAGCTTAAAATCTTAAAGTTGTTCAGCTTCCTTCCTTTCCTGTCTCCTTTCCTCTCTCTAAAAATAGAAACAGAAGTAAGGTTGACTTTTTCTGGTGTTTGTTTGTTTTCGAGACAGGGTTTCTCTGTATAGCCCTGGCTGTCCTGGAACTCACTCTGTAGATCAGGCTGGCCTCGAACTCAGAAATCCGCCTGCCTCTGCCTCCCCAGTGCTGGGATTAAAGATGTGCGCCACCATGCCCGTCTTGAAATTTTTTATTAGATATTTTCTTTATTTACATTTCAAATGTTATCTTTTTTCTTGGTTTCCTCTCTGAAACCCCTCTATCACACCCCACCTCCCCCCAACCCATGCTCACTACCCACCCTGTCTCCTGGCATTCCCATACACTGAGCATCAAGCCTTCACAGGACCAAGGGTGTCTCCTCCCATTAATGTGCGACAAGGCCATCCTCTTCTAAATATGCAGTTGTAGCCATGGGTCCTTCCATGTGTACTCTGGTTGGTGGTTTAGTCCCTGGGAGCTCTGGGGTTTCAGATTGTTTCGTGTTGTTGATCCTCATATGGGGCTGCAAATCCCTTCAGCTTCTTCAGTTTTCTAGCTCTTCCACTGGGGACCCTGTGCTCCGTCCAATGGTTGGTTGAGAGCATCCACCTCTGTATTTGTCAGGCACTGGCCGATCCTCTCAGGAGACAGCTAAATCAGACTTCTGCCAGCAAGCACTTGTTGGCATCCACAATACTGTCTGGATTTGGTAACTGTATATGGCATGGATCCCCAATCTCTGGATGGACTTTCCTTCAGTCTCTGCTCCACACTTTGTATCTCTTCCCATCGGTATTTTGTTCCCCCTTCTAAGAAGAGCCAAAGTATCCACACTTAGGTCTAACTTCTTCTTGAGCTTCATATGGTCTGTGAATTGTATCTTGGGTATTCCGAGTTTTGGGGCTAATATCTACTTATCAGTGAGTGCATACCATGTGTGCTCTTTTGTGATTGGGTTACCTCACTCAGGGTGATATTTTCTAGTTTCATCCATTTGCCTAAGAATTTCATAAATTCACCGTTTTTAATAGCTGATTAGTCTCCATTGTGTAAATGTACCATGTTTTCTGTATTTATTCCTCTGTTGAGGGACATCTAGATTCTTTCCACCTTCTGGCTATTGTAAATAAGGCTGCTAAGAACATAGCAGAGCATGTATCCTTATTACATGTTCAAGCATCTTCTGGGTATATGCCCAGGAGTGGTATAGCTGAGCCCTCAGGTAGTATTACTATGTCCAATTTTCTGAGGAACCGCCAGACTGATATCCAGAGTGGCTAAACCAGCTTGCAATCCTACCAACAATGGAGGGATGTTCCTCTTTCTCCACATCCTCACCAGCATCTGCTGTCACCTGAATTGTTTGATCATAGCCATTCTGACTGGTGTGAGGTGGGATCTCAGGGTTGTTTTGATTTGCATTTCCCTGATGGCTAAGGATGATGAACATTTCTTTAGGTGCTTCTCAGCCATTCGGTATTCCTCAGGTGAGAATTCTTTGTTTAGCTCTGTACACCATATTAAAATAGGGTTATTTGGTTCTCTGGAGCCTTTGGTTCTTGAGTTCTTATTATATATTGGATATTATCCTCTATGAGATGTAGGATTGGTAAAGATCTTTTCCCAATCTGTTGGTTGCCATTTTGTCCTATTGAAAGTGTCCTTTGCCTTACAGAAGCTTTACAATTTTATGAGGTCCCATTTGTCAATTTTTGATCTTAGAGCATAAGCCATTGGTGTTATGTTCAGAAAAATTTCCCCTGTGCCCATGTGCTCAAGGCTCTTCCCCACTTTCTTTTCTACTAGTTTCAGTGTGTCTGGTTTTATGTGGAGGTCCTTGATCCACTTGGACTTGAGTTTTGTACAAGGAGATAAGAATGGATCCATTTACATTCTTCTACATGCTGACTGCCAGTTGAACCAGCACCATTTCTTAAAAATGCTGTCTTTTTTTCCACTAGATGGTTTTAGCTCCTTTGTCAAAGATCAAGTGACCATAGGTGTATGGGTTCATTTCTGGGTCTTCAATTCTATTCCATTGATCTACCTGCCTATCTCTGTACCAATACCATGCAGTTTTTATCACAATTGCTCTGCAATTCAGCTTGAGGTCAGGAATGGTGAGTCCCTCAGAAGTTCTTTTATTGTTGAGAATAATTTTTGCTATCCTGGATTTTTTGTTATTCCAGATTAATTTGCAAATTCCTCTTTCTTTTCTTTTCAATGTTTTACAGCCTCAATTAAGAGTAACTTCCATAACCAGTTCCTCTCTACTGGAGAAAGGGCCAAGCTTCCTCCTTTGAGTCTCTAATGTCCTTCTTAATTCTAGCCATTCACTTGACAACGTTTGAAGAAGAGACTTCCTCTGTGTAGCCCTGGCTGTCCTGGAACTCACTCTGTAGACCAGGCTGGCCTCGAACTCAGAAATTCACCTGCCTCTGCCTCCCAAGTGCTGGGATTAAAGGCGTGTGCCACCGTGCCCAGCTTGAATCTTTTGTTAATAAACTTCTTAATGTTTTGTAAATAAACTTATATAGTCAGACTTTATATATATATTCAAACTTTATACTAGTTATACATTCTTCCCAGTAAAAAGCTAGGGAACTTATGCATCATTCAGGTCAAGAATTCAGTGTAATTTCCCTAGCTTTTCATTGGGAAGAATGATTTATGGTCCAGGGGCCCTTAGAGATGTCCAGAGTGAAAATTAGACATTGAACATCTGTGATGACCAAATGCTAAGGGTTGCTTAATCCAGGCTGAGGTTGCCAGACCTAGAAAGAGAAGTATATCCCAGACCAGTTCTAGGTTGGTTAATAATGTCTAATCTGATATCTGTATTTTTTTCATCTCTGACTATCTGTCTGCCTGTCTCTTTCTCCTTTAGATACAAAAGGAAACATATAAAATATAAGTTAGCATCACTATAAATTAAAGCAATAAAAAGCACTGGCTCACACTGAGGAAGACATTTCCATCTTTCCCTCAATAAAGGCACCTGCTGTCTCCTCTTTACTTCTCAGATAGAGACAGATATTACTTAAGTGGGTTGACTAGGTTGACTTTGTACTTTTACTGGGCATCTACTTAAGTCTTAAGCCTTTTCAATTATCATGATAGGTGCATCTGTATGCTGTAAGACTCAGACTATGCCTTATGTCTTTAACATGCTCATTTTCTGCCAAGAAAGTATATATTTGGGATTATTCATTGTTTTGGTTCTATCGGAACAACAATTGACTACTAGCCTAAAGGAGACAACAAAATCCTGGGTTGTAAAATCTACAGTATGTAGAACTGTGTCTGCACATGCATAGATTTCATATTGTTTTTGTGACAAGATATTAGTTGGTAAGTGTTCGGTAAATTCAATTTGTTGAATTAAAGCTAATTCTTTTTCTTTCATAGTGTAACTGGGATTTGAAGGGGAGAAGACCCAGTAGGCTAACTCACTAAGTTTTGCTAGGTGTCTCAATAAGCAAATTAAAGAGACAGTATGAAGACAGACAAAAGAAAGAATAGTTTATCTGTGAGAGAAAAAATAATAATAACGGGGTCTGTTGATCCAAAAATTATTTTTTACAGTATAAACATGAGTTTTTAAATGCAAATTATAAACTTAAAGGGGAAAAATATTCATAATGTTCCGGCAGCAATGCCATCCGCTTGACCCTGGTCCCAGTTCAGGTTTTACAAGTTTACTCCTAAGCTCTTTATTGCTTGAGGGATGGCCTTGGTTTTTGTTTTTAAGATAATTATCCTGCTCCCAGATACAGCCTTCCCCTGGAAGATAATTTCTGTCACCTGCTGTTATAAGCAATTTAGCAGAAATGTCAAACTTTCTTCTGCTTTGGATGTTCTGTAAGTTCAAATAAAAAGAGAATGCTAAAGTACAAGCAATTTTGAAGTACCTACTATATGGCTTCAATGATTAACCGAGGAGTCATTCATTAGAAAATCCACACACACACACACACACACACACACACGTATGCTTTTTGTGATTTAGCTACAGACTCCTGGGTTTTCAGGATTATCTTAATAATAATTGTCCTATTTTAAAAAGTACATTCTATCTAAATTTTATAAAAATAAAATAACAAATAATGAGAAGGCAAAATGAAATTACTAAATAAAGAGATAAAAAGGCTATACATATGAGATATAATTTCATTGAAAGGGTTAAGAAAAGAAAAACGCTTTTAGATGAGAAGGGCTTACAGAGTAAAGTAAAGGTTATTCCAGTATGAAAATAGATTAAAATAAAAATGGTAGTGTGTTCTAAAACATTGTGAAAAACATAAACCTTAAAAGAGAGAATGTGGTTAACAACTACGTTGATTAGAATTAAGGGTTATTAAATTTCTATGATAACCAGGTCTTATTGAGAACTGATCCATTCTTACTGATGTTTGCAGAGGTAAAATAAAAGATAAAATATAAAAAATAAAAACCGGAATGAATTGATGCTCAGCAGTTCAGAGCATGTGGGGTGTCTGCAGGGGCTGAGTTTCTATGCCCAACACCCACTTCAAGGAACCACACATGCCTGTAGCCAGCTTCAGGAAGATCTGATGCCTGTACCCTCCAATGACAGTCATGTGTGCGCACACACACACACACACACACACACACACACACACACACCACAACACATTCACATCATTTTAAATATGGCTTTAAAAACCAAGGACTTCATATGATCCTTACTTCCCCTGCCCCAAAATAAAAATTGCAATTAGATTCTGCTTTTGTATGTTTTATACAATCGCCCTTGAGTAACGCTGTCAATTAATGGGTAGCCACTGTCTCAACATTGGGGGGAAAAATTACTTTGGGATATTTCTACCAAGTTATCTAGTTGTTGTGAAGTTCATTTTCAAATTGGACAACTATTTTAAATCATTTATAAAATTTGCCCTATTTGATAAATAAATCATACTAACAGCATCAAGATTAACAAACAATTTGGTTTTCTTCTATGATCTTCACCAACTTTAAGAGATAGATACTATCTCTCCACAAAATTAAAAAGTTTCCCTCCTTTTAAAAAATAGGTAAAAAACTATAGTTCATCTGCATTGAAACAGCATGCATTACAAGAGGTATTAAGATGTGGTACAAAAATTCAAAATTAGTTACAGAGCCCTTCTCTAAAGATGCCCTGCAGCAATCTGTGCCAGCTTTTTAGAACACAAGTCATCAGCTTTAAAATCACCAAGTGACACCCGTCAACTACAGTGGAAAGCAAGCATCTCGAGCAACTGATCTTTCTCACTGTTTATGCTTCCTGAAGCCATTTATAACCACAACTATGTGTTTTCTAATGCTTAGTATACTTAATACTTCAAAGGATATATTCCTCAGTAATCCAAATAAGGCTAACTCTGGTTTTAAAATGGTCTAAATAGGAATGATATCATCTCTTCATTAACCATGCTGCTGTAATGACTGTTTGCTTACCAAAAGTTTATAAGTTATGATCTAGTTTTCATGTTTCAAAAGATTCAAGTGTTTGTACTGACTCTGTAGAACAAGAAAAATATTTCATTAATAGCTAAGGTAAGTTAGCTAAAACATCCTGACATTTGGTTCCTAAGGGAAGAAGAGAGCTGGGTAATTTTCTATGGGATCATGGGATTCTTCATCAAGGAGATCAAATTCTAGTTAAACCTGACATGGATTCAGCAAGAAGACAAGATGAAGTGCTGCAACTGTCTTATTTTTAGCCTTGCTGAAACTGTCTTAACCCCGTCTCAGTGTGTGTGCATGCGTGCATGCTGTTGTTTTAATTTGTGTAAGGAAGTGTGTGAGTCTGCATTTGGGTATGTACAGGTATAGGTGACCTCTGAGGCCAGAGGTACAATACAAATCTGGTACAATACAAGTGAAGAAAGTCAGGTTAGTATTCACAGGTAACAATTAATAAACTAATCTGAATATCAAAGGCCAATCTTTCTTAAGCATAGAGGTTGCCACTCAATATGAAATTATAGATATAAAATAAGATTGGAATAAATACCCTAAAAGATAACAAATATGAATTAAACTATTTGTTATGTGGTTCTAGATGAATGGCAGCTAGAGTTACAGAAGGATGTGAGCCCCTGACATTGGTTCTGGAAACCAAATACTCTGGAAGAACAAATGTAATCTCTCTTAAGTAGTGAGCTGAGCCATATTTCCAGCTAAGATGCCAATTTCTAATAATCACAACAATCTTAATATTCTATACCTTAAAAGTTAGAATTTCTTGACTGAGTATTTAAGATATCCTATAGTCATTTCTTGACTGAGTATTTAAGATATCCTATACTTCAATTTGCCAGGATTTTAAAAACTAATTAAACAATATTGATATTTTACTAATAAAAAAGAAAGTAGATAATAGCGTAGTAACTTCTGGAGTTTCATTTTCTTTTCTATAAAGAATTAAAAGAATAAGATGGATTATTATGTCTATAAAGTCTATAAAATTCTGATCTTAACAAGTTTAATCACGAGTGAATCACTATTATTAATAATATTCAATATAAAAATCTTGTTAAATTATTCAATTTCTTCAGTGTTTTTTCGTTTAGTTTCTCAAACTAAAAATCTGGTACAATACAAGTGAAGTAAGTCAGGTTAGTATCCACAGGTAACAATTAATAAACTAATCTGAATATCAAAGGCCAATCTTTCTTAAGCATAGAAGTTGCCACTCAGTATGAAATTATAGATATAAAATCAGATTGGAATAAATACCCTAAAAGATAACAAATATGAATTAAACTAAAATAAGTTATGTGGTTCAAATAATTATAAATATAGCATGAGTAAGTTTTAAAACACTGTAACTTGATTGGTTAAATTGTGCTTCCCTCCTCTAGTCCCTTCACCATGTTAAGCCAGACAGTATTATATGGCCCATGCTATGTCAAATATAAAATAAGATAAAACAAGTAAGACTTGGATCATAGCAGCTCATAGGTTTTTATTCAATCTCTTCATTAATGACTTCATTCAGTCAAGGAAGCTCTTCTTTCAGGTCTTTACAGGCTCTTCTTCTTGTCTAACAGCTGCTTTGCTCTCTACTACACATTCTTATCTACATCAGACCTTAGGATTGAGCTTTCCAAAAACCAGGGGCAATTAACATTTGTCCCTGCATGCACAAACTGGGATGCCTGGCCAACATGGGGAAACATGAACTAAGGTTCTGAAAAACCCACACCTTAAGCTGAACTTCCTACAAGGATCAGTGGCTGATGACAGTTTCAGTGACCATGGAGAGGTTGAAATGTTGCTGGGCTAGAGCTAATACAATTATCTTGAGCTATCTTTAGTTCCCTTAATGGCCATCCCTTGTCCACATCAAAAACAAAACAAAGCAAAAACAAAACAAAACAAAACAAAAAAAACCAAAAAACATGCCAAATAACACAAAAACAAACAAAGAAAAAACTGAGGTTTGATTTGTGTTGGCAACTATTGAGCGTGGAGCCTGTCTTCTGTGTGGTTGGCATATTGTGTCTGTTGTAGGATATTTGGTCATGCTATGACCCTGAGATTGTGTTATTTACGGAACAAAACAACAACAACAAAAGCAAAACAATAAAATCCCTGCTTCCAGTTGCGGTGTGGCTCAACCCTTAGCTTACACCTTCAATCCCTCTGGCAGGAACATAGACACTTCCTTAGCACACACCTTTAATCCCCAACAGTGAAGGTAAAGATAGTTTGATGAAGGAAGCACCCATGTTTGAAAGTGATGTGTAATTGAGTGGCAGAAAAAGAGAAAGATCTGACAGAATATGATCTGCCCATCTCTTACAAGAAGAGAGAGAGAAGCGAGGTAACATATGAGAAAGCAACATAGAGAGAGAAGGAGGCAGGTCTACCAGCACAGTTGTACAAAGACAGCTTGCAAAGAGCTAGAACAGGTGAAGACAGAATGAGCCAGAGAATGAGGAGGAGCCAAAAGATTTGACTGCATTGCCAAAGTAAGTGTAAGCCAAGCAAAGCAATTCAGGAAAGCCTGAGAGAGAAACTAGATCAAAGCAGTCAGCTTAGAGAGGTTCTTTCTATTATTATTATTATTATTATTATTATTATTATTATTATTATTATTATTGAATATTTTATTTATATACATTTCAAATACTATCCAGAAACTTTCCTATACCCCCCCACCTGCTCCCCTACCCACCCACTCCCACTTCTTGGCCCTGGCGTTCCCCTGTACTGCAGCATATAAAGTTTGCAATACCAAGGGGCCTCTCTTTCCAGTGATGGCCGACTAGGCCATCTTCTGCTTCATATGCAGCTAGAGTCAAGAGCTCCGGGGTACTGGTTAGTTCATATTGTTGTTCCACCTATAGGGTTGCAGACCCCTTCAGCTCCTTGGGTGCTTTCAGCTTCGAGAGTTTTGACCCAGAAAAAGCTGAGTTGAATCAGCCAGCCAAGTTCAGAAAGAACTAGAAAGGGTGAGCTTATTCAGCAGCAAGTCTCAGAGGCTGAAAACATTGCAGGCCTAGATTAGATTGTGCGAAGGCTTCCGGGACTAAGCTAGGTTAGCAGAGAGAGGCAGTAAGCAGGAAGCCTCCAAGACAATCACATCAGCTGAACATAAGATACTTTTACAAATGCCACTTCAGTAAAGAAAACTCTTTTTCTTTTCCCTGGTGGCTATCACTTTCAAATAGCTTCTTGGCTAGAGGTAGGAGGTTATGCCCGTTTTCCCTCCTCCATGCTGAAATGTTGTCTGCCCCGAGCTTGTGTTGTGTTTGCACATACTGTCAAAGTCTCTGTGAGTTCATATGTGCATCTGTTCTGTTGTGTCTTAAAAATGCTGTTTACTTAAATAAAGAGTATCCACAAAGATTGGTGAGCAAGTAAGGGACTGACTGTGTGATCTCCTGAGGAAAAGGAAATAGACTACAGTGTTGTAAAAAGAAAGTGGGGCCAGGAAGCGGTGGTGCACGCCTCTAATCCCAGCACTTGGGAGGCAGAGGCAGGCAGATTTCTGAGTTCGAGGCCAGCCTGGTTTATAAGAGTGAGTTCCAGGACAGCCAGAGCTACACAGAGAAACCCTGTCTGGGAAAAACGGGGAAAAAAAGGAAAAAGGAAAAAAAAAAGAATTAAGTGGGGTATAAAAAGGGGGATTAAACATGGGAGCGATGTGAGGTCAGGGTAGAGGACAGAGGACACAGAGGACAGACTACAGTGAGGAATAGCTAATACTGAAAGCCTTTTGAAAAGCCATATGGAAATGTATTTAGAGACCATGACTTAAGACACTTCACTGAGGTGTCATTTATTTATTTTTAAAAATTGGAGATACACAAATACATGATCAGTTAAGACATAGAATGTTCAAGATGTCTGCTGGAGAGCTAAATGGTGATATTAAGTAGTCAATGTTAATGATTCGAAGGATGGATAAAAGGTATATGCAATCATACGTTGATGTAGGCATGTATATTCTTGCATGTGTACAAAGGTTTTAGAATGTGAAGTGTGAAGGCAAAACGAAGCCTTGGCTTGCTGTGTTCCTGCAACCTTTCCTGCTTAGCCAGGGGAAAGGAACAGATCCACTGAGAGGAAGGAGGTGACTAAGTAGGTGAAAGGCAGAAGAATGTGAGATGAAGACTAAGAAAAACATTTCAAATATGAGAAAGGACTAACAATTGTCAAGCAGTGGTAAAAAGGTGGACAAAATAGAAATGTAATCTTGGCTACAACTGCTTGGGGTATAACCTGTACCAGGAAGTCCTGTAAAATGTGACAACTGTTGTCTTTGATAAAAGCATCTCCTATTATTTCTGTCCATAATATGGAATGTTGTGTGGAAGGGAATGCAGAGGAAGAGGAAAGCAGGCGATGAGGAAGTGGAGGCAGATAGAACCATAAGCACTTCGGGTAAATTTGGCTGAAAATTTAAGCAATGAAATGGAGTCTTATTAGACATTGAGTTATAGAGAAATGCCTTTGAAAGGTCAAGAGAGGAAAAGACTTCAAGCAGCAGTCAAAAAATTTATTTCAAATTGATCCAGAGTAGTTCTTCCTTTAAGATTATTTTTTGATATTATGATATAATTAAACCATTTTCCACTTCCCTTTCTTCCTTCCAAAACCTCTCCTGTATCCTCATCATTCTCTTTTAAATTCATGACATCTTTTCTTTCCTTAACTGTCATTGCACAATTACGTGTACATACATATATATTCATAAATACATAAAGGCATTTTTGGTCTGTATAATGTGATTTGTATATATGTTCTCAGGGCTGACTATTTGGTATTGGATAATCAATAGGTATGTTCTTTCCTGGAGAAACATGAGCTAAACAAGAATAACCACAGTTGGTATGCTTACACGGGTGTGAGGAGAAAGGCAGGAGTCCTTAGCCATACACAGGGAAGTATAGCGATTGTAAGAGATTGAAAGATAGGGTGCTTAGTAGGTTCATTTGGATGACAGGAGCATTCCATGCTTCCCTGCTGATGTGCAAGCAGTGCAGGCCAGCATACTCATCTCTTTCCAATGCACAGGTTCTTTCAACTCAGTCTCTCCATAGCTAATGATCATCTGAGAAAGGCACTGACAGTCCTGGGAGATGCATATCCCTTTCAAACTGCATCTACTGTCTGCCAGTTGCACAGATGGTAGATTATCTCCTGTGTATACTTTAAGATATAAAATCTTTCAAATATAAGCTAAAACAAATGAAAATTTAGAGGGCATATAGCATTTATAATTAATACATAGCCAACACAGACTTTGTCTAAATTCTCAAATGTCCATTGTTTTGCTAGAAAAACTGTCTATGTTTGAAAGGTCAAGGTCTATTGCATTATGCTAAATATAACACAGAAAATGAGGGCTTTGGTGATTACCTCTCTCAATCCTCTAATCTGATTATCAGTTTGGGCAGATGTTCCTCTAGAGCATTATGGCAATATATTTACTGTGTTTCTATCTGTTTGCTCTCAGGTGAATTATGAACTTCATGGTTGGGTAAAAGACATCTGAGTTACAGCTATCCCGGTACTGAACAGTGTCAATAAGCAAATGTCTTATTGATTGAGTATCCCTAATCCTAAAATCCTAAATGCAAAATACCCCCAAATAGGAAACTTTCTGTGCACTAATAAAACTCCACCAGTGTGGAAAATCCCATACCTGACTCATCCACACATATTCAAAGAGCTACATAGGACACTCTAAAGAAATGTCATTAAGGTCACAGAAAACTACTTTTTAAAACCTATGCAATTTCTAACTTAAAAAAAAAATGGTGTGTGATAATATTAAGTTCTTCTCATAGTTGAATCATCTCTCTTATTTTTCTTGATGTCACATTCTCATATTTGTCCTTGCTTAGTTGACAGCTCTTTCTTAATCAGTTGGTTCAATTTCCTCTGACCAAAGAATAAAAGTTGGAATGACTTAACACTCAGCCTTGAGAACTCTTTTACATGATTTCAACTGAGCGAAAGTCTTCACACACACACACACACACACACACACACACACACCCTAAAATAGTGTATAAAATTACCTTCTTACTCTATATACAAATTACATATGAAAAAAATTAATTTGGGTTTTACATGTGAGTTCAATCCCCAAGACGTTTCATTATATACTCAGGTAAAGCCCTTGAAACAGACAACAAAATCAGCTGATGAGGGAACCTAGAACACATTAATAGTCTTAAATTTTCATTAAAAGAACTCTACTGAACTTGCTTATATAGTTATCACCACTGTGCCCTGTTATGCTATGGTAGCTCTGAAGTGCTTCTTATATCATCAATCCAACTCCGTAAGATGAAGTTATAAAATGTAGCCCAAGTCACATGGTTCAGCTGATTCCAATGATTTGCTAGAGACCTAGAAACAGTACTTTTCTCCTCAGAGGTTAACAAAGATGGAAACTGTGTGTCTCACTTCTTTCTCTAAGTTCTCAGTCAAATGTAGAGTCTGTGGATGAGGGCTGGGCAATACACTGAAGGATCGGAAACTACATATCAATACAGTGCAGATTTCCTCCAGATTCACTTGTTATGGCCAAGGTAGATATGAGAGGAACCAGGAACAAACATCAGGTACATCTAGAGGGGCTCGGGACTCACCAGAGCTTTTGTATGGAATTTCAGTACTTAAATCTTGACACCTGGTTCAGACCTGGAAGTTGGAAAGAATGCAGATCTGGGACTCCAGAGTGTTAGGTTTGAATCTCAGCTCTGCAAGCAATGACAGTTTATCGACATGGCCAGGTAAGTTTGGATTCTAGAGCTTACTTTTGACCTCTGTAAAACCCACATACTTCTGGTTTTGTGTCGTATTAAAAAACTAAGATAAATCATTCATGAGAATGTTTTTTAAAAAGAAAAATGTTTGTCTTGTGACCATGTGCTTTTGGAGTCAGCCAAAACCGTGTATTCAACTTGCACAAAAGAGGGTACACAGACCTAATCAAACAGGAGCAGATTCCTCGTGGTGCTTGTTTATTATATATATTTAACCCTGCTTGACACTTTACCCAAGGGGACGGTCCCTTTATCAGTTGAATGTTAAAAGCGTTACTTCAGAGTGTGGTGACTGGTTAGAGAAAACTCATGTACTCAACCAATCACAGTTTCAAACAAAAATTTTATGTGCAAAGGACAGCAACCTTCTTGTATGTTCAACCACCAGTACGCTTTGTACATCTGTGATAACACTTGTTTTATATTCAAATGAACAAATAAAAGCTTTTATTTTTGTTGCTCTGAAAAAAAAAAAAAAAAAACCTAAGAACCCAGTAACCTATATTTTACAGGACACTAAACTATTTTGAGTGTCTCTTTGGCCACAGACACTATAACTGTCATTTGTTGTGGTAAGGATGAGTCAATCAGGAAGACATTTTTGTCAGTTTCCTCATAGTAGTCCTCTTCCTGTTGACTTTGGACAAAGGAACAGTCCTTAGGCTTGTGGAAACCTTTTGACAGCTTTAGGGACATGGACATGTCAGGCCATGTGGCCATGAAGTCACGTTTCTCCTTCCAAATGCCTCAAATTGTATGTCTTGTGATATCAGAATCTCTCTCAGAAATTAAATTCCCTTATGTTAGAACACTCAAGTCTTTTTCAATTAGAATGAGTCGGTTCCTCCCTGACAGGAGTTCCCCCCACAGCCTGGCTTGGTGTTCTCAAGCTTGGTACTGTCCCTCTTATTCAACTTTCTTCCCTCAGTCAAAGGTCACAGAAGCCTTCAAGATGCACCCCATTTGGCACAGTAAAGAGGACAGAAACTAACACACCCAATGGTGTATCTCTAGCCTGTGTCTAAAGGATGCTACACCACAGAAAAAGAGGCTATACTCAACAAAACCAGAAAACATGGAAGAAATGGACAAATTCCTAGACAGATATTAGATATTTTCTTTATATACATTTCAAATGCTATCCTGAAAGTTCCCTATACCCTCCCTCTGCCCTGCTTCCCTACCTACCTACTCCTGCTTCTTGGCCCTGGCATTCCCCTGTACTGGGGCATATAAAGTTTGTAATACCAAGGGGCCTCTCTTCCCAATGATGGCCGACTAGGCCATCTTCTGCTACATATGCAGCTAGAGATGTGAGCTCTGGGGGTACAGGTTAGTTCATAATGTTGTTCCACCTATAGGGTTGCAGACCTCTTCAGCTCCTTGGGTACTTTCTCTAGCTTCTCCATTGGGGCCCCTGTGTTCCATCCAACAGCTGACTGTGAGCATCCACTTCTGTGTTTGCCAGGCACTGCATAGCCTCATATGAGACAGCTATAACAGGGTGCTTTCAGCAAAATCTTTCTGGCATTGTGCAATAGTGTCTGGGTTTGCTGGCTGATAATCAAGAAGAGGAAAGATCAATGGGTGGATACTGCATTCCCCCTTAGAATAGGGAACAAAATACCCATGAAAGGAGTTACAGAGACAAAGTTTGAAGCTAAGATGAAAGGATGGACTATCCAGAGACTACCCCAGCCAGGGATCCATCCCATAATTAGCCACCAAACCCATATTAATGATCTTAACAGTCCCATTTTCCCTAAAGAAATAGAAGCAGTCATCAATAGTCTCCCAACCAAAAAAGGCCCAGGACCAGACACGTTTAGTGCAGAGTTCTATCAGACCTTCAAAGAAGACCTAATTCCAAGTCTCCTCAAACTATTCCACAAAATAGAAACAGAAAGTACTCTACCCAATTCATTCTATGAAGCCACAATTACTCTGATACCTAAACCGCACAAAGATCCAACAAAGAAAGAGAACTTCAGACCAATTTCCCTTATGAATATCGATGCAAAAATACTCAATAAAATCCTCGCAAACTGAATCCAAGAACACATCAAAATGATCATCCATCATGACCAAATAGGCTTCATCCCAGGGATGCAGGGATGGTTTAATATATGAAAATCCATCACTGAAATCCACTATATAAACAAACTCAAAGACAAAAACCACATGATCATTTTGTTAGATGCCACAAAGCATTTGACAAAATCCAACACCCATTCATCATAAAAGTCTTGGAAAGATCAGGAATTCAAGGCCCATACCTAAACATATTAAAAGCAATCTACAGCAAACCAGTAGTCAACATCAAACTAAAAGGAGAGAAACTCGAAGCAATCCCACTAAAATCAGGGACTAGACAAGGCTGCCCACTTTCTCCCTACCTATTCAATATAGTACTTGAAGTTCTAGCCAGAGCAATTCGACAACAAAGGGAGATCAAGGGGATACAAACCGGAAGGGAAGAAGTCAAAATATTAGTATTTGCAGATGATATGATAGTATAAATAAGTGACCCCAAAAATTCCACCAGAGAACTCCTAAACCTAATAAACAGCTTCAGTGCAGTAGCTGGATATAAAATTAACTCAAACAAATCAGTGGCCTTTCTCTACACAAAGGATAAACAGACTGAGAAAGAAACCAGGGAAACAACACCCTTCACAATAGTCACAAATAATATAAAATACTTATGTGTGACTAAGGAAGTGAAAGGTCTGTATGATAAGAACTTCAAGTCTCTGAAGAAAGAAATTGAAAGTCTCTGAAGAAAGAAATTGAAGATCTCAGAAGATGGAAAGATCTTCCATGCTCATGGAATAATATAGTAAAAATGGCTATCCTGCCGAAAGCAATCTACAGATTCAATGCAATCCCCATCAAAATTCCAACTCAATTCTTCACTGAGTTAGAAAGGGCAATTTGCAAATTCATCTGGAATAATAAAAAACCGAGGATAGCAAAAACTACTCTCAACAATAAAAGAACCTCTGGTGGAATCACCATGCCTCATATTAAGCTGTACTAAATAAAGCAATTGTGATAAAAAAAAAACAAAACTGCATGGTACTGGTACAGTGACAGACAAGTAGATCAATGGAATAGAATTGAAGACCCAGAAATGAATTCACACACCTATGGTCACTGATCTTTGACAAGGGAGCTAAAACCATCCAATGGGAAAAAGACAGCATTTTCAACAAATGGTGCTGGCACAAACTGGCGTTTATCATGTAGAAGAATGCGAATTGATCCATTCTTATCTCCTTGTACAAAGCTCAAGTCTAAGTGGATCAAGAAGAGGTCTCTTAAGTTCCAGTTCTACCCTGAGCCTGAGAGTTGCTCTGAGGGTCCTGACTGTTGGAATCAGCTTCCCTGGGCTTATTCCCTGAGATCCACTGCACAGTGAAGCCCAAACAGTGTAACTCCTCCTATGCAAGGAGGTGCCCTCTTTAACTCCAAGGAGTGAGCTGATGAGAAGAAGACTACCTTTGAGTCCCACAAGGCCATTCCCTACTGCTGCTTCCTGACCCAGACTAAAGTAGTCTGCCAAGGCTGTCAATGGGATCCTGGCTAGGTCTGATGTGAATGGTCTCTGTGTAAGAAGTTGACAACCTCTTCCTGCACTCAGACCCTTTCTGTCTAACCTGCATCACACATCGCGGCCCAGCAGTGAACTTTCTTACTGAATTAGTCTTTGAGGTTTGGAGCGTTTAAGAGAATGAGAAATAAAGTTCTAATCTCTGATTTTTCCAAGTCTATCTCCTTAGCAAAGCAGCCACCTTCCATTAAAAAAAAAAAAAAAAAAAAAAAAAAAAAAGCTGCCCCCTTTCAAAAGGCTCATTATTTATGCCAGAAGCAGCAGGCTAAAACATGTCCACTAGTTCAAAATAGGGCCATGAAATAACAATCTTCAGCATTGAGGTAAAACTCCCATTCGGTACCTGTCTTTGAAATCTATCTTAGTTCGATTTGGAGATATATGTCATTGCATTCCAGAAGGGGATACGTAAATATGTAAATTTGGAACTACCTTTTCTTCTGAACATGACCTGGTGAAATATCTCGAAAATTCCCCTTCTCTGATACTGCATGGAAAGGACTAGGAGGACCCAATCCCGTTCTCCCTAGAATGTGGGAGGAAGTTGATTGTCTTCTAGAATCTGCTGGCTATCTCAGTGATTTCTACGCTAAGCTGGCTCTGGCTCATGGATAATGTTCACCTCTGCCCAACTTTTCATTAGATGAAGCTTAAGGCCTGGCTGGAAACTGGCCACCTTCAAAGTATGGCACCTGTAAATCAGGGAGACAACTGCCTCTCGCGCATTCTTTCTCCTCATCTCCCCCACCCAGTTGGTGGTTAAGCTTTCAGGGCTCTGACTGTCCTTTATCGTTGCTATCTAGTAATGCTAGCCGCACTTTTAGACCAGGCTAGTCTCCAAAGTCATCTGACTCTACCCTTTGACCTGAAAACAGGGCACGTTGTTATGCACAAACCTACCCAGAGTACTGGACTACTGGGAACCAGTCTGCTGTACTCTTCAGAATCTTCCAGAAGCTTGAAAGAGATCTTCTTTAAATTCCTAGTATTTTCAGGAAAAATCAGGGATAGTTACTCATTAAAAGAATGTCAGATAAACAAGAGGAAATAAGAAAGAAGTAAAGACATGTTTATCAAGAGAGTCCTTTAAAGTTCCCCTCGATTTTCCCTAAAATTCTTATGTAAAATTTAAATGTTGATTTTGATGCCATGTAAACAAAAGGTTGGCCATAATCTAATCTATATCAGGAGAGTACTGGACTTTATTAGCTGTGCTGACTAGGATATGTGGGAAGGGGCTGACCATTTGCCAGGCAGATCTCTCTGGACTTTTATGTTCCATTTGCAAAGATCATCATTGCTCTCAGGATGGAAAACCATCCCAGATAACCATGTGGCAGCTTCTTATACTCCCTTATGCAGGAATCATAAAAGTTACATTCCACACCTTCATTCATACGTATAAGCTAGAGACTCTGTGGTATTTGTATGTTGGATTTCAAATTTGAACTACTGACAACACAACATAGGCATATTACCAAAAAAGTAGTTGAGAAAAATCACAAATCCTCAGGCAGTCAGCATGACATGGGCTTCTAGTATCAGCATTTAGGAGGTGGTAGAGTAAGGGGCAGCAGTCGTTTGTTAATGTTTATCCTTCGCTACACAGCCAATTGGAAGTCAGCCTGGCCTACATTAGATCTTGTTCCAAAAAGCAATATCAACAAATAAATAATTAGTAAATAAATAAAACTAAATTTAAAAAAACTAACAAAAATATAAACCTAAAGAGTACTTCATTTAGAATCTCATGCATATGAAATTTAAGAATGGCCAAAGCTTCTGTATGGGCACAGAAATCAGCTGCCCTGCCTTAGTACAGGCTTGTATCTCAAAGGAAACCTTTGCAATGATGGAAACTCTAGTTCTTCAACAACCAGGAGGAGGTGAAGGCAGGAGGATAAAATTTCAAGGTCATCCTTGACTACATAACAAATTCAAAGCCAGCCTAGAATCCACGGGACTGTCTCAAAAGAAAAAAGGAAAATCAGAAAAGAAAGGAAAAAACTGTGCTGCGATTCTTGATTATGGTGTTGACTTTTTATAGGGAGATTCCATCAGCATTACCCTAAAAATTCTACTGAGCGGAATCCGTTTGGAATAGATTTCTGATCTCAGAGTCCATTGGGATGATCAAGAGTCCATAAGAACAGTGGATCTGTCGTTTCCCTCTCTCTCTCCAACTCCTGCTCTGGGATTCAGGTTTCTTTTAGGTGAAGGTGCAAATTGGCAACTGGTGCGTTGAGCAATCCTCCACCGTAATTTCCCTCTGGCTAGCCCACTTCCCATCATCACTGACACACATGCACTCCACAGGCATCACCCCTTGGCTGCAAGCAAAACGTTGGGAATCAGGCTCAACTTCTCAATTCCCAGGAAATTCCTCTTGGAACACACTGAACGCGGGGGCGGGATGAGCTCTGCCTAAGGCGTGAATCAGCCACGTTATGCGCTCCGCCCCGTCGGGGGTCCAGGGGTGGCTTAAAGGCTGCTCTTCTAGCAGGCGACTAGCACTCTCCTCCCTCCAGGCGTCCAGAGAACCACAGCACCACCCAACACTATGGACCCTGCTATGCCCCTGCAACTGTGGAATTTGCCGCTGCTCCTGGTGGGCTCCGTTCTTGGTCTCACTTCAGTGTCTGCCCAAGGTATCTGCCCAGGATCCCCCTTGCCGCATCCGCTTCCTTGTCTTTAGGTCCCTGCCGCCACCGAGGGGAAGTCGTGCCCTAGTTGGTTCAGAAACTTCTGTGGTGAACTCGAGTCAGATCTTCCAGTCCCTGCTAGGCACCAAATCTGACCGCCTCCCTCGTTTCGTTCCTTCTGACCTCTTACAGGGAATAATTTAGAGATCTGCCTCTTGCCCTTGGACGCAGGACCTTGTCAGGCCCTCATCCCCAAGTTCTACTATGACAGAGACCAGCAAAAGTGCCGCAGATTCAACTATGGAGGCTGCTTGGGCAATGCCAACAATTTCCACAGTCGGGACCTCTGCCAACAGACTTGCGGAAGTATCGAGAGTAAGTGTTTGGGGGTGACAGAACATAACCGGCCTCGGCACAAAAGGGGCGGGCCAGAGTTTATGCCCACCTCCCACATGATTGCTTTGAAGCTTCTCCAAAAGAACTCCCAATCTACAACCACTAACAGAGTTTATCTCACTACCAGATTCCATTGCACCTCTGTCTGGGAAAGATACAATGAGCCCTTCTCAAGTCACAATAAATGCAAGGGGAAAACAGGAGTGCTCTTCCGCATCAGACAGGACATTAGTTGCAGAAATACGTCTTTGAGACCACTGTTGCCTCTTGTCGATTACCCGTCCATAGAGAATATTTTTTTATTGGTTCTTATTTTTTGAAGTGTGATTTAGCTCACTATCTGACTTTACTTTTGTTAACTTACACTTGGGTTAGTGTAGAGGTATAGACAGCCAGGCTTCACAAGAGTCTGTTTTCTTTTACTTTGTCATTTTATACATGGATGGTCAATTAAGGATGGTGTGGGGCTTTGGTCACCAAGGAACTCAGCCAGGAAGAAATATGTATTGGTGGGAATAACAGGGTCTTCTACGGAACTTGAAACCTGTATCACAATCAAGTCAAACCTGCTCACTCTGTCTATCAAAAGCTTACCTTCAGATGAGCGGGCGAACTTTTGGAGTTCACTATTCCAGTATGAAATAAGGTTATCGTCCCCCAGTAGTTTCAGAAATGATGGTAATGTTTTGAAAGTACTACTAAGAAGGCTGCTTTGGCTTTTATTAGCATCTTATTAGTTTCTTGGATTAGCATACAAAATGCCGGGCTTTATTAGGCTCATTCCTACATGCACACATACATACATACATACATACATACATACATACATTCATACATACATACCACTATTTGTTCTTGCCTTCCCTCTGAACCTTCCTCATCCTCTGTCCCATTTTGCTGGCCCTTATCCCCAAGTAGTCACATCTCCAGTTCTCATGGCACATGTGCTCTGTACACTCTTTGCCCCTCTTCCCACATCTATTTCCTCCCAAGCTTCACTCGTCCACCTGCCATCATACATACTTCCATCATACATACTCTTCAAGTTAGAGTGTTTACGGGAGGATATGTGTGCTGTTTGTCTTTCTGAGTGTTGCATGTTTTGCATTTCCATAGAAACATTGTGACTTCATCCTTACCTTCATCTGAAAAATATTCCATCGTAATTCAGCCACATTTATTTTAAAATCCATCTGTTACTAGACAACTAGGGTGTCTCTGTTCTTCAGCTCTTCAGTACGGGGAGAAAGAAGCATATGCAGATGTTTCTGTGATGTGTACACTCAGGACGCTTTATCTACACCTTTGACTTTGATAGAATTGGGTCATATGATAGTACTATTCACTTTTGGAAGACCTCCCCTGATGACTACCATAGTTGCTATGCCCACTGACATTCTTTTTTTTTTTTTTTTTTTTTTTTTTTTTTTTTTTTTTTGCATAGTGGAGCATATGTCCTTATTTTTTTTTCTTTTTTTAATTAGGCATTTTCTTCATTTACATTTCCAATGCTATCCCAAAAGTCCCCCATACCCTCCCCCCTCCGTTCCCCCACCCACCCACTCCCACTTCTTGGCCCTGACGTTCCCCTGTACTGAGGCATATAAAGTTTGCACGACCCCAATCACAAAAAACTCACATGATATGTACTCACTGATAAGTGGATATTAGCCCAGAAACTTAGAATACCCAAGATATAAGATACAATTTGCTAAACACAGAAACTCAAGAAGAATGAAGACCAAAGTGTGGACCCTTTGCCCCTTCTTAGAATTGGGAACAAAACACCCATGGAAGGAGTTACAGAGACAAAGTTTGGAGCTGAGATGAAAGGGTGGACCATCTAGAGACTGCCATACCAAGGGATCCATCCCATAATCAGCTTCCAAACGCTGACACCATTGCATACACTAGCAAGATTTTGCTGAAAGGACCCTGATATAGCTGTCTCTTGTGAGACTATGCCAGGGCCTGGCAAACACAGAAGTGGATGCTCACAGTCAGCTATTGGATGGATCACAGGGTCCCCAATGGAGGACCTAGATAGAGAAAGTATCCAAGGAGCTAAAGGGATCTGCAATCCTATAGGTGGAACAACAATATGAACTAACCAGTACCCCCCGGAGCTCGTGACTCTAGCTGCATATGTATCAGATGGCCTAGTCAAAGAGAGGCCCATTGACATTCTTATTGAAAGTGAACAAGGTTTATTCTTCTTGCCCCAACTCCTCACTGACTTATTGCTCTTTTTCATAAAACTGAAAGATTACTTTGAATAACGTGTTTTATTGCTTTCCTGTCCCCCAGAAGTTCCTCCAGTTTGTCGATCAGAGCTAAAAACATATCCATGTGATAAGCCCAATATACGGTTTTTCTTCAACCTGAATACCATGACATGTGAGCCCCTTAGGCCTGGTCTGTGTAGCAGGACTATAAATGTATTCTCTGAGGAAGCTACATGTAAGGGCTTGTGTGAACCACGGAAACATAGTAAGTACTTTAATTGTGGCACTTCTATTTCAAGTCTTCCTTTAAAATTTTTATATGAAGATCAATAATTTGATTTGAAATTAATATTGTTTGTATGCTGGTGATTATACAATTATGTGTGTACCTGTGTGACTGCATGTCTGTCTGTCTGTCTGTCTGTCTGTCTGTCTGTCTCTCTCTCTCTCTCTCGTGTGTGTGTGTGTTGACTTTAACAGCTTCTGCCCTGTAGGAAGCATTATGTCCTTATTATGTGCTTCCATGTGTGGGTACAAGCTGAAGGTTAATGATGTGCAAAGCTCTCAAGTTTGGACTGTGACAAGGCTATTAGCAAAAAGTTGCTACGTTTTCTCTTGTTCCTGGAGAACATCAATTGAGCATCTCTAATTAGAAACTCTGTAATGTAAAAACTGGAGATCAGAAATTTTCTAGCACTGGCCTTGTTTCCAAAATGAAGGTTTTCACACTTGACCTCAGCTGATGGATAACAGTAAAAGAGCAGGTGCACTAATATTATTGAGTTACATTATCTTCAAATCCTGCATAGAGGGGGGATACGAAGCACTATGAAATTCTTATTTAGAACTGAATCCTAGCACCCCATCTGCAAGATATTTCATTGCACATATGCAGATGTTCCAGAATTTGGAAAACCCTGAAATGTGAAAAGCTGTGGCTCCCAAGTATTGTTTCTGTTTTTTTTTTCTTTTTTTTTTCTTTTTTTCTTTTTTTTTTTGGTAATTATATCACAAAAAGTATTCTGTTCTTGTAGCAGAGACACACAGATTTAAAATAATTAAATCAGGACCTCCTCTTTGGCCAAGAGTTTGGTAGAGCTGTGTTGCTGTACTGTGTTGAGTACTGAATAATCAAGTACTGAATGCATGTAAATGTTTCAGGTGATGGCACTCGCCCAAGAATGTCAAAGTATGCCATGTACTGAAACTTAAGCCCATTTTAGGATGTCTAGTTGGAGGCTTAATGACTCTTTACATTGAAAAGTATGTAAATACACAGGTTTAGAAGGCATTATTTTAGCTTATAAAATTGAGAAGGATGGGTATGGGAGGTGTTGACTAGAGAGCAGAATGATATAAACATAGAACATAGGACACACACGCATGCACACACACATGCACACACACACACACACACACACACATATAAGTTTAAATTCTGAATTTTATAAAAAATAGAACAATCAAAATAGAGCTGGTAAGCTTCCCGTCCCAGTGACTCGAGATAGACCTGTTTTGAATGGTTCAGTATTTTGGATTCAGCATGAGTTGTCTGTGGGATTTTTGCCAGCTAGACTCCACTGAGCATCACTGTCTCTTAGTCTCGTATTACAGTATTTCTAATTTCTTTTTCTTTTTCATACAGTTCCATCATTTTGCTCCAGTCCAAAGGATGAAGGTCTGTGTTCTGCCAATGTGACACGCTTTTATTTTAATTCAAGAAACAAAACATGTGAGACTTTCACCTATACTGGCTGTGGTGGGAATGAGAATAACTTTTATTACCTGGATGCTTGCCACCGTGCCTGCGTTAAAGGTAATAAAACTTCTCTTATCCAATCATCCAGCAAAGAAAATGAATAGCTCCAAAGTCAAATACAGCATTCTGTATTCATTTTATTAGTGCCAAATGGCCACTTCAACGATAATCCTACAAGTGTAGTGCCTCCGTGAGTGCTGCCTTGGTTTCTCGGACAGTAGGCTTATACCGTCTAGCCACAGGAGACAGTAGTCACAGCTTCAGTTTCACATGTAGAAGAGGAGCAACTGAGTGACTAATGACTTTATGATCAAGTTAGATGAAATGAGGCGAGATCAAAAGTATGGTACAAAAGTTGGTTTAAAGTGGAGGTCAGACTGAAGCCACATGATAATTGTTATTTTGTTGTCTTTAGGCTGGAAGAAGCCCAAGAGATGGAAGATAGGTGACTTCCTGCCCAGATTTTGGAAGCATCTTTCTTAAGCATTTTCTCATACTGAAGGAAACAAATCATTAGTAATTTGCTCCTCTGATTTTACTGATCTGTTATTTTTTTTAATCTGTGTGCTTTTATTCATACCAAGCTGCCTTCCAAATGTGAAATTATCATTTTCGATGTACTGTTCAAATGTCTAAGAGACTGAATCCTTGTGATGTATCCGATATGAATGTGAACATGACTTGCCCAACTTCTTGGGATAGCTAGTACTAATTTCAGAAGACAACAGTTACTAAAATAACAGAAAACAATTTAGATGTGCAGTTTTAACCTACATGGGCATCATTAGGAATGGCAAAACCACTTCATTATGAACTTAAAGGTTTAGATTGCATTTTAGGCTCCAGGAGACCAGTAACCGATTCATGAACACTTTATTCAATCATTCCACTGAGGTATTACTTATTCCTTGCCAAGTGTCCTTGAATTCCTTTCTTGCCATATTGCAATATTATGAAGAATAAGAGTTATTACAAAAAAGAGCTATAATTGTTATTGGATGAATTTAAAATGTTGGTGATTTATGAAAAGAAACACATTTTTCCTAGAAAAAAATCATTATATATTTAATTCTGTGTCTCTTTATTTTTCCACATTTGACAAGTAAATCTTCTTTGACCATATGTGCTACAGTATTCCCTCAGACAAAATGTTTGGGAGAATAGAAATTTCTGGATCTTTTGTACTATGTAAGATATATCCTGCACCAAAATGCATGTATGCTTTGACTTGAATTTCACAAATAAATTATTTTTAAAAGTGGTTATTACAATAAGATAGTGGTTTTCTTTCTTTGTAAAAGGAAAAATGAAAAAAAAACCTATATATATCATTTTAGTAAATTTAACATTTAAAAGTAACTCTTTAACAAAATTACAAGTATATCCACTCTTTGCCTGAAAAGACACACATCTGAAAACCTATCATGGTTATTTAAAAAAGATAGGTATGCTTGAGAATATTGTCTGATGCAGAAAACTGTAAACAAACCAGATGTCAGAATGAGACTGGCCAAGGAAGTGACACGTGGGGCATGAGCAAAGTGTTTGTGTGTGTATGATCAGACCCAAGGAAGACAGTGAGGTAACGGGACTAGGGCAACAAGAATAAACACTCACACTCTCAGACAATGTGGAAGATGTTGACATACTTCATTGATATAAACTTGGAACAGGATGGAGGCAAGAAAGAGTTAATGGATATGCAATGAGTTTAGATAAATGATTCTTTTGTAGTTTTGACTTTGAAACTGTTATTATATTTTACATAAGTTTAAACAAGTTAAAGAAAACCAAAACAAATGGAATTGGGGATCCAAGAAGCTGTTGAATAGTAGAATATGTACACAAATATAGAGTTTTAATTTCAGTGGCTTTCAGAAACAATATGTGACCATAAATCTTCAGCAATATACAACCTAAGGGTCTAAAAATTCTAAAGAAATCAGAGAAAGTATTTAGAAGTACTCTAACTTTGTCTCTGTAACTCATTCCATGGGTGTTTTGTTCCCAATTCTAAGAAGAGGCGAAGTGTCCCCACTTTGTTCTTCATTTTTCTCGAGTTTCCTGTGTTCTGCAAATTGTATCTTGGATATTCTAAGTTTCTGGGATAATATCCACTTATCAGTGAGTGCATATCATGTGAGTTCTTATGTGATTGGGTTACATCACTCAGGATGATGCCCTCCAGATCCATCCATTTGCCTAGGAATTTCATAAATTCATTGTTTTTAATAGTACTCTATTGTGTAAATGTACCACATTTTCTGTATGCATTCCTCTGTTGAGGGACATCTGGGTTCTTTACAGCTTCTGGCTATTATAAATAAGGCTGCTATGAACATAGTGGAGCATGTGTTCTTATTATCAGTTGGAACATCTTCTGGATACCCAGGAGAGGTATTGCTGGTGAGACGAAAGGATGGACCATCCATAAACTGCCCCACCCAGGGGTCCATCCCATAATCAGCCACCAAACTCAGACACTATTGCATACACCAGCAAGATTTTGCTGAAAGGAACCTGATATAGCTGTCTCTTGTGAAGCTATGCCAGTGCCTGGCAAACACAGAAGTGGATGCTCACAGTCAGCTATTAGATGGAACACGGGTCCTCCAATGGAGGAGCTAGAGAAAGTATTCTAGGAGAAAAACAATATGAACTAACCAGTACCCCCAGAGCTCGTGTCTCTAGCCGCATATGTAGCAGAAGATGGCCTAGTCTGCCATCGTTGGGAAGAGAGGCCCCTTGGTCTTGCAAACTTTATATGCCCCAGTACAGGGGAAACATCAGGGCCAAGAAGTGGGAGTGGGTGGGTAGAGGAGCAGGTGTGTGTGTGGGGGGGCGTATAGGGAACTTTCGGGATAGCATTTGAAATGTAAATGAAGTAAATACCTAATAAAAATTGGAAAAATATATATATAAAAAAGAAGTACTCTAACTAGGATTGGTTGTTGCTCAGCCATTACTACTACTCTGAATCTACAATGTATAGGATATTTTATGGCACGATAGGATTTTAGTTTCAAGAGAAGTAATACATAGAAGCATATAATCTTTGAAGAAACATAGAAATCTTCAAAACCTTAAGCTTGGATTAGAAATGTTAATATGAGCACAGACCATGTGTTTCTTAGGGTATATGCTATTCCCCTTCCACTAAAACTACTTACAGCTATGACAACTGCATTGCACTAAGTACGATTGATCTTCACTCATGTTCTCATAATCATATATGTTACTAACAAGAATCAGCTCCCTTCCAAGTCCTCAAACACAAGTCTGACCCAAGAGCTATTCAGAGGAACCTGGGACACATTATTCTAAAGTTCAGGAAGCAATCAAGGGCTGATGAATTGTGGAAGATAGACAGGAGAGTGACACTAAGTGGCTCACACTGACATAAAAGGGAGCAGCATGAGCATCAAAATAACTAAGGACTTTGGTACATAGATAAATATAAATGTATAGGACCTGCATATCTGTCATACACATACATGCACATACACACAATCACTCATATGCACCCGCAATCACACACTCAGTCACATACACACATATATACACAAACTCACACACACACACACACACACACACACACACAATGAATCCTTTAGCCAAGATTCTAAACCTTGCAATCAAATTTCCATATTGGAAGGAAATACAATGAGTAAGTCGTTAGAAGCCAGGGAAAGTGTTCAACCAAATCCAGTGTTTTATGAAATGGTTTCATCCTTTGGTCACATTTGTTTTCCAGGGCTAGGAAATACAATCTGTGCCATAGCAACAAGAGAAAGTAACATGCTATTAAAAAGTTTTGTCTGAATAAAAAGCCTGTGTTTGGAACTCCTCAGTGACTATAGACAATGAAGATAAACAGAGTTGTTTGTGCTTTGGGATTACAGACTGAATAATGCAAAGCCTTTAGGAATTCTGGAAGCTCCAAGATTCTCCACAGGAAAATTAATATATTTGCTGTCATTGCTACCTGGGGCTGTTTTAATATGCTTGGTACAGAGAGTGGCACTATTTGGAGGTGTGACCCTGTTGGAGTAGGTGTGACCTTGTGGAGGAAGTGTGTGACTATCGGGGTGGGTTTTGAGAGCTTGCTCCTGCCTGCTTGAGGATGGTAACCTTCTCCTGGCAGCCTTCAGATGAAGATGTAGAACTCTCAGCTCCTTCCCCATGCTCCCACCTAGATAGAAGGGACTGAAAGTCTTTAACCTGTAATCCAGCCCCAATTAAAAATTTTCCTTTGTAGGAGTTGCCTTGATCCTGGTGTCTCTTCACAGCAATGAAAACTCTAAGACACCACCCTATAATCAAAAGTCTTAGGAAATCATGGCCCAACTCAGCCTTTGTACATACCATCTGTTCAGCATTGGTCAGAAGTAGAACTTCCACAGACACAGTCATTCTAAAAGCTCAGGCTCCTGCCATTTCATTAAAAATATGTCAAGCACAACCACTGTTTGCCAATTAAATACTAAAAGTAAAGTAATATTAAATTAGAAAACAAGAAAAAAATAATTAAATTAGTCATGGAACATCTTCCAGACAAAAGGGAAATTCCTTCTTATCACTGACTGTCAGCCTGAAAAAAAAATCCCGTTTGTGTTTTCATCAGACAGATGGGATAGATGACTGTCTCCTTTGGTAACACAACACACACACACGCATGTACATGCACCCAGGGACACATAACAGAAGGCATAGGGTGTTTATTTAAAGTATTCTGGGGTAGGACTACTATCTCCCTTATCACAAGCATTGTAACAACCATGGAAATGGAAATGGGGGTTCAAAATCCCTGTGCTGTGCTATCTCCAGGTCTCCATCTTGCCTTGAAGCCTTGTAGATCATTAGCTAATGATCTTATCCAGTAAGAGAATATCTTTTCATGTCGGTTCTTGGGTTGTAAAAGTCCCTGAGATGGTGCAACAGGGTTAAATTTATAGAATGACCCTGAAGAGTAGATATAAAAAAATATTACCTGAATGGTGTGTGTTAATCCTCTTTCAACTGGATGAACCCCATTATGGCAACAAGACTTGATCTTTACAAGCTTCTGCTTTTTTGAAAATAAAAATGGGAAAATGTTCAGAAGTGTCAAATTCTACAGTATCTATGCATTAGATTATTCTAGAGTACACGGAGAGAAGCAGACCTGAGAGTCAAAACCATTCAGAATAATTCCTGTTCCCTTCAGTCTCATAGTCACTCATAACTATTTATCAAGTATATATCTGTAAGTTTGTTATGACCATTCTTTATGATTTCAAAACAATCTTGTTGCCATCCTGCTGAGACCTGCTCCAAATCTAATTATCCATACTAATGCCATGGTGCTTCCAACAGGCAAAACTCTGTCGAGTTTTGTAATTATATTAAATCACTGTATGTGTGTGTGTGTGGCATGCATGTGCTGTACATAGAAGTTCAGGTGAGTACTTACATGGGTGCATGCAACTGTATTTTAGGACAGAAATGGACTTCACACATTTTCTTGACCTCTCTTCTCCACTTTACTTTTTGAGAGAGGATCTTTTACTTTGGTATATCAACTGAGATAGGCTGTCTGGCCAATGAGCTCCAGAGATCAACTTGTCTCTGCATACACACACACACACACACACACACACACACACACACACACACACACACACGTTCTGTTTTTACCCACGTCTGCTACTTCACACAGATTTAGCATGGCTGCTGGGGACCTGAATTCAAGTCTTTATGCTTGTCTAGCCAGCACATGACCCACCAGCCATCTCCTCAGCCTCGTTTCCCTCTTGAGTTTTTATACTAGTGTCCAAGTCATTACTGTGTTGCTTATGAACAGAGTATTCTGTATCCTATACATATTCTTCTCAATTCTGGTTTCACCTCCAACCACAACTCAGCACTGAATTATCTGAAAATTGAAAACATGCCATAGAGCTTAGGCTTTATAGGCCGTGGTTCTCAGATTCTATGTATGGTTATGTGCTGTGTGTCCAGGGGTTTGATCTGGGGGCGGGGCGGGTGCAATGGTATTTACAGACGGACATTAATCCTGACAGCTCAGTCTGTTACATGACGGTGCCAGTAAAGACACGCATGGTGATCAAGGGCTCTGAAAGGTTAGGAAGAATCCATGATAAAGCTTTGAGAAATACTCTTCTATTCTACTCAACATTTTATCTTTCAAGAGTTATCCTCTTTTCCTGTAAACATCTCATAAACTGACTCTTCTCTCAATTGCCAAAAAGTCCCAGACCTCTTCAAGCAGGTTTAATCATAGCTCCCAAGCACTTGGGTAATGGCAAATTTCTAGTTACACTAATACTCCTTTGAATTATTTTCCTAACAGAATCGGAAAGTAATAGATTTTTAAAGTTTCAAAGGTATTATTGTATTCATCTTATAGTATGTTGAAAATAAAGGACAAAGATAATAATGACGCAATACAGAATCCGAGCAAGTGATTAAGATGTGCACTCTGTTTGCTTGAGGTAAAAATCACTGGGTGAAGAGCTACTTCATTTTGTCTGGGAGCACTGATACATTACATCGGTTTGTTTCCAACTGCAGTTGTTCAGATATGACAAATACTGTGGCTGTAAGAAAAATCCATCATTCACCTGTGACAAAATGTCTTTTCGATCTGGGTTTAGTTACTGTTTCCAAAATTATTACAGAGATCAAACTTGTTTTTGTATAAATGTATGCTGTACAGCCTAATGTTTTTATATAGATGTCCTTAAATGGTTATCACAGGTAACCAACTTAGCTGTCACCTTCCATTATGAACTTCTTTTTCTGGTAAAAGCACCCAAAATCAGTTGTCTTAGCCTATTTTCAATGCACAAAGTTAATGACTGTAATCCCTTTGCCATATATTAGATCCCTCCTGGGCTTGTCTATCTCACCTAACTGCACTCTCTGTTTAATGTCTTCCCATTTCCTTTCCTTTATCCCTACTAACCATGGTTTGGATTCTGCTTATATTGCAATCTGCCAATATGCATGCATATAAGTATTTTTCTTTCTATGTTTTCCTGACTTATGTCCTCTAAGACACTCCATAGTGTTACCAATAGAAACATCTCCATTTCCAGAGCTGAATATTGTACTAGGTAGATAAATAGATTATAGACAATAGGTAGATTATAGACAATAGATTATAAATAGCCAGATACACAGACAGACAGACAGACAGACAGACAGACATTCATAATTTCATTGCTCATCAACTGACATTTAGTGGACATTTGTATAATCCATGGATTGGCTGCTATGTATAATGTTTCAGTGAATAGGGCCATGCAGATGTGTATGTGTGAGAACATGACCAGAAGAAAGATAGTTGGAGTTATATTTTCAGATTTTTTGAAGAGCCTCCCTCCATCCTTTTCTCCACAATGATTTCACCAACACACATTCCCAGTTTGTGTTAGGGTTCCCTTTTCCTTGCCCTTTCCACAAATTTATCATTTCTGGACATTTAGGTAATAGAAGATGAGAACATGGTGATATTTCACTGTGGTTTTCATCGTAATGTCCTCCTTAAAAAGTGATTGGAATATCTTTTTCATTTTACTGTCGACTGTTTTAAAGCTCATTGGGAAAATATCTGTCCAGGGTTCTTGCCTATTTTAGTTTTGCTATTGAGTTGTATGTTCTTCTATGTGGTTTGGATAGTGACCCATAGCAGACATGTGATACACATTCATTTTCTTCCATCTAACATGATGGCGTTTCATTTGCCCGTCGTTTCCTTTGCTGTGCATAAATGTTTCAGTTTGATTGAGCTTGTGGGGTGGCATCCAAGAAATCATTGTTGAATCCAACTCCAAGGAGATCACCCAAACCCCGTGTTTCTCCTCAGAATTTTATAGCTTTGTATACGTGTGTGTGTCTGTGTGTGTGTGTGTTTGTGCGTGCGTGCATGTGTGCGTGTACCAATGCATAAGCATGTATGTATGTATGTAATCCCGAGGTTGGTCATACGTGTCTTCCTTACTCTGTGTCTATCATATTTTTTTGAGGCAGATTCTCTCACTGAACCTGGAGTTCCTCTTCTTCCCCACACTCTTCTCAGCACCCCCACCCCCACCCCACCCAGGGCTGCTACACCTGACCTTGAAATGTTTAAACCTCTCCCCTCCTGAAGTTCTCCAATAGCTGTCTTTCTGACCCATCAGACTGAAGACTTCACAGTAAAACCCTTATTACTTTGAAAAGAGTATGGTTATGTGTGTTTCAACAACTCCTTTTCACACACTTTTTACCTTTATTCTCCAGTTAAGTGCAAATTGAGGTTTATGGTTTTTCTCTTCTCAATTTTCATCTAAGTTTAAGATATGCATGGCTTCATTAGATCTCATTATGGATCTTGTTACTACGACAGGGACATGAAGAGATTATTATTTATATGTAAACTGATTATCACCCTAGGGAAAATGGGTGTCTCATTTGTTAAATTTGTTAAAGTTAAAATAATCTTTATTTTAAAGACCACATGTGAATCAATTTTTCTTTTATCTTTTTTAGGTTAATATGATTTTTGTATTCACACCTCTGAATGCCTACAGAATAGAAAAGGTATCTCCACACTGCCTTTAGAGCCTAAGCTCCTTAGCCCATGCAAGCGTTTGTAACCTTAGCTTCCCTAGCATTTGACGTTAATAGATTCTTTAGCAAAGGCACAAATTGATATGACCCGGGAAAAGAGGTCTGCAGCAGAGCCCAGCTGCTCCCCTCTGGGTCTGAAATGAATGCAAATCTTATATTAATCTTATGCCATTTGCTTGGAAGGCTTTTTTTTCTTGTTTGATACTGGAGAGGTCTGCCCTCTGTTCTTTCCCTCTTTTGGGAATATTTCATTCGCATCACAGCACTGTAATTGTCCCAACAAATTCATATTGTATCATGTGTTTTAAAGTTAATCTTCTTGGTAACTTTACTTACTTTTTTTTACACAGAGAAGTGACTCATTCCTAATTTTTAATTTCAAGAATATCTTTGTAGCTCGTTGTTTCTCAAGCATATTAGAGGAACAAGAATACTGTTATAATAGCAGTTTAATCCTTACCTGCTGAAAACAACTCTGCTTCAAAGTGTCTACACTTTAGATGAACATATCAACAAATCTATGTCTCCTTAGTCACTCTCATGTCCCTTTTGCTCAGTCACTGGCACAGACAAACTGTCTTTCAATGGGACATAGGTCTATATAGAACATACAATTTGTTTGTAGTACAAGAGACAAGATACATATGTAATTCTAACACAGCTATGTCTTTTTAATTCACCCATGACCAGATTATTCAGAGATGATTGTGGGAGGTCTATCTAAAAGAGATCTGATGTCTTTTAACCACAGATCCTATTGTGCTTGCTCTCTTGCCAGTGTTAGTAGATTTCTGGGACCCACATTTTATTTTAAAAACCCATAGGAATAAAACGCTGGCTGAATTCTTTCCATGTGCTGAGCTTCAGTCCTATATCCTAAGGATGGACTCCAAATCCACGCTCTGTTCCCAGAATTTTCAACATTGAAGCCTTTTTGCTGTCCTCAAAGATGAGATCCCTTCTGTTTAAAAGGAAAGAAACAGATGACACAAACATTCTTCTCTGTAGGACATGACAGCAAAATCGCAGAAAAAATGTTTCTTAGGAACATCACTATTAACTCAAATACATTGAAAAATTTTAAAAATGTTATTGTTTCTGTTATTGGTCAGTGTCACAAACCTTACTCCCCTGCTCCCAAACACTAATTGGCAGAAAGGGAACACTTTTGGTGTCCTTATTTTCTGTCAAGCAAGCAATACTTTTTCCATTAGCTATAGTAGTATTTCAGCTGCTTCCATAAAATTGCAATTAGTGATATGTCCTTGCGTTGTCAATATGAAACGTCTCATTTTTCTCCTTTCTTGTTCTATTGCCCAGACCTCCCAGATAAAACACCACACATTTAATGAAGAATAATAATTTTATTTTATCCTAGCTTTTATAAACTTTTTTCTCTTTCTCATATTGCTTATCAAATTAATGCAGTATAAAAAATCTTTCTAATTTAGTAGGAAGTTTACTCTAAATCAAATATATATTATGGGTTTAGTTAGAAATCTGTGTATATAATGATCATATTTTATTCTCTTTTTTTAACCCTTTGAAATAAAAGGCTCAGATAACTCAAAATGAATACATATGCAAATTCTGAAACTGTAAAACTTACACAAATATTAGAACTTTTAATATAATTGTTGTACTGATCAATTTTTTTGTCAGTTTCAGTAGAACTTGGGTCACCTTGGGACAATGCTACCTGCACTGAGAAAATGTCTCTATCAGATTGGCCTGCAGGGTCAATGCAATGATTTCAGTTTGAGCTGCACGGTGAATACAGGTCTTGATGTTGGAGGACTCAGCCCACAGCGGTCCACAAAATGACAGCAAAGATGGTCCTGGGCAGTATAAGCAAGATATTGAATGTGAGCTTGAGACGCAGGCCATTCATCAGAATCCTCCATGGGCTCCGTTTCTACATCTGTGCCTGCATTCCTGCCTTGGTGTTTCTGCTCTGACTGCCCTTCACAATTTTAAATGGCATACCTTTTTAAAACTAACATTTAATATTAAGACATTTAGTTTATTAGACATTAATATAAACATTCAATTAGATGTGATCCCACTGTGCCTTTTTGCATTTTAATAAATTTCTTAATATTTTTATACATGTACATTTTTTTCTGACTCTGATAACTGGATTTTAGTAACTTTAAAATTCAGTGTCATTATGGTTTTCTTTCTTTTATTTTTATGTACTTGTGGATACTTTTGTTACTCTTTGAAGAAATCCTCAACATGAGCAAGTACTTAGACTCGAATTTTATCCACAGTTCCTACAGAGAATTGTGTACAATAACTATTGTTTTGAATAAATAGGTGTTTGCTTTGTGGATTGTGTTATGGTGTTGTGTGAACACCTTCCAAATGTGAGCTGGACTTTCTCCTCTCCTTTCATGGGGATACCATGTTTTTCACCATGAACGACAGGAATCTGCTGTGCACACTTTTAATCTGATTGCATATCCCTGAAAGATTCTTCCTCCTGTTACCATGTTGTCTCTTTGTTCTGAAGTCTATTTACCACACACCAATGCAGCTGTTTATTCCTCTTTAAGAAAATCACTATTTGACATAACTTTCCTGTTTGTATTTTCAACTGACCTCTTGGGGTTTGCACTGAATTTCCTATAAGCAATATATTGCTGGGATTTTCTTTTTCTCTTTAACCAATATGTGTCCTTTGGTTAGTCTGTTTAGACCACTTGCCTATGAGATACCTATAAACACAATCATATCTTCTATTTTCTTCCTCTAACTCTCTATTGTCTTCATGCTCTCCTTACTTGCCTAAGGGACTTGGGAGTGCATCTCTGCATAGTTTTCAAAGCATTTGCCCCGTGTGCTACAATGTAAACATGTGACTTGTTATAGCTAAGTAATACCAACATTTTGCAACTTTAAGTGAAGTGTGGGAGGCGCTTATCCTATTTAGTAGAGCTTTATTTTCTCCACCTTCAGATACAAATGCTTTGATAGATATAAATTTTAATTTTTCTCTTCAAGCATAATTTTAAAAAGCAACAATAAATATTATTGTGTTCTAGATGCAGTACTTCTTTTCTCTTGCTCCTCCTTCATGCCTGATACTATGGAATTCTTTGTCTTATGTTCCCTTTCTATATGAGGTACTTGCTTTAGCCAATCATCTTCAAAGGTAGGTGTGTTAGAAAAAAATAATTTGTTTAATCCTAGCTAAAGGAAAATTCCTCTGGATAGAAAATACATAATTGAAAATTATATTTTCAGTACTTAAAATATGACCCATTTCATCTGTCCTCTATGGTTTTAGATAAGAAACTTTGTCCCATAAACTGTTGTCTTTGTGGCAATGCATCTTGTTTGTCTGGATGTTTTCCTGGTCTTTTCTTTTCCTTTGATTACAGTGGTGTTAACTGCTTGGTAACAATCCTGTTTGGAGGATGTTTTTTATTCCAGATTCTTCGCTTTTCTTCAGTTTGGGGACCTTCCAATCATTGCTCCATCACAAAATCTTCATACAACTGCTTGCATTATTTCCTTCTGAGGATCCTGTGATGTAAAATTTGAGTATTTTCTTATGAGTGGAAAATTTCCAGGTTCTGCTTATTTTATTGAATAAATTCTTTTAGTCTGTCCCCAGTTTATACATCTGCACTTCACGGCTCCTGTTTTTCTACCCAATCCACTTAGCAGTATATTTATTTATGTTGTTATCATTTTATTAGAACTTTCCTAGAAGTTTTGGAAACTATTTGTCCAAGATGCCTGACTTGGCCTCATTGGATGGGCAGTCTGGATGTATCACACATCTACGCATGAGCTACTACCTAAACTTGACCTCTCATGTCACCATTCAGAAGTTTCCTTAGTTGCCTCTAATGCCATTCCAAGAGCTTCCATTTGTACTTAGTAGAGGGGAGGAACAGAAAAGGGTTCTATGCTGTGTTTTCTGAACTGGTAGTCTCCTTCATTTACTCTCGATTGCTCACAGACTGCCTTTGACATGCTACCTGATGTAATGAGCTTTCAGGTTATTCTAAACTAGTCATTTTAGAACAATTAGTTCTAAATGTGTCTGTTTCTCTCTTTCTCTCTCTGTTTGTCTCTCTCTCTCTCTGTTTGTCTCTCTCTCCTTTCTCTCTCTCTCTCTCTCTCTCTCTGTGTATATGTGTGTACGTGCATGTGTGTGTGCATGAATGTGAAAGGCATGCACATGAATGTAAGAAGAAAACATCAGGCCTCAGTTCCAGGATCCCACTATATTTGAAACAGGTTCTCTTATTATTTTTGCTCCAGTATATGCCAGGATAACTGACCTGTGATTTTCTGGGATTCATCTATCTCTGCCTCTCATGTTTCCTTGGGAGCGTTAGGGATACTAACACATGCAGCCACAGCCAGCTTTACAGGTGCTCTGAGAGCTCAGATGCAGGTCCTCATGGCTGCATAACCATCTTTCACCCACTGAGGCATTTCCCCAACTATGAAAACATTTTTAATGTTTCTACTTTTCTCTGTGTGTTTTAAATGATTAGCAAACTAAGGTCACTGATAACTATTTTTAATGAAATTTAAAATATCACATTTTAAGGGTCTTCATATGTTTGTGTTATCATTTTGGTATTTCAGACTTGACTTGTAGTTTGTTTAAAGACTCAAAATCACACTTGTATGTGTGTAATAATTGCCTGGTTGTACAAGTGCTCAGATTGTTTTTGCTTAGGAATAAAATAACAGGAGTTAATTATGGTAGACCAAGTGGCTTCTTGATCATTCACTACAGCTATTGATTTTAAACTAACCAGTCAGTGTGTTTTTTTTTTTTAATAACCAACATGCCATGTTTGTGTTCTTACTTGAGGACTGCTAACGACCAGAGCATTGCTACATGTACTGACAGCTCTTTTTTTTTTTTTTTTTTGACATGCTGAAATTCCTTATTTATTTTTTGGTTATAGATATAGATACATGTATATTATATTTTCTTGGATTGTTTTTTATTTACATTTCAAATGTTATCCCCTTTCCCGGTTTCCCTCCCTCCGAGAAACAACCTGTTACATCCTCCCTCCCCCTGTTTCTATGAGGGTGTTCCTCCATCCACCCATCCACTCCTACCTCCCTGCCCTCAATTCCCTTACACTAGGGCATCTATCAAGTCTTCACAGGACCAAGGGCTTCCACTGATGCCTGACAAGGCCATCCTCTGCTATATATGCAGCTGGAGCCATGTGTAGTCCTTTGTGAGAGGCCCTGCCAGAGCCTTACAAATACAGAGGCAAATGTTAGCAGCCAACCATTGGACTGAGTGTGGGGTCCCTAATAGAGGAGTTAGAGAAAGGACTGGAGGAGTTGAAGGGGTTTGCAACCCAATAGGAAGAACAACAATATCAACCAACCAGACCCCCCACCCCAGATCTCCCAGGGACTAAGCCATCAACAAAGGAGTACAGACAGCTCTTGACAACTCTGAAAGTACAAACTAGGCCTGGCAGGCATTCTTTCTGCCAGGGAATTCAGGAATGGAAATGTTTAGTTCACACCATTCAGGCATGATTGAGAGACATCATCTGAAATTCCACTGGGCTTCCAGAATAGGAGTCAAGACATACAAGATAGCATGTAAATGGGATTATGTTTTTGATTTTTCTTTTCATATTGAAGTTTCTCCTTGACTGTGAATAGTGGGTGATTACAAATAGATACTGCAAATTTCTATACAAATTACAAAGTTACATTTATTAGGAGGAAAACAACTTTGTTTCTACAGAATAATGTCCACATTTTTTCTAACATCATAAGAAACAAAATGACACCTTTTTTTTTCTTCTGTAACTCTAGACTAATTAGAGTTTTGTGTTGCTCCTCAGCACCAAGTCATGGCAACTCAAGTGTAACACACATGGTTTAGATTAGTGAAATGAGCATTACTAATAATGAGATAGCATAATCATGCACCATTTGCTCAGAGTGCAGCCTTTGGGCTCAGTGGGTTCAGACGCTGCAGGGTGGTTAACTCCTCTCACTTGCAAAACTTATTTGCAATCTCAAATTGGCAGGTTTCAGGAGGGTGATAGATGGATTAATTCTACCAAGAAGACCTGGTGAGAGGGGGATTGAGATGGGACATTGTAAGGGAGAGTATTGTAAGAGCAGGAAGTAACATTCTCCAGTGCTCTGGGGTGATGGGTATCAGTACATTAAAGGGTGGAAAGTGGATGTCCTCCTGTTAAATGTGAGGCTCTGGAAACAAATGCACCAGGATATTGAAGATATGTTGGCTCAAGACTTGGCAGATGGACAAATAAATGCATGTAAGTGAGAATATACATGAATTAATTTCCTCAGCCAACTCCTGAGTTGATTTTTAAAATAACTAATGGAACAATGGGGGTTGAGGATGACATATGCTTCCATACAAAGAAGGAAAAGACTTGAAGCAGTACTTGAGTAGTATAAACATCACAAATGAGACCAAATATCCAGTGACCACAGTGATCTTTAGGTTCTTAGGCAAATTAGTACATTTGAGCATATAGCATATTGGTAGCTAATAGAAAGTCACCCTGGGCAGGGTAGTGAGCGGGAGAACATGGCATCTATCCTGAGGAAATGACTGGAAACACAGAGAACTGCAGGACGTGCTTCATTTGCTTCAGGTTGACCCTACCCAAGCTTTTCTTCTCTATCCAAAGCTTTCAATGAGTGGTCCATGGTCCACACACACTCAGCTGTGGATGAGACCAGAAGGACACTGTTAAAGAACGGAAGAGAAAATAGACCAGCAAAGAAACAGACCTATGAAGCATCAGGGGACCATAACGAACATGTCTATGTCCCTTGCTCATTGAAGATCTAGTTCAGGGGGGAATCTTATTACATCCACATGTCTGGAGAATGCAGAGGCTGAGCATCCAACATAGAAAAGTAGTCACTCTCCCAATATTTCACATGGGAAATCCCCCCAGAGACAGGTTGTTTGTTAGCAGAGTGGATACAGAGAGGTTGAGCTGTCATTAAAGATGACTGCAAGCTTGTGCTACTTCTAGAAGGTTCTCGATTATTTTCATGTTGAAGAAGGCCTGGAACAAATAAGTATGTAGAGATGTTAGCAAGACTTTTTAAAAATAATATTTCATGAAATAGTTTTTCAAACTATTCATGTCTACAAAATTATTGTTTTGATAGGAATCTACATAGAATTTTATGGAGTTAATTGTGTTTGTTCATTTTCACTGAAATCCAGATTGATATAAAGTAATCACAATACTTATTACATATTTTATCAAAAGTACAAGTGCACACAGAGACTGGTTTCATTCATCCTATAGATACATAGTTCCTATCTCCCAGGATAAGACCTGCTTCAGAATCTGTTCATTTCTTTCTTTGGATTTAGGATTTTTATTAGCATATATTTAAATACAAAGTAATATTTTATTTTGATGTTTTCATACCTATGCTTAATGTACTTGATGGTATTCATTCTTTATTAGCTCATCTTATACCTTTCACTTTGCTCTTTCACGTCCCTCACAGTAAGTGTGCGGTTTTGCAGTAAAATATGCAAACAATAAAATGGATTAGTAAAATAAAGACAACTATTGCTATCACCAAAAAAATTTTCCTTCATTTTCATACTTACATCTACATATCTTCCAATAGAGGCACTGATGCTCTGTTAAGTTCTCCTCTATTCTGAAATGCAAAGTATACTTCTTTCACTTAATTCCTTTGTTGTTGTTACTGTTGTTGTTGCTGCTGTTGTGTTTGTTTTGGGCTGCATTTATGTCATTTGCCATTTTTTAAAGCTATCATGGCAATAATGACTCACAGTGCTTTTAGCTTACATTCCTTTGGTAATCAATGTACTGTGAAGTTGTTCATGTGCTTAGTTCATGCTATTTTTCTTTCTGAAGTATTTACTGAAAACCACTGTCTGTTTATATTATTTTCTTTCTATTGCTGAATTAAAGAAATTTCTGTGTCTTCTGGATGTAAGTTAGTGCACATACAAAAAACTTTCAGGGTTATTTCTTAGTCCTTGGCTGACTGTTCATTTCCACATAGGGTCTGGTGATGAATTAGTGTCACATTAAGTCTAATTTATCACTTTTACTCTCTTCTATATTTTTTCTTTCTATCTACAGATTAAGAAACGTTTATATGCTCATTGATGGGAAATAAAAAATTCTATATACTTTCTTGAGGATTTATGGTTAAATTTCTTGATAAATTTTTGGCAAAGAATATATCCAAAAAAGTCATACTGTAAAGGATTAAATTTTTCACCCTATAAATTTTCAATCTTGGACATGCCAAATACATTTGTGTTTATTCTGTTTTTATTGTTGTTTTTTTTTAATAAAATTGATCTTGGTATGGATTTATCAGTTTTATAAATATTCATAAAGTGAATTTAAAACTATTTATTTTAATTTTTGTCTATGAGTATTCTTGTGTTTGTGTGTGTATGTGTGTGTGCATACAGATGTTTGCACACAGTACATGAATATGAATAGGTTGTCATTGTGTGTCTTCTTTAACTCTCCATCTTATTTTAGAGACAAAGTCTCTCACTGAACTTAACCTTATGCTTGAATGGCTGAGAGTAAATCATGGGGACCTTTCCGGCTCCACTTCCCCAACACTGAGATTACAGCAGCATAGGGCTTTTACCTTTCTCCATTGTGTTGCATGTATGGGACGAATGGGATTCGTCCCACATGGGACGAATCGGGAGAAGCAATAACGAACATCCCAGCGCTGACCTGGAACAGTTTCTATACATTTCAGATATGTTAATTGTTATTGTTTCCTTTGCATGTCCTTGGAATTGATTTTCATCCTTGCAACTTTAGTCGGTTCTAACTTGGGAGTATGTTTTCATGAAAGCAAAGAGAAAATGAAGGCACGAACTGCAGAACACGAAGGCTGCAGAACACGAGGACCCCGGCTTGATCCTGGAACTGACACCATAGCAGAAAAGAGCTAAGTCTCTCAAATCATCTTCCTACTTCTACAAGAACAAACAGGATAAACTACAACGTTAATAAGTAAATACACTAAAAAATAAATAAATAAATGGAGGGGCAGTGCTGGCTCACGCCTTTAATCCCAACACTTGGGATGCAAAGGCAGGTGGATTTCTGAGTTCGAGGCCAGCCTGGTCTACAGAATGAGTTCCAGGACAACCAGGGGTACGCAGAGAAATCATGTCTTGAAAAACCAAATAATAACTATAATAATAACAATAATAATAATAAATAGATAGGCAAAATTTATCATCTACAAATTGGTTTCTGTTTAGTGAATTTTTATTCTTGATTATGGGGCACAATACACTGGATGGAATGATCAATTTTTTGGAGTCAACAGATCTTCTATTATCTTTGATGTATAATGAATGACTTTTTTTTGAAAGACAGCTTTTACTGAAGTTGGTTAGTGTGTAATAATGTCAGTGCTCATATCTCCCTGTCTTAGTTGCTACTAGAGGAAGAACAAGGAGGAGACCGAATGGTAACATTTGTACTTCAGTCTTCATAATTTGTGGCCTTCCAAAGCATTCCAGTATAACTTTTTCATACACACCCCTATGTTACTTTGTCTCTCTATGTACATTTGGGGAAAGAAACTGATAGGATGTTCAGTTAGCATATTTTATCCATCAGATATTACATTTCATTGGCTTTTGGGGGATTTAAATTGTTTAAATCCATTATTTCTTAGAAACAAGTGTCTGAGGTAAAATTTTAGTCAGAATTCCCCCTCTTTCTGGACTCAAAAGTATATAATTGCAAAATATCTTAAATGTAAAGAGACGTCAATCATCTACTTTGTGGGGTTGAACTTTAGAATCTGTCAAGCTGTTGACACTTTTTGTCAATGCAAGTTTTAAATAACACATAATTGTTCTTTTTATAAAATTTTCTACTCTATACAATATTTTCTGATCATTTTCTCCTCCCATAGACTTGTGTTTCAAGAGATTTTTCTCTATACTAAGCTATATTTGCTAGAAGTGACTGGTATTGTCTTGAACAAATAAACATAAGGTTTTGTTTTGTTTTGTTCCGGGGGCCTTGGAAATTGTTGAATATAACTTAGGAGTCAATATGAATTTTTTTCAGTGAGTCAAAGCTGCAGGGGTTTTGAAACGGATACAGTGGGGAAGAGTTCTAAAATGTAAGGCTCTCTTCAACCACAGCACCTGTATCACTAGACACGTGAGTAAGTCATGTTTTAAATGAAACCAAAATTTTTATCTCTGATAGGAACAATAATATCTGCTGGTATCCTATAATAATTCTATCAAGTGGCATCTATTTAATATTTAATTTGGTGATCTTTGAGGAAATAAGGAAGGTAAAAGAAAAGTCCAGAGGACACTCAATATTTATTCTCAACATTGTTATTTTCTCCATTATTTCCCTTTGATCAAGTAAAAGGTTTCAAGTTTCATGGATCTTTGGTGACGCCTCTCTTCCTGTTTAGAGACCTTCAGGAGTCACTCTGAACAGGTGTTCCTCTACTTTCAGTTGCAAGCATTGTATTTACACTCGATCCAAGTCTAATGAAATTATGAAGTTTATATCTTCACGCCTTTGCTTCATTTCCAGTGTTCCTGCAAGTTTTCAGATTTTTCTATCATAGTCTTCATGTCTGTAGTATGACTTTTCCTGGAGACAATAAGAATGAACATCCATTCACTCCAGATGGGTTGCTGACAGCAGACTAAAGAAATAGTTCAACTCACCCTCATCTTAGTGAATGAGTCCATTGGGGTAATTTACAGGAGCTAGGTGAAGAGCTACTTACAAGAATGTGGGTGGCTTAAAGTGGGTGCATCAGCATGAATCCCACTTCAGCATGAGTTACAGTTGATGAAAGGTGCTTCCCTGCAACTTCTTAAATGGCTTGAAGGCAGCTCAGTTGCTCAAAGACTCTTATCTTTAGCAAGAGCTTCTGCTCCTGTAACCTTAAGCAGTGGCTTCCTTCACAGCCATGCTGGAATTTGGGAACCTTCTGAATCTTAACACACATCCCTCCTACCTCCAGAAGGGAATGTTTTAATTTGGAAGAAAGAACTGTATAGAAACAAGCCCAACACAGTCTGTGTTACCTGTGCATGCCAGTTATGCTGAATACATATATACATTGAATGAGACACATAATATATAAATAGATACTCATATGACAGTGTAAATGCCATGCAGGTTCAGACTGTTAGTCATCACAGCCAGATGACATAGGACAAGAAACAGGGAAGCAGGGAAATATGAGACTCAGACGCATATATTTAAATGGTAAATCTGTTCTAAAACGCCGGTCATTATATCAGTTTCCACAGTCTATCATGTAAACTTTACGCAACACTCATGCACACACACATGGAAAATTAGCAATTTTGTATCAATTAAAAAATCCATATTCATGAATACTCTTTAAAAGGGTTTTGTAGTTAATCACAGTGCTGTCATTACCTCTACTAATTTTTAATCTGTGATTACTTGTTTAATAGTTAAATATTTTGATCTATTTGAATTCATTAAGCTGCTGATTTAAGTTAATTGGGAAGAATGAAATGCCAAAGCAGGAACTAGATCTTCTCCAAAACTAAATGTATTAGGTAGATTTTTCAGTTGCTGAAACACTGAGTGTTTAACACTTCAGAAAAAAAAAGAGTTTACATTTGGATGTGTTCTAGAATTTGCAGAGACATATGATGAGTAGTTATTATGTTTAATGAGACACATGGGAGTTTCTGAATGAATCCATAGGAGGTCTCTGGTAAATTTGAAACTTATGAAACATCATGAAATTTACTGGTCTTTTAATATTATGCTAGCCTTTCCTAAAAAAAAAAAAAAAAAAAAAAAAGAAAAAGAAAAAAAGAAAAAAAAAAAGAAAAAAAGACCTGCTATCTAATTTTAACTATCCTAAAATAGTTAAGACGGGGAAATTAATTAACACCTGTAACACTGCTTAGCTTACTCTAAATCAATTGTTTGCCTACTATATAATTTGGGGAGATAGAAAATTTGAAATGATGGTGTTGTTTGTTTGTTTTCTTGGTGAATTTTTTGCTGTGAGCATCCCTGAAAAATACTCGATACCTAAATTCTTCCTACAGCTGCGTAAAATTCTGATTCTGTTTATTTAGCAAAGCAGAGGAAAGCAGAGTAGCTTCTTCACAGACTCTGATTCCACTGCTCGAAAGGAGGGTGCGATGCAGCATGCAAACCAGCAACTACGTAGCTGTAGCTGTGACTGCTCTTCACTCTCAAGCACAGCCTTCTTATAATCAGCATCCCCACCCCCCTTAAAGCGGCTCAGGTGCTTGCTTATGATAAAAATGGAATTCTCTGTAGCAGATGGATACACCACACTCAGGGAAGGCAATCTTCCTTCCTTCCTTTCCTCCTTCCTTTCTTCCCTCCTTCCTTCCTTTCTTCCCGTTTCCCCCTTCCTTGCTTCCTCCCTCCCTCCTCCCTTTCTCCTTCCTTGCTTTCTTCCCTTTTCTTTCTTTCCTTTTTTTTTCTTTCAGTAGAAGAAAATTATTCTTCTATTTTCATCTCGAGGATAAAAATTATAAAGAAAACAGAAGCCACTTTAGGAATTATTGGGCAAGCAAAATATGAAAACTAAAAAAGAACAACATCATATCTTAATAGGAAAGTACATGGAAGTTTCTAGAAGCATCACAAAGGAGGAAACTGCCTTCTTTTGAATATTTTCACAGCACACTGAGAATCTCTGTGATGACTACACAGACAAACCTGGTAGGTTCATGGGACTTACATAGAATCATGGAATTGTACCTTTGTTTCATATTCTCAGCCACTAGGAATAGCTTTGCCATGCTGACTAAAACTTCAACTTACAATAGATAGCATTGCTGAATAAATTTCTAGAGACCTCAAATTCTTCCTGCTGTATATCTTCTGCCCTGAAGACAATGTTCATTGAAATTCTGAATATCTGGATATAAGAGAGTTGATTGCATTTAGGGTTCAGCCTTTTTTACTCATAAATAGAAAATTATTTAAAGATCGGATCAAATGCAATATTTAAGATAAAAATCAAGACTAAAATAATGAACATGACAGAAAACAAACAAAAAACTGAATGCTTTTTGTCCATTTATTGTCAAGGGGCAGTGACCTTAAGTGTGGAAAGAAAAATTCTAAATACATAGGAAGTTTATACTAATCCGTAACATTATCATAATTATAGATGTCAGCTTAGGTCAACATCCCCAACTTTAAAAGAGATGAAAAATAAGCAAATAAAACAGAACAAAGGAATATAAAAGCCTATTATATGAGACCAATAAAATCACACAGTTAGCTTGTAAGTCATAGTTACAATGGAAAGGACACAGTCCTATCAAAGCCAAGAGAAACGGTTACAAGGTGCCAGATGGGTAATATCCTCTGAAGAAGTCATTGTCCCCTGCAAAAGACAAATGGAGCTGCTTCTTGTCCAGCCTTCTGTAAAGCGATATTTTTGGTGTATTTCTGATAAAGGAGTAAGTGCCGTGCATGCACACACATAGAGTTGTGCATATTGAACCTCCTGGGTCTGACTAGTGTTGCTTCTACAAGAATTGAACATGTACTCAGACAAAATCCACCACAGATATGAGAGAAGACAAAGAGAATATTGTTATTTCTTTATTATTTATTTATTTTGATAAAAATAGAGTATAGACCATTACCCCCTCACCCCATACTCATGGCAGGATGCCTTCTAAGAAATCTAGCTGTCAAGATCAAGCAAGAAGGGTAAAGGAACCTTATATTTTGCTAAACAATATAGCTTTACATTCATATGTGTTTCCAAAGCAATAACAAAGTATCTCTTGTCTCCCTTTTACATTAAATGTTGTAAACCTGGAGTATAAATAGATGAGAATTTCCTTTCTTAAAGAGTATAAGATGAAAGGAGGTTAAAATTGCTGCATTTACTGTTAAGGAGAGACAAAGAGATACCCAACTTAAGAGTAGACTTTGGTGCCTTCGGAGTTGGCAGAGTCCACCATCTGCGCTGAGGGCCTGAGTTTCAGTCCCCAGGACCCACGTAAGAATTGGTAATGGTGGCACACGTCTATATCCCTGGTGTTAGGATAGGGATGGAGACAGGCCGACCCTGGAAGTCAGTGGATAGCCAGGTTAGACAAATCTGTAAATTCTAGGTTCAGTGAAATATTCTGCCTCACAAATATAATATGAAGGAGGAAGAATAAGATTTAAATATGTTATATGAAAAGTTAAATAAAAATGAGGTGAAGGGTGACTTAGGAAGGCATATTGTAGCCTCCATGCACACACAAACAGGCACACACACACACAAACACACACAAAAACATGCACACACATATATATGAACCTGCACTGGCACACACCACACACACACACACACACACACACACACACGCACTGGCACACACGCACTGGCACACACGCATGCACACATGCACACACAAACAGGCACACAAACGTAAACACACACACATGAACCTACACTGGCACACACACACACATGCATACATGCACACATATGCATGCACACATGCCACTTCATGACATTGCAGTAAATGGCACCCACTTTACAAGCATCAGAATGCCATGGGGAAGGCAGAAGGTGTAGAACCCAAGGTAGGGAAAAGTAAAGATAAACGAGAGGCTTCAAACCTGTCTAGGAGTCATGAAAGGAATGAAAAGTTTGACAGGAAAATAACACCTGTTAGAATTTGCCATTAATAGAGTGAGAGCGAGTCTCAGCAGATTCCTTGTAAGCAGAAAAATCACAAGCAAGATTGGCAGACCCTGTTTCTAAATAAAGTCTGACAGCAGCATTTCACAGTGTATGTATCTGTGCAGTACTGTGCTTCCTTCTGAAAGTCCAAGAGCCATGCCTGGGTGAAGAGAAGGGAAAGGAAGGTGTCTGTTAGGTACCTAAGAGTCTGCTGCAGGTTTTTCTGTCTGTTCTGGCAACTATTAACTGCCCATTGCTTGGGTGATTGTGGGCTTGGAACCCCTTCAGTCTCAGGCAGCACACGTTATACTCTTCCTGCGTAGGGCTTTGTTTTCATTTTCTCTAAGATTTTAAAAATGAAAGACTATTCTTCTCGTTTGCTTAATTTCCGTCTTTCCTGCAGATCTGTACCAGTGAAACAAGATTGCCAAGAGATGTGAGCTATGTGGCATGGGATTGACAAAATGCATTGGGTCTGTTCACCCTAGAGAAACATCCTCACTAATAAGTATAAATAAATCACTGGGGTGGGAGACAGGAATCAGACAAGAAAATATTTTCCCAGATGTCCTTAGATAACTCTAAGAGCACTAGGCATCTTGGAGATTAAATTTGCCCCATAACAACGTGGGCTCCAGACCTTTGTTGTTGTAAGCAAACTTTAGGCTTACTTTAGGCTCAATAATGTTTGAATCATTAGCCTCGTTCAAAATCATCTGGCAAAGTGCTGGTCCTTTGAAGGACAGGCACATCCGAGGCAAAGGGCTTCGGATCAGAAAGAGCAGGGTGCACTGTGTATAACCACTGGGAAAATCTAGGTGATAAGCAAGTGTAAGTTCCATCATGCTGGCCATCTTATGTTCTGATCAGAGCACAACACTGTTCATTTAGGGAATGATAATGTAATAAGTCACTGCCTTCTCTTAAGCTTTGATCTCAGACTGGTAGTTAATAACACAAGCACTGCCTTTTCTGGTAAATTCACAGCTACAGTATCTAGAATTCCTTTTTTTTTTCCCCATATAGAATCCTATATAGTCTGTCCTTTCATTCAGACAAAGGATAGACTATTTATGTGTTTGCTTGTTTGTTTTATGTTCTACCTTTCAGGGAATTTTTTGAAGTTTCCAGTGTGTTTCCTGATGGATTCCCTCATTTTACATTTGGTCAAGGTGGCCTCAATGTTTCTCCATGCTGACCCCTCTAACCTGATGGGCACACTGGTGGAGACATCTTTCTAAATAGTTTCTTTTAAATGATGAGAGGGCTTTCAAAAAACAATCTTGTCAACAAATCCTAAGCTTGCTTTCAGAGACAGAGCACTTTTTTTTTTCCCCGAGACAGGGTTTCTCTGTGTAGCTCTGGCTGTCCTGGAACTCACTTTGTAGACCAGGCTGGCCTCTAACTCAGAAATCTGCCTGCCTCTGCCTCCCAAGTGCTGGGATTAAAGGTGTGCACCACCACGTCCGGCTGAAACAGAGCAGTCTTAAAACACCACTTTTCATAAAGTTAAACAAAATAATTTCATGGCTGAAACAATATCACACCCATATATTTATTGGATATTTTCTTTATTTTTATTTCGAATGTTGTTACCCTCTTTCCCCGTTCCCCCCTCCCAGAAACCCCCTATCCCATCCACCTCCCCCTGCTTCTATGAGGGTGTTCCTCCACCCACCCACCCATTCCTACCTTCCTGCCCTCTATTCTCGTACACTGGGGCATCTATCAAGCCTTCATAGGACCAAGGACTTCTTCTCCAATTGATGCCTGACAAGGCCATGCTCTGCTACATATGCAGCTGGAGCCATGTGTACTCCTTGGATGGCATGCCCATATATTAAAAGAAAAAATATGCATGTAATTGAAATAATGCAGAAGATACAGATGTTGTTTAAAGACCTGGTCTTATTTTAATTGATTTTTAATAAGTCTACATATTCATGCATTGTGGAGCGTGAACTTTAAAGTTTGCTTCTAAGGATAAAATACTGGAGCCCATTCTGTTATGGGGCAAATTTAATCTCCAAGATGCCTAGTGCATCAATTTGGCCCTTAGAGTGATCTAAAGAGAATTGGGGAAATATTGTCTTACGAATTTTCCCCAGTCAAATACTTCATACTTATTTGTAAAGAATCTGAGTCAGCTTCTCTTTCAGTGTCATCTGCTGCCATGGATGGCACCAACACCCCAGTGCTTTATTGCTTATTAGCAGTCCCTGTAGCCTCACTCCCATTTCCCCAGGCAAGAGATTTCTTTGTTTTCCTTGTCTTCTTCCAATTTCTCCTCCTCCATCTCTTACCTCCCCCTTACTCTTGACTCACTCTCCTCTTTTCTCATTAAATAAAGTTATTTCACTTTTGAAGAGCTTCCCATGATGTGACCTTGGTTTCAGCAGTTCCTTCACCAATTCTCTTGAAACCTCTTTTAAATCAAGCTGATTAATGGTGTGTAAAAAAAAAGTCAAAGAAACTAATTTGTGTATTATGTTCAATAAAATTTTATACCACATGCTTTGCATTTTAAAATATTAAATCAATGTAATAAAAATAGGTAAAATGTTAAATAAATAAAAATGTAAAACACAAAATTAAATTACCCTAATTATATAAGATAAAACATTATTTATCTTTAAATAAAATCTGCATAATGAGCATACCAGTTGACATCCAATGTAGATGTGTCAAGTTTTACAAGGCACCAACCTTAGATAACAAGCTATAGACACTTAATGGATGCAGAGCAAGGATCAGCTTTCCTCAGAATGGAGACCCCTGATAGGTTATTTAGTGCCAGTCGTTAGCCCTAAACACGCGTACCTACAAGCAACATTAAATGGATTTAGTAGGTTGTGAAGAATTAGCCTGCCTTCACCTTATGCTTGAAAGCCATCTTATAGTAAAGACACACTATATTCATTTCTATTTATGATTAAATATGTTCTTCAAGGACTGGGTTATGCCCCATCTGTAACCTTAACTACAAATGTTTCTGTACTGCCTGTTTCAGGCAATAGCAAGCATGCCTTTGTTTCAAAAGGCTATAATGGCCACATTGTTGTGACCACCTCACAACTCTGCTTTGGATTAAGAGGTTGCTGTGACCATCTGTTGCTATGAATACCCTGTTATGACCACCTTGCAACCATGTCTTTGTTTCAGGGAGTTATGACCAACTTGGTGTGCTCGTGTTCTGTTTTGGTAACCCTACCTATTTGTCAAGTCGGCATTTGGATCCCCGTTGCTGATCTCTTAAAGCCTATCTTTAGGTAGAGGCAGACCATGTACACAATTATAAGAAGTTGGCTTTAATTAATTGCTTGTTGTAATTGATTTGGACATGATCTGGGTCTCTGGTCTTTCTCTTTGCTCTCTGTGTGATTAACAGTTGTACATGGTGTGCGTGCGTGCGTGCGTGTGTGTATCTGTGTGTGTGACAATAATTACTATGAAGGAAAAGGTCATGAATATGAGCTGGAGTAGAGAGATAGAAAGGAGTTGGAATGGAGAGAAGGACGGGTATAGAAGTAACGTAAATCAGTGATATTCATGGGTTAAATTCTTCAACCAATTACAAAAATACTTAAAAAGTGAAAAAAAGAGAGTCACATAAATTTATACTCCTTGACTTTTCTATGTAAACAATGTAGCCAATTAGACTTGGTTGATGAAAAATACTCATTATAGAATTCTGTTGATACGTATGAATTATGGATAAGCATAATTACAGAACTGTAAAAATGACATTTGCTAACACCGAATAAAGTCAATAATTAGGCAAGAAATAAAAGAGAATTAATAAATGATTGATGGAAAAACTTAATAGAATGTTCTCATTGCCCCTTGTGCTCAGTCAACATTACTGAGGTCAGAAGCCTCCTGTCTGTGGATGTGTAACAAACTTGACATTCTCAGCATTGCCTCTGTCGTTCCTCTCCCCCCTGCAGTACTTTCCTTTCAACATTCAAGTTGTCAACAACTGCACATGCCTAGCTGTTTACCATTCATGGTCAAGATGGAAATCATCCCTACTTGAACTTGAAGTCCAGCCTGCCTTGTCCTGATGAGTACAATATGAAAATCATCATCTTATGACTACAATCTACAGTAACCATTAAGAAATTCAGAACAGCTTTGGGCTTGCAGGGTTCATTTAAAAGCTCTTGTAATGGTGTTAGTAAACATGGACTATAAACCCATTTTCTGGCTGTTGCTCATGCTTATACTTTGATGCTAGTCAGCTGTCTTCTATAAGTGAGTCAAAATCAAATGTCAGACATTTACTTAACTTTTCAATAACAAAAGGCTGGCTAAGAATACTTGCTGCTCTTAAAAAGAACCTAAGTTTGGATGCCTGCACTCACATGGTGCTCACACATCTGTAACCCAGTTCCAGGGCATCTGATTTGCCTTCTCTGAGTTGTGAGGGCACCAGGTGTGCACATTGTGCATAAACATCTATGAGGACAAAACACAGAAACAAAGTAAATATGTATAAAATATGTTTTTAAGCCTCTGCTTTTAGTTGTTTTGTTGTTTTTCATCAATAAGATAACTAGCATTGTGGATTCTCATTTAAACCTAGAAGGAAAATGTTCTCCATCTATCAAATGTCTGCAGTTTTAATTGTCCTACCAGGATTGAAGACACTAGAGACCTTGTGACCTTCCCTTTGGCTGTCAGACAATGGGCCCAGGGCACTGGAATTTTCCCAGGAATTTCATTCTGGGAGTATGAAGAATCTGAAGCCTGATAAGTACCGGCTGGAGGAGAAATTTGTCTAAGGAAGGAGATTTCACACATCTACAACTTTTCAGACCACTTAATAAGAGAAACCTAGACAATGATGAGTGATGGACAGAATCTCACTATGCGTTATGAATATTTTTTTGCCATATCCTTAAAACTATACCTCATATCAAGGCCCTGATGCTACATGTGGAAAGAATCAGTGAAGTTCTGTGTTCCTCTTCCCTATATAGCCGTACTGAATAAATCTTCTTTTACTTTTTATTACTACTTTGTGTCTTTAGTTAACTCTTGAGGAGAGTTAGCTATGCTTAGCTTGTTAGGTCAGCCAGGGTCATGTTCTGACCCTAACACTGAACACAGTTAAATGAAGGGACAAACTCAATCAACACTCTAAGTCAAATGTGTTCTCTTTCCTCAGATCTGGGTTTCTTTCCATATGTACTGTAAGCTGTGACCGTGTCATGATCCTTAGCAGTGGGTGAGAGTCCTCTGGAAGAAGGGCTGAGGATCCGGGAAAACAGGAAAGACCAGTGAAGGAAGGCAAGAGAACAAACTACAGCTGTGCCCTGTGTTAAATGTTGACAAGCTACCCTTTATTCTATGTTCAGACTATTAACTTCTTCATCTTCTTCTACACCACAATATAGCAAATTATAAGGGACAACAGACTATTTTGGAGGAAATATTTGAGCTAAAAGATATGAATGAGTATTCCATAAATAAAAAGCATTCATGGAAGGAAGCTGGCTCTGCAGAGCCTGGCGGATTGATTAGAACTGCAGTCCTTTGCGGAGATTGGAATGTTGCTGATCCAGAGGCTAATTAGCTTATCTTGGGTTATTTCTGGCACTTAGGAAAAGCCACTCCTTGCCCACCTCTGTGGTGGAACTCATCACTAATAGATAAAAACCTTTTAGAACGGATTAATTTAAAAGATTAACTTCTGTCAAGCCAAAAGCTCAGATATCGTTCCTCTCAAAGGATCCTCTCTGACTCCTTATCACAGAGTCTTTCAAAGGAAATTTTACTTGATGTTAAATGTTTTTAAAGTATAGCTATTATTATTTATTGAAATCTGAATGTCTAATAGTTAAACCTCTACTATTTGACGCTGTGGGTAAACTTTGCTAAACTAAGGAGTTTATGAATAGATCCCTAAAATAGGCTTACAAACTTATCTTTGGAATTAAGTAGATATGGATAAAGTTATTTTAAGACATAAACTTAAAATAATGTACATGAATTAGTATATCACTCTTGGGTTTGATTTACATTAGCTGGATTCAACTTAGATAAAAGAACTGTTGTTGTTGTTGTTGTTGTTGTTGTTATTATTACTTTTATTTGCCCAGCTGAACTACAGGAACATTGAAAAATAAGTGATTAAGGGAAAAAGATACAGGACTTGGTAAGGAATGAAAATACCCATAACATGACTGTTTAAAGATGAATGAATTGAGTAATGACTTTTCATTACTACATGAGTCTTAGAATTTTCAAGGGGCCAAACATTTGCCGGTCTATAACTTTTGTCAGTGTGTAAAAACTGCAGCTCTCATCTTGAAAGGAATAAGAGAAAATGTATTCTGGAGCCATTTAAGCGACCACCCTTGGAAACACCTATTTAGGTACCTCAAAGTCCATGTTCTAACATGAAGACAGGTTCATGAAGTTTCATAATTTTACAGAAAAAAAAACGTAAGAAAAAAAATCAAGGCAAGCTTAAAGTCTATGAGTGTGCACACCAGACAGGCAGGGATACTGAAACGGGCATCTTCTGATAGGAACGCTGCCCTTTGCCACCTTGGGGCAGCTTCACAAAGCAGTCCTGCCTGATCAACAAGGAAAATAACACAAGAAGAAGGGGTGGCAAGCTGGCTGTGCTAGAACACACCTGTAACCTCAACACTTCACAAGCTAAGACAGGACAATCTCAGCCAAAGCCAGCCCAGACAACCCGGCAAGATCCTGTCTCACAAAAAAGGGAAGAAATGGCAGGTAACCTTTGCTAGCATTTGAGAGGACAGTACACTGTGGCCATCTCTCCACTCTCTCCTCTGTGTTACTACTTCCACTGTTTCAGTTACCCACACTCAATCAGAATCCAAAACTATTGTTTGTACTGATTCTTTCAACAGAGGTTATATCGATGTAACTTTTCTTATACTTTTATAGTTGTGCTTTTAGTAGTTGTTCTGCATCTCTCATGGTGCCTTATGTACAGATTATACTTTATCCTAGGTCTAATGTTAAAACAGGCTTGGTGAACTAGGGTTCTGGGCAGCCACTGGCTGTGTTGTAATGTATGCCCTGCAGATACAGGGGACACAGTAAGTATATGAGGCGCTCCTATCCTGAAGCAAAGGTAACGAGAGAAGTTTGAAAGAGGTTTTGAAGGATTCTTCACCTATACAGACTGCATTCTAAGTAGAATGTTTTCAAAGAAAAACAGACATTTTCCAACATGTTTTCAAATTTGGCCATTATAAATAAAATGGCAGACATTTCAGCACAAGATTTAAAGTGTGTATAGGATTAAATCTCCATTTCCCTAGGAAGACAATCAGGAGTGTATTTGCTGAGTCTGTTGTTATTTATTTTGTTTGTTTGTATTTTTGTCATTGTTGTTGTCTGTTTCTTACATTTTCAAGACAGGGTTTCCTGTATGACTCTGGTTGTCTCAGAGCTCGATTTGTAAACCAGGCTGGCCTCAAACCACCTGCCTTTGCCTCCTGAGCACTGGGATTAAAAGTGTGCACCCCTATACCTGGCTATTTGGTGAGTTCTAAACTGCCGTAGTATAATTACTTCCATATTAGGAGCTAAGATTGGTGTTTTAGTTTTTGTTTGTTACTTTCCCAAATGTTTGCTTGTTTAATAAATGCAAGTGGCTTTATTTTTTGTTTTGTTATGTTCTGTCTTTTATCAACTGCTATATATTTTCGAAAGATGTGTTACCAAAGTTTTCAGTGTACCCGATTTTTCTTGGGCAGCTATGGTTCATCTAAAGGTCTAGAGTGACATTTACGCATGGTGACCAGAGATCAAACTGGACAGAGACTCCTAGTTTGTTGCCACACTCCAGTGAAAGTTAACGGCATGTGAGTAAGCCTTGCATAATGTAAACTTCAGTAACAGATGAAGGAAGGGAGGAAGCACTAACTTTACCCTGTAGGCAGTTGAATGAGGCTATACAAGGAACTGGGAAAAGACTCCGACAACTCATCTTTCTTATGATATTACAATATTGTTCTCCATGCTACTAGGACCAAGGCTCCACAAGCTCCATGATGTATGGCTCCCTGGGAAGGAGGTGATGCTCTGCTCATGTGCCGTCCACCCAGTTAGGGATGGCTAAAGCCCACATCTATCACGTCCATTGTCTCTGACTTCAGTATTCTTACTTATTGACCTTGGTTATCAGATAGCTATGAGTCAGTTAGCAGTCATTACATACACTCCCCTTGCCTGCCTTGCTAGGCTGTTAATTTCACCAGCCCTTCCTCCTCACGGCTACCAAGAAGCACTATCGTTACTTTTAACTAACTCCTCTACAGGATGTTCCTTGCTGAAATGGGTGGTGGCTTTCTCTACAGTTAGCTGCTCAAAAGCAGGAGTATGTTCCAGAGCCATGGTGGTCAGAATGAGTGTCTTGGAGGGTGCTAGGGATAGTTTCATAGAGGCTAGCCAGTCTGGCATTTTATAGACAGTGTTATCTTTTATCAGATCCTTTTGGCTTTCTCATATCTGGTAGCCAGCTCTTCATTTTTCATGCTGTTTCATGTTGGTATCGCCCCTTTAACTATAACATGTGGTGTTCACGCATTAACATGTATGTGTGTCTTGTGGTTTCAATGTGTACCATCTCCTATCACTACCTAACAAGAGCCAGGAATTGCTCTTGTTCTATATAAGTACAGAGTTCCCAAAATATAAGTATCAAAACTTGAGGAATTTAGAAACCCTACATACCTTGACCCTTTTCTCCAGTTGTATTCATAATATAACAGTCTCAAATATATTTTGTATCCATTTGTAGATACATAGAAAGTGTCACACTTTGACTGCAGCAACCAAACCCAATGCAGGAAAATGAAGAGACGAGGAAGCCATACTGTGATTCTCTTATTTTCTTGCCTGTGGCCCTCATTTCTCCTCTTTTCTCTCTTGTTTTCCATTTCTGCTAAGCTCCTTTAGTCATTATTCATTAAGCATTTTACTTATAAATGATAAATAGAAAACAAAAATGCTGTAACCAATGATATAAAAAACTGTTCACAAAAGAATGAAAAGGCGAAAAGCTATAAACACCCATACAGAAATTTCTACTACATCATTAGTATATGGCTATGTGTGTGTGTGCATGCATGCGTGTGTGTGTGTGTGTGTGTGTGTGTGTGTGTGTGTGTGTGTGTGTATGCATGTATTGGTTTGTTTAAGTCTTCTAAATTATTATTATTATATTTTCTTTTACAAAGTAAGACTGAGTTCTTGCTCTGATATTTCGACTATCTCTGTGATTTGTTCACATTACTGGAGATTGGTAGGATGGAGATTGGTTGAGGTTTGTAATTGTAACATTTTTAAGGTGTTGTTGTTTCAGTACATTTGTAGAATGGAATGGTCTTTCAGTTTTGACTTTTCTTTCTTCCAACTTTATTTGAATATTCTATTTTTTATGGATCTTCCTAGGTAAATGTCTGGATATAATCACAGCAAATTTCTCTTTATATTGCTGCCTATAATAGGACATATATGTATATCTATCTCTAAGTATGTGAAACAGTTCCTGTGAAGGAAATCTTTAGGCTGCATGAAATATTATTCATGATCTTAAAAAATGACTGCATAGTTGCTATCTCATGAACTATTGTTAAACCCAAAGATAAGAGGACCAAGGCCACTGACCCAAATCATCATGTCTAAATTATTAAAGCAAGCAATTAGTTAAAGCAATCTTTTTTTTTTTAAATGTACATGGTCTGCCTCCCCCTAAGTCAGAGCTTAAGAGATCAACTTTGGATGTGACAAAGAAAAGGCTCAGGGGTAAATGTAGCACATTTTCTGTATCCATTACTCTGTTGAGGGCCATCTGGGTTCTTTCCAGCTTCTGGCTATTATAAATAAGGCTGCTATGAACATAGTGGAGCATGTGCTCTTATTACCAGTTGGAACTTCTTCTGAGTATATGCCCAGGAGAGGTATTGCTGGATCTTCCAGTAGTATTATGTCCAATTTTCTGAGGAACATCCAGACTGACTTCCAGAGTGGTTGTGCGAGCTTGCAATCCCACCAGCAGCTATTAAAAACAATGAATTTATGAAATTCTTGAACAAATGGATATATCTGGAGGATATCATCCTTAGTGAAGTAACCCAATTACAAAAGAAGTCATTAGATATGCACTCACTGATAAGTGGATATTAGCTCAGAAACATAGAACACCCAAGATACCATTTGCAAAACACAAGAATATCAAGATGAGGGAAGACAAATGGGTGGATATTTCGTTCCTCCTTAAAATAGGGAACAAAATACCCATGAAAGGAGTTACAGAGACAAAGTTTGGAGCTAAGACGAAAGGATGGACTATCCAGAGACTATCCCACCCAGGGATCCATCCCATAATCAGTCACCAAACCCAGACACTATTGCATATGCCAACAAGATTTTGATGAAGAGACCCTGGTATAGCTGTCTCATATGAGGCTATGTCAGTGCCTGGCAAATACAGAAGTGGATGCTCACAGTCATCTATAAGATGGAACACAGCCCCCCACCCCAATGGAGAAGCTAGAGAAAGCACCCAAGGAGCTGAAGGGGTCTGCAACCCTATAGGTGGAACAACAATATGAACTAACCAGTACCTCCAGAGCTCGTGTCCCTAGCTGCATATGTAGCAGAAGATGGCCTAGTCGGCCAGCACTTGGAAGAGAGGCCCCTTGGTATTGCAATCTTTATATGCCCCAGTACAGGGGAATGCCAGGGCCAAGAAGAGGGAGTGGGTGGGTAGGGGAGCAGGGCAGGGGTAGGGTATAGGGAACTTTCAGGATAGCATTTGAAATTTGAAATGTATATAAAGAAAATATCTAATAAAAGAGGAAAGAAGAGAAAAGAAAAGGAAAGGAAAGGAAAGGAAAGGAAAGGAAAGGAAAGGAAAGGAAAGGAAAGGAAAGGAAAGGAAAGGAAAGGAAAGGAGAAAAGGCTCAGGTGTAGCAGGATTCCAAATGGGAGATATGGCACGCAAAATAGGTGGGGTTACAGGAGCAGAGCATCATAACAAGTTGAATTAGTGACTTCTGAAAGATGGACATGGTTCTAACATGAGCATAACAAGGTAGTCATAACAACAGCTAGTCACAACAAGGTAGTCATATGTGGTCATATACCCTTTTGAAACAAAGGTATGTTTGCAAGACTGTTATAAACAACTTTTTAAAACAAAGACATATTTACCATTACTGGGATAGGCAGTACAGACCATTTGTAGTTAAAGTTTTAGGTGGGACATAGCTCAATCCTAGAGAAAGAGAGGTTTCATCATACACACAAAGGAACCTAGTTTATCCGTACTATAACATGGCTTTTAAGCCTCAGATGGAGGGAGGCTGATTCTTCACTCCTAGACAAACTGAAACTACATGCTGTTAAGAACTGAGAAAATGGAAATTTTGAATTTTCAATTTGGGAGTCTCTAAACCAGGAAGGAAGTTCTGACATTTGTTATTAAAACAAATATACAAAATAATAAAAAAGGAAAACACAAATCTCCAAGTGAACAACAATACAAACAACATCCAAATAAATATTTGAACAGTGCCACTAACATTACATGATTGTTAAAAACTGTCTACTCTGCTTTTGTTAGTCCTTAGATAATTGTTTATTATTCTAAATACAAGATAATAGTCTTAGATAATAAGCTATTATTTTAAAGTCCAAATCATGAAATAAAACACTTTATATAAATGCCACACTTTATAAAGAGTAAACTAAAGTCAAAATTTTAGAAATCTTGATGATAAGGAAGAATAAATAAATGACTTACTTCTAAAGAATAAAATTACTCTTTAAGACATAATAGAAGCAAAAGAGAAAAAGACAATTTGCTTTCTTATGAATTGGAGTTAACTAGGTAGAACATATGATTCTTTAGAAGTTTAGACCCAGGCATTTGGATGTGTGAGGCATGGTGGATAAGCGTTCTTGGTGTGTTGATTCAAATGTATAAACTCTCCATCCCACTCTGTAAAAGTGACTCACTTTGCTAGTGCATGGATGGACTTAAGATTTTAAGGTTAAAGGAAGCAACTAATGAATTTTTAAAAATGTCTTTCTGTCATATCAGATATGAAATAGTCGGTGAAGCAAAATGTTAAAAACTGCATTTTTCAAATAAGTAATAACAATAACAAACAAATAAATCAATAACCCGTAGTCTCTGCATAAAATTGGGCTTTTAAGGAAGAAATGTTAAAAACTGTAATTATATGTTACAGAAGCAATATATATATATATATATATATATATATATATATATATATATATAGGCTGCTCCCATAAAGCAAGTCTGCTGGTTCAACACCATCAACACATCATATGTGCACTTCCTTACACTCAAACTCTCAAATAACTGAGTTGTACACAAAAGGCTGAAGGAATGTCTGGAGTTGGGATAGACAGGTAGTTCCTGGGAACACATGAGATCTCTCTGAAAAGTGAGACATAAAAACACCTTCTCCATCCCAATGACTCGGCATTTGGTTGTGCAAAAACCACCATTTTATTCAACTGATTCGTTTGTCTCACTTGACCAAATGGGCTGTTTAAAGTGTGCTTTAATACAGAGAGAGTCGCGGTACTTTGAGAAATTCCCTTTACAGAGTTATACCATATTGTTTTTGTTGTTATGTGTTTTACCTGTTGCATTTATATAATATTATAATATCATAAAATACATCATGGATCTGTTAATATTCTAGCCAAAGTTAGAAAATGAGATAACTATTTAAAATAACCTCTAAAGCATCATTTTTAATACAGTCTTAACAATAAGGTAAGAGTAGAATTTATCAGAGGAATAATTCAGAAATCTTGAGTTTCTGGGATCCTGCTATTTCTCATTCTTTGCCAAATTAGGCAATGTTTCATGAATGGATTAATATCTCATATTATGAGAACAAGAAATGGTCTCCCACTTGAATAAATAATTACCAAACTTCAATGTCCTAGGTGGCAATGAAGAGAAAAATGACAATTCAATGAGAGATAAAAATGCACAACCGTTTCGAGCATTTCAGAAATGTCTGTATCCTTCACAGTGCTGAACCAGGAAACTGAGTTCCTTCCATCTTGTCTCAATGCCATCTGAAAACATGGCCTTTGTGGTCATCTCAGAAAGAAGAGTGTGTCGTGAGCACTGGAGATTTTTGTGGCATACATACTTTAAAGATGGGTTCATTACTTTCCGTGAACACCCAGTAGCCTTGGTCCTTGCAGAGCCAGGCACACACTTGAGTCCAGAATCACTGTCTTTTTGTCTGTTTGAAAAAGGGACAGAAGAATTGTGAGGAATGTTGAGGTTATAGTTATTTCTGTGAAATCAGTAAGCAACAGGTGTGCAAGTCCTGACTATGACCTCATGACACAGGAATCCTGGGAACTGGTTGTTGGACATGAACAAGGAGTTTCCATTGGCAGATAATTATGACAGGCAGAACACATGGAAATAGTAAACAAATGAACAGCTCTCAATTTTTGTTCTCAGACATCTCTTCTTTCACTTTTACCTACTCTACCTCGCATGGCTTTTTTTCTTAGTATTTCCTTGTGTCCTTTTAGGCTAAATAAGTTTTATCTGTTCTGTAGAGATCCAAAATTTTTCCAAGGTTCTACAAAAAATTCCCAATTTTTGCTTCATAAAAAAATTGATCATAGCAGTAAAAGTGGCAGGAGGGTAAGCAAACTATGGCCAGAATTTTAGTTTTTGATAGAAATGTGTTCTTATGTATGGAGATTCCAATGTGGAATGTGAACTTTTAAGAAGGCCTATGTTGTTCATTCTGAGTCCCCCTGAGAATCCAGTGAGCTGATGGATTGATATCTCCGACAGGAGAAATGAAAATTAAATTAGAAATAAAAATTAACAACAACTGAGAACATCTCAAAACGAAATCTCCATCTTATCAGCTCCTTTCAAAGACTCCAATGATGGGTATTGTTGTGAATGGAAGAAGTGATTTTCTTTTCAAAGTTTCCCATTCAGTAAGATGACAAAGGTATCTGAAATTACAGATCTGAACTCACTGAGAATCAATGCTTTTCCTGCTGGCAACTTAGCAGCTTTTGTAATTGATGTGACAGTTTCATTTCCCCACTGCCACAGATAATCGACGTGTTACTCCATCTCTCAAGCAAATCTTAAAAAAGGGAAGGTTTTCACTTTTACTTTTTAGCAGATATTAACATCCCCCAAACAAGGTATGGTGCAATGACGGGCAGTAGATTTAAGGCTTTGATAACGACCCATTTTGGACAGTACAAAGCAAAAAGTTGTCAGTGCTATGTCATCAACATGCCTAATGGCTGTTTCAATGGGACAACTGAAAAATTTTAAATCTTTATCTGTGGCCTTTTTAAAAAAGGGCCATCTTAGCACAGGATCAAGCAGACATGAACAGAGGGAGATATCTAAGGCATCACACCTTATATATCTCTGCTCCCAAATTATCTTTTGTGTGTGTTTATAGAATAAAATAGAAAAGCTTTAACATAGCAGGAAGGGCCTTTTGCCTTCTCTCCTGCTTAACTACATCTCTCTCCTGCCCTTCTATCAGAAGATTTGTAGTAAGGATATTGTACCATGACCTCTCTAACCTCTAGGTCATTTGGCATGAACTATTCTCTAGGTTTAAGATTCTATATCTCAGAATGAAGTAGGTTTTATTACAGTAATAGCTACACATAAACATGTCTTAAAACTATCAAAACTTACTTTTCATGTATATGATGCAAGATGGTGAAGACTCTCTTATCATCAGGATCTGTATACCAAGCTTCATCTCAGTGAGTGCTTCTCAGCTTCGTTACTAGGTAACAACACAGCATAACTAAGCCTTGTCCCTTCTTCCTTATTCCACACTCATCTTCCTAACCTCAGCTAAGCAACATTCTCCCAAGCCTGACGTAGCCACCAGTCACTAGTACATATTATAGGCAGAGCACAGTAGTGTTGGAACATTTGCTAGGTGCCTGTTAAGTTTTTCTGAGGGAAATCTGTTTGTCTTGTTTCCTCATTAGACCATAACTGAGTACATCTATTTGTGACAACAAAACTCTACAATAAAAAAATCCTTCATAGTAATGGATGCTCACTGCCTGTTAGATGTATGAATGAATGAATGAATGAATGAATGAATGAATGAACTATCTCTGATATATATATATACATGTATTAGAAGAGTGGACTAGGTTATGATGCACAATAATTCCACAATATTAAATTCAGGAGTTTATGACTTATTTGTTTTACGTATTTGAAGTAGGTAGACAAAGGGCATTCTCCCTTCTTTTTAGGGAACTATGCAATCTAGAGTCTAATTTTTCATAGTTACGTCATCTCTACTTTAACACCCATTTTAATTACTGTGTCCTAGGTGTTAGGATCTGAACAATCATGATAATAAATGTGGCTTTCTAATTATTTTGAAGAGAAATGAATCATCTCAATTCCACTCACATTTTAATTCCCTGGACCAGAGCAACTGCATGGCCTCATGGCTATAGGAAGTAGAATGGAAGATTTGGTGTCTTTGTTACATACTTGGAGAAAATATTCTCATAATAGAAAATGAAATGTCTATAATATGAAGACCATAATGTTGACAAGTTCTATAAACACATTTCCTTAGCACTTTCTAACTGAGATGACTAAACTCAGTAACTGGAATAAAATGCCCCTCAGGTAGAGAAAGGGATAACGAGACTTCTGTGTTTGGGACACACTTCTTGCACAGATAATCAGCTAAGCTCAAGTTACTCTGGCTCTGCCTTCTAACATCCTGTGATATTTCTAACAATAAAAACTATGCAGTAACATTCAAAGCTAAGAGTACTATTTAGATAAATGCTAGAGACTGCAAGGCATTTATAATAGCAGAGTTGTCAATATGTTTAGACATATAAAGTACTACATATATAGATTTGCAAATACTATGAATGTAGAGTATGCTTCAGATTTTATATTTTCTCTCTCAATTATGTATCTTACTGAGAATTCTTCTATTTTAAAGCCTACAAAAGATCCTCTGCAGGGATTCTCATGATTTCACCCAGAGCCTTATTTTTATTTTCTCATACTCAAACGTAAGTATCTCTGCAATATTTAATATATGACTAAACTAAACTATTATAAATATTTTAGCTTTATATTGATATATAAAACAATTACAGAACTTAAAATACAACGTGATTCTCTCTTAAGTTTTCTAATCTGAACTGGAATCAACTAAGAGATTCTTTTATCCTCTGGGACTGTAGTCTGATGCCTCAATTGGGATGAGATGGGATATCTGGGTAACTAAGTATCTCTGTCCAAATTGCCTCTCTACCAGCCTGTCTTGACATTCCTCACATCATACTGTTCTCAAAATGATCTGGAAGTGATAAAAAGGAAAGCTGTCATTACACTTAAAGATTAAGCCAGAGTCAACATAATACAATAGATGCCACACCTTATTGGTCAAAATGAGTTACAGAGTAGCCTATATTCAAGTGGAGGAGAGATAGACAACATTTCTGGAAGGAATAAAGTGGCATGACCATATGATAGGTGCTTGCCAACTGTTCCTGAGGGAGAGCTGTTTGACTTGTTTCCTGTATTGTGTCTATTTATATCAATCAAACTCTACAACCTGAAAAAAATATTTCATAGTAATGGATGCACATTGCATGTTAGATGTATAAATGAATGAATGAGTGAATGGCAGCTACCTTGGGAAACTATTCACTATGGGAGGCAGGAGGAGTTGGAATAAACATTTAGAAGCAAATCCAAATGACTCTTGGTAAGTATTGAGCTTACTTAGGGTGAGCTGCTGTGCATGGGCACTCACAGAAGTGCCTTCTCGCCCGTCATACCTTTAGCACAGAGCAATAGCAATCTGGTTATTTTGCAAAGATTCTTAGTTATTCCAGTGCTTAGCCTGATACAATTTAGTTAATAATGCTTCTCTATATTAATATAATGATTAACAATAAAGCTGTTGGTAGAATAAATGATAAAAATGAAGTTTAAATTCTCCTCAGAGAGATAATTATCTCCAACAGAAAGCAATACATCTTGTGATAGAAAGAAACTATGATAAATACTGTGTCATCTTGATGGATTGTGGGGTGATTTTTTGTCAGAAGATGTTACTCATAGACAAAAGGATGAAAATGTGGGCACTCTCTGTGGGACCAGATCAGTGACATTCACACCTAACACCTCAGACCACTGGCAAGGATGCAACACTCCCACATAAAGAAACTCGAGAAGCCCTGAGCTGAATGAGAAATTTTTCTCTGAGTCTAGATGCCTGTGATCATTTTAATAATATGTGTTTCATCTAATGGAGTAAGATATGAAAGCCTGTGGGGATATGAATAACAACACCTCCGCAGCATGGAGTCGTGCCAGAATGAACCTTATTTCTAGGCTGCCTGCAGAACATTGAATCACTTCTGTAAGGAAAAGTGGCCCAAAGAGCTTTCAGATATCTTTGCAACTTGCCATAACTAAATGTTCTTTCCTCAAATAGCCTCTAATTACATCCTCCTGGCTCAGCTGTGGTTAGCTAATTTAACCAAATATTATTCTGTCTCCGTCTTATTCTGGACATATTTGTTCAAAATAATCTGTCATCAATACTATTGCAAATGAAAACTAAGTGGAAGGAATAGCTTCAAGCTTTACTAAATGTACACCATTTATCTTTGATAAGTATTATAAAAAGGAATATGAGAGACATTTGTGCTTTTCACTACTTGACTAATGAATAGCAACCTTGAAAAGAAATTACTGTTCTTATACTTTATTTTAATTGAAGCTTATTATCAAGTTCTGGTTGAAATAAAATTATTTTTAATAATGTTGTGAAAAAATTTAAAGAATACTTGCTCTACAATTTTTCTCAAGGTTCCATTTTGAATCTTTAAAATGGATCTAACAGATCAAATGGCTTTTTCTTTCTCTTTTGCCACAAGGGAAGCTATATGGAAAACAAACAAACAGACAAAAACAACAACAAAAAAATAAAACCAACCTATCCGTTTTGTCTTAAAATTGGGTAATCAGAAGGACTATACATTTATACATTTCCCTTTGGATTTTTAGGACAATTTAGCAAATAGTTACACAGCTGGTATGAACCTCTTGCATTAAGTACAGCGTAGGAAGGGATATGATAGCAATAACTCTTGAGTTTAAGAAATTTCCAGGAAATAATGGCACAGAATACACTTTTAAGAACCACATGAAATGGTTGTGGATATATTCAGTGATAGAGAGCTTGCCAAGCATATATGATGAGGTCCTGAGTTCAATCTCTAGTACTGGGGCAGGGGGAAGAAAACATAAAAACAATCACTGCAAATTACAATGTTCAATATGTCACAATGTGACATAAGAATCATACAGCACATACCTTTGGTTTGTAGAATAGGAGCACATACAGGGGTTTCAGAGAATACAGTGAAAACACTTCTATCAATAACTTGTGTCAAAGAGGAAATGCTAGCACAGATGAAAAATAGGAAATCAAGTGAAGGAGTACAAGCAAGACAGTGTTCACTAAACTCTGAGTTTTTAATAAGGCTAGTAGAAGTGTTTTTAAACTTTAAGGTTTGATATGATAGCTGATGGAACAGAAAGCTGAAGAGTCAAGATGAAACCACAGGTGGCTTCTATATTTTAAGATTTGAATTCACTGGACAGAAAAAAGGGATCTCAAAAGCTTCATAGTGGGACCCTTATTTTTTTCTTAGACATAAACACTCTGTGATTAAAATATGTACATGAATAGAATTGGAAACAGCAGCAAGAAATTGTCTTGGAACCTAGCAGATTAGCTTTAGGTGACAGAATATAAAAGTGAGACCAAGTGTTCTGCATCACAGACTGGTGACAGTCATGTGGACAAACTTGATATACCATTGGGCTGGATCTAGCTGTGTATGAAAACTGGGATTGTGGAACCTGGACAGAAAGAGGTTAAGAACAATGACCTATGGTATCAAAGCCATTTTACATGTATTTTCCTTCTTGGTGACTATGATTCAAACTTGTCCATCCAATAGATGTTCCAACACAGGGCTTAATGTCATTTGAGGACACAGATTAATGACATTCATGGAGAAGACAGTTCTAGGATTCTGAAAGAAAAACAAAGAGACATATGATGCAGGTGGAAGGTCTCAAAGAATGCTGTACATTCCCTCAGCAACAACTTCCCAGAGTACCTTGTTTAATAATAATAATAATAATAATAATAATAATAATAATAATAATAAATGACAATGCAGCAACTGAACAAAAACAAGAAAAACAAAATCAATAAATTACTAAACATCGCAATGAAGCCATAAAACAGTAGAAAATTATTAAACTATTTGTACACAGTTGGTCACATTGGAAAACATTCACCCTACACAGTGAAAAAGCAGTGTGCACTGGAATCAAGACAGAAACAATTAACACAGGGAGCAAATCTTTTTAAGTTCCAGTTATCATCATATGAAACTCTTTGATTTAAAATGGAAAATTTTAACACAGGAAAATCAATGCCCATACACTTTTAATTGCTTAAGACTTTCACGTAGTAGATGTAAAACAAGAAGAAATAACTGTTATTTTTAAATTCAATGCAATCAACATTTACCAAGTAGAAAGCTTAGCAGTACTACTGTAAACACCGAGTAAAGTGTATGCTTTAATATTTCTAAGTAATTAAGGAAGGAGTCAGAGTACATTGTATTTATGTTTATAAACATACAACACAGATCACTGATTATAGATTATAAATATAATTATAGTTATAGATTTAGTTATAAAAGAGGATGTATTAGGTTAGCTTACTCAATCAAATTCTGGATAGTCTTGCAACTGTCTATGACATAGAGAGACAGAGAAACCAATAACATCTGTCCAAGAAGCTGGAAATTTCTGAGGCCATAGAAGTCATTGAAACAGCCTCACATGGGTCTTAAGACCAGAAGTTCCCAAACACAAATTCAAAGGCTAACAGAAGCAGCACATAATAAAACAATCAAATAAAAGCAGAACAGATGTGGAAGGAGTTAGAGAGACAAAGTTCAGATCAGAGACTGAAGGTACGACCATCCAGAGACTGCCCCACTTGGGGGTCCGTCACATAAACAACCACCAAACCCAGACACTATGGCAGATGCCAACAAGAGCCTGCTGACAGGAGCCTGATATAGCTGTCTCCTGAGGGCCTCTGCCAGTGCCTGGCAAATACAGACGTGGAGGCTCACAATCATCCATTGGATGGAGCACAAGGTCCCTAATGAAGGAGCTAGAGAAAGTACCCAAGGAGCTGAAGGGGTCTGAAGCCCCATAGGAGGAACATCAATATGAACTAACCAGTACCCTCAGAGCTCCTTGGAACTAAACCACCAACCAAAGAAAACACATGGTGGAACTTATGGTTCTAGCTGTATATGTAACAGAGGATGACCTAGTTGGTCATCAATGGGAGGAGAGGCCCTAGGTCCTGTGAAGGATCTATGCCCTAGTATAGGGGAATGCCAAAACTGGGAATGGGAGTAGGTGGGTTGGGGAGCAGGGCGAGGAGGAGGAAATAGGGGATTTTGGGAAGGGAAACTAGGAAAGGGGATAACATTTGAAATGTAAATAAAGGAACTATCTAATAAAAAAAAATCACAGTTAAAAAAAAAAAACAAAGCAAAACAGAAAGAAAAGAAACAGCATAAACTCAGGAATTAGATTGCACACAAGGGTAAGATTCTCCACTGCTTTTTTGTTTACCTGAGTCCATGTCCCCAGCATATTGAACAATGTGTCTACATCAGAACAGGTCTTTCCCTTCAGTTCACTGGCTCACATGTCAATCATCTTGAAAGACCCTTAGACACAGAGAGAAGTGTGTTTTATTAGCTTTTTAGAGGTCTCCAAATCCAGAGAAGTTGACAGTTCAAAAGAACCATTACAGTAGTTAAGAAGATAAAAGGGATACAAATAGGAAAGGAAGAAGTCAAAGAACTCTTATTTGGAGATGAAATGATTCTGTATATAAAATACCCCAAAGACTCTATCATAAACTTCCTACAGCTATTAGAACATAAGCAAAATAGAAAGATACAAAATTAACACCGAAAAATCAGCAGCCTTCATACATGCAAACAACAAGTATAAGGAAAAACAAGTGAACAATCCCATGCCCAACAGTCAAAACCAAACAAAAAGAATCTTGGAATAAATATAACCAAGGAAGTGAAATTTGTTCAGTAAAAAATTTTAAGACATTGAAGAAAGGAAGGAAGGAAGGAAGGGACAGAAGGAAGAAGGAAGGAAGAAAAGAAGGAAAGAGGGAAGGAAAATGGCATGAATTTATCAAGGGTGGAAACCGATGCTCATTGACTAATATTAATTATTAAATATTAATTAATATTGTAAACATTGCTATCCTAACTACCAATCAATAGAGTTAATGAAAACTCCATTTAAAAAACAATGTATTTCTTCACAGAAATTGAGTAAATTTCATATGCAAATACAACATATCCAGGATAAACAAAGAAATTCTGAACAATAAAAACTTCTGGTGGTTTCACCATTTCAAATTTTAACGTATACTCTATACAGTTACACTAATAAAATGTCATTGTATCGGGTTAAAAATAGACCTTGATCAATGGCATAGAATGAGGACACATAAATAAGCCCACACTTCTGGAGCTACCTGATTTTTGACAAAAGAGCCAACAAACATTGAAGAAAAGTCATCTTCAAAAACTGGTGCTGGGCAAACTAAATAGATGGCTGTATATCTAATCCTACACAAATTAGAACTCAAAATGGGTGTAGGACATAAATCAGGTATGCTGAATCTGATAGAACAGAAGATAAGAAACATGATCCAGCACAGAAAAGAACTTTATGAACAGGACCCCTTGTACTACAGGCATAAAAGCCAACAATTTTAATAAATATAACTTCATGAAAATAAAAAAAGCTACTGTTTGGTAAAGAATAAGTAATCATCTGATAGAATAAGAAAAACTCTATCAACTATATATGTGATAGTGAGTTCATATCCAGGATATACAAAAGAAAGAAAGAAAGAAAGAAAGAGAGAGAGAGAGAGAGAGAGAGAGAGAGAGAGAGGAAGGAAGGAAGGAAGGAAGGAAGGAAGAAAGAAAGAAAGAAAGAAAGAAAGAAAGAAAGAAAGAAAGAAAGAAAAGAAAGGCTCTAGATATCAGAAAGTTAGCAACCTAACTTAAAGGGGGCATGGAACTAATCAGAGCCCTACAATGATGAGATAGAAATACCTGAGATTCATATTGTTGTTCCACCTATAGGGTTGCAGATCCCTTCAGCTCCTTGGGTACTTTCTCTAGCTCCTCTATTGGGGGCCCTGTGTTCCATCCAACAGCTGACTGTGAGCATCCACTTCTGTGTTTGCCAGGCCCCGGCATAGCATCACAAGAGACAACAACAATATGAACTAACCAGTACCTCCAGAGCTCGTGTCTCTAGCTGCATATGTATCAGAATATGGCCTAGTCGGCCATCATTAGGAAAAGAGGCCCCTTGGTCTTGCAAACTTTATATGCCTCAGTACGGGGGAATGCCAGGGCCAAGAAGTGGGAGTGGGTGGGTAGGGAAGTGGGGGGGGGGGAGGGTCTGGGGAACTTTTGGGATAGCATTTGAAATGTAAATGAAGAAAATACCTAATAAAAAAAGATAACAAAAAAAGAAATGCCTGAGAATCATTTTTTAATATTTTTGTAGTTATCAGGAAAATGCAAATTAAAACATACCTCACAGCCAGAATGGCTAAGATTAAAAAAGAAGAAGAAATTAAAGAATGACAAATGATGGCAGAATGCAGGGAAAGTGGAACAGTCACAGTTGATAGTAGTGTCACCTGATGCAGCTGCTATGAAGTCAGCTCAAATTGCTGTAAATAGATCTACCACAAGATCCAGCTATTCCACCATTGGTAATGTCCCAAAGAATTCTATAGCCTACTATAAAGCAATCTACTCATTCATGTTTATTACTATTCTATTGACAATGTTCAGGAAATGGAAACAACCTAGATATTCATCAACTGATGAATAGACAAGTATGATACATTTAGACAATAATAGGTGGAATGATATTCACCTGTTAAGAAAAATAAAGTAATGACACACACCTTTAATCCCAGCACTTGAGAGGCAGAGGCAGGTGGATTTCTGAGTTTGAGGCCAGCTTGATCTACAGAGTGAGTTCCAAGACAGCCAGGGCTACACAGAGAAACCCTGTCTCAAATCCCGCCCCCCAAAAGAAAAATGAAATAGTTAAATTCATGTTAAATTGATGGAGCTGGAAATAAATTAGAAGTAACATTGTCCCCACTCTATGATGAAGTCATAGAATGATTTTGAGCTTCGTACTGACACATGTATGAAAACCTACCTGCCAAAGAAGAAGGCAATTTTATCACCTCTTTGGGTGTTTCAAATAAAACACAGATATATAAAGATTCAAAGATAACATCAACAAATGAGAAAAACTATCCAACATTTGTCTTCTCGTGCCTGGGTTACCTCACTCAGAGTGGGGACAATGTTTTGTCTAATTTATTTTTATAAGGAGAAGATTTCAAGACCACTGCTTACTTGAGGATGTGAGACTAGGTGAGGTTAAAAGTACTGGGGGACTGGGAGGCCGATTCAATGACTGCTAATCTAGAAAATAAAAGTGTACTTACTAAGTGTAAAAAATACATTTGTCTTGCCTAAACAATATCTACTTCCAAAGATACTAAGATACTACCATGTTCACATAAACTGGCTTAATGCCTGCCACGCTGAACATGTTTCAGTGACAGCAATTTGTAAGTGGAATAGATCGTAAGATCTCACAAAGTCCCTCCAATAAGATCCATTAAAACGTGAAAACTTATTGAGCATTACAGAACACAGTCAGGCAGACTGGGTTCTCTGTTCTTTTAATATGACCTTAAAGTTGAAAAACTATGAATCATTTTTCCAAATCTACCTTGCTCAGGGACTGTTCTCTACCATTTTATAGTCTTCAATTTACCATATTTTATTTAACAGAATGTGTTGTGAGAAGGAACAGCTGGCCTTGAGACGGACAGACTTTACAGTTGTAATATCATTTTTGTTCATTTTTAAAGTCACTCCAACAGTGCCTGCTTAAAATGAGTGTGGGAAAGAAGAGTGAGGCGGAGCAGGCTCAGCGGGTGCTTGCCTATGCATAGATTATCAGAAAGAGGAAGTTAAATGATCAAGGGAAGGAAAAATGAATTGCCAATGTCCATTTAGATAACAAGTCCGGAGCTGTTATTTACTGCCTGTTCCATTACTGACATTTTCCTTCACACCACGGGTTGCCATGACCCCTCATTTTGCAGCATTTTGCGATCAGAATTCTGCCACATGACATTTCACTAACCACTTCCCATTGAACGTCTCTTAACCTTCGACATCAGAGTGCAGATGATATATTTGAACCTGCAATCACAAACCTTTTCCCAAGAAGTAAGTGCTTGCATCTTAGCATAAATGCAAGAAATGCCGATCACCTCTTTCTGTTTAACCAGACATTTCCCAGATGCAAAGCCTCCTGCTGGGCTCCAGGTCTAAGTTAAAAACTTAATTTCCCTTCAAATATAATTTCCATGGTGTGTCCTTTAATTTAATGACTGCTGGAAGCTGTTCACAAGACATACCTTTTCTTTCAGGGACTAGAGTCAACTCACACATTTCTAATTGTTTTTTTAATGAACCAGCCTGCCAGCATCTTAGCCACAAAAGTCATCTTATAGAAAAGCAAACTAGGTTCATTTTTGTTTTGAATTAAACCTCTATTTCTCAAGGATTGGGCTATAACTCACCTGTAACCGCAACTGCATTTGTAGTGTTCCAGGGCCATACCTTTTTTTCAAAAGGTTGTTACGATCACCTGCTGTTATGACCATCTGTTGTTATGACCATATTATGACCACCTTGCAATCATGTCTTCATTTCAAAAAGCTCTAATGACAATCTTGTAGCCCTACCTTTGTTCAGAAGGTATCTATTTTAAGCAACTTTTTATATTCTACTCCTTTAACTCCACTTATTTTGCCTACCAAACTGCAATTTTTATTTGGAAGACCACTACCCCTAAGCTATAACAAGCTTGTCTTCCTCACACCCGGTGCTGACCTCTCAAACTTCACCTGCGGGTTGAGGAGGCAGCCTGAGTACACAAGTAAAACAGCTTGCTTTAATTAGTTGTTTGCTTTAGTTAATTAGGCAAGATGACCTTGGGCCGGTGGTCTTTCTCCTCCCATTTTAAGGATTAACACTGTATTTTAATTACTAAAATTCTTAGTTGAAACTTTCACATACAAATTCATTTTTATTTAATAATATGAAAAGATTATATGGTAATTTAATCTCCTTATTAATGTTCATGTTTCATTTCCCTACAATCTTTAATATCCCAGTGAATTTTCTGATTTTCTCAAATAATGAAAAAAATGAGCATTCCAGCTGTACCAAAGATTGGGAAAGTGTAACCAAACAAGGCTGATTTTTATGAATACAACATTTTCAGAATGTAGTCATTCAATTCATTATCAATAGCTGCTTTCATACTACAAAGACAGGAACAGAGACAGATTTAAATAATTACTAATGACAGTGTATTACCCACAAATCCTAAAACATGGTATGACCTATTATAGAAAACATGTTTAGAACAAAAAAGTTATTATTTGTATGATATATGTTTTCCCATCTCTCTATAATTTCATTGATGTTACTCTTTAGTTTCTCTTCTTTTTGGGACATTCTTTTTTTTTTATTAGATATTTTCTTCATTCACATATCAAACGCAAGTATGGCTGCTGGACTGTGTTTTCTTCTTAGTGACCTAGTACTTGTAAAAAGGCAGAACACTGAGTCCCTGTAGATACAGCCAATGAATCTCTAGGCTCCATTAGTACTGTGCATATGTCTCCGTGTGTATGGTCATCCAATGAAGCATGGGCAATCTACCAATGGCCATTTTAGCCTAAGAAAAGTGATTCTTTCTCCCTCAGCAGTCATCAACTGTCAGTAGTTCCTCCACTAGGCTGGGGCAAGAGGAATCGTCCTTCTTTGCTGGGCTGTTTTCCTTAATAATTTTTACTTAATTGAAATATAATTATAGTATGTCTCCTCTTCCTTTACGTCCTTCCAAACCCTCCCATATCTTCTCTGTGCAAGTCCAACCTCTCCCTCCACACCAGTTTCAACTCTCTCTCAAATATATGCCCTGTGTGTGTGTGGTGTGTGTGTGTGTGTGTGTTTGTGTGTGTGTGTGTGTGTGTAATGTAACAGCATGTGACATTTATTTTTGGGACCTAAGTGACTTCACTATATATCCTTTTCCAGTGTCATTCATTTACCTGCAAATTCCGTGATTTCATTCCTCCTAACAGTTGAGTAATATTCCACTGTGTGCATATACCAGATTTTCATTACCCATTCATCAATAAACTGGTGTATTAATTCCATTCACTGGATATTGTCAATGGATCATCAATAAACATAGATGTGCAATTATCTCTGTAGGAAGCACTGGACACATGCTCAGGAGTGGTATAGCAGACTCTATGACAATTCTACTTTTAGTTTTTAAAACTAGCTTTGCTCTATGACTCAGATTCTGATATACTGTTTAGACTTTTGTTGGATCATGGAATTTTTACATTATCTCCTCAAATTTTCAGTGACCTGCTATTTATTTATATTTATTTATTTATTTATTTATTTATTTATTTATTTATTTATTATCTATTGTTTAGTCTCCAAACTTTGTTTTCTGATCAAGTTCAAGAGTTATTAGAAGTTACAGAACGTTTCCTCAGTTTGCTTCAACACCGATTATTCTTTCTTTTACTTTGCCTTTATTATTAGTGAGGACTTCCTCATGTTTGTTGTTGTTGTTGTTGTTGGTTTGGTTTTTCATCTCTAGTATCTCTACTGGAAAGAGAAGAAAAGAAAAATGGGAGAAAAAAATGAAAGAACATTAACACCCTGGCTCAATTTTCAGGCATACTGCTGACTTTCTTATCTGTTTCCCAACTGACTTCCATAGTCTTTCAGTCCCAGAACCATGTTTATCTTTATATTTCATTCCTAGCTGTTTTCTAAGCACACTGCAAATGTGGAAAAAGTAAAAGTATGCCCTTGAGCATTTCAAAGCTTTTAATAAAAAATGTTTTATAAATGTTACTAATTTGATTGCATATCCTGACAACAGAAATAGAGACAAAACCCATTGGTATGAAATCTTTGAGTCAGATGCTGTTCTTCTCTTCATGAGAGATACAAGTAGTGCATAAAATTCGACAGTTTTATTTATTAGGATTTAAAGACATGATTGACAGGTATTTTTGGCTTTCTAGGTGCATATCACAGATTGTGATAAGTTGCAGTCCTACTATTGTTAAAATAAAAATACTTTCTAATATTTCTAGATAAAACTCATAGGTTATTAAAATGTGTTAATGTTTAAATATTTTCCGATTATTCAAGTTATATATTGCTATTAATATATAATTTAATCACATTTTTCAGAGAATATAATTTAATACGTACATTTACTAGCAAATTAAGAAAAAACACATTCTTTTAGAATGAATAAACTGCTATTTCTAGTGTAAATTCTTTTCATGGAGATTTGTTTGTTTCTTTTTTTGTTTAATCTGGTATAGTTTCCTTTTATACTTAAAAAATACTCTCATGTCTGTGAAGGGTTACTAGATAAAACCTCTTTTTGTCATATTTTATCTAGGAAAGTCTAATCCATATTGGTTACTGAGGTTTGGAAATTTAGGGTCAGTTTTATTTCTTTTTCAGCACTTTAAGGATATTGATCCACTGTTTTCTAGCTCTAATTATGTTTATGAGAAATATATAGTCATTCAAATAAATTTCTCTACAGAATGTTTTCTTCTTTATTTCTGTTTAGCAAATTGTTTGCCATGTCTTTAGGAATGGTCATATCTATATCTCTATTCCTACTTACTGCTTTGTATTTTTATATTTGTAAATTTATGCCTTTCATCAAACTCAAAGATTTTCCACCATTATATCTTCAATTATTTTTGTTCTATTATCTCAGCTCTACAAGGACTAACTGCATTTTTCTACAAATGTCCCTGATAACTTTTAGATACTTCTCCCCCCTCTACCTTTTCTTTTATTAATTTCTTTGAATTGTACTCAATTCCATCATTTTATTATTTTCATTTTAAAAATATTTTTCTTATAACTATTTAGAGCACAAAAATGTGCATATTATATTTATAAAATGCCTCTTTCTGCTTCTTATACTTTCTACTTTTGGTAAAATATTTTACATTCTCAGTCATAAAGTTCTCATAAAAATCCTTTTGAGCATATTACAATAGGTTTTTAGTCCTTAAAAAATATTGCAAAATCTATGTTGCCTTTGACTTAATGCATCAATCATAACCTGAAATATAATTCCCTATATGTCAAATCAGCTCGAATTGTACCTCATACATGGGGAATGTTACTACATATATACTAAATTCTGTTACAGTTCTCTGAAGATTGTTGGCATTTCTTCTAGGCTGGCTCAAACTCCACAGCCAACAACTTAAGAGTAGAGAGTTTTAAGTCTTAAACCAGGTCTTAGAGTCCTAAAGACACGGAGGTGCTTCTTATCCAACTATGAACAATTCATGGGAAGAGTGAGGTTTCAGAAGAGTTCATTCTTAGAATATGAGTTTGTGACTTGTGTTTTCTCCTCCACTGTTTCCCATGTTCTTCAAAGACCCTTTAACTGCATTCTGAGAATTGTTCTTTCTTAATCCACTCATGACATTGTCTGTGGGATGAACTGTACGAATGACAACAGATGATTCTAAGCGGAGGAGGCTTGTAAAGAGTTGTAGCGTTTACAACATTGCCTCCTAATATTTACTAAATGTTTACTTCACTGGCTCCCTCTTCTGTTTCTACAACAAAGTACAAGACCTCTAGTGAGCGTTGTGCTTTCCTCTCTTTTCTTCCTCTCATAAGGCATCTTTGAGGATACTTTTTTTCTTGGAACCTTTCTGTCCATAGTTGCATTTTCACCTCTTGTCAGCGTGCCTCCAAAGAAGGCCTCTCTTTCCAAGGTGTTCTCTTCCCAGAAGCACATTTCCCAAGAATGGTGTGCCTGGAGTACATACTTCCCATACTTAACGGACCAATCATTGTCTGGAAGCCAAGTTGTCTGATTGACCTTGGACTGTCTTCTTTGTTTCCTCTTCATTGGGATCATCTCTGGAATGGAACCCTGCTGCACTCTGTTCTATTGCTAACTTTGTCCCTGATCCTTTTCTGCTTATTACTTGCCCTAACCTCTATTTTAATTTAACTTCTAGGTGTGATTTGAAAGATTTCAGATATTTATTTAAGTAGGTAAACTGATGGTGAGAACAGGAAATAAAAACTAGCCAGACAGTCTTAAGGCAGAGAATCCCAAGAACAAATGGCTTTTCCTTGGTTCAAAACTAGAGATGTTCCACATTCGTAATTGCATCCTTGCCAAAGGTCACAGGTACTGAGAAGGAACATAGCTCAAATGTCTTCAGTTCTCAGACCAGAGTGGAGGTCCACTTTCTCCTTATTTCTCCTTTTACAGATACTTCCTATTCACCCTAGGAATGTCTTCCAAGGGTACTCAACTCCATTGCACATATGCACACACATACACATAAAAATTAAAACTCTTTAAAAAACAAAATAAAATAATTATAAGAAAAACATAACTCTCTTTGATCCCCAAATTTCATGGGCATGAACTCATAGACCATAAACATTGTGGGAGTTTTGTGTCAACATCTAGCACACTAACTCTTGAGTTTTCTCACACCAGAGGTATGAAAGAAAATCTCTGCCACACTCAAAATCACTGCAGTTTTCTTCAGCAATAGATTTGCATTATACCCGAATTCAAAGTAAAACATAATATAATGTAGGTACAGTCTACAAATAATATTTAAAAAACCCCTTTGGCTTTATTTGGAAAGATATACAGAAGTATATGAAATGGACGTGTGGGATTTAAATGATTTTTTTATGGATTGAACTCCAAGTATACTATCTTTATGACTGTTGAAATGTACTTTGTGCACATCTGCATGCATGTGTGTGCACACACACACACCTTTATAAACTGAGGGCTATACAGTATTTTACTTATTAGAAGTTTTTAATATTAGATTAAATATCCTAGGTAAATTCTATACCATGTATTGCATTTCACTTGAATTATATGTGGTTGTTGGTGTATTCAAGTGTCTTCATCCTGAATGGATTTGAAAACTGATTTGACAGAAAAACACATAAAGTAGTTGATTGTAGATTTCTTGAGATAGAATTCCAAAGAAATTCCAACTTGACAATGCTTAAATCTACAATAACCAATATTGTTTTAGAATTCCTCAGACATAATCTTGCAAATAGTTCCCAGCTTTGACAGTTTAATTGCATTCAAACCAGAGCAAGATGCTACCACAACGCTTTATTCAGGGGATCTGGTCCCTAAAGTGTCTTTATACAGTCACCTAGATGTCAAAGCCTTTCACAGTCCCTAAAAGATAGCTGAATTATAAGTTTTGTGATAAAAGATGATAATGTGGAAGAAAAGAAATAAAAATTTAGATAGCATAGAAATGTAGTTGGGGGGGGGGAGAGAAATGTAGTTGAAGAAAATATCCCCAAAAGAAGCTAAAACACACATTTTAGTGAAGCTGACCAATAATAAAATTTTCATGACAGAGGCATTGCTGCTAAGAGAAAATAATTCCTGTTTTATTTATGTATTTATGACTTTCAAACTGAATCCAAGTAACTGAAAATATACACACTTATATACACTGTATTTGTATTACTGTTGCCTAAATACTTGTAAGGAAAGTTATTACACAGTAGTTTTAATATGAGTGGCTACTGGATCCAGTGGATAACTATAAAGGGTTCTAGACCACTATGTTCCAGAACAAGGGACTGGAAACAGATACACGGACATTAGCATAAGCAAGGGCAGATTATTAGAAAAAGTTACACTTCTGAGGGAGGAAGCACTGGAGCATAGAAAAGGTTTGGGACTTCACTGTAGAAGATGTTGGGTTCTAATGTCAGCAGAGGTTGGTGTTGATTGTTTGAAAGCTGTTTTCCCTCCTAGGTTAATCTTGCAGCCATTGCACCAGGCCTTCTGAAGTGCCCATGACACTGCCCCTAAGTATCCCTCGGGCTTCCACACCAGATTATTTTGTTGCAGAGTTATTGTAGCTGACCCTGAGATGACGGCTATGACATGGCCTAAGACATAATAGGCCAGTTCTGGAGAAAGGCGTCCAATCATCACATATGGGTGTTGAAAGAAAAGTTAAAAGGCATTTTTAAAATCATGAAATTGAGCCAAGTACTCCCTGGTCTTTTGTTCTGATTTTCTATACTTTTATATGATCTTTAATTAATTCGATTTTGAAATGGAATCTCTGGCATGGAGCTTCATCATCTGACTGCCTCTGCCTCAAAAGTACACGAATGGCTGCTACACACAGACGAGACTGTTAGCCTTAATATTAGCTCATGTTCACTTTACAGATGTTGCGAGTGTAGCAGAAAAGATTTGAATCATTTATTAGATGACACAATGGCCATATTTTTGAGGTCACCAAATGTAAAACAATTCTGAGTATTATGAAGTAAAGAATTATTGACCACCCAAGGCAATAATAGGATTATTGGACTTATTTTCTGGTATACTCAGAGTATGATTCTTAAACTAATAATGGCTACTTCATTGTGAATCAGAGACAAGGTACTTATTCAACTTCAGATTCAGTGTATTAAATTGAGTGTACTAAATTCCATCAGCAAATTAAATTGCTTTCTATGTCCTCCCAGTTCCTGAATATACTTTTGGATTGTTTAGGCAATGGCTTGAATTTATGAACAATTGTTAATAATTACAGCTCTATGTATTACTGTCTCTGCTTAACTATTCTCTAATTCTTCTTCTTTTCTATGTTCTATATTTAGGATACCTATATATTAAAAACAACAACTTGTCATTGTATGCCCCCCTAAAATAAAGAGTAGGAATGGACAACTGTAGGTTCATTTTAGTTAGTCTTTTTTATACAACTGGCCTAAATAGGAAGGTGGGAGGGGAGAGAGAGAGAGAGAGAGAGAGAGAGAGAGGGACAGAGGGGAGAGAGAGAGGGAGAGGGAGAGGGAGAGGGAGAGGGAGAGGGAGAGGGAGAGGGAGAGGGAGAGGGAGAGGGAGAGGGAGAGGGAGAGGGAGAGAGAGAACTAAGTTAAACAAGAGGGCTGAAATCAATACCGCACTGGAAGCTCTCCTCCCTGCACACCCTATGCATAAGAACACAGATGCCCCTTGCTCATGCATCTCCTCTGCAGTTCAGAATGATCTAGACTATCAGAGCTGGAAGCAAAATTTGTAACACATACTTTAGAAGTTCCATAGGAGGCAAATGAGAATGGTGAGAGATGACAGAAGAGAAGATATGGAACATGAGGGAACATGAGTGTATGCTCAATGTTAAACGCATACCTTTATATGATACTTAAGGTGATAACATAAATAAGAGATTTTTCTTAGAACCCACACAGAGGTTGCTGCCATGTCATAAGTATCAAGAACCACTTCCACAGTGACTTGACCTGATTGATTCATCACACACAATTCTAAAACCAGTGCATATCATGGAAATTCAGTTTGGTGGAGATGGTAATTGATTTATTGCTAATGTGTTAAAATAGTTCAAAGTACAATATGCTTCTGAATAGTAAAATTTCAAAAGTATATGACCCGGAGTCATTCATTCCTAAAGCCGGGTGTTCTTAAACCTTATCCAAATCCAACCATATGTTTAGTGCTGTTAGACAAACTCTAAAGACAGAGGAGAGGTGTGACTGGAATTGCTTTGCATTATTTGTAGCAAAGTTATTATATGGATAATGTTACAGCATTTAATTTTTAATCATGCTAATTTAGGTCTAATTGTTTCTCTAAATAGCAATTAGATGTCTAAAATTAAGTTATAGGTGATGTTTCACAATTAAATTTGTTAATGTATATATACCCATATGAAATAGTATGTGTTTTTCATGTATATACAGTGAGATATAAACCTGTGCTTAAGATAATCTGATGTTAATGACACTAAGAAACAGCACTGAGTGAGACAGGCAGATGAAGGGCAATATCGCATGCTAACAAGAAGAAAAGAGTAACTATGCTAATTTCAAAAAGAGCAGAGATTAAGTAAGAAAATTTACAAGTAGTTCTTTCTTGACTTCCTATCTCTTGGTGGGATGGTAGCAAAGTGGGACTTCCATTTCTCTGAGAAAAAAAGGGAGGAGGTAATGGGAGAGGGATTTGTGAGTGAGGAATGGGAGGAGAGAAGAGAGGGGGAACCTACAGTCAGGATGTTAAAAGAATAAATAAATTAATGAAACCAATTATTATTACAATACTTATTAATAAAACAATAACTCCTTAAAAAGAAAATTTATAAGAGATACAAAGAAATATTATATGGTGATATGGGAACTATTTCTCCAAGAAGACACAACACTTTTTGGTGTGAATATAATGATGGTTGTCATTAAAATATAAAGTACTATGTGCCTTAAACAAGTAGAACATTTAGAGGAAATAACTATTACACTGAAATAACTATTACATTCCTTGAGATATGGAGAGATCCAATCTACAGAAAATCAATAAAGACATAGTTACAATCAATAATATCAATTACTTGACCAAATACAGTTGAATTCACTAAACTGCTTGGCCAAACACCAAAGAATATATTATTTTCCAGCTTGTGTGTGAGTCATCCACCCAGATAGATCACATTCTAATCTTTGAAGTACAACTTAAGTGAGAAACATCACACCATGTCTGTTGGCAAGTCATAATAAAATTAAACAACAACAACAAAAAACAATAGCAGAAAGATAATTGAAAAATGCCCCAATAGTTGGAGATTAAACAAGATGTTTGTAAGTTAAACATGGGTCAAAAGTAACTCTCTGAAGAAATGAATTAAATAAAACAACATCTGAAATTTTAGGATGGAACAAACTGTATGTAGAAGAAAGTTTATAATTTTCAGTCATTATAGTATAAAAACTAAAAATCTGAAAACCAACAATCAAATACTATACCAAGCACAGTGGAAACAAAAGAGAAAATTAAATCTAAAAAGTATATGCAAACATATATACATATGTGTATATATGTGTGTGTCATAGTACAACATATAAATAATATATACTACAAAATACATTTAAAAACATGCATGGTTTGCTTTAAACAATTTTTAAAAATAATAAAAGTTGTAAGAGCAAAGGACCAGGGAGTTTGCTGTGTTTCCTAGAAATACATCAGTTTCTAGGAATCTGCATCAATAAATTTTGACCAATGTGGTTGCTCAAGCTGAACAAAGGCAATCAGAAACAGGATATTGGCAAGAAAGAAACTCTATGAGGCTTCAACCCTACACAAATGACTACAGGAAACTAAGATGCTGGGGGAAAAAAAGGAGTAATTATTCCTGGTGAGAGTACACCATCTGATTATCCAATAGTGAATGGGCAGCCCTGATAACGTACATAAAATAACATACAGACTTAGCAAGTTGTAGGTAGGTATTTAGGAATATGTGCATCTGTAAAAACAAGAGATGGGAAATGAGACCACAAGTTTGAAAAAGAGCAAGGTAAGTTATGTAGAAGTGTTTGGAGGGAGGGAAGGAAGGAGGTAAATAAGTAATTTTAATTTCAAAAAATAAAATTAAAAACTATATCTACAAACTATAGCAATTTGAAAACCACTTTTGCTTAACACTAAAATTTTTGAAAATAGTGTTGTCATTATTTATATAAACTTATATCAGCAATATTAAACAAGGTCACACGGTGAAATGTCAATTCCAATTTTATGTATAATGTATTAATGCAAAGTTAGTATCATATTTTTTAAATATTAATGTGCAAAATTGGGGAAGAAATCAGCTAAATTGAGAAGAGAAATTAAATAGAGATAATCAATAAAATGAAAACTAGCTTTTTGTAAAAAATCAAGAAAATTAATAAACCTCTATCTAGGGTAACTGCATAAAAGTGAATGACACAAATTCCTAATATAAGGAACTAGATAGGTATTTCTGTGAATCCAGTAGACATTAGAATGATGGTGAAGGATGTTGTGAATAATGTCATGCTTATGCATTCAGTGACAACTGAAATGAGACAATTCCTTGAAAGAGTCAATATTCCAAATCTCAAAAAAGAATATAAATACTCTAGATATATATGTGATAAAAAAAATTAGTCCATGATTAACAACATTCTACCACTGAAAACATCAGGCTCAGATATGTGCGGGGGAAGCGGGTGTGGCCGCATGGGTCAAGATGGTTACTGCCTTGCCCGAGCATGCGCAGTGAGGCTGCAACCAGGCTGTACATTTCCTCGTGATCCGGACCTGTCAGCCTATCGGTGACTGACCTGAGCTCCTGCCTGGAGCGTGTGTGAATTCTGATTGGATGAGGTGGGGTGGAGCTAGAAGGAGGTCAGCAAGAGTATAGGTTTGTTGTTTAGCCCTTGCCCTAAGTAGAAGCTAGTTGTAGTAAGAGAAGTTGTTGTTGCTGGGAGTTAGGAGTTTAGCCCTTGCTGCGAGAAGGAGGGAGGAAGAAGAAGCTGCTGGGGAAAAGAGTTGTAGGGGAAAAAGCCACAAGTAAAGAAGTTAGAGCGTGAATGTCCATGTCGTTCGTGTCTCCGCGGGCGATGAGGACAGCGACAGATATCCTCATTGGCAAATTATACAAAATTTTCAAATACGTGATTGTAATATTTCTCTACAAAGACTTTTAGAAGACTAAAACGGTAAAGTGCTTCTGAGCTCATTGGATAAGATCAATGTCACCCTACAATCAGGTGGAAAAACATTTCAAGAAAAAGAAATATAAATCAGCATAAGTCATGAACATAAAACACCAAACAAATTAACAAAATTTTTATAAATCAAATCCAACAACATGTAAAAAGCATTGTAAATCATGATGACAATGTACTTCTAGTTGGCATGAAAGGCTGTCTCAAATTTAAATATTAATTTACCAAATTTTAACAAGTTATACGGGAAAAACACATGTTCATATGAACAAGTGACATGAATGAAGCATTTGACAAGAAATTAACACTCATTTAACTACTGAAGAAAGAAAACCTCTTAGTGTCCTAGAAGCTGAGCGTGTCCTTCCTCAACTTCATAGTTAATATCAATAATAGACATATGATGAACAATTAGATCACTTAAATCTTTATAACAAGGCTCTGGAGCCAGACAAGCCTGATCCCTCTTATTAATCTTGACAATGTGTGAAAGTCTGAGTCAACACAAAGAGGAATAATTTATACTCTATCATGTATAGAACCATATCATTTCAAAATTAGATACTTTGACTTCCTTCTTCCTTTTCCATGTGTGTCCCCCTTACCTCCTTTTCTTGTCTCCTGTTAAGGAGGAGTAGTACCCTCTTGGAGGCAAGGGAGGAGAAGGAATGAGATGAGGAACTGTAGAAGGGGGGCTGGAAAGGGGAGCAATGACTAGAGTATAAATAAATAAAATAATTTAAAAAAAAGAATCAGGAAATGTTAAAAAAAAAAAAAGACTTCTAGCATTGCATAACAGTGGAAAGGATGGACCTGCTTGTCTTGTTACTGATTTTAGTGGGAATGGTCCAAGTTTTTCTCTATTTAGCATGATATTTGTTACTAGTTTTTCTTACATAGCTCTTAGGATATTGAAGAAATCCCTACATCTCTAATCTCTCCAGGTCTTTTACCATGAAGATATGTTTGATTCTGTCAAAGGAGTTATCTGTATATATTGAGATGATCCTATGATTTCTGTCCTTGAGATCATTTGTATGACCAATTACATTTATTGGTTTACATATGTTAAACCAATCACGTGTATTTGGAATGAAACCAGCTTGGTCATGGTGAATGGTCTTTTTGATGTGTTCTTAAATTTGGTTTGTAATCATCTGATTTAAATATTCATCTCGACACTTGTAGTTCCTGACACGACACAATGCTTGGCAACAACTGCCTGAATTAATGGCTTACAAGTTGCTGCTCTGAAAATAATTCAATGAAAAGAATTCTTTAAGCTATGGCTACTGTGAGATACTATAAAATTCTCAGTTGTCCATCAGGCTTGTACCAGACATCTGTGAAAAGATTTGTTCTGTTCAGAAGAGTTATCCTTCAAAGAAACGGTGTGTGATTGTTGGATTGATTGGTGCAGCCCTCTACTTCTTGTCTTATAGCTGAGAAAAACCTTTCTGCATGTTTGAGGTCTCAAGATTGCCTAGTAATGGCATTTAACCTATAGTATTGCTCACGTCCCTTCGACATATTGGAAGAGCTTCTCCTCTGACCAAAAATGTCTCTGTTTAGTATCTAAATAGTCTCAAATTGTAAAACTCTTACACACAAAATAAAATGCTAAATACTTTTAAAATTTTCTAGTTGCAAAGTAGTCTCATGTTCCAGGATTTCTATGAGTAGAAATCTTCTCCACAATAGTCACCAAATATAAGAGAAAATTATTCTTTCTAGTCAATTAGTATTTTGCAAGGAAAAAGTTAAGCCTAATTAGAAAAGAAAACTCCAGGGTAGGTTTGTAGAATTTTTGTAGTAATACATTTCTCTTAAAATAGAAAAGAAAAAAATTGACATAGGATTATACTATTAAATTAATTAGTTTTATTAATGTAATTAAAATGAAATTTCAAAGAAATGAATTAATGCTAGGAACTGGCTTAGTGATTCTATGTGAATAAAAACCCAAATAGACATGTATCTAGCACCTTTCCTTTGTCTAATGGAAAACTTCAGGGCTCATAATATTAAATCAATACTGGAATATTTAGGCAATCAATACCCTCAGAGAACTGGACAATGACTAACAGTGTATAATATCACATTTATTTTATTTTTAAAGTACATTTTTTACAAATTCTTTGAGAATTTCATAAAACTTCGTGTCCTTTCCTTCTTTGGTTTTTAACCCACTGAGTTCAATTTGTACAGTTCTAGTACTCTTAGTATCCCTTGGAGGAATACTCACTTATTTTACTTGAATATTCTTCCATTCATTTGACAACTACTATCTATTCTAGGTATTGCATTAGACCTCAGGAACACAATGAGAAAACTAGGCAAGTCTGTATTTTTCTGTGATCACTAACCCTTCTCTGAAAATCTCTTTAATTCTCTTATACTCTATAACTAATATCTATCTTCCTGAGTTCACTATTATTAAGCTATACTTCCTCTGTTCAAAATTCTACACATAGAATACTATCTTGAGTATTAATTATAATTCTTTAGGCATCTGATCAATGAATGGCCAGTCACCAATGAGAAATGAAAGGGCATCTTAATGTAAGTTAACTACTGAAGGAGCTCACCTGTTTGTGAGTAGTTCAATCAAGGAGTCTGCTTTTGTTAGACAGCTTTAAATATACCTCTCACAAGCATGTGAACTAAAGGGATAGTTCATTTATGAACTGATAGGTCCCAAATAAGTGCTTAGAGGAATGACTCCCCAAATATCAGAAGGGAAGATTTAGGTTCTGCTGCCAATAAATCCACTGTTCTTCATGTCTGTGGCATAAAAAGGCAAGTGATACCTCACTTTCTTGGTGGGCCCTGATCTTGTAAGAATTAGAGAAAGAGGGGAGAGAGAGAGAGAGAGAGAGAGAGAGAGAGAGAGAGAGAGAGAGAGAGAGAGAGAGAGAGAGACTACATAAATATTTGAAAGTTCTCTAGTCTCCATGTCAGTAAAAATATTCTTTGGCTCCATATTCAAGTTGTAAATGTAGTTGTCTTCTGAAAATCTAAGTCTACAACATGATGGTTCCCCTCTCAATTACTCTTCAAACCACTCTATTTATTTTTGCTTTCTAAGACTTCTCTGAAATTAGCTTAATAAAATATATTATTACTCATTATGATGAAACAGTAAAGAAATTTTGTCATCATATATTTAATTTCTCTTGATTATTATCCTTTCTCACTATATCTTCCACAAATCAATTACTTTCTCAATTTCAATAGTAATAACATTCTATTTTACAGCAGGCATATATCTATACCTATCTATATCTATATATCTCTATCTCTATCCACACTCTATGTTGAAGACTGAAGACTGGAAGAAGATAGAGCAGAAGAACAGCCACAGTACATCAGGAAGGCCTATCACTTCCTTAGGATCACAGTGCAAAGTGGAAAAACACTTATTCCCTAATCATCTTTGAATGTGAAGAGATTCTGTATTCACATCATTTTGTTCCTATAGGTAGCCAGTTTTGCAGAAGATAGTAGATAAAAATGCCAAATCTATGATTAACTGGTATGATTACAATCCACAGGTTAAGGAAAACAGCTTCAAATGATAATGCAAATTATCCAAACATATGACTTTGATGCTTTGGCTTATATAAAATGATGAAACAGTAAAGAAAATTTGTCCTCATATATTTAACATATAATAACACAATAATATTGCTTTCAATGTTTTTTAGAACTTTGATATTTTAAAATACAGCTTTAGGTAGCACACTGAAAATAAAAGTATTATATTTGGAGCATTTATAATTAGCAGGGATTTTTTTTTGCAATGTGCTAAAAATTCTTTTCTATGGTGTGTTTCCAGTAGGGAAAAAAAGCATAAAATTTAAGGTTCTTGAAAGCTGTTGCTGGTATTAGTACCAGTAAACTGCTGAGGCATAGCCAAGAGCCACGTTTAATGAAACTAAATATGTCTTCTAATAAAATACTTTAAAGAAAAGCAGTCTTCCATTATCCATTATATTTCCTTAAAGTATTTTTTGTTTATAATACAGAGATATTGTTGAAACAGGGAAACCTTATACCTTTACCTATTCTATTGATCAGTTGATATTTATCACAATTGTAAATGCTGAGTGTTACCAGTTATAGTGTTAGTGTAGATGTGTCTTCAACATTAGGATTAATAATTTCTAGACTTTCCAAAACTAAATTTGAATGCTTAAGTGCTTGTACTAGTCTGTGGTTGACTATGATACAAAACTCATCCCTTCTTTTTCACCTTTTATTGAAAATAGATATTTTTTTCTCATACAATATATCCAGATTTTAATTACTTCCCCTTCAATTCCTCTCAGTTCTTTCTCATCTTCCTTCCCTTTCTCTCTGGATCTGTGTCTTATTAGAAAAACAAAAAGAAAAAAACAAACAACAAAAACAACCAACCAGACAAACATACAAAACATGGGTTTCCAAGAGACATAACAAAATAAAAAGTAATAAGATCAAGCAAAAACTATCATATCATTTTGGGCATGACAACCCAAAAGGAGCAAGAGAGTCTCAATAACAAGCATAAGAGTTAGGGGCCCATGTGTTCTCACAGTCAGGAGTCCCATAAAAATGCTAAGCTAATAGCTATAATATATACATAAAGGACTTAGTGCAGACCAATGTAGATCCTCTACCTGCTGCTTCAGTCTTTGTGAGCTCATATGTGCCTTGCTTAGTTGAGTAGCATTGGGTCATATTAAATTGAGTGCTAGGAACAATGTACTAATCACTATTTAGACCTAAAAAACAATTTAGCCAGTGATTTGCTTTAGTTCCTAAAAGTGTAAATTTCACAAACTGATCTGCCACCATTCACACTGTTGCTTCCCCCATCCCAGTTCCCATTTGCCTCAGCTGTCCGTAGTTTGGGAAAAGATTCGAGTAGAACATTGCCCCCTCATTATTATGCTAATATTCGTGCTCCAAATGCTGTGCTCAGTTGCATTCTGGGAGGAAATTGGAAAACCAAACCAACAACAAGAACAACAACAATTAAAAAATAAAAAACTTCAATCTTAGTTCATAGACAGCATTCTACCATTTCAAAAAGTTTCTGAAATAATTCTATACAGTCCATATTCTGTATCATGTATGACCACTAAAATGGCCTTCATCAGCTCATCTAGTAATTGGACAAAGGTGTGCTTAGATACCTGAAAGGATTCTTTCAGAGTTTCTTGTTATGTTCTCTATGTGTGTCTCTGGCTGGCTCTCTGTATGAGCATGTGTCTCATTGTCTCCTTTCATCTTTATCTCTCTGTCTCTGTTTCTCTGTCTCTCTATCTCTGTCTCTCTCATGTGGGGTGGTGTGTGTGTGTGTGTGTGTGTGTGTGTGTGTGTGTGAAGTGTTCTTAAATACCTGAGTTTCTTGTTAGATTCTGTGTTTCTCTTTCTGTCTCTCTCTCTCTCTGTGTATGTAATAGTCTAAGTGTCTCTTTCCATCTCTGTCTGTCTCTCTGTCTCTCTCTGTTTCTGTCTCTGTCTCTCTGCCTCTGTCTTTTTCTGTGTCCCTCTTTGTCACTGTCTCTCTCTCATGTGTGCATGTGTGTGTGTGTGTTGTGTCTGGCCAGCAGACCACAACATGTGTTTGTGTGTGTGTACTCAACGTGCATGCATATGGTCCTGCAGTCAGGCAAACCTTAAACACTCAATTAATAAGTGAATAACTCTGCCTTAGCCTCATTTCCTCTTTGTACAGAGCATTAGAATAAGTCTAGAATATAATAAGATTTATTAATACTTTCATAAGTAGCCACTGCTCTATACATACACATTCCTGACCAGTTTTCCAGGAATACATGGTTTCCTTCCATAGATCTTATCTCCAATTCTCCTTCTAAGCTTCTTGGCTACCCTAACATTTTGCAAAAATTTATCCACCAAGCCAGGCGTGGTGGTGCACGCCTTTAATCCCAGCACTCAGGAGGCAGAGGCAGGCAGATTTCTGAGTTCGAGGCCAGCCTGATCTACAAAGTGAGTTCCTGGACAGCCAGGGCTATACAGAGAAACCCTGTTTCAAAAAATCAAAAAACCAAAAAAAAAAAAAAAAAAAAAAAAAAAAATTATCCACTGCTTCAGGATAAGGATGCTCTTATGTGGCAAGCAGCTCTACAAACAAGGTTGTAGCAGACTTTTTGCCCGAACACACAAAGACAGACTTGTAAATGGTTAGTCTACTGAATCACCAGATGCATCCGCAATAACAATCGTCTGCTATTGGGGCTGTAAAAGACCTTCGGCGTTCTTCCACCTCTTTCAGTGTCTTACAGGAAATCAATTTTCACAAAGATTTAGGCTATTGGTTTAGAAACCTATTGTGAAATTGAATAATTGAAGGGAAAAATAGAACAAACTAAGGAGCTCAGCAGCTTACTGTTTTGGGAGGGACTCATCTGTGCTGTGTTTTGTTTTGTCTTGTTTTTAATAACTTCTCCTGGATTGCTACAAGCCTTTGCCCAATCCTTAACGTTCTGAAAAGATCAATTGTGACATGTTTTGCTGTCATTTTTATTGCTTTTATGAATGAGAGAAGTTTTGAAGGTCCTCATTTCTTTGTCTTCACCCAAGTTTCAATTGGTTGCTATTTTAGGCTAAAATTTAATTTTGCTAATTATTTATCAGAACCCAATTAAAATATGATAATTGAACTTTTCCTCGAGCTTCTTGATAAAGTTCTTCTTCAGAAATCAAAAGCGATGAATGTAAATGCATAGGCTGCTTTTCAACCATACTGACGGACGGGTCTTAATCTCACCCTAGAGTATGGCAATGCCCTGTGATATAAACCCTAGAGTATGGCAATGCCCTGTGATATAAACTCATAAATCATCAGTATCTCTTGGGCTGTGGAATCTTAACACAGTTGTTCAAGACATAAATGTCCTCTCAATAGATATGCTGCATGATCCAGCTGATGCTAGTATAGATTATAGCCTCTTTCAGCACTGGCTGTGCCTCCCAGCCTGAGTTGTAACTCCTTTGGGGATTGAAAGAGCCTTTCAGAGATCATCAGAAAACATAGATATTTACATTACCACTCATAACAGTAGCAAAATTACACTTATAGTGTAACATTGAAAATAACTTTATGGCTGGGGGCTCACTACAACGTAAGGAACTGTACCAAAGGATCTCAGGTTCAGAAGGTCGAGAATAGCTGGTCGCCACGAAAATATAAGCAAGATTGTAATTTTCCCAGGTTATTTATTATTCTGTTGTATTCTTCAATTTGCTATGTCAATTGGATACTGAGAGAAAATTCAGCTAGGATTCCCCCCCCCCAACACACACCCACTAAGAGTACTAAACCCCCTTATAACAGACCATATTCTGTGCAGGATGGAGAGATTACCCAGGAAAATACAGACAGTGGAGCCAGTCTGCTCAGGGCTGAATTCTGGCTCCACCATTGCTTTGCTGTACTTTTGAGAAATTCTACATGCAGAGTCATAGGACTGTTTTATTATAGCCTGTTCATGGCGTGTTTCGCCTCTTCTTTTAATTTGTAAGATTAAACAATTTTAAACTTGCTGGTATCTCTTGTGTACAGCATATGGAAGAGATTGGAAGAGACATCTTTCTCAGCACTGTTTACAATAAACATGATTTAAAATCAAGCAAATTCATGCCTACCAATGGGTGACTCCAATGTGCATGTAAGGTGCATGTGCGTGAGTGAGTGTGTGTGTGCATTTGTACATACACATTCATTCACATATATACAATGGCATGCAAACTAACATTGGCATATTATGGATAAACCTGAAGGATATTAAGTGAAATAAGCCAGGAACAGAAGGACAAGTACATGACTTGTCAATGGACTGAGTTCTTTTTTATTTTGTTATTTTTTTTAAATTGGATATTTTCTTTATTTACATTTCAAATGTTGTCCCCTTTCCAGTCTCTCTTCCAAAACCCCCCTATCCCATTTCTCCTCCCCCTGCCTCTATGAGGGTGGTCCCCACCCACACACCCACTCCTGCCTTCCTGTCTTAGCATTCGCCTACACTGGGGCATTGAACCCCCTCAGGCTCAAGGGCTGCTCCTCCCACTGATGTCCAATAAAGCCATCCTCTGCCACATATGCATCCAGGGCCATGGGTCAGTCCCTCCATGTGTATACTCTTTAGTTGGTGGTTTAGTCCCTGGGAGCTCTGGGGGTTCTGGCTGGTTGACACTGCTGCTCTCTCCATGGGGCTGCAAATCCCCTCAGCTCCTTCAGTCCCTTCTCCAACTCTTCCATCAGGGACGCCCCCCGCCCCCCCCCCCCACACACACACACTCAGTCTTTCTCTTACTGTTCCTTGTATTATTCTATATGGTTCTGAGGAGAGCTGAATGAGGTTTTTGTTTTGTTTTGTTTTGTTTTGTTTTGTTTTGTTTTGCAGGGGTAGCCCCAGATCATCAAAAAACACAGATATTTACATTACCATTAATAACAGTAGCAGTTATGAAAAGCAGAATTCTCTTGAATTAGAACTATTACTAGCAGTAAATCAATAGATTCAGAGCTAATTTTCTAGAAATAAAATTCAGAATAATTTGTTTTGTTTTGTTTCTCCTTAGGGTAACCCAGAAAGCCTTGAACATGCACTGTAGTCTAAATGTGAACTCGTGATCCTCCTGTCCTGCCTCTTCCTCCCCAGGTTTCCTGGTATTCACCACACCTGGCTTCAGAGTACATTTTAATGGAACAAAATAGGAGTAGAGCATCTACTTTGGAATATTAACAGTTTGCCGTTTTGTCTCTGCTGTTAATTGATTTTCTTATCATGGGGCACTCAAGTGGTGCTTTGCTTTTGTTCTGAAGATGGTGTAACGCGCCACAGAAAATCTAAAGAGAACTCAATAATCACTGTGGCTTGAAAGTGTGAATATACAATTCTGTGCAGACAAGCTAAGCATTAGTAATGAATGCTGAAAGAGTTTCTTTTAAAAAACAGCCATCTGAACACTATGTCCTAAGGAACAGAACCAAGTCTGACTCTCATTTTAAATTGTAATCAATGAGAGGATGGTTGAAGCATGAGGAATTTTGTACTCATTATAAAGAATCTCCGTCAATAACATCTTGACAAGATCTTCTTACAAACCAATTTGTAAAACCTGGCTAATTTATATTGATCAGTTCCTGGGAACATCAGTCCCAATGAAAAAAAAAATTCTAATTTGAGTAAAATTTATTAAAAGAGGAGTTAGTACCTGTGATGTTATATTCATTGTATAATTCTCTGTTTTCTCACGTGGCTGCCTAAAACCTTAACATGAAAAAGGGGTACACTAAGTGGAGCTCAAAAGAGAGAAACCCTTTGGACATGTTGAAAGTAGAAGTAAACTTTCACAAAAATAGTAAGTTTGAACAATTTTTACCAATGGGACTTGCTTACTTATGTTGAACCGCACAGATGTAAGAACCTACGGATATTTAATTTAATGATGAGATCCCTGAGAATACTCTACATCTTACTGCAGACACTCTTGTTTAAAGGCGAGAATAAACATGAGAACGATGGTCACCAATGCTCTGTTGGAAATAAAGAGATTCTGAACTGACAGAGGCCAAAGTGTACCAATCACCACCAGGAATGTGATATCCCTACGTTACTCTGCCAGTGGCAGGACCAGAAAGAAAATAAAGAAACTATCTTCTCCAGAGAGCTACTTTTGTGTCTTGTTTGTGGAGATCTGTCATGAACATTTATTTATCTTACCTGAACTAGGTTTTACCTATCCACATGTAATCTCAAACTCTGAAATACTATTCCCAGTGAACTGCATCACCATGCAATTGATTTCCTGCAGGAAAAGGTATTCAGTGGAGAAGGAAGGGGAGAAGTTGAAACATTTATTTCTTCTAGCTCCACCTCTGCTTACCCATGGATAGCTAGGCTTAGAATATCTCTACGTGAGACCACTGTCTGCAGAGAGCATTGTCCTCATCACCATGATTCTCACTAAACTCTGGTTAGAGCTCTTAATCCTCATCTCTTCATTTGCTGTCTGTTTCCCTGATTCATTTCATCTTGCTGACTCACTTAAGCTCTGTGACTATATTCTCTGAAGTCTTCATCTCACTTGACCTTACTGTTCCTGATACGTAAAGAATTGTCAGTAGCAGGTTTCCTAAAACCTGACCTCAGTACAGAAGTGTTGCTGACATGGGGACAGTCCCTACTGGCTGGAAGGTGTCAGGCATGCTGCTGAAGGAGAAAAGTCAATCTACCTGTGAACCATGCAAAGTATAATAGCCACAGGCCTTTCAAGAAGTACCCACTGATGCAATTCTTGTATGAACATCATGAAAGTAACCATTTTGGGGTTGAAGTATCATACTACATAATGAAAGGTATACATGGTACCACTGTCAGACCAAGAACTTGTGACTAAGGCAAAGGCCCAAGAGAAGAGTCTACTACTATTTCATTACCTGGCTATAGTATTCAACCAAATCTTAATGATTTTCCATTCTACCCACAGATTAATACATCCCTCAACTATCATTATAGGAGCTTCCATCTTCTGTAAAGCATGATTAACACAAAACCTCACAACTGGTCATGGTGCAAAGAATAAAATGAGTATAAAATGTGGAATCCTAAATGGAACAAATATATCAAATTCCCTCCTCCCTGGGCTCAGGGACCACTGTGGAAATAGAAGCAGAAAGAGAAGAGTCAGAGGTAGTGGATAACTGCAAGGTATTGTTATCTTCTAGATAGAGCAGGGCAACTGCAACTGTACATTTACAGCAGTTATGACAGGGTACACAGTATCTGTGCAAACCAGGTCAAATGTCAGTATGGAGAGGTGAGGTAGGCTCAAAGTCCCAGTCTTAGCCAAGAAGTATTGGCAATTAATAGATCCCAGAAGAGGGAAGGCCAGCTCCTGTAAGTCAACCACAACACAGACAACACATACATAGATATAACAAATTGGACTTGATGCATATAAACTATGAAAGGGCAGACACACTGATGGTTGGGTAGATAATAAAGATCTAGGAAGAAGTGAGCACACTACATAAAATAATAAAAATATTTTTAACTTAAAAAATAAATATTGGATGGAATTGCTTATTTATTGGGTAAGCTATAAACAATATTAAGACTGGAGGAAAAGGAGGGGTACTAGCAATATGCATCATTCTATGGTATAACACATTATCATCATAGACAACAAGAGGTAGAATTAAAATAAAAACAGCTTACTAGAAAATTTACTCTCCTTAGGATGTGCCAAGCATGACAGTAACGTTTTCAGCCTGACAGATAATACGACTACTTTATTATTGGCCTGGAGATAATTCAAAGAGAGAGAAAATGGAACATCTAATTTCTCAGTCCAAGACTTGAGAATGGAAATCAGAAAGGTTCTAAAGAATCTTTAATGCAAATTATTGTTTGCAATAGCCAGGAAATTTATACCTGTTAATTAGTCACAGTAGCTTATGATACTGCAGTAATTTTTCTGTCCCTACATTACTGATTTCAACACTTCCAAGTTTCTTATGCTAAGATAATGCATTGCTCAGGGGGGGCTTAGAAACTTGGTAGGGAAGGGGGCTCACAAACAGAGTAAATAAATGAGGATGAGAATATTCTCAATCTTCCTGGTGCTTTCCCTCTTTTTTGTGAACTGTAATTTCTATTATAAACCTAACAGGGAGAGATAATCACTATTTGTGGAACAAAATGAATCATTAGTTGATTTCTAATTACTGACACTATTCCTAGGAATGGAACTCGTAAGCAGCTGTGAGTGGCAACATAAAATTAAAAATTCCAGCTCTAATTTCAAAAGAAGCTCACTCTTATTCTGTTCACAGAAGCAACTAAAACAATGCCCAAACTGGAAATCCCCGACGGAGATGAACCCTGCAAAATCAATCTTCCAGTTTTTCTCTCGGGACCCTGTGTCTTTATATTTCATTGTTTCTGATCACTGAAGAAAGAGACATGCCTAGATCTTCTGAAGACAACTAGATAGTAACTGTTTTAATATTAATCTCTGGCATTCTGACACATAAATGAGATGCCTCAGTTAAGGTTGGGGGTTTATGCTGTTCAGATGACAAATTGATTTGATGAAAAATATTATATATACACCCTATGAAAATTAATCTTAAAATTCCTATGTACTTTGCAATATTTAAAGGCTTAATATAGACACCTTCCCTTTAGCATATTAGTAAGAATCTGATGTAAATATTTACATATAAATCACTTTCTTACCCTATTCATTTTTTTTAAATCAAACAGTATAAGGAACAATATATCATTCCTGTGTTCACATGTTGTACCATTTCTGTTGTTGTTATATGGTGTTATTTATTCCAGGAAATATTGATCATTTTGAAATTCTATTTCTATGATGATCTATTTCACCAGCTTCCCATCTAGTATATGATCTTGTATAGGCTGAAAGTGTATGGTATCCCCATCCAGTCTGTCTGCTGCTCCTCTGTCAATGGCAGGATACATGTCCAATGTGTTATTTTGTATTAACACGATTTCTTTGCAACTCGGATGATTTGGTAAACCTTTAAATGCTCTGTAATAAATCTAATTTTGTTCTGATTTGTTTCAGAGCATTCTACTTTCTGCAAGTGAACCCTGACTAAAATGGCAATATATTTTTGATTTATGGGATCACAATATAAAATATTCCATGATTATAAAAGCAGTGCAGTTAAATAACACATATAAAGAAAAAAACAGTTGTGCTGCTTTTGTTTGAAATTTGTAATATATATGTATGTATACATACATATATATGCTAAAGCCATTCCACTTCTGAGAGAATAATGAAGCCATTATATTTTGGTTGAACAGGTTATTGTTTCTTAATTCTCCAAGACTAAGAATAAATGGTGACTTTGACAAGGGAGAATGTCTTCATGCTGAGGACGACAAGAGGTTAAATGCTTTCCTTTTGTTAATAAGTCAACCGCTCTGAGTGCTTGGGATCTTAAAATGTCTAAACTACAATGTGTTGGGAATTTTAAAATGCAGGTTTACATAACCTGAGTGAATGACTGAAATGTTGATGTGGGCATTACTGTGGAAAGAACATTAACTGCCTTTCTTAATTTTGAAAGTCAGTCTTGAGCTCTGTCAAGCTGGTATGATGAATAAACTATCTCTGATGAAGTAACAGCAGCTGATACACAGCTGATTTGACCAAAAAAGCAGAGACTATAAAATAAATAATGTGCAAATCTTATTTTCTGGGGACCTTCAGGCCAAGTATGCCTCCTTTGGAAATGTCAGAACAAAACATATAAATGGTGACATTTAATCTATTTTTTTAAAAAACAATAAAAATAACTCTCCTCTAAAAATTGAGGAATTTTTTTCTTGACTATCTATACACAGTAACAATGCTGGAAGTGGTAAAGTCTCCATTAAATTTCTTCAAGGCTATGATGGGTGAAACTGATAATAATACACACTAACCTGTGGATCTGTTAGGAGCCTGAAATATTTTAAATATCCCTGATAAGTTAGAGAGGTCTGACTGTCCATCTCTGATATTTGCAAGCCCTCCGGAACACCATTGACATAAATAGAGGTTGGAATTTGCATTTGAAAAGACATCTGCCCATCTGGGCTAGCATTTACACTTCTTCAGTAGCTCTGCAGTGATTAGGCGATATGTCTCATTGAAAAGGTGAGAATCTATTGTTTTATTCTATCCTAGATCACTGCCTTTTTAAATGCACACTCTCAGCAGAAAATCTGAGAGTCTGTTTTAAAAGCTGACTCATATTGGACTGAACAGCTGAGATCTTCTGACTTCATGCCCTCATTTGGACAATCGATTCATTAATGTAATAGCCATAGGAGCCAGGGGGAAAGGCAACAGAAATACACAACAGCACATGCTGTGCCTTACGTAAAATGACAATATCCTTCATACGAGGATCTCTTTATGAGCATTACGAGCGACTTGAGTCAGCCAAGTGAATGGTCCCTCTTCTTCCCTGGGGGAGCAGTAACTTTATTTTGTAGTGAGAGTGATGCATATTTCAGATATGTCTTTCTTTTTCTACCTGTGAAGTCTTGGTTAGCTAAATTTAACTATCAGAAAATGCCTTAATAATCATATAATCCTGCAGTAACATAACAACATCCTACAGGATCAACTGGTCCATCAACATTTGTATTAGGTAGTTGTCTCTGAAATGACAGAGGTTGGTATACTTCAGAGAGAGCCAGCTAAACATTCCCAATGGAGGTGACTTGCAGAGGTTAGTATAGCCAGGGGAAATACACTGCTACCTGGAATCCAGAAAGTGTCAGCAAGAGTAATTGTTCTCCTACATAAACGTTTTATTTTCTATCCAAGTGAACTTAAGACACGCCTCTGATGCTGCTATGCTCCTTAAGGAAGCAGGAGGAACGGATCCTTTACCAGGTCTTGTATTAAGCCGTGATTTGCTACTTTGTCATTTGACGTTCCTTGAAACCTCTATCTAATACAGGGAAAGAAGTATATAGTAAACTTTAAGGGTTTCCTGGGATAGAAAATACAGCTTGAAACTTGTATGGCAACCAAGTACATTGTGTCTTTGAGTTCTGAGTCTCTGTCTTTCCATCAGCCCAACGAAGGCACTGGCTGAGGTTGAAAGAAATCTAGGTGCTGCTGAGGAAGAAGAGGGTGGGTATCAATTATGGACTCAGAAAGAGCCGTAACCTATCCTTTGCTCACCTATTTTAGCCACTTACTAGCTATTGCTTTAGACAAGTCAAAAAAAAAAAAAAAAAAAAAGGCGCAGAAGCACCAGAACACATAATGTGATTGAATCTGTATCAAAGTGTGGATGAATTAACTAGTTCTGCTTCATCATTTCAGTGGGTTCCAGCTCATGCCCAGATCTTTTCCTTTGCAAATCCTACTTATGAAAATTATGTCGATTCTCTTCCCTCTGCTCTACGATCTGCTTCTTCAGCCCTGGATAAGTTGGTAGCCCTCAACTGCTTTTACTTTGGAGAAGTTTTGAACTTAATGACTCTTCTACTGGCTTAAGTCTGCTCCAGACGATTCTAGCCTGAGCAGCCATGGCATTCCTTAGGAAGGACACTCTAAGACTTGATTTTGGGAAGTTCTACCTTACACCAGAGGGTCTAATTAACTTTCTAAGTGCTGAAGTTGAATGTTTCACATACAAGTGAACATCAGAAGATATAACACAACAGCCAGAAAAGCTTCAGTAAGCATTTGATTAACAATGAACTTTTGGAGAATGTATCTTATATCTGATTTGATGTTGAGGTCTCCTGGAAATAGGAAATAATAACAGCAAAATTCACTGCATTTTTTTGTAAAAACATCTACTGAAATCCCCTTTTCTCATATTTTCTCATGCAATCATTATTTTGTAAGTTAAGAATAGAGAACTGGACAAAAGTCCATAAGTAAAAGGTTGGAGAATAAATTATAGCAATGGGAGGGTGAAGACTGAACTTTTAACCTTCAAATTGGTCCATTAACAATTTGCCCTCCAGTAACACAGATCAACACCTTCTGCAGAGGGTGGATTTTCCTGGGAATTGGCTAGAGCAAACTTTACTTCTGAAAAGCAACAGGTATTGAACATAACACAAATTACATTGTCTTTGCTGATAAAATACTCCAAGGTGTTATCTAGTTTGTTCTATTGGAATCTGTACTGTTTGACATTTTTATACTTCTCTTTCATTTTGATTTGTTTACTTTTTGTGACATTTGTTGTGTTTCAATGTAATTTTTATACAGCATTGTAATTTATAACAAATGCATGTATAAACAAGTATATCCCCAGAACTATTATGGAAAAGTTCCCTATAGTACATAGATGTCTACCTTACTATATCCTAAATTTGGGGTAAGCATTACTTTTGCTTTCAGCTATAGTTGAACTTAAAACATTTTCTACATGCTCATATATTGATGTTTATTCTGAAGCAGGTGGTGATTGGCTAAGGGACCTTCAGGTGTGGGGCATAGGCATGCAGATGTAGTTAATCTCTAAAAGATGAACTTTGAAGGTTTTACTTGTCACTGGTTCCAGAATTTTTCTCTTTGCTTTCTGATCTGCCAGAATACTACTCTGGTATATGATGCAGCCACCACAGAATAGACTGAATCTCGATGCCTTGTCACATTAAATGAAATTACCAGCACAGTTAAATCTTTCCTCAACAAACTTGTATGTATCAAGTATTTTTACCACAGTGATACAAAATAACCCAAACAACGCTTTATAGCTTAAACATAAAAAAGTTAGTATTAATAATGCTTATATCTTATTCTCAAATAGCTTAATATTATAGTACAGTTTTTTTCCTAGCAAAACTTGCCCATCCTGCAAAGAACATAGTCAGTAAGACAAATCAGCAACTTACAGATTGGGAAAAAAAATCTTCACTAACCCCACAACCTATAGAGGGCTAATATCCAAGGTAAACAAAAAACTCAAGAATTTAATCACCCAAAAAAAAAAAAAAAAAACAACAACCCAATCAAAAAATGAGGTATAGAACTAAACTGAGAATTCAAAACTGAAGAGTCTTGAATGGCTGAGAAGCACCTAAAGAAATGTTCAAAGTCCTCAGTGATCAGAGAAATGCAAATCAAAATGGCCCTGAGAGTCCACCTTACACCAATCACAATGGCTAAGATCAAAACCTCAGGTGAGAACACATGTTGGAGAGGATGTAGAGAAAGAGGAACACTCCTCCATTGCTGTTGGAATTGCAAACAGGTACAAGCACTCTGGAAATCAATGTGGAGGTTCTTTAGAAAATTGGAAATAGATCTACATTAAGACCCAGCTATATCACTCTTGAGAATATACCCAAATATATACCCAAATATACCATGAAAAGGACTGAAGCCATGAGGGCCAGCAGAAAGAATGGAAACAGGCAACCTCAAGAAATAGGAGGCTAGGGGGCCCTCCAGAATACACCAGAGACCTGGGAGGTAAGAGACTCTCAGGTATCAAAGGGAGGGACCTTAGATGAAATTCCTGACAGTAGGGAGAGGAAACTTATAGAGCCCACCTCGAGCAGGAATACAGGGCATCAAGTGAGGGGTGGGGTTGTCATCCCACAGTCACATCTCTGGCCCATAATTGTTCCTGACTGAAAGAATTACAGGGATGGAAATGGAGAGGAGCCTGAGGAAAAAATGGTTCAGCGACAGGTGCAAAGTGGGATCCAGCTTAAGGGTAAGTTCTAACGCCTGACACTATTACTGAAGTATGGAGCACTCACAAAAGGGGACCTAGCATGACTGCCCTCCAAAAGACCCAACAAGCAGCTGAAAGAGTCAGATGCAGATATTTGCACCCAACCAATGGACAGAAGCAGCTGACTCTGTTGTTGAAATAGGGAAGGCTGAAAGAAGCTGAGGAGAAGGGTGATCCTGCAGGAGCACCAGCAGTCTCAATTACTGAGATCTCTCAAATACTGGTCCACCAAACATGCAGCATACACCAGCTGATATGAAGCCCCCAACACACATACAGTAGAGGACTTCCAGGTCTGTGTTCATTCAGAGATAATACTCCTAACCCTCAAGAGACTGGAGGCCCCAGGGAGTTTAGAGGTCAGATGGTGTGTGTGGGGGCATCCACGTGGAGACAGAGTGGAGTGGGAAGGAGGTGTGAGATGTGGAGCAGTCGCAGAGTGGATGTGAGGTGTGGGGAATGGAACATAGCATGTAAATAATAAATTAATTAAAAAAATACTTGCTCATCCTGGTTGCAGGCAGCATTTCTTACCAGTAGGATGCTTGCCTTCAAGTGCAGTTTATTGATCAAGTTGTGAATATTACATTAACACTTTATTTTGTCTGCTATCCAAACTATCCTTTTCTCATTTGACTCAAAGTTCTTTACTGGATTTCATTTTTAAACTGAGGCATCTAAACTAGGATCACTTCTTTAATATATTATAAGTTATTATTTCTCTTCAGTCTTTTTAATCTTTAACATCTTAGCTTTAAAATGTGAAAATGTGTAGTTGTGAATAACATTGTCTTTTTTTTTTACTACAATGTTACTTATTTTGAATTTGATGCGTCTTCATCACTAGATTCAAATCTTTATCTCTGAGCCAGTAAGTGACCCATGTGAAATGGTGTTTCATATATATATATGAAACAATTATACACATATTATATTTATGTATTTAATTATTTAATTTACTTACATTTTAAATGTTGTCCTCCTTCCCAGTCTCCCCTTTTCACACCCCCATCCCATCTCCCATCTCTCTCCACTTTGCCTCTAAGAGGGTGCTCCCCCACTCCCCTACCACCCACTCCTGCCTCACCCCTCTAACATCTTCCTACGCTGGGGCAGCAAGCCTCCACAGGACCAAGGGCCTCCCCTCCCATAGGGAGGGGAGATAATGCAATCCTCTGCTCCATATGTAGCAGGAGCTATCAACTGACTCATATATTCTATTTGGTTGGTGGTTTAGTCTCTGGGAGCTCTGAGGGCTCTGGTTAGTTGACATTGTTGTTCTTGTATGGGGTTGTAATCCCTTTCATCTATTTCAGTACTATCCCTAACTCTTCCATTGGGGTCCCTGGGCTCAGTCTGATGGTTGGCTGTGAGTATCTGCGTCTGTATTAGTCAGGTGCTGGCAGAGACTCTCAGAAGACAACTATCCCAGGCTTAATATTATCAGATCAAGAAAAATGATAAAACACATATTCAAGATATTAATCATGCATGAACCTTGGCAGTTTATACCTGACAGTGTTTATGGAGCTCTAACCTCCCTTTTGCAAGTTTAGATTTATAATAGACATTTTCCATTTTAATTTTAACTGCTACAGAAGTCATTGTTAGGAAGACAGTCAATGTTTCATACATATACAGCATAGTGCTTTTATTGAATAATGTGTTAAATAGGTTAAACACATGTATCCTGTAAAATTTCTATTATTTATTTATGTTAAAATTGAATTTCAAGACTATATTGCTTTGGCATAAAATTACAGTATATAGTCTGGTACATGCAATATAAAATATTAATTCATGACTAGATGAAGATGTGATTTCTCTACAACCATCTACACTATTTTACTGATTATATGGACAGTATCTCCTTGTTAAATATTTTATCTGCTTTGTAATAACACGTTTTAGATATCCTATGTAAGTATTGTATTGAAAAACAATGGTTAGTGATTCTCCTAATAGAGTGTGTCTCTGGCTGCATATGTATCAGAAGATGTCCTAGTCGGCCATCAGTGGAAAGAGAGGCCCATTGGTCGTGCAAACTTTATATGCCTCAGTACAGGGGAAGGCCAGGGCCAAGAAGTGGGAGTGGGTGGGTAGGGGACTGGGTGGGGGAGAGTGTGGGGGACTTTTGGGATAGCATTGGAAATGTAATTGAAATAAATACCCAATAAAAATATGGAAAAAAAAGAAAGCTAGTTGAAGTGTTAGGGTGTCTACATATGATAGATTCTGGTCTATCGTTTAATCATCTTGTAATGGTAACCTTATAACTGTGATGCTTATGAACTCTGCTTAGCTCAATGACCAGTTCCATACTTAAATCTACATATGCCATTGTGTATTTCTTGTTAAAAATTCTGATTTATATGCTGAAAAAGATATTTGAATAACTCTTAAAATGTCTGTGAAAAATAGACAAAACACTTACAGCTATTTTTTCATAATTTATTTTTTTAATTAGGTATTTTCTTTATTTACATTTCAAATGCTATCCCAAAAGTCCCCAAGAACCTACCCCCCCACTCCCATTTCTTGGTCGTTGCATTCCCCCGTACTGAGGCATATAAAGTTTGCAAGACCAAGGAGCCTCTCTTCCCGATGGTGGCCAACTAGGCCATCTTCTGATACATATGCAGCTAGAGACATGAGCTCTGGGGGTACTGGTTAGTTCATATAGTTGTTCCACCTATAGGGTTGCAGATCCCTTCAGCAACTTGGGTACTTTCTCTAGCTCCTCCAATGGACCTGTGTTCCATCCAATAGCTGACTTCGAGCATCCACTTCTGTGTTTGCCAGACCAAGGCATAGCCTCACAAGAGACAGCTATATCAGGGTCCTTTCAGCAAAATCTTGCTAGTGTGTGCAATGGTGTCAGCATTTGGAGGCTGATTATGGGATGGATCCCCAGGTATGGCAGTCTCTAGATGGTCCATCCTTTCGTCTCAGCTCCAAACTTTGTCTCTGTAACTTCTTCCATGGGTGTTTTGTTCCCAATTCTAAGAAGGGGCAAAGTGTCCCCACTTCGGTCTTCATTCTTCTTGAGTTTCATGTGTTTTGCAAATTGTATCTTGTATCTTGGGTATTCTAAGTTTCTGGGCTAATATCCACTTATCAGTGAGTACATATTGTGTGAGTTCTTTTGTGATTGTGTTACCTCACTCAGGATGATGCCCTCCAGGTCCATCCATTTGCCTAGGAATTTCATAAATTCATTCTTTTTAATAACTGAGTAGTACTCCATTGTGTAAATGTACCACATTTTCTGTATTCATTCCTCTGTTGAGGGGCATCTGGGTTCTTTCCAGCTTCTGGCTATTATAAATAAGGCTGCTATGAACATAGTGGAATATGTGTCCTTCTTACCAGTTGGAACATCTTCTGGATATATGCCCAGGAGAGGTATTACAGGATGCTCCGGTAGTACTATATCCAATTTTCTGAGGAACCACCAGACTGATTTCCAGAGTGGGTGTACAAGCTTGCAATCCCACTGTGGTGGCTATTCCTGGTTGTCAAGTTGATTATATTTGGAATGAAGTACAATCCAGAATTGGAAGGCTCACCAGTGACCCTTATCTGGAGGCTTAGAGATAGAAGTTTCTGATCTGGATCTTGGTATGGAGATCTTGACCCATAGTGGCTATGGATTCCAGAAGATTAAATCTCCAAGTTCAAGGAACACACCTTTAATCTGGGCTACACCTTCAGCTGGAGACAGTATAAGGACATTGGAAGAAGGGAGTCTTGCTCTTGCTCCTTCTCCTGCTTGCTGTGTGAGACTGAGTAACTGCTAGATCCTTGGAATTCCATTCACAGCTGTGACTGAACCATTGTTGGGAATTTGGCTGCCGACTGTAAGTCATCAATAAATTTTTTTACTATATAGAGACTATCCGTAAGTTCTGTGACTCTAGAGAACCCTGACTAATACACCCACCAACAATGGAGGAGTGTTTCTCTTTCTCCACATCCTCGCCAGCATCTGCTGTCACCTGAATTTTTGATCTTAGCCATTCTGACTGGTGTGAGGTGGAATCTCAGGGTTGTTTTGATTTGCACATCCCTGATGACTAAGGATGCTGAATATTTTTTCAGGTACTTCTCAGCCATTCGGTATTCCTCAGGTGAGAATTCTTTGTTTAACTCTGAGCTCCATTTCTTAATGGGGTTATTTGATTTTCTGAAGTCCACCTTCTTGAGTTCTTTATATATGTTGGATATTAGTCCCCTATCTGATTTAGGATAGGTAAAGATCATTTCCCAATCTGTTGGTGGCCTTATTGTCTTATTGACAGTGTCTTTTGCCTTACAGAAGCTTCGCAGTTTCATGAGGTCCCATTTATCAATTCTCGATCTTACAGCACAAGCCATTGCTGTTCTATTCAGGAATTTTTCCCCTGTGCCCATGTCTTCCAGGCTTTCCCCCACTTTCTCCTCTATGAGTTTCACTGTCTCAGGATTTATGTGGAGTTCCCTGATCCACATAGATTTGGCCTTAGTACAAGGAGATAGGAATGGATCAATTTGCATTCTTCTACATAATAACCTCCAGCTGTGCCAGCACCATTTGTTGAAAATGCTATCTTTTTTCCACTGGATGGTTTTAGCTCCCTTGTCAAAGATCAAGTGACCATAGGTGTGTAGGTTCATTTCTGGGTCTTCAATTCTATTTCATTGATCTACTTCTCTGTCATTATACCAGTACCATGCAGTTTTTATCACAATTGCTCTGTAGTACAGCTTAATGTCAGGCATGGTGATTCCACCAGAGATTCTTTTATCTTTGAGAAGTTTTTGCTCTCCTAGGTTTTTTTGTTATTTCAGATGAATTTGCAAATTGCTCTTTCTAATTGGTTGAAGAATTCAGTTGGAATTTTGATGGAGATTACATTGAATCTGTAGATTACTTTTGCCAAGATAGCCATTTTTACTATATTGATCCTGCCCATCCATGAGCATGGGAGATCTTTCCATCTTCTGAGATCTTCTTTAATTTCTTTCTTCAGAGAATTGAAGTTCTTATCATACAGATCTTTCACTTCCCTAGTTAGAGTCACGGCAAGGTATTTTATATTATTTGTGACTATTATGAAGGGTGTTGTTCCCTAATTTTTTTCTCAGCCTTTTTGTAGAGAAAGGCCATTGACTTGTTTGAGTTAATTTTATATCCAGCTACTTCACTGAAGCTGTTTATCAGGTTTAGGAGTTCTCTGGTGGAATTTTTAGGGTCACTTATATATACTATCATATCATCTGCAAATAGTGATATTTTGACTTCTTCCTTTCCAGTTTGTATCCCCTTGATCTCCTATTGTTGTCGAATTTCCATGGCTTGGACTTCAAGTAGTATATTGAATAGGAAGAAAGAAAATGGGCAGCCTTTTCTAGTCCCTGATTTTTAGTGGGATTGCTTCCAGCTTCTCACCATTTACTTTGATGTTGGCTACTGGTTTGCTGTAGATTGCTTTTATTGTGTTTAGGTATGGGCCTCCAATTCCTGATCTTTCCAAGACTTTTATCATTAATCGGTGTTGGATTTTGTCAAATGCTTTCTCAGCATCTAACGAGATGATCATATTGTTTTTGTCTTTGGGTTTGTGTATATTGTGGATTACATTGATGGATTTCTGTATATTAAACCATCCCTGCAACCCTGGAATGAAACCTACTTGGTCAGGATGGATGATTGTTTTGATGTGTTCTTGGATTGATTAGCGAGAATTTTATTGAGTATTTTTGCATTGATATTCATTAGGGAAATTGGTATGAAGTTCTCTATCTTTGTTGAGTCTTTCTGTGGTTTAGGTATCAGCATAATTATGGCTTCATAGAATGAATTGGGTAGAGTACAATCTGCTTCTATTTTATGGAATAGTTTGTGAAGAACTGGAATTAGATCTTCTTTGAAGGTCTGATTGAACTCTGCACTAAATCCATCTTGTCCTGGGCTTTTTTTGGTTGGGAGACTATTAATGACTGCTTCTACTTCTTTAGGGGATATAGAACTGTTTAGATCATTAATCTGATCCTGATTTAACATTGGTACCTGGTATATGTCTAGAAATTTCTCCAGTTTTGTTGAGTATAGCCTTGATAGTAGGATCTGATGATGTTTTGGATTTCTTCAGGATCTGTTCTTATGTCTCCCTTTTCATTTCTAATTTTGTTAATTAGGATGCTGTCCCTGTTCCCTCTAGTGAGTCTGGCTAAGGGTTTATCTATCTCATTGCTTTTCTCAAAGAACCAGCTCCTCGCTTGGTTGATTCTTTGAATAGTTCTCCCTGTTTCCACTTGGTTGATTTCACTCCTGAGTTGATTATTTCCTCCTGTCTACTCCTCTTGGGTGAATTTGCTTCCTTTTGTTCTACAGCTTTTGGGTGTGTTGTCAAGCTGCTAGTGTGTGCTCTCTCTAGTTTCTGTTTGGAGGCACTCAGAGCTATGAGTTTTCCTCTTAGAAATGTCTTCATTGTGCCCCATAAGTTTGGGTATGTTGTGAATTCATTTTCATTAAACTCTAAAAAGTCTTTAATTTCTTTCTATATTTGTTTCCTTTATCATTGAGGAGAGTGTTGTTCAGTTTCCACGTGAATGTTGGCTTTCTATTATTTATGTTGTTATTGAAGATCAGCCTTAGTCAATGGTGATCTGATAGGATGCATGGGAGAATTTCAACATTTTTGTAACTGTTGAGGCCTGTTTTGTGACCAATTATATGGTCAAATTTGGAGAAGGTACCATGAGGTGCTGAGAAGAAGGTATTTCCTTTTGTTTTAAGATAAAATATTTTGTAGATATCTGTTAAATCCATTTGTTTCATAACTTCTGTTAGTTTCACTGTGTCCCTGTTTAGTTTCTGTTTCGATGAACTGTCCATTGATGAGAGTGGGGTGTTGAAGTCTCCCACTATTATTTTGTGAGGTTCAATGTGTGCTTTGAGCTTTACTAAAGTCTCTTTAATGAATGTGGCTGCCCTTGAATTTGGAGCATAGATATTCAAAATTGAGAGTTGCTCTTGGAAGATTTTATCTTTGATGAATATGAAGTGCCCCTCCTTGTCTTTTTTGATAACTTTGGGTTGGAAGTCGATTTTATTCTATATTAGAATGGCTCCTCCAGCTTGTTTCTTCAGGCCATTTGCTTGGAAAATTGTTTTCCAGCCTTTCACTCTGAGGTAGTGTCTTTCTTTTTCCCTGAGATGGGTTTCCTGTAAGCAGCAAAATGTTGGGTCCTGTTTGCGTAACCAGTCTGTTAGTCTATGCATTTTTATTGGGGAATTGAGTCCATTGATATTAAGAGATATTAAGGAAAAGTAATTGTTGCTTCCTATTATTTTTGTTGTTAGAGTTGGCATTCTGTTCTTGTAGCTGTCTTCTTTTAGGTTTGTTGAAGGATTACTTGCTTTTTCTAGGGCCTAGTTTCTGTCTTTGTATTGTTTTTTATTTTTTATTTTTTTTGTTATTATCCTTTGAAGGGCTGGATTCCTGGAAAGCTATTGTGTGAATTTGGTTTTGTCATGGAATACTTTGATTTCTCTATCTATGGTCATTGAAAGTTTGGCTGGGTATAGTAGCCTGGGGTGGCGTTTGCGTTCTCTTAGTGTCTGTATAACATCTATCCACTATCTTCTGGCTTTCATAGTCTCTGGTGAAAAGTCTGGTGTAATTCTAATAGACCTGCCTTTATATGTTACTTGACCTTTTTCCCTTACTGCTTTTAATATTCTGTCTTTATTTAGTGCATTTGTTGTTCTGATTATTATGTGTCGGGAGGAATTTCTTTTCTGGTCCAGTCTATTTGGAGTTTTGTAGGCTTCTTGTATGTTCATGGGCATCTCTTTCTTTAGGTTTGGGAAGTTTTCTTCTATAATTTTGTTGAAGATATTCGCTGGCCCTTTAAGTTGAAAATCTTCATTCTCACCTACTCCTATTATCTGTAGGTTTGGTCTTCTCATTGTGTCCTGGATTTCCTGGATGTTTCGAGTTAGGATCTTTTTGCATTTTGCATTTTCTTTGATTGTTGTGCTGATGTTCTCTATGGAATTTTCTGCACCTGAGATTCTCTCTTCCATCTCTTGTATTCTGTTGCTGATGATGGCATCTATGGTTCCAGATTTCTTTCTTAGAGTATATATCTCCACCGTTGCCTCACTTTTGGTTTTTTTTTATTGTGTCTACTTCCCTTTTTAGGTCTAGTATGGTTTTGTTCAATTCCATCACCTGTTTGGATGTGTTTTCCTGTGTTTCTTTAAGGACTTCTACTTGTTTGGTTGTTTTCCTCTTTTTGGGGTTCTTTTGTTTGTTTGTTTGTTTTTTGTTTTTGTTTTTGTTTTGTTTTGTTTTGTTTTGTTTGGACTTGTACCGTTTTAGCAGCGTTCTCCTGTATTTCTTTAAGTGAGTTATTAAAGTCCTTCTTGATGTTCTCTACCATCATCATGAGATATGCTTTTAAATCCGGGTCTAGCTTTTCAGATGTGTTTGGTTATCCACGACTGGATGAGATGGGAGTGCTGTTTTCTGATGATGGTGAGTGGTTTGGTTTCTGTTAGTAAGACTCTTAGGTTTGCCTTTATCTATCTGGTAATCTCTGGAGTTAGTTGTTATAGTTGTCTCTGGTTAGAGCTTGTTCCTCCAATGATTCTGTTAGCCTCTATTAACAAACCTGGGAGACTAGCTCTCTCCTGAGTTTCAGTGGTCAGAGTATGCTTTGTAGGCAAGCTCTCCTCTTATAGGGAAAGTGCAGAGATATCTAGCATTTGAAACTGCCTCCTGTTAGAAGATGAAGGCCCAAAACAAGCCCTGTCCCAGAAGCTGTGTCACTTCTGCCTGTCCCAGAAGCTCTTAGCTTCTGTAGTCCACACTCTCACCTGTGCAGACTAGTCTCTGAGGAGTCCAGGAACCAAGATGGCTCCCCCAGGTGCTCCGGGAAAGCCCTCCGAGGCAAACCACTTAGATCTATTTAAAGTTTTGTTTCTTCTTTACATAAAGAAAGGGCACAGTGGTGATAGGTCAGCTTTGATTAAAAAGAATAATGCTTAATAATCAATGAATAGTTGGTTAATAAATGAACCAAACCAGTATAACTTTCAAAGAAGACTAAAAGCATACCTAATGTGATAGAAGTTTTGTGTTATATTATTTATGAAAAGGTCATCAAGAAAATATCTCTGTGAGCTGTGACTAATTTAATATTGAATTGGTAACTTTTCAACAAGTATGTTACTCATTTTTGGAGAAGTAAAACTTATCTTGGGCATGGAGAAAACTTGATGCCTAAATCTCACTATATACAAAATTAAAACAAATGCGTTAATGAAAGACTTGAAACCTTGACTCTACTAGGAATAAGTCTAGAACTCAGTGTTGGCAAGGAGCTTTGAAAAAGTGCTATAAGCTCGAGATATAATCCTAAAAACTAGCAAATATGATAGAATCAATCTAAAAGCCTTTTACATCACACAGGAAGCAGTAATGATACAGCCTTCAGAGTGGTACAAAATCATTTCTAACTATTCATCCAACTTGGTGTAAATGTCTAAAAAGACACAAATAGCTTCAAAACTTTACCATCAATAGGACAAATAATCAAATCAATAAGTTGAAAACAGAAAAGACACTTTGAATGAAGAAATACAATGTCCAATGACTGCATGGACAAAATGTTCAGTATTTTTAGGCCCTGGGGAAATGTAAATCAATATTACATTGAGACTGAATAGCATTCTGGTCAGAATGATTATGATAGTGAAGGCAAACAAATGCTGACAGGGATGCAGGGGTGAGATGAAGGAAGCAGTTAATAAGCACAGGTGGTGGGAATATAAATTTATGCAACCACTTTTGTAGTTCCTCAAAATACAAAAAACAAACAAACAAACAAACAAAAACAAATGTCATATGATTGTCCAGGTATAAATCTTTTGAGTATGTGCCTGAAGTAATAGAAAATACTGTAGTTATATATGCATACAAATGTTTATTACAGGGACATTTTTAGTAACCAGTTTATAAATTCAGATTACTTGTTTACTGTCACAGATATATCCTGATTGTCAACTTGAAGGGGCATAGCTTCACCTTGGAAAGAAACACCTGAGCACATCTGTAAAGGAGATTCTAGTTTAGATTTGGTGAGATAGGGATATCCATCCTCAAAATAAATGATGCCATTCTGTGTACTATGATACAGACTAAATGAAAGGGAAGAGAGAGATAAGCATGAGCTCTTACATCTCTGCTTCCCAAGTATGGGTTCTATGTAAGCTATGCATCATTTCCCTGCCACACATCCTATGCCTCTCTCAGGATATTCATTGCTGTGATGGGGTTGTCTTCAATATATGTACCCTCAAACTGTGACCCAGTATAATTCTGCCTTAAGTTGTATTTAATAATTTTATTTATTTACAATTTAATGTGGATGAGTGCATTGCCTCTGTGTTTGTATCTCTGTGTTGAATATGCATGTTGATGCCTTTTGGAGGCCAAAAAGGCTTCAGATCCCCTGAGAATTGGAGTTACGACAGTTGTAAGCTGCCATGAAAGTGCTTGGAATTGAACCCAGGTCCTTTGGAAGAGTAACCAGCATTCTTAACCACCAAGTAGTTACTCCAGCTATCTTAAGGTATTTTGTTAGACATACCTTTGTTAGTCATAGTGACAAGAAAAATAAGTAATACAGAAATTTCATATCAAGATATGGGGCAATGGTTTTCATAAACATGAGTATGTGTTTCATAGTCATTAGAATCAGTTTTGTGTGGAGAATATGAAAGGCTTTAAAATTTGAGTAAGAAAATCTGCTACACACACTCCAGTGAAGTCTGCTTGGCAGGCCAAGAGGCCTGGAAGCACTCATGAGGCAAAGAGTTTCAAGGAAACTCAACCTCCTGGAACCTTGGTGTTCTCATAACCCGTATACTCATACCCTATCCCCATGTAAGCCTGGTGTATGGATCCATGTGCTCTCTTTTAGTATTATTTTATTATAAGTGCCTTTTAAGATTGAATTCTGACATAGGTAAGCCTCCACCAGTGTTCCAACGTCCTAGAAAATCCTTGAAGCCGAAAAACTTGGAATTCAGTAAGGTTATCTATTCAGTGACATTCAAATTTACTTCTAGTAGAGACTGTGAAACTATTTAGGCATTACAAAGAACAGAGCTGGAATAGCTCAGGGATGGTCTGCAGAGTGTTTACTTGGGACAATAGCTAGTCTTACCCAGACAAAGGAATTCACAAAGGCCTAGTGAATAGGTGGGTTTACCATGAAAGAATTAGGGAATCCTCCTGAGACAGGTTTCTTCACTAGGCCCAAAGAAACAGTATAAACCAGGCATTTACTAAGAATCCCTGGTGGTGGGCTTAACAATAGACTAGCATTACACCTGACTCCCTTCTTAGTGGTGTTGTATGCCAGCCTGCGGCCTACATGAACTGGGTACACCTGGGAGTCAGGCTGGGGCTGAAAGAGACATTCTGTTCAAGGCCTGCGAGTTTACTAAGAGACCGTGCTTATAAGGGGGAAGGACCATCCCCACCAAGCCCCACCAGTCCACTCTTGGTGCCTGGAGCCATTCTGTCAGCACTCGGTTGCCAGGTTGTTTGCTTATTCAGAAATCTCTCAGGAAGACAGGTTCAGCCTCTTGGCAGGTAGCAGAATCTCAGGGCAGTTGTCACTTCAAAAAGGAGCCAGCCAAGTCAGAAATCTGCACCACAGGTGGCCCCACCTCAGTGGCGACAAGGTTTGTACCAGCCTGCTTCAGGCTGGAGGAGGCTACAATTCCTCCCTAAATATATAATGAAAATAGCTGGACTGAGACATAAGATTTATTTGTGCTCCATAGTCCTGCCTGGGAGTTATGGTGGCTGGTGGCCACGCCTATTTTAGGATCTCAGATTTTCCCAAGGCATTCTTATCCATCAAGGAGAATATATGCAGCTTGTTTGTGTTTATTTTGCACAAACATGGCTCTGTGGTGTATTATTAACAAACCACAGCACCTCAACATATACCTCTGTCTTAAATTGATATGGCTTCAAAATCTGGTTGCCTTCATTGACTAACCAGCCCTCATAGCACACCTTATTCCCCAATCAGACCAAAGCAACAATATATACTGAATATGCTTCTTCATATTGATGAATTTCTGCCACCTGCACTTGCTGGAGACGCTGCACACTTGCTGGAATCAGACTGTGAGGTGTGGCTGACTGACCTGCTTGAAAAACAACAGGATAAAAGCTTCTTTGTGGAAGCCCAGGTACTTTATTCAGTTGCAAATTAGCAACAATCAAGCTCAGACTCTGACCTCCCAGTGTGGGGGAGCTGGCTTTGAGAATTAGCAGACAGGCCAGAGATTCTCTGAAAGTGGAGGCTGTGCTCCAAATTAACTTTGCTAGGTAATTAAGATTTTTAGCTATCTTAAATAGGAATCTCTAATATTGGAATTATTACTAGACCAGTCCAAGATTGAGGTAGAATAACTGGTCACATTGAAGGAAAAAGAAGAATCATTATAACTCTTTCTTATGACTAATCTTTCTAAGTCAGATTCCACAGTCTCTAATGTTCTATGTTTCCATAAAATTAAAAAGCTTGAGAGGACTCTTCACGCAAGCTTAGGACCACCAGTGAGTGGAACACAACTTCTGTTCCAATCCAATCACATGGGACCTGAGACAGCATTAGGGAAGCAGGAAACCTGGCCTGACTAGGGTCACAAGTCGCTGCCAGGAGGCAGGACCTAACGCCAGGTATTTGTGCACCTTCCCTGTAAGAGGAGAGCTTGCCTGCAGAGAGTGCTCTGATCACTGAAACTCACAGGAGAGAGTTAGTCTCCCAGGTCTGCTGATAGAGTCTAACAGAATCACAAAAGGAACAAGCTCGAACCAGAGACAACTATAACTACTAACTCCAGAGATTACCAGGTGCTGAAAGGAAAACATAAGAATCTTACTAACAGAAACCAAGACCACTCATCATCAACAGAATGCAGCACTACCCCCTCACCCAGTCCTGGACACCCCAACACACCTGAAAAGCTAGATCCAGATTTAAAAGCATATATCTTGATGATGGTAGAAGACATCAAGAAGGATTTTAATAACTCAAAGAAATACAGGAGAACACTACTAAAGAGTTACAAGTCCTTATAGAAAAACAGGAAAACACATCCAAACAGGTGATGGAATTGAACAAAACCATACTAGACCTAAAAAGGGAAGTAGACACAATAAAGAAAACCAAAAGTGAGGCAACAGTGGAGATAGAAACCCTAGGAAAGAAATCTGGAACCATAGATGCCAGCATCAGCAACAGAATACAAGAGATGGAAGAGAGAATCTCAGGTGCAGAAAATTCCATAGAGAACATCAGCACAACAATCAAAGAAAATGCAAAATGCAAAAGGATCCTAACTCAAAACATCCAGGAAATCCAGGACACAATGAGAAGACCAAACCTACAGATAATAGGAGTAGGTGAGAATGAAGATTTTTTCAACTTAAAGGGCCAGCGAATATCTTCAACAAAATTATAGAAGAAAACTTCCCAAACCTAAAGAAAGAGATGCCCATGAACATACAAGAAGCCTACAGAACTCCAAATAGACTGGACCAGAAAAGAAATTCCTCCCAACACATAATAATCAGAATAACAAATGCACTAAATAAAGATAGAATATTAAAAGCAGTAAGGGAAAAAGGTCAAGTAACATATAAAGACAGGTCTATTAGAATTACACCAGACTTTTCACCAGAGACTATGAAAGCCAGAAGATAGTGGATAGATGTTATACAGACACTAAGAGAACGCAAATGCCACCCCAGGCTACTATACCCAGCCAAACTTTCAATGACCATAGATGGAGAAATCAAAGTATTCCACGACAAAACCAAATTCACACAATAGCTTTCCAGGAATCCAGCCCTTCAAAGGATAATAACAGAAAAAAACAAAACAAAAACAAAACAAAACAATACAAGGACGGAAACCACGTCATAGAAAAAGCAAGAAAGTAATACTTCAACAAAACTAAGTGAAGACAGCTACAAGAACAGAATGCCAACTCTAACAACAAAAGTAATAGGAAGCAACAATTACTTTTCCCTAATATCTCTTAATATCAATGGCCTCAATTCCCCAATAAAAAGACATAGACTAAGAAACTGACTACACAAACAATACCAAACATTTTGCTGCTTACAGGAAACCCATCTCAGGGAAAAAGAAAGACACTACCTCAGAGTGAAAGGCTGGAAAACAATTTTCCAAGCAAATGGCCTGAAGAAACAAGCTGGAGGAGCCATTCTAATATAGAATAAAATCGACTTCCAACCCAAAGTTATCAAAAAAGACAAGGAGGGGCACTTCATACTCATCAAAGGTAAAATCTTCCAAGAGGAACTCTCCGTTCTGAATATCTATGCTCCAAATGCAAGGGCAGCCACATTCATTAAAGAGACTTTAGTAAAGCTCAAAGCACACATTCAACCACACACAATAATAGTGGGAGACTTCAACACACCACTTTCATCTATGGACAGTTCATTGAAACAGAAACTAAACAGGGACACAGTGAAACTACAGAAGTTATGAAACAAATGGATTTAACAGATATCTACAGAATATTTTATCCTAAAACAAAAAGGCCTGACCTAAAGCTGTACTACAAAGCAATTGTGATTAAAAAAAAAAAAAAAAAAAAAAACAAAAAAAAAAAAAACTGCATGGTACAAGTATAGCAACAGACAAGTAGACCAATGGAATAGATTTGAAGACCCAGAAATGAACCCACACACCTATGGTCACTTGATCTTTGACAAGGGAGCTAAAACCATCCAGTGGAAAAAAGACAACATTTTCAACAAATGGTGCTGGCACAACTGGCGGTTATCATGTAGAAGAATGCGAATTAATCCATTCTTATCTTCTTCTATAAAGCTGAAGTCTAAGTGGATCAAAGACCTCCACACAAAACCAGAGACAGTGAAACTTATAGAGGAGAAAGTGGGGAAAAGCCTCGAAGATATGGGCACAGGGGAAAAATTCCTGAATAGAACAGCAATGGCTTGTGCTGTAAGATCAAGAATTGACAAATGGGACCTCATAAAATTGCAAAGCTTCTGTAAGACAAAAGACACTGTCAATAAGACAAAAAGGCCACCAACAGATTGGGAAAGGATCTTTACCTATCCTAAATCAGATAGGAGACTAATATCCAATATATATAAAGAATCGAAGAAGGTGGACTCCAGAAAATCAAATAACCCCATTGAAAAATGGGGCTCAGAGCTAAACAAAGAATTCTCACCTGAGGAATACTGAATGGCAGGGAAGCACCTGAAAAGATGTTCAGCATCCTTAGTCATCAGGGAAATGCAAATCAAAACAACCCTGAAATTCCACCTCATACCAGTCAAAATGGCTAAGATCAAAAATTCAGGTGACAGCAGATGCTGGTGAGGATGTTGAGAGGAATTTTCTTCATGTTTCTTTAGTGAGACAGAAACTTTCTGTATGAAGGATACATGCACTTGCATGTCTACTTCCTGTATCATGAAAACTAAAGCATCAAGAGGATAAACATTTTATTCTTTGGGTTTATAACTCCTATTATAATAATTTTAAATTGTACTTATAGAACCTAAAAGATAGATTTTTAAATACATTCTTTCTTTAAAACAAAGGCATAACTTTAAGAATAGTTGATGAATTAATTGGAAATATTTTATGGAGATCTGCATATACATATACTTTTTACATTGCAGTGTTACTTAAAGCCTAGGAGAAACAATAAATTCCTCTAACCACATTTCCTCAAACCAGAGCTGTTATGCTTACAATCATATTTGGACAAGTCTATTTTCAAATAAAGCATGACACAAAACACAGCTTTTCAAATAAGCGATTGCTTTGAATTCTGTAACCTGCCAGTACATTCTCTTCATGGTAGAAAGTGAACTCCTTATATAATTAATTTAGTTGGTGTTTTTACTGACAGCCTAGTACTTGGCTCATTAAACACATATTCACTGCATATCTATTGTTCTTGTCACTAGGGAGATATAGATGGATGAGGTAGATGCCAGAGTTATGGCCTCTGTGAATTTTACATTCACAACAATGGTTACAAGAAAAAAAAATAGCAACTGTGGGATTTGTGATGAACAAATTAGATCAGGGATTGGATATCAGAAAATAAATTACTTCCACAGGGAAATGATCTTTAGGCAAAGACAAAGACTAAACAAAATTTATGTAGGCTTTTCACAAAGGGTTGGGGGACACCTAGGAAAAAGCAACAATAAAAGAGGTTGTAAATAGAAGTAAGGAGAGCTATACAGAGAAACCGTGTCTCGAAAAACCAAAAAAGAAGGAGGAGGAGGAGGAGGAGGGAGTGGAGGAAGAGGAGGAGGAAGAGGAAGAGGGAGAGAAGAAGAAGAAGAAGATGAAGAAGAAGAAGAAGAAGAAGAAGAAGAAGAAGAAGAAGAAGAAGAAGAAGAAGAAGAAGAATTGAGAATTTAGGGAATTTAAAATATGAGAAGCTCTATATAGCAGAAGTACAAAATAACGACTGATGCAGGAAGTTATAGAACAAAATAAATATTTAGAAATGTAGAAGAATGGGATGTGATGTTTCAGGAGGATGGTACCATGGTGAACTAGTAGTGTTGGTTACTTCATATTTGAGTGGTGGTGACTATGGTTTCATGCCCTATATTCTGTATGGAGACAGTATCAGAGGACAAGAATTCATTGATCCAGGGTTGAGAGGATGGCCATTTATGTTTAAATGATGACAAGTTATAGGAAAATGTGAACAAATTCTAAACACACTTAAGAGATAGAATTCTAATATAGTATGTAATTGGATATAGAAGAAACTGGAAAGCAAATATGTGGTCCGGATATTTTAAAAGTAGATGGGAAAAGGGAAGTTTTGAAATTGTACATATCACTGTGGCAGTGAAACATGGGAAGGGAGATGTGGGAGACTGTGAACACATCAGGCACTTGGCTTTCTTAAGGAGAAATAATTCCTCCAGTAGGTTAAATAGAGAGGAATAAGGCCTCGGTGGAAATAGAAGAAAATAGACAGCTTCAGCACTGAGAAGTTTCATTTGTCCTGTATGGGATTCCCATCAATAGCTCTTTCTCTGCAACTTGTAAACTGAAGAAAAAGCATGCATACACATAAAGGATGTCAAGGTTTCAGTTGGAACTAAGAATTGTGTAAATGCTTTGTGTGAGAATTGAGAGATGAGTGAGTGGGACACATTGTTTTGCCAGGTGTTCAAATATCTGTTTAAATTGGAAAACTGAAGTTCAAAATAGCATAATTTTCAAGAAACAGAAGAGCAAGAACCCTAAATGCTCAGGTTTTTGGAAATACTGCACAGTTATTTTTTGAATTTCAAGTACACGGGGTTGTGAAGAGAAGATATGCATGCATTTATTTATATACATATGTGTACGCAATGCATATCTCTTAGAAATTTTGATCCAAGTAATTGTTGCCAACTGGAATAGTGATGCTGGCTGGCCACTGGACATCTTATTTCACAAGAACAAGTGGTGGTTAAACTCTAGTTTGCCTTGAGATCTCAAATAAGGGAAAGAGTTCTGGACTCTTCTCAACATCATAAACAGCATTCTTAGATGTTTTGGGAGTGATCACTATGGCATAGAATTATGTTGTGATGAAAACACTTAATTCTCCTCTGGGCCACTTATTCTGAGTTGTAGGGATGACTAATAAATGAGAGTGTGATGAGAGTGAGTGAACTCTATCATGCCTCTCCTTACAAACATAGCATGAAGTCCTTGTTGTATGTGTCATTTCATCATCTCTTGAAAATAAGAATGAGGATGGTTATCTTCCAGGAGCCACAGGATTTTCAGTTATTTACTAGGAGTTCTCGTTCCTTTGAACTTTTCAAATATATGATTTTAAACTCTGCGTTTAAATAAGCTGCATTGTCATAAAATTTGTTCTTTATGTGTGAGTCCTCTGTCACACTCAAAATTGGTTCTTTACATGTGAATCCTCTGGTACGCTTGTCATGGATATCAGTGATAATATGTCAAATAACAACTTCTATATATTATATTTTCGATATAAAATAGTGCCACATTTAATAACAAAATTTAAATGATTTATTAAACAATTGTTATTGATGATTTATTGTTCACCAAATACTGTGTTACACTGACTTCACAGAGTTGAGAAAAACAGAGAGATGACTCCTGTTCTTGTGGAATGTGTAGGTTAGTGGAGGAAACTAGCATCAACAAATAGATATATAACTGCATTAATAACTGAAAGTTTAAATGATATTCCAAGGGAAAGTACGGGGTGGTGACAGAGAGGAATTCATTTGATATTAATAAAAACTTTGGGATAATAAGAAATAATCAAAGTTTCAATCCCAGGATTGTGGTTGCCATAGGGTGGACAGTTCTTGACCTCAGGCAGATATCTTAGTATCGGTGAATGTTTGACCATCTCCTGATTTCTACCTTTTATGTATCAGGTGCCTAATTCCTGTTTAAAACCCACTAATATATAAAATATTTTCAAATCATCCTTGCTGAAATGACTCTAATTTAAATTGAAATAGAATGTTTCAGAAAGAATGAGACAGGAGAAAAGTAACAGCAGAGGACTATGATCTCAGAAAGCTAAACTTCATCAGAGAAGTTTATGGGGAAAAATAGTGTTTGAACAAAAGAATACCAACATTAAACACACATAGTGAGGGAGCAGGCAGTGCCCGATTGTAAGGCCAGAAACAAGGTCCAAGGAACTTTAAAGACAGTGTTGTAATTATTGCCAAGAACAAAGAATTTCTCTGAAGTGGGAACGTACAAGATAGTTACCAGTGGGTATGTGGCAAGATCAAAGATGCAAATATTGCTTGAAGCAGGCTGATTACTCTGAAAACAGTGGATAGGGGAGAATATGAGCAAACAGAGAGGCAATGCTGAGGGGCTAGTGGAATTTTCCAACTACTGTCTTGAGCTAGGATGCAGGATAAAGAAAGAGTAATAACTAGAAAGAAAAAGCTTAATTTTTTGAAAAATAAAAAATTGGAATTAGCAGAGGAATATTGTTCAATGGAAAAGATAAGAAGTAACTGGCCTGCCCATCCCACCCAATGCTTTGTAAATCCTTAGACTGGATTTGGGTTCACTTCATTTGTTTAATAAAATTTTTAGCTGTTCTTAATCCTATATGATATTTAAAAGAAACTAAATTTCACAACCTTTCATACGAACATCCTAAAAATAGAAAGTTATACATCATTTGGACCACTGTAATCTCTAGACAAAGAAGCTCGCCTAATCTCTAGACAAAATTAAAAAAAGAAAACATTTTAAATAGTTCACTTCATGACATAACTTGCTATTTTCCTAGCCTATGCCATGTGACTTTTAAATAGTATACAAATTAGAAAGGTTTGCAACAGGTGCTTCTGCTTAGAAGAATAGCCAAAGGTAAGTATATTTCTAATAAATACTTTACACTATTCATCTCAAATTTATTTTTAATAAAAATGGTTTATTCAAATATACTGTTAAGCTGTGTCTTTCTCAGCATACACACTTCTAATTATAACACTTCATACTTACCATCTTTATAGTATATTTTATCTGTCAGGGTTTAATTAGCCAAGACGAGATCAGTCTCTGTATCCTAAGAATAAGTCCCACTGGTAAAGAGAATTATTGATGTATCAAAATTAGAGGGTTGAAAGGTGAGAAAAGTCACGACTAACAGGCCACTCTATAGCTTGCCCTCTGGAGGAAAAATTGGAATTGCATCACTATGCCTACCTAATTAGAGCATCCTCTGAATTAGAGGATGTCAGGGAACATGCACATTAAACTCGCTATTTCATAACCTGTTTGTCCTGAGAAGGCTGCTCACAGAATTGATAGAAAATCTAGGCATGTACCTAGGTTAGCATCTCTAACATACCCAATATTTGCCTTCATTCTTGATCATGCTTCTCCCAATTTCTTCCTTGTAAGAAATGTCCTAAAAGTCAGTATAGAGTCTCATCTACAGTTTCTTTACTGTTTCACAATGTAATGAACAAAGGGACTTAGTCTGCCTGTTTTGTAAATGCCCCTTTGCCCAACTCCTTTAAGTCAATTGATAGATGTTGTCGTGTTGAATGTCTCAACTGCTCTGGTTACTATACATGTGAGTTTTGTAGTCAAGTCTGCTTTCTTCTTTCCTTCTAACCTGTTACAAACCCACACACTGTTTTACTCTTGTATAAATGTCACCAACCTAGATGCACATTAAAATATAAGAAAAATATAGCCTTACTTATGCACTTGTCATTTACTACAATTTCAGACCTTTTTAGAGACCCATATCTGTCTGCTCAAAACCTTGCTCTAAACTTAATCATGATGTGAGCTTGCTTCTTATGGATGGATCTAAATATGTCTTCATTTTATTGTTCTCTTTGAAAGTTGTTTCTTGGGTGTAGAGTTTGGGGAGGGCCAATTTTATTTCATTACTTTAAAGACATTATTCTGAATTCAGACCTTCATAGTTGCAGATGTCTCATGATATGCCTGGGAAATCTCTTGACCCCATTGGCTCAACTGAGTTATAATGTTAATCAGATATACTGGCAAATGACCATTCCTTTCTCCAAACATGATTTCTCTCCTCCCTTCTTTCAGCTTGACTTTTGATATTCTGGGTGTATATGCATTAAAGACATTTACAGTTGAACACTTGGGCATTTTGAATATTCCTTCTGTGTGTTTCATTTTCAGATAATTCTTTCCACTAGTTCTTTAAATTTATCAAGCTTTCTTTTCCCACATCACATTCAACATGGGCAGCTTTCACCTTGAACATTTAAGTTTTTACCTTTGAACACTGACTATCTGTAGTATCCCTGTGGCTGTGTAACACACCTTGTGTTTTATGCAGGATTTTGGACATATGGGACATAGTTAAAGTAGTTGTGTTAATATCTTTGTGTGCTTTATCTGACCCCATGTCAATTCTTGTTTGCTTGCAGCTAATGACTTTTTTTCCCCTCATTATGGATTGTGTTTTCCTGTTCATTGGTATTCCTGGCAATGTTTTAGTGGGATTATGGGTGGAAAGAACAATCCCTAAAGTGGTTAATATGTCAAAGCTGCACCCCAAGTAGCACTGTTAGAAGAAGCAGTAAATTTAAGAAACTAGACTTTATAGGAAGCCCTTAGGCTTTGGGGAATTTGTCCTCAAATAGACACAGCAATTCCAACTATCATATTCTCCTCTCCACTTCCTGGTTTGTAATGCAACCACTTGCTTTGACTGGAATCAGCACTGCTGTCATCGACCACACACATCAGAGGTTGAATCGATGGGCTGACAAGTCCTGGGTGTGAAATTCCGAACAGTTAAATAAAAAATTTTCTCTTTGCAGGTCACTTTACCCAGGAAATTTATTGTAGTAACATGAAGTTGACTAATATAGATGTTAATGCAAATTAAATATTTATTACTTGCTGAGTATATGTCTATTCTGTAATTGACCTTTGTTCTGGAATTATAGTTATTGGAAATTTTTCAATAGCAAACACTTACGTTTTGTTAGGAAGAATCTGAGCCCATCTAGGGTTTCTTGCTTTTAAGGCAAGGTCTCTCTGAGTGTCCCATTCAATATTTTATGAATTGTAACTTCTGGGAGACAAAGAAAGGGACAACAAATTTTCATGTGTTATTTGTAGACATTTTTCTCCTTTTAACCCATTCTTCCATTTTCTACTCTTCCTTCCTTCCTTCCTTCCTTCCTTCCTTCCTTCCTTCCTTTCTTTCTTTCTTTCTTTCTTTCTTTCTTTCTTTCTTTCTTTCTTTCTTTCTTTCGGTTATTTTATTTATTTACATGTCAAATGTTATTCCCCTTCCTGGTCTCCTCTCTGCAAACCTCCTCTCCCATCTCCCCTCCCCTTTGCCTCTAAGAGGGTGCTCACCCGTGTACCCACATACTCCCTCTTTTCTATTTTTGAGAAGAGAGCTTGCAAGCAACCTCGCCCCAGTAATCTTGAGAAATAAAAATGAAAGATGAAAAGGAAGCAAGGAAAAAAAAAGGGAAAGGAGGGAGAGGAATGAATGGGAAGGGCTGGCCCCTCCTCTCCTCCTCCCCCCCTCCCCCTTCTCCTATTCTTCCTGACCTCTCTGTTTGTGCACCTTTTCCTCTGCAGTACTTTGCCATAAACAGCAGTTGTATTGGTCTCTGCAGAGTATGAATGTTTTCCCCTTTATTAGTGAGACTCCTGAGCTCTGCACATGAAATTACCACCCATGCCACATGAAGGGGCATGGTTCTAATAACAGTGAAGAAAAACCAAACAAACAAGATTGATGAACTTATCAACTGGAGGGAAGGCAAGCAGACAAAATGCAGAAGTTTTCCCCCCTCTTGGTGTTCAAATTCCAAGTTTAAATAATCCTATCAAGAAATCCTCAGCAAAATGCATAAAGGCTTGCATCTTACTTGATATTCTATCAGTTAATTTGACAGCCAGGATTAGCCATTGTATTTAATTCTTCTCAACAGACTTAATTGTTATATTAAGCTACATGTTGCACCCACTGTCTGGTTTTGAGTAAGGAATTGTGCATTGTTGCAGTCCATGTCTAAATGACCACTGCAGGGCTAACACATAACCTTATTCCTGTGTGTAGTGCATTTAGTTTTGTTCCCTCAAGCTCCTCACCATTTGTGTGCCTGGTCTATAACAGGTTCCAGTTCCCAAATGGTGCTATGTAACTCCTCCCAGCATTTTAGCTGGGACTGAAAATTTTACAATTAACTTACAGGTCAAACACTAATCCCTAGTACAAAACCTACCCTCTAGTATTTGAGAGAGTAGCTGGACTATCAACCTAAGTCTCAGAATGTGTTAAATAAATAGATACCTTTACCAGCCAAATAGGAACATGCAATGCTAATACAAAACTAAGCCATCATTGTCTTAAACCATGTGTATATACAAGGTTATGTTGTTTATGAATAGATATGTATCACAATACAATATTTTTCTCCATTTAAATTAGAACACTGAAATAAAATTAAAATTTTATTTGTGTGTTGAACATTCCCCCCTTACATTCTGACTCTTAAGCCATTTAGCTGTGTTCCATCTTTGGGAGTCTTTTCTGAGGATACAGCCCAATGTGTAGTGGTCACATACTTGTGTTAGATATATGTCTTGTCTACTTTTTAAAAATATTTTTTAGACACTAGGAAAAAAATGAAGTAGACTCCTATGTTTTAATGGAGAAAAACACTTTATAGGAATTGAATGATGAAGATTAGAGGATGCAGTACAAGATAACTTATAATCATGCATATTGTTTTGGTTTCCCTTTGCTGCATGTGGAAACTTGAACCTGGCATCTTCTGTGTGGTATGCAAGCACTCTACCACCAAGCTTTATTCCCGATATTATGGACTGCTTTTAAATGTATAGAACTTTCTGAAAAACAGAAGAGCATTGGTTAAATATGATTTCTTGGACAAAGGATAATTGAGGGCTAATAAAAGATTTACTGCAAAAAATATTTTGGTATAAGTTTTCTTTCATATACACAGTCCATTAATTCTGTGTAACTTCCCCATATTTTCACTTCATGTGAATATGCTATATTTTCCACTTCTAATTACAATGTATGCATAGTACCCATCCCCTATTAATAGATAGGTCATTTTGGACCTAACAACACCTTAATAACAAATAGAGTACACTGCCGAGTTCAACTGAAAGCTTAAGAGATGCCACCAAAGGGGAAACGTAGTTCTGGAAAAAGAGAGAAAGGAGGTGCAGCTTCTGGGAATGACAGTCCTGACGAGAAGCCTCAGGGTCCTAAAGGGGCTGGCAATGCAGCAAAGATCAGACACATTCTATGGGAAAACCATGGAAGCCATGGAAAAGTTAAAGTCTCAGATGAGATTCAGTGAAGTGGTTACAGAATATAATGAAGATAAAGCCAGACAAGGGGGTGACTTGGGTTGGATGAGCAGAGGACCCAACCCAATGGTGGGGCTAATTTAAGAAGCAATATTTGCTCTGCCTGTAAGTGGGATAGATAAGTCTGTGTTTACAGATCTACCAGCTAAGACAAATTTGGGGTATCATATTATTATAGTTGAAGAGAGAAAATAAAATCACATGAAAAACTGGAAAAAAAGAGTACACTGATTTTTGTATAGACATGGGGCAGGATGTCTGGGTTAATGTTCTTGGCTTTTAAAAAAATAATAGTAATTTCTATTCCATTGTAAAATAAAACTTTATATAGAATCATTTAAATTAGGTTTATTCCTATGTTTGTGGTTTGGATTATATTGCAGATGAAATATAATTTATTATTTGCCTGAAAACAAGTATTTGAGTGATGAATATGTTCTGGTGATTTTGATCTGCATTGTTATGGATATTCTAATACAAATTGAATGAAACACAATTGAAAATCATCTCTACATATACAGGATAATTTTGATTCTTTGCACGATAATTTATTAGATAAAACTGAGCTAATATTTTCATTGATTGTACCCACTTATAAAAATGAGCATTTTAATATGGTATAATTTTTTCCAATTATTTTCACCATTTTCAAACTGAATAGTCATTAATGCAACTAATTCAATGAATGGTTCTGTGGAGTATTTGATATGTCATTACATATCATTCTGATTACCATTCTCTCTCAATGATTATCTTGGTAAATGCAAGAGGGATTTTAGAAATTGCAAATTAAGAAAGGCTAGGGCTGGCAAGATGGTACTATAGGTCAAATGCTATTTACACAGGCCAGGTAAACTGAGTTTCATCTCCAGAACTCATACAGAGGTACAAGGGGAGGATCAATTACATAAAGATTTCCTCTGCCCTCCAGGCACATGCTGTGGCAGCTGTGTGCACATCCTTGAGCATGCACTCTGAAACAGGACTGAGTGCCTCTATAGATACACATATACAACATAATAAAGATTATAATAATTATAATTAATAAAATTTAAAAGAAAAGAGAATGAAGGCTGACTAGGTCTATTCTATATTCCCTGGGCTACAAAGAAAGGGATCTGTAGAGTTAAAGGTGGATTTAGGGTATTTTAAAACATAATACAAAGTCTGCTCATTATATTTACAGAGGTTCAAAGATGAAATGTTAGTTCGTTAGATAAAGTGTGGTCACAAGAATTCTCAACTAATATACTCAAATGAAAATTAAGAGAAAAAAATGAACAAACAAACAAAAAAGACAAAGGCAACCAATAGTGAGCAGCAGGATGATGTATTGCTTGTCAAGAGTTGTGCTTTTAAATGCTGCAAAAGGAGACTGCCAGGTATTTAGAAAGAAAGAGACAGCAGGCCAGTGGGGTGGGGGACGGGCAGGGAGACGAACATGCTGAGGGAGGTCAAAGTGCGTTGTATACATGCCTGGAAATGTCATAATAGAATCAACGTTTTGGTAAAGTTAATACATACAAATATTAAAATGCAAACATGAGGGTTGGGGCTGGGTGGTAGTGTGCTTGCCTTGTATTTATAATACCATAAAGGAATTTAGGGAGGAAAGGGAAGGAAAGAAATGGAAACAAAATGTGTTCTCCTCATTTTATCCAAAGCAAAACATAATTTGCAATTGTATTGTCTATTTGAAAATTGTATTTTTATTAGAATTTCACTAAAACTGTAAATTGTTTGAAAAGAATCAATACTTTTAGGCTAGCTAGCCAAGTGATTTTTATCAAAGATGGCCTACAGTTATTAACAGCCTTCATTGTTTTTCTAATAGGATTTTTGGTAAATTATGTCAACGTACAAATTATAAAACTTCAATGAAGAGGGGAGGGGTAAAGTTGGATAGCACATAGCACCATGAAAAGCAGCTGTGAGATGCCAGATGGTGCACTCAGTAGAGACCATACGTCCCAACTGCTTCTGTACACTCTCTGCTGGGGAGCTAGAAGCTCTTTCAGCTTAACAGACAACTTCCCAGACAAGGAACTCAGCCAATTGTACAAAAGCTCTGAAAGCGAAGCTTCCGTTCTGTTCGTGCTAGACTAAAAGAAGAGCCTGAACTGTGATAAACAACACCTTTAGAAACATTCTTTAAAACTGGCAACAGGTCCTAGTTTTGTGTGTTGATAACTATAAACATGAATGCATAGCACCTACCTGAAGTATCACCCTTCAGAACATACTCTGGTGGAGCACATAGTGGCAGGTTCATTGACTTATTACTGGAGAGGTCTTCAATGCCTCTGTGATGAATGGTAATTGGTTGCAACACATTGCCATATCTGATTGGCTATTGGCTGTAGTAGGGGAAAATCTGAAAACCCTTTGAATATTTGTCAATAATGGCTGAGGCCGTTCACTGATAGTTAGTTACAGGGCTTAGCCACTCAATTACCTCATGAGAGAAATGAGTGTGTACAGTTTCTAAACATTCCTCTATAGAAATAGTTGGTAAAGTTATACACTTATGACCTCAAGATACAAGCTAAACTCCAAGGGAGATAATTCAAAAAATTTACTAAATATTTTGTAGTTGAAATAATAAAAATTAAAGAAAAAAAAACCTTTGGAAACAGCATGAGGAGAAATGGGGAAAAAACAAAGACACTTTTTTGATAAATATAATTAAGTAAAAAAAATGGCTATTCAGATTTTTCATAAAAGGAATGCTAAAGAAAGTTATTCAGGCTGAAAGAAATGATACCAGAAGAAAGCACATGACTTTTATGGCTTAATAAAGTTTTATTATATTATGGCTCATAATCCTTGACAAAGTCTATTCACTTATGGAAAAAGGCTTTATGTGAACCTTTAGTGTTTCTTAAAACTGCTGCTCTTGAGAATTCATGCATGCACATGTGTATTACCACACATCCGCACATCCACACCACACACACACACACACACACACACACACACACACACACACACATTACATCTTAGAGAATGTCAATTTAGAAGAATAATACAATAGCTTCTCTCCATCGAGCCACAGCTCTTGGTTCAATAATGGTGCCTTGGGGGGGGGGGGGTGGTTATGGCGTTATCTTGAAAAGCAGAACTTAAATCCAATCAGAAAGTGACTGGAAACTCCCATAGTACTCCTCAGATACATGCACTTTCAAATCACGTATTTGACAAAGGACATGTGTCTAGATTCTTATGCAGAACTCTCAAAATGTAATAAAAATACTTTAAAAAGTTGACAAATTATATAAGCAAAAATCCAACCATAGGAAAAATCTTCATTGGCAAGTAGACATATGAAGTGATGCCTAAATCGTATGATGAAAGAAATGTGGTTTGAAGAAGGCAGGACTCTACTATCCTTCAAACAGAATAACCAAAGTACAACCAACAATGGCAACACCTCACTAAGGCAACTACAGCAAAAGTAAAAAAACAAGAAGGGCTCTCACATTCTGGTTGGAAAGAAAAACACAAATTAAAATGTCTTGATAGGAGTAGAGGATACACAGGGTGGCTCCCATCCTCTCTGAGGGGCATGAAGAAAGATGCTCTGTGAGGGAGGCGCTGGGAAGATGGCCAGCAATTTGGTGTAAAAAATAAATAAAATAACTTTAAAAGATGTCCCAGTGGGTTCATGTAAACTGGACAATTATTGTTTGCTCATGAGTTCCACTCAAAGTCACTGGCATAGTGAAGTGACTACGCCCATAGAGAAACTTTAGACAAATGTGTTTATACACTTTTATTTGTTAGAACTTTGAAACAGTAAATATCCTTGAGGGCAAAATAGGCAATTACACTTCTCCAGTTTTAATCTGTAACATCACACAGTATTGCTAATACTCGTAGTAATAATAAATGTACACACTGCCGGTACCACAACAACATGGTTGTATTTCAAATACAGCATGTTAAAGAAGGGAGATTCAAAAGCACTCAGAAGTACGATTCCTTTTATATTTGGCATTACAGAAAACAAAATAAAATAATATAAAAAGCTGTATGGCTATAGATCAGGTCAATATAAGAAGATGATCAGACTATCAAGTGGCAACCAAGGATAATTATTTGAGTGGCAGTGAGGATTGATGAAATTATTCTATATCTTGATTGTGCTTGTGATTATGTGAGTCTACACATTTGTCAAGTCTCCTAGAATTAGGAGACATAAAGACTGATTTTTAACTGCATGTAAATTAAGGATACTTTTTTTAAAATTTAAAGTACTACTCAGGTTTTCAGTGTCTAAATACAGATTAATATGTAATAGAGTTTTTTATTTCAAATAAAAGAGAAAGAAATTTTCACTATATTTAACCTTCATAATCTTCATAATACATTTCATATATCCAAAGAAAAGCAATTGAATTATTATCTTTTTATTACAAGGACATGAGTGTATTTGCTAATGCTGAAAAAAATGTCCTGCCAAAGGATGGAAGAAAGGCATCCTCATGGATAAATCGTTGCTGCTACATGTATGGATGCTCTGTGAGCAGGGCATCTCTATCATGATACTTTTCAGAATAGATGTCTCCCACAAGGAATCAATGAACCTACCAGTTGATTAATGAGCAAGAACACATGAAATGCCACTGTCTTTATTAGCAGTGGGAAATATAGACCCCAAGAATAATCTGAACAAAACACGCATTGTGTGACTTTCCCTCCAGCCCTTACTCATTCTTAGAGCTCTAGTTACATGCATGAAGGTTTAAAAATAGTTTGCATATTCCAATAAATAATATGTAGGGTTTGTGTTTATTTTAGTAGGCAGTGTTGTGATAGGATTTGGGGATCAGATTAATCCAATCTTATAAACCACATCTAAAATTAATGTTGTTCTTTAATTTTCATATTTATTTTCTTTGTCTCCTTTTCTTTTATCATTTTCTTTTCTCATTCTTTCCAGTAGAAGAAAATAACATGTGTTCACTCTAGGTCTCTAATAGATTTTGCCAATTTCTCTTAAAAGCCACCAGAGTTAGTGAAACTAGTCTTTATTATTGCAACTATAGTCTTATCAGTTTGACAGCTATAAGTAAATTTGTTTGTTAAATAGAAATTCACCAACATAGACATACGAAAAGCATCTGTTTTCTTGTGGTTAATTTTCACTTTTCAATCCTTGTTTTTCTTCTTCTTCCAAACCAAGTTATAGTGTTGCTGTAGCCATAGAAACAGTGTAGACAAAAAGAATTGATGCAATCAATCATGGTGGCCTTTGCCTCTAATTCCAACACCAGAGAAGTGGAGACAGGAGAATCACTGCCAGTTGCAAGTTCATGGCAAGTTTGGCTGCATGAGAAGCCGTGTGTGTGTGTGTGTGTGTGTGTGTGTGTGTGTGTGTGTGTGTGAGAGAGAGAGAGAGAGAGAGAGAGAGAGAGAGAGAGAGATAACAAAACAAGCATACAAACAAACAAAAATAATGATTGAATAATTAAAACACAGGCATGATTGAATATATGAATAGTGTGTAATGACTGTAATGGTCAGAGCACTCAGTCAATTTACCCCTTCTCATTTAAATAAGCATCTAATTTTCACAAAACAATACAATCATGGAAAGTTAATAAGACACGCCATACTTTGCTCTACCTGGCCTGTCTTGGTTTGTGAATTTCCTGAATCTAACAAATCTCACATTCATGTTAGCTATCAGAGATAAGGGAGAGGAGTGGAGCCCACAGTACAAGGCAAGTTGGGAGACAAGACAAAGGGATGGAAGAAAAGACTCATCCTCAAAACATACAGACACATGTAACTGAAGATTTGAGGAGCCATCCCTACAGGACCCTCAAGCCTAGAAACTCTTCTGTTTTCTCTTTCTGATATTTTTTCACTGTCTTTTATTTCAGTTATGATTTATTACCCTCACTACCTTAGTATTGTCCCCTACATAGCTTAATCTCTTGTAGCAGAATGTTATCAAGGGCTTATATCTTAAGATGTATCTGCTTTTATCAAGTGCTAAGTTAATGGGCAACAGCTCTATATTTATCTGGAATAGAAAGTTTCTTAAGATACAAATTTGAGAATACATGTCCAAGGGAAATAATACATGATTATATGAATACTATACTTTGAATAATAAATTACCATCAAACTTTTGAATTAGTATTAATAAGTTGGGTTTTCAAGTGGACACGTCTGTTTTAATCTTATTACTACACATATCTGAAAAATTAGAATAAAGTTTAATCTTTTCTAGATTAATAAGGAAGATGGGTTATCTACTTTGTTTCTTAAGATACGCTCTAGCTGAGAAGAAATTAATGATCTTTGGTGTGCTCATTATGTGTAAATTTGACTGTGATGTATTCTTGGCCATTTCAAAATGAACTAAGCACATCTAGTCTTTTCCCCTGTGGAATTGTAAAATCAAATATAGAGTGTTTTAATAAAGCCATAGATATTCACAAAATATATAAATGAATTAGGAACTAGTTGTCAGTCATGAAAAGCATTAAATTAAGTGAGAGCTGATATCCACAGAAAGATGGTTCTTAAGGCATTCTGAGTAACTAAACTGTTCTCTTTGCCACAGTGAGGAGTGCCACAGGGAATGCTCCCTGAGCCGCACTTGGTACCCCACGTCAGTAATATCACACACCCAGTTTGCTCTTCATCCTGGCTTGAGGAGTCAGACATCTGACTATGATCCCTTGGTTCTCCAGTTTTCGCAGAGCTGCAGCTTTAGCGTCAACATTGACAATAAGACATCCTCCTGCCGTGATATGAAAACATGAAGGACAGAGGACAATTTAGCCTTCCATGGTTGATAGTTGGAAGGGGAAGAGTATTTTAACAGTCTGCTATTGCTCAGTGCTAGACCCACATAGTCAAATAGTATCTCCTTAAAGATTAGCTATAGTGTGAAATCTAAAACTATATCAATTAAGCTTTCTATACTGAATTGCATTAAACTGATGTCTTAGTCTTTTTAATGTTGAATTGTAATATTTTTAATTCTGTGTATGGTTTTGTGTCTCTGTATTTATATCATACGTACAGGTTACCCTGGGAGCCACCAGTTTGGACTTCCTGGAGTTCTTACATGCTGGAAAATTTGCAGGCTCATCTTCCTGGATATAAATTTTCCTAAAGCCTAACCAGAATATCTCTGCTTTCACCATTGGCAATGTCCACAATAGCAGGTGGTAATGAGTTTGTGACTGCTTCTGAAACCTGGTCATCTGTTCCTCGCTTTGTGTTTATTTATATGAAGTCAGAACTCTGAAGTAAGACTTGCTAAAGGTATTTGTACCATAGAAATTGGCTACATTCTACAAATCAGACTTGCTCCCGTAGCAGAGGGTAGTTGTTAAACATTTATCAGCACAGTACTGTTTGTTTTCCTGGAAGACACAGACTTACATTTGGTGAAGAGACATTTCCTCCTTAGCATCCTAAATTTGGATCTCCGTAATTTGTTGGAAAGCTGTTCACTTAAAGAAATGTTCCATGAGAAACAGCGAATTTATTATGTAATTGAAACTATTGGGCAAGGTCTTCTGTTTGAGACAAACTATTTATGTTTTAACATATAGCATGATTTATGCAAATTTCCCTTCCTTAGAACATTGATCTGTTTATTGTATTAATGTAAGATATATACTCAAGCTTCAAAATGTAATAAAATTTGCATTTTTTCTATTCAAGCAAAATATTCCTACAAAAATAACAAACTTGTTGGATCCCTTCTCCATGTCAGTGTAAACATGCTCTTAAAAAATGAAAAATAAAATGGTTTTAAAAGCATTCCCTCCCTTTGGATCCCTTTTCCTAGCTGGGCTGTCATGTCTAGCCTCAGTGGAAAAGAATACACTTGTCCTGATGAGACCTGATGTGCCAGGAAATGTTGATATGGGGTTGGGATGAGCTTCCCTTCTCCTCAGAGAAGAAGAAATGGGTGAAGGGAGTGGGAGGGTTAGACTGGAAGGCAAGAGGCAGGGAGATGTGATCGGAATGTAAAGTGAATAAATAATTAATTAAAAAAATAACATCCTAGTACTTTTTTCTCCCAATGTAATAAAAGTCATGTATGTTAGTTTCCTGTTATCTGCATCCTGACCCATCGTGGGTCTACTATATATAGAAGCTCATCTGCAGAGGGTTGGAGAGACTTTTCTTGACTGACACAGAAGTGTAAATGTAACTTCTATTCATCTGATGTAATTTTCATGTCAGAGGCTTACTGCTGAGTAAGCTCTCCATTTCTAGTTCTTTCTGAACTCTGGCTGGCTGGTTCAACTCAGCTCTTCTGGTTCCAACTCCTCTCCAAGCTGACTGATTCGATCTAGCTTCTCACAGCTTCTCACTTAATTGCTCTGCTTGGCCTTAAACTGACTCTGGCAATTTGATCTGTCTCCCTCTTATTCTCTTGCTTCACCTGCCTCTGCTGACCTGCACTGAACTGCATGATCTCAGGAACAAGCTCAACTCCACAGCACTGCACTCACTGCACTGCCGCCCAGCTGACTCAACTCCACAGCACTGCACTCACTGCACTAATGCCCAGCTGACTCAACTCCACAGCACTGCACTCACTGCACTGATGCCCAGCTGACTCAACTCCACAGCACTGCACTCACTGCACTGACACCCAGCTGACTCAACTCCACAGCACTGCACTCACTGCACTGACGCCCAGCTGACTCAACTCCACAGCTCTGCACTCACTGCACTGATGCCCAGCTGACTCAACTCCACAGCACTGCACTCACTGCACTGATGCCCAGCTGACTCAACTCCACAGCACTGCACTCACTGCACTGACGCCCAGCTGACTCAACTCCACAGTACTGCACTCACTGCACTGACGCCCAGCTGACTCAACTCCACAGCACTGCACTCACTGCACTGACGCCCAGCTGACTCAACTCCACAGCACTGCACTCACTGCACTGACGCCCAGCTGACTCAACTCCACAGCTCTGCACTCACTGCACTGACGCCCAGCTGACTCAACTCCACAGCACTGCACTCACTGCACTGACGCCCAGCTGACTCAACTCCACAGCACTGCACTCACTGCACTGACGCCCAGCTGACTCAACTCCACAGCACTGCACTCACTGCACTGATGCCCAGCTGACTCAACTCCACAGCACTGCACTCACTGCACTGACGCCCAGCTGACTCAACTCCACAGCTCTGCACTCACTGCACTGATGCCCAGCTGACTCAACTCCACAGCACTGCACTCACTGCACTGACGCCCAGCTGACTCAACTCCACATCACTGCACTCACTGCACTGACGCCCAGCTGACTCAACTCCACAGCACTGCACTCACTGCACTGATGCCCAGCTGACTCAACTCCACAGCTCTGCACTCACTGCACTGATGCCCAGCTGACTCAACTCCACAGCACTGCACTCACTGCACTAATGCCCAGCTGACTCAACTCCACAGCACTGCACTCACTGCACTGATGCCCAGCTGACTCAACTCCACAGCACTGCACTCACTGCACTGACACCCAGCTGACTCAACTCCACAGCACTGCACTCACTGCACTGACGCCCAGCTGACTCCACTCCACAGCACTGCACTCACTGCACTGATGCCCAGCTGACTCAACTCCACAGCACTGCACTCACTGCACTGACGCCCAGCTGACTCAACTCCACAGCACTGCACTCACTGCACTGACACCCAGCTGACTCAACTCCACAGCACTGCACTCACTGCACTGACACCCAGCTGACTCAACTCCACAGCACTGCACTCACTGCACTGACGCCCAGCTGACTCCACTCCACAGCACTGCACTCACTGCACTGATGCCCAGCTGACTCAACTCCACAGCACTGCACTCACTGCACTGACGCCCAGCTGACTCAACTCCACAGCACTGCACTCACTGCACTGACACCCAGCTGACTCAACTCCACAGCACTGCACTCACTGCACTGACACCCAGCTGACTCAACTCCACAGCACTGCACTCACTGCACTGACGCCCAGCTGACTGCTTCAAACTTAAGTCCACTTAACTGAACTGCCTAAACGGATTCTCTCCCTGAACTGCTCTTAGATTTCTCCCTAGAGCTGGATGTATCCTATCTCTGACTCATTTCTTTCAAATCTTTCTCTGATTTGTCACTTTGCTTGCCCCTCAATTAGAATTCATTGCTTGGTATTAAAGGACAAGGATTCCATTCAGCAGGATTAAATGTGTGCACTAAGGTTGTGTCTGCATTCCAGCCCAGCTAGATCACACAGACCTAAATCTTTGGATATGAAATTCCTCTACACAGGAGGGCATTTGCATTTATTAACTCCTCCCAGTTATGACAGTATGTTCCAGACCTGGGCAACCTTGAGACAAATTTAAAACCTTCCAGGACAGAGTAGGGAGATGGACAGAAAATCTCACCCAGTCATGAAGCTATTGGCAGATGATAGTTTCTGGGAGAGGGAGAGTCCATTTTTTAAAGAGTGTGTCCCCTAGTGTTTTTGTCAGGGTTTCATTGTTGCAAGGACACACCATGACCAAAATGCAAGTTGGGGAGTAAGGGGTTTATTTGGTTTACTCTTCTAGATTGCAATGCATTACTGGAGGAAACCAGGACAGGAATTCAAGCAGGGCTGGAACCCAGGGGCAGGAGCTGATGCAGAGGCCATGGGGGGGGGGGGGATGCTGCTTACTGGGTTGCTTCCCCTGACTTACTAAGCCTGCCTTCTTATGGAATCCAGGACTACCAGTCCAGGGATGGCCCCACTCACAGTGGGCCCTCTTCCACTGATCACTAATTGATAAAAATTCCTTGCAGCTTGATCTCCTGGAGGCATTTATTCAACTGAGACTCCTTTATAGGTGATGACTCTAGCTTGTGTCAAGTTGACAGGTAACACCAACCTGTACACCTTCTAAAGTGACCACCTCATTCTAGGGGAAAGTCACACATCCAAGGATTTATGGACAGTATGAACTGGACTCAATTGGCTAAAAAAGACAAAAGGGGAATATAAGTTGTATGGGTAGAGAAGTGAGGGTTGATCTGGAGGACATGGAGGGGGTAGTTGAAACAGATCTAATGAAATTCTCAAAGAAGAAAGAGTCATTATTTCCAATCTTTTTCATTGTCTACATTCATGACATATGCCATTACATTTTATTTTCATTTAAGTGTGTATTGCACACTCGGTGTAATTTACTCCATATCGTTCTTACTTCCTGTCTTTTACTCTTCCCTCTCTAGACAGGTCCACTTCTATGTTAAAATTATTTACACATATATCATATCTTCTAATTTATGAAGTTCTGTTGTTAATCTTCTGAAAGTATCTCAGGATTACCAGTGTTTATTGTCTATTTAAGTAAAAAAAAACAAAAAACAAAAAACAAAAAAAAAAAACCAAAAACGTTTGCTAACTATGAATATTCTTTTAAAAACTAAGAAAGCATTGCTAAAGAAGAAAGCTGCTAATAGAACCTAAGGTGTAAGGAAGAATAATGAAGAGAAAGTAGGAAAGCAAATTTCTAATGAAATAAACATGAAATAATAACACAGAGACCAAAGAATGTAATACATAAAAAAATAAAGTAACAAACACAAAAACTTCTAAATCAAGAGAGAATGCAAATGAAAATAAGATCTTTGAAATTATTATTCTAGCCAGGCGTGGTGGTGCATGCCTTTAATCCTAGCACTCGGGAGACAGAGGCAGGTGGATTTCTGAGTTCAAGGCCAGCCTGGTCTACAAAGTGAGTTCCAGGACAGCCGGTGGTATACAGAGAAACCCTGTCTCAAAAAAAAGAAAACAAAAACAAAAACTAAATAAATAAATAAATAAATAAATTATTCTAAAGGATAAATAAGATATTAACTATAAACTGTGGTTAACTTGATATGGGTGTTAATGATGATGAATATATTAACTAATTTTATTTCAAAATATATATATGCTGTGTGATTCTGGTTAAAATGAAGGAAACAACTAAAAGAGGAGATCAAAAATAAAATAATTTTAATAATAGTGGAAAATGGGGCAAAACTATTCTAAGAATCCCAATGTTTCTCAACCTGTGGGTCGCAACCCTTTTGAGATAGCATATCAGGTGCCCTGTATATCAGATATTTACGTTATGACTCGTAGCAGTAGCAAAACTACAATGATGAAGTAGCAGCAAAATAATTTAATGGTTGGAGGTGACCACAACATGAAGGACTGTAATAAAGGGTCACAGCACTAGGAAGATTAAGAAACAATGAGCCAGAGAAACAGAGGCTTGATGTGAAATTTACCTCAGAGAGGCTACACCCATGACGTCTCACCAGTACAGCTGCTTAAGCATCAACTGAGCAATGGGGACAGCAATAGACATGCTAACACAGAAGCAGGAAAACTCATGTGGTCTTAGCCAAGGAATCCTGAGAGTGGGAGAAACTGTCTTCCTCAAGAACGATCCTCCAAACTGGCGACCTAGTCCCAAGAGATCAACACTGAATATACACACAGACAAAACTACTTGGAGGGCAAGTGTGCAGCAACAATTAAGGAATAGAGGCCATGAGTGTGAAAGGGAATAAGGAAGGAGTGTGTGTGGGAAGGAATAAAATGGAAAGTAGAAAACAATGTAATTGTACTTTAATAATTTTACAAGATCCTGAGTATATCCAAATATAACATGTTACATGAAGTATATATAATTAAAACTAATGCAAAAATCAAAAGACCTTTCTTCTTAAAAGGGCCAGGTGCGAGGAGGCTTTCCATCTTAGGTGAGACAAAGTTTCTAAAGACCAGCTTTTCCCCACATTCCAGACTTGAAGCAGTAGAAGACAAGAACTTTAAAGAGCAGTGGCTCCTACACACTTGGCAGCAGCCCACAAACCACAGAAACAGCATGCCTGATAGTCACGTGCAACAGTGCTGGGGTAACGCATTTCAGGAGACCAAAAGAGCAAGAACAGGGGAAATGAAGATTCACAGAGATGTACTGGATAAGAGCGCGATCTGAGGTGCTGGAAAGTCCAGTCTAGAGTCAACTGCCACCATCACATCACTCTTCAGAAAGCTTATCACTTTTCTTTTTTTAAGTTTAAAAATGTCTTCTGTTTGTTAAGTCTCACCACTTTCTCTGTTGACCACTTTTGTGAGTTGATCTGGTTTAGGTCCTTCTCAATGGCAGATTTCCTGTAATTCTCTAATACTGGAAACTGTGGGTGTTAATGCTGTGACTGCTCAGCTCCAATTTCCTCCTAAGGTGACTTGATTCTCTCCCATCCGGACATTAACAAGGGGTCACACCAATGTGTGGTATACATTATTTTCTATTGCTGATTGTTTATTTGTATCTTAAACATGTTTATCATGTGAATCAGATAGGACTCTCACTTCCTCCCTCTACCCTAGCCCTCCATAGCCTCATCCTACTTGTTTAACCCAGCTCCATATATTCTTTATTTAAATCCACCGAGTCCTTGAGTGGTACCAGTGTGCACTATGCTGCAGGGATGGTAGCCTATGAGAAAACCAACTCTCCTTCTGCCAGCAGCCATCTATTTGCCAGTAACTCCTCAAACATGGGACTTTGTGCCATATTTTGCATGACTTGATCTTGTGCACATTTTGTACATATATTCTGAAAATTTTATGCTTTATTAATGTATAATAATTATGTATTTATATATGCCCCAAATCATAATTTTAAAGAATACCAAATAAAAACACCCCAAGAACAAGCAAAAAAAGAAAAATTCTTCTATTTGACACATATCATTTAGCAAGTTATAACTTGTTGAAAATAATTGTTTTTTCAATGAATAATCTGTAGGTATTTCAGAGGAACCTAAAATACTTACTATACCTGGTCAGTATCAGATCACTAAGGAAAAATGGATGCATATCAATCTAGCACAATGTTCTTTTCTGACCAAAATATAATTAAAATAAAAATCAATATGAAAACACATCTTTAAAGCCACATATAGTTGAATATTTAAGTTTTAAATAGGAATAATCTACAGGCAGAAATTCTAAGATTAGAAAACTTTCACAGCTAAATAATGAAAAAATAACTAAAATTGAGTGTAATACATCCAAAGAAATATGAGGAGGGAATTTTACATGATTTAAATATTTGTGATAACATAAAAAGTCTAAATGGGAATTACTATTGTGTAAAAATCAAGCAATGAGCTTAAGAAAATAAAAAGGGGAAATAATTATAAATTATCTAAGTAACCACTATGTACTTGTTAGTGTGGTCAAACTGAAAAGATCCAAATGTTGACAAGGATGTAAATAAACACGGACTCACAATTATAGCCATAATGTTTTAGAGCTATTGGAGGGATCAAACGTGCGTTTAAAAGGGGGGGGGGTGGTATGAAAAAGTAACCAAACCAAACATGCAGCTGAGATACTTTAGTTAAAACAAGGCATCTGCATGGAAAATTCAAGAACAATTACAGGGTTCTTTAATTAATAAAGACTCCAAATGAATACTGGATGTGTGAACAGCATGCAGAAATCAATTGTTTCCAGTCCTGGTCAAGCCGTTGCCCTATCTACTATGGCCTATCATTGTCTCAGATCTGGCCCCACAATTTAGTCCAGTAAATTAATCTTTGGTTTTCCTCTTAAGTATAATTGCCCTTTTATATGGATGTATCTATCCTGTGAGACTTATTCTTTCTAGACTCCAGGGTGACTCAACAGGAAAGATTTAGAACAATGGTTTACCTCTGAACCTTCTCATCAAAGCAGAGGAGACAGAGAGACAAACACAAAATAAAAGCAATTTTAGGTATTTTGTGGACCCAAATGAGGAGTCAATGGACTTTAGCAAAAGTAGTTAGTTTCAATGCATATGCTTTAAAGTAGAAAATGCAAAGAAAACCTGTTAAGATGTTTATTACGGAAAAGACAATAGCTAAAATGTGTGGAGAGAATGCAAACATATAGAAACCTTACATACTCTTAATGGGAATGTGAATTAATACAGCCAGCATGGAAATAACATGATCATGCCTCAGATAATTTAGAATAGAACATCTCTAGAAACTATCTGTCCACTATATTCAAAGGAAATGAAATCAGTGCCCCCAAAGACTTCTGCATTTTTAAAACTATCACCTTTGTGGCAATAATGCATGTGATCAACTAGAATCACTGTTCAAGTCCTTAATGTATATGTATTTCTTTAATATCTCTTAATTAAAAGCAAATAAGATGGTACCTTGAAAATGTACATACTTTTTTGTAGCTATAAGTTATAATCTTCAGTGATTCTATGGAATCCATGATTATTTGAAGATGGAAGAATCACAGACTTCCCATTTATCATAGTGGAAAGGGGTACCTCTGGCAATATCATACTGATTGCTTTACTTGAATGCTTCAAATAGTGATTAAACAAACTATCAATTAATCACTCTGAATTATATAAAAATAATGCCCTGGCACATAAATGAACAGTTTTCTGACGAGGTAATGCCTTGGCTGAACTTCTAAGACTGAAAAATTTTGTCTTTCAATAATACAGGCAAAATATCAGTGCACTTGCCCTTTATTAAGCATCGTTTGTCTCATTTGCAGATGCAGTTTTATACACCTGAAGACATCCTACAAAGTTCCTATAAGAACTTCTTGGTAGTGTATTCTAAAAACATGTATGTGGACAATAATGTAAGTTAGAATAGAGTGCTTGTCTGCCAGACACAAAGACCTGAATTCAAACTTCAAATGACAAAGGAGCGTTTATTCCACTTGAGAAAGCTAAGTTAATGCTTTAGCAGAGCCACTGTATTTTGTTCTGTAAATTACTTAATCTATTTTGAAGGTCGTTTTTCATCAAGAAAATTTAGTAAATGACAATGCTTACAGGTTTATTTAAAGACTAAATGAATTAAGACATAAAAAGTATAACCCAATGCCAGGCATATGGTTAGTGCTCAGATAATTCTTGTTATTATTAAACTCTGTCACTCAGGAAGCTAACTGAGTTTTACCACATACACAAGCTCCTTGGTAAAGTCAGTAATCTTTCTCCTAATTATAGGGTTTGGTTTTTGTGTACAGTGTTAGAGTTCAACTTATTATTTTTAATCAATATGTTCTTAATTAATATGTTTTGAATTAATATGCTTTAGCTGATATTTCCAGCTGATGGAAATTTGGACCATAATCACATGACAAGACTTTTAATAAGCATGGCAAACCTAAAGCACACATGATATCATTTCACTCTCTTGGAAAAAGAAAATCCTAATTGTCACAGGCAGCAGTTCTAATCCAACTGAGTTCTAATGTGAGATCCAGCATCCTTTCCAACATGTCACCAGGGAAAGCAAGAGTAGGAAGTCAGAACAGTGTGTGGACTGAAACCTTACGGGCACAAGCAGATAAAACACAAAGTTAACAGTATTTTCGCTCTAAGAGCCAATGACTATCAACTTAAGGAATGACCATTTTCCAATGATCAATGGTGTGAGGCAGCAGGTAAATTGAAGACATTTATGATTCATCTTTGTTTCCCTGGTAATAAGAAAACAGTGACATGAAGTGGGAAAGGCCTATCTCAGACAACACACTAAGTCTGGTCCAGTTGTTGCGTTTACATTTATTATAGTTCTACTGGATGGATGACCTGTGCTGTCTTGTATCAGTTCATCTTGTTAAACTGAGGTTTTAAAGGCCCTTGAAATTGCCTTTTGAATTCTACAGTTGCTATATTCAGGACAGTTTTAAGAACTCTTATTGAAATCCTTTTTCTTCAGTGAAGAGATCTTTTAAATCTCTGGAATTCGGTGACGTCAATCAGAACTTTAAACCACCTCCCAAGTAGAAAATGGCATACATGCATGCTGAGTATGCCTGTGACCTTTGAACTAGCTGTCCCATGCTGGCTGCAAAGCAATAACATGGCACAGTACTGTCAAGGTCTTGAAATAAGACAGCCAAGTTAAATGACAGTGGTTATAAAGCCAAAGAAGAGTGGTACTGAATAAGGTTCAGTCACATTCTATTAAATATATCAAGTCATAGTTTTGGTAGTTCCAAACATCTTACTGCTAGTTGCATAGACAGAGGAAATCCAAAGTAGCTTCAGAGCAAATCAAAGTTTTTCTTCTAGAATCCAAATAGCTCCCGTGTTGTCAGGGAGACCTCTATGAATTAACAGAAAAAAAAAAAAAACAAAAAAAAAAAAAAAAAAAAACGACAAAATGCAGAATAGGAAAGGAAACTAGTATTTAGGTTCATGTGTGACAGACATACCAACTTCTGTTTTAGAAGTGGGAACTTAGGCCAAGTAGGTCCTCTTCAGCCCCTCAGGGCTAGTCCTACAGTTTGTTTTTCCCTGACTAATGTTCAATGTATGTATTAGGCTGCCAGTGGTTTATAATTTTAGAAGGCTTAATGTATTATGTTAAGGGGTGTCAAGATACATACAAAGAAATGAGGGTCAGAGGACAAGAAATACAGTAACAAGGAATACTAGATTAAAATTGAGAAAACAAGAGAAGAGAAAATTCTGTGAATAGATTTTGGTGCTAGGAGACCGATACTGTGATAAAATTTAAGATACCATTAGCCTGTGTGTACAGAGTTCTGGGGTTCAAGGAAGGTAGAAAAACAAACCTGAGCACATCTTCTCACTGCATGGGGCCTGTACAACCGAGAAGCAGTAATCATGGAACAAACAGTCACTTCTATTAACAACTGGCTAGGTTTAAGTGTGTTACTGACATTGAGTTACCAATACTGGGATCATGAATGAGACAAATTCAGGCATGTAGTTTCAAGAAGTGATGACCCTAGAAAGGACTATACATTGTGGAGTGTATCCTGGCAGGGTTCACAATGCAAAGAAAAACATGTAAAAACATGTACTCCTGGCAAGAGGTAAGTGGCCCTGAGTCAAGGCTGCCCAATTTTATTATTCAGCTTAGTTTTCCTATTTCCTAGAACTAGGCAAACAAAGCAGAGGACAAAGGATCAGTCTGACTTATTTACTTTCTTTCATAGAGAAAAAAATGCATCTAGGGAAAGAGGAGACACCTTGCCCAATAATGGGAAGTAGCCACCATGCCTACACGGGCTAGGAAAGGATGTAAGGAGGTTAAAGGTGAATGAAAGATTCATCCAGAAAGGCTAGAATTTACAGGGCCATACTTCAGGACTTAAGAATGAAGCATGGTCATCCCAATCCAACAGCCATGTGTTTGTTTTAGAGAGCATTTCATACTGAATGAAGGAGAAAGACAGTTAACCAAGCCCACATCTTGTTTCTGCATATTCTTCTATTTGAGCCAACCCTTTTATTTTCTGGCAATTTGTGTTTTCTAAAATGCTTCTACATAATATGTTATTTATGCCTATAATTAATTCCTTTGGATAAAGACAATCATTGTTATTTCTATCCCATTTAGCATGTAGTATATGAGTGGACTTATGTCTATGGGGTTTCAAGTGTGGAGGACAGAGTAGATGCTGGGTGTCTCTCTCATCACTCATCATTGCATGTTTGAGACAAAGTCTCTCATATAACTGGAAATTCACAGATGATGCCAAGCTGGCTGGCTAGTAGCCCATGCATTCTCCTGTCTCTACCTCCCAGTACCAAGATCAAATAAGTCTAGCTTTTGATTGTGGTGCTGAGAGCTAAAACTCATCTTTCACACTCACACAGCAAGTACTGTATCCACTGAGCCATCACCACAGCTCCCTAGCTCTATCTTAAGGAACAATATTGGAATTTGAAGTTCTATTTTCTTAAAAGGATGTATTAGAACCAGAGCATGGTTTTCCTAAATTTTTCTTATGACTGGAATATGAAACTTTTGATTCATTTTGTGGTACAAGTAAAATCCAGTAAAGAAATCTCAGGTGTACTTTTCACTTTATTAGTCTTATTCACCATTGTATTTTTGAAGACACAGAATACAAATTTCAAATAACTGGAACTTCAGGCTTAGGCAAAGATAACAGTAGCTACCTTTTTTTTTTTTTTTTTGTCTTGGAACATTCCGTTTTGAAGCTAAAATTTTTATACTATATCATTTATTGAAAATTCAATTTTATCATGTTAAAGGTATCTATTAAAGATAGACTTACAGAAACACTATCTCATATTTATTTTTGCTAAATTCACCGTAATATGCTGAAGGTATTTGGAGAGTCTTCTTGCTTGCTTTATGTTGCTATGATAAATATTATGACCAAAGCAACTTGTGGAGGAAAGGGTTTATTTGGATTACAGTTTATTGTCCATCACTAAGTGGAACCAAAGCAGAAACTTGTAGCAAGAACTGATTCAAGATAACAAGAAACAAAGTTGCTTCCTGACCCATTATCCATAGGTTGCTCAAATGTCTGGAGTGGCACAGTGGTGAGCACCCTTTCAGATCTTCACTAAACGTCCACACAAACTTCCGTAGCATGGAGGCTGTTTCTTAGAGATAGTTTTTCAACTGAGTTTCCTCTTCCCATATGTCTCTAGGTTGTGTCAACTTGCCAACAACAACAACAACAACATCTACAAACAACCAATGAAAACAAACAAACAAAACACTAATCAGCACGGGGAATAAAAACATTTATGGATAAGCTATTAACTTCTTTGGTTATATCATCTGTCTAAGTACTGGGCTTTATGCTTGGTACTTTTTTATGCCAACATGGTTCTTGTCTTTACATAGATATATTAAAACCTGAGAAATGCACACAGTGATGATCATGATAAAATACTGCTGCAGAATTGATGGAATGAATAAAGACACAAAGAGATAGAAAGTGAATGTCTTTAAACTATAAACTTTAAATTTTTCATTCTGGAGATGCTTTACTATATAAGTTTTTCTACCCAGTTAACTTTATTTATAGGTACTTCATTCATCATATAAATAAAAATGATTTCTATTTACTGTCCCTAAAATTTCAGGCAAGTGTATGTGACTGGTACTAATTATCACCTCACATATAATGGCTTCAGAACTTCCCTGATTGTTGTTCAAGATACAGAAGAGGAATGGAAAATGTTTGGATGACACATCTCTGGATGGCAAAATGTTCCATTATCTTCCTCCTATCTCAGAACAGAGTGACAACTCCTGATAGGATCTCTGGAGTGACCAAGCAATAAGCCAGTAATTTAATGAATCCCCAGAAAGGAGCTGCTACAAGATTTGTTCTGCACTTATTGGGATATTTACAATGACATTCAGTACCTTCACATTATCTAGGACTCCATGGAGCTGATTGAGACTGAGAAAAAAATGTGGTTATTTTTCAAAAAGGAAGGAGATATTTCTTAGTATTCTTCTATAAACAAGATCTTTAAAGAAGCTTACTGTGGTTTTTTTTTTAAACGTTCTTGTGTTATTTTTTCTGATGAAGCACCTCCAATCCTCACTGAGATTGTGCCATTCGTTCTACTGATCTGGAAAAGATCCTGTGAGGTTGTGATTGTTCTTTTGATGGGAACATAAGACATAATTGACACAAATGGCCAGTTAGGGAACACTCAGTTCTAAAAATACTCACCTTCTTAATATGAGATCCACCTTAGTAGACACAACTGGGACGAGTATCCAATTCTTGTAGGAGTCCTTCTCTGTGATTTATTTGCTATGTCTCAAATATCTACACACCATTATTTTTCTTCCTTGAAATGAGTAACCTATCCAATTATATGCTCCTCATAGACACTTGAGATATAACCAACAAATAACAGATGTGCTTGGTGTCACAAGCTTGCTTAAATTATTGAGAAAGTCCCTGTTTTTAGTGCTAACACATATATAACAATTCAAAGCATTCAAGTGCAACAAAGCCCAATGAGGTCATGGGTCATCCCACAAAGACTAATGGAGAGCTATCTATAGTGTAAACACTTTAGGCAGCAATCCTAGAAATGGCAGATCATTTGTCATGCAGTAGGGACAAACAGCATTAGTCTTTAGATGTGAAATAGCTGGAAGGAAGGTAGAAGTCTCAGGAAGGACAGATGGAGAGGTAGGAAGAAGTGAAGCTGTGGGCTTCTTTATAGGAGTTTGCTGATCATCAGTGTGATGGGACAGACTGCACAGTGCCGAGATATGGGGATGGAGAATAAGTTGACATATAAACAGCATGAGCTCACAATAATGACAAGCTTTAAAGCCACAACCATGGAAGAGATTGGCCTATGTGACCTGCAGGTATCATTAAGGATAATATAGCAGGTATCAGCAACAGGATCTCTGAGTCAAGAGGAAGTGAGGAAAGAAATGAAGTCAGAAAGTTTGATGGACTAGATTTTTATGTCTGGACCCCTCCCCAAAATGTACAACTGGAGGCCTTAACCCCAAGTGTGTAATTGATATAAGGAAGTAATGAGGGTTAAATGAGATAATAAAGTTGAAGCCCTAATCTGATGACATTGATTTGTTTATTTGAGTTCTTATTTTGCTTTGTTTTAGTTTGTCATTTGTGTTTTGTCTTGTTGCTGCTATTGTATTTATTTGTATTTATTTTTGAGGCAATTCACTGTGTAGTCCTGCCTGGCTGGAGCTTGTTATATGCAAGATGCTTGCCTGAAACATTTAAGAACAGTGTTGCCTTGGGACGTTGAGTGCTGGAATTACAGGCATGCACTGCTACAATTGTTAGGATTAATGTCTTTCGTTTTAATTTTGCATTAATATTAGTGTGGGTGTGATACGTACAGATGTGTGTCAAGGTCAGAAGACAACTTTGTACAGTGAGTATTCTTTTCACCTTTTTATGGGTGCTGGCAATCAAACCAGGTTCCAGTCCTTTCTGGAAAGCACTTTTACCTATCTCGCTAGGTCCCAGGGTGTGTGGCCACAAGAGAAAAAAAGAAATCTTCCTACAGTGCAAAGGCCACGGGCACACAGTGAGAAAGTAAGAGTCTGCAACTCTCACTGGACACCAGCCCTTTTGGAAACTTAGTGATGAATTCAAAGTCTTCGGATCTATGAAAAAATAAATTTCCCTTGCTTAACTCACCACAGTCCAGGGTGCTTTGTTACGGCAGCCTGAGAAGACTAAAACACCAAAAGCTTTGCCACACAAAGAACTTAGAAAGGGAGTTCTGTAGTTTCATGTTTCTAGTCAACAGAGGTGTTTAAAGCCATCACGTTAGACTTTATATTTCTCAGTGGGATGTAAGCTGCAGGAGACTTGGGATCTATTCTAGTACTGCTATATCTTCAATTCCTAGAACACGGTAGGAGTTCAATAAACATTGGGTGAGTCAATTTCACTTTATAGAGACTGCCCAGAAACCTGCACATGGGACATTTGTGGGGAAAATCAGAAGATATAATACATCTTGTGATGGCATTTGGCATGAAGAAGACACTGGACTAATATAATACCCAACACAACAAATCTTGCTGGAGCCATTGTGATGCAGCCTCTAAAGTTTCAGAGCAAAGGTCATTTTCCAGACTCCTTGTTAAAAGCACAGTGGGAGAATTTGGTTGTCATTCGAAAGCAAGACATATAAAAAGGTTCTGATGAATTTCTTTACTTTCCAAGAAAACAACCATTATTTTAAAATGTATAAACAAAATAGATCATGACCCAGTGATAGATACAGAGTTGAAGATCACAAGTGTATCTGTGTGCCTGTGTGTGTGAGTGTATATGTGTGTGTTTGAGAGAGACAGAAATCAGAGACAGATCTCAAAATTCTCTGTTCACCGATAAAGCAGTTTTAACCATAATTAAGTTGTTACTATTGTAGCCTCAAAATATAAAATGTCTTTGGTAACTCTAAGCAAGCAAATGAAAGACTTATATGATAAAAACTTTAAGAAAGACACTGAAGAAAGGAATTGAAAAAGATACCAGAAGATGGAAACATCTCCCATGCTCATCGATCAGTACAGTTGATACAGTAAAAACAGCTGTCCCACAATAAGCAATCTACAGATGCAATGCAATCTCCATCAAATCTCCCTACATAGCTCTTCACAGTTTTCAGCTTTATATGGAAACACAAAAAATATCAGGATTCCTAAATCAATTGTTAATAACAAAAGAACTGCTTGGAAGTATCACTATCCAAAACCTCGAATTTTACAGATTTGGATGTAGCTCTCTTTCAGATGCTGAAAAAGGAGTTGAGAGCTACATCCAAATCTGCAGAGAGAGAGGGAGAGAGAGAGAGAGAGAGAGAGAGAGAGAGAGAGAGAGAGAGAGAGAGAGAGAAGAGCTACATCCAAATCTGCAGAGAGAGAGGCCTCAAAGCCCATCCAGTGACATACTTCTCCAACGAAGTCACGCTTCTTTTGTTTGTTTGTTTACTTTTTATTAGATATTTTCTTCATTTACATTTCAAATGCTACCCCAAAAGTCCCCTATACTCTCCCCCTGCCCTGCTCCCCAACCCACCCACTCCCACTTCCTGACCCCGGCATTCCCCTGTACTGGAGCATATGATCTTCACAAGACCAAGGGGCCTCTCTTCCCATTTATGGTTGACTAGGCCATCTTTTGCTACATATGCAACTAGAGAAACAGTGAAGCCACACTTCTTAATTCTTTTCTTTTGTATTTTCTTTTCTTTTTTAATTAGATATTTTCTTTATTTACATTTGAAATGTTATCCCCTTTCCTAGTTTTCCCTCCAAAAATCTCCTATCCCCCACCCCCTGCTCCCCAACCCACCCATGCCCACTTCCTGGCCCTGGCATTCCCCTATACTAGAGAGTAGAGCCTTCACAGGACCAAGGGCCTCTCCTCCCATTAATGACTGACTAGGCCATCCTCTGCTACATATGCAGCTAGAGCCATGAGTCCCACCATGCGTTTTCTTTGATTGGTGATTTAGTCCCAGGGAGCTCTGGGGGGTTCAAAGAGTTCTACTCTCTGTTGACAAAGCTTTCACATATATGAGCCCATGGGGCCATTCTTCTTCAAACCACCACAGTGGTAGATGAGAAAGTAGGGAATAGTTTTGAACTCATTGGCACAGAAAAAGACTTTTCTGAACTAGGAAAAAAACACCAGTGCAGGCACTAAGAAAAACAGGTAGTAAATGGGACCTCATGAAACTGAAAAGCTTCAGTACAGCAAAGGACACTGTCATCCAGACAAAATGCGAGGCTACAGATGGGGAAGACTTTTACCAACTACATATCCAGTAGAGGACTAATTTCTCAAATATGTAGAGAACTCAAGACTAGAAACATCTGGGCATCAAGAAAACAAATAATACAGCTAAAAAAGATAGGATGCTGATTTAAATAGAAAGAGGAAACTCAAAGAGAAGCACTTAAGGAAATACTTGACATCCTTAGTAATCAGGAAAATGTGAGTCAAAACTACCTTTTACAAGATTTCATTTACACCTGACAGAAAGGCCACAATCACTAACACAAGTGACTGCTTGTGCTGTCAAGGAGTAAGGGGGACACTAATGCATTGCTGGAGGGAATGCAAACTGGACATCACTATGGAAATCAGCATAGAGTCTCTCCACAACTGACAATAAGAATGCATTACTGAAGACACCTACACAATTAGGTGAAAATGGAGAAGTCTATCGGACACCTACACAGAGCTTTCACTCATATGAACTAGTGTTTATGGTACTAGAAAGAATCCTGCACACTGCTGAAGGAGAAAGGTAAACACCAATCCAGTTACAAAGCCTACTCTCTAAAAGTGGCATAAACCAACCAATATCTAATTTGATTTAAGGCCCACTACATGAGATGAAGTTCATACCCAATGCTGCTTGGGTGTCCAAGAACCTGAGAATAGATAACCCAGGGACACAGGGGAAAGACATACACTGCTTTCTACAAAAGAAATATAGTCATAAAAACACTTCTAATAGCATTCTGCTGTACTCACAGATCAATGTTTTGCTCAGCCATCATTAGGAAAGATTCCTCTGGCAGCATTTGGGAACAAGTACCGAGACGCACAGCCAGACAATGTGAAGAGAGAGAGAGAGAGAGAGAGAGAGAGAGAGAGAGAGAGAGAGAGAGAGAGAGAGCGAGCTTGGGATACACAACCAAAATGGGATGTTTTCACCACTTCCTCCACCACTCATGACTTCATAGTATAAGGAAATCTTCAGAAGATGAGGAGGAAAGAGTGTGAGAGCCATAGGGCAGTGGGATACCAAGGAATCAAAGCTTCATAGATATAACAAGGCAGGAACATACAAAAGCACAGAGACTGTGGCAGCATGCCCAGAACCTGCATGGACCTGGTCCAGATGAGATCCTAGAACTGAAAGGAGAAGTGGACACACAACCTATCCTTAAGCCGACACCACCTCTGTTAGTGTCTTGATAGATGCTAACTGATAGGCACTTACAAACAAAAAGATAATTTTCTCCAAGGGTGCCTCACCTGGGAAACAAAACAGATAGCCAAATAGCAGATAGCAGATAGCCAAAACAAAACAAACTCAAAGGCTTCTTTGGAGTTTTTTGTCTTTTAAGGTTAGGTCAGAATGAAATTCTGGTTGGTTGGTTGGTTTTGTTTGGCTTTTTCTATATTGTGAGTCCTTTTCTGGTTTTGAGCTTGTGTAGGATTTCTCTCTCTCTCTCTCTCTCTCTCTCTCTCTCTCTCTCTCTCTCTCTCTCTCTCTCTCTCTCTCTCTCTCTCGTGTGTGTGAATAAGTAGATCTCTGCATCAATATGCATTTTTTCTGGTTTTTTTATTCAGCCATTTTTCTCTTGTTTAGGTGTTTTGTCAAACTAATTTCTTTTTATCATTTTTATTTTATTTTATTTTATTATTACTTAGATGGCCCTTTGTTTTCTAACAAGAGAGAAAAAGGAGGAGAACAAAAAGACAAAAAGAGGAGAATAAAGTGAGGAATAGGAGACAGAAAACTGTAATCACAATATATTGTATGAAAAAGTCGATTTTTAATAAAAGAAAAAACAAATTATTAATATTATAAATACTATGTGCTTCATGTATAAGTATAGAAATCAGCACTTGATATAAGCCTAAGGCCTCACACACATGCTAAGCAAATGTTCTTTATCAGAATCATATACAACAGCTTGCACATTCAGGGATTTTATAGTTAATTTCATACAGGTACTTAGGAACAAACACTGCAGCAAAAGAACAGTTTACAGTATGGTTTGTGCCATTTGTTAATTTATTAATTAATGTCATTAGTCATAGCAAATCCTTAGCAATGAAATCAAGGTCAAAGAGACAAGACATTTGTTGTATAGCACAAGAGGCTATGGTATGGATGCACATATTTAACTTGTTACAAAGCAATAATAAATCAGGATCAATATTCTGTGTCACACATTTGATAGTTTCTTGCTTTTAAACACTTTGAAAATCCTTATTAATAATGTTGCATTATTGCATTACTATTATATGTACCCTAGAATACTAAATACCTACTTAAAGTGAATAGAACAAAATAATTGTGTATCATAAACATTACTTAAAAATAGAGACATGTGAGGAAAAACTAGGTTTTGATGAGACGAGAGCTGGAACCTTTAGACCTCCTGACAGTAATCAACACCTTAGCCCCAAAGTGTTCAGCACAGATAAAGGTGAAAACTATGCCTGCATTTAGCATAATCAAACTCCCAAAATTCTAAATAAAGATAATTTGTAAAACTAGCTAAAGAATAAAGGACCTATTACGTACAGGAGGATACTGGTAGAAAGTATCCCTTGGATTTTATATTGAATAATGATGAAAGTTAATTTAACAATGTTTTTATTTTTTATTTAGTTTTTATTTTTTAATTTTTTATTAGATATTTTCTTTATATACATTTCAAATGCTGTCCTGAAAGTTCCCTATGCACTCCCTCCGCCCTTCTCCCCTACCCACCCACTCCCCCTTCTTGGCCATGGCATTCTCCTGTACTGGGGCATATAAAGTTTGCAATACCAAGGGGCCTCTCTTCCCAGTGATGGCCTACTAGGCTGTCTTCTGCTATATATGCAGCTAGAGATGTAAGCTCTGGGGGTACTGGTTAGTTCATATTGTTCTTCCACCTATAGGGCTGTGGATTCCTTCAGCTCCTTGGGTGCTTTCTCTAGCTTCTCCATTGGAGGCCCTGTGTTCCATCTTATAGATGACTGTGAGCATCCACTTCTGTATTTGCCAGGCACTGGAAAAGCCTCGTATGAGACAGCTATACCAGGGTGACCTCAGCAAAATCTTGCTGGCATATGCAATAGTGTCTGGGTTTGGTGGCTGATTATGGGATGGATCCCCGGGTAGAGTAGTCTCTGGATAGTCGACTCATCCTTAAGACTTGGCTCCAAATTTTGTCTCTGTAACTCCTTTCATGGGTATTTTGTTCCCTATTAAAGGAGGAATGAAGTATCAACCCACTGGTCTTCACTCTTCTTGATTTTCTTGTGTTTTGCAAATTGTATCTTGGGTGTTCTCTGTTTATGGGCTAATGTCCTCTTATCAGTAAGTGCATATTGAATAACTTCTTTTGTGATTGGGTTACCTCACTAAGGATGATATGCTCCAGATACATCCATTTGTCCAAGAATTTCATGAATCCATTGTTTTAAATAGCTGAGTAGTACTCCATTGTGTAAATGTACCGCATTTTCTGTATCCATTCCTCTGTTGAGGGACACCTGGGTTCTTTCCAGCTTCTGGCTATTATAAACAGGGCTGCTATGAACATAGTGGAGCATGTGTTCTTATTATCAGTCAGAACGTCTTCTGGGTATATGGCCAGGAGAGCTAGTGCTAGATCTTATGATAGTACTATGTCCAAATTACTGAGGAAACTCCAGACTGATTTCCAGAGTGGTTGTGCCAGCTTGCAATCCCACCAGCAACAGAGGAGTATACCTCTTTCTCAACATCCTCGCCAGCATCTGCTGTTACCTGAATTTTTGATCCTAACCATTCTGACTGTTGTGAGGTGGAATCTCAGGTTTGTTTTGATTTGCATTTCCCTGATGATTAAGGATGTTGAACATTTTTTCAGGTGCTTCTCTGCCATTCGGTATTTCTCAGGTGAGAATTCTTTGTTCAGCTTTGAGCCCCATTTTTAATGGGGTTATTTGAGTTTCAGGAGTCCAGCTTCTTGAGCTCTTTATATAAAATTGGATATTAGTCCAGTATCAGATTTAGTATTGGGAAAAATCCTTTCCCAATCTGTTGGTGGCCTTTTTGTCTTACTGACAGTGTCTTTTGCCTCGCAGACCCTTTGCAATTTTATGAGGTCCCATTTGTCAAATCTTGATCTCACAGCACAAGCCATTGCTGTTCTGTTTAGGAATTTTTTTCCTGTGCTCATATCTTCGAGGCTTTTCCCCACTTTCTCCTCTATTAATTTCAGTGTCTCTGGTTTGTGTGTGGAGGTCTTTCATCCACTTAGACTTGAGCTTTGTACAAGGAGATAAGGAGATAAGAATGGACCAATTCACATTCTTCTACATAAAAACCACCAGTTGTACCAGCACCATTTGTTGAAAATGCTGTGTTTTTTCCACTGGATGGTTTTAGTTCCCTTGTCAAAGATCAAGTGACCATAGGTGTGTTGATACATTTCTGGGTCTTCAATTCTGTTCCATTGATCTACCTCTCTGTCACTGTACCAGTACCATGCAGTTTTTATCATAATTGCTCTGTAGTACAGCTTTGGGTCAGGCATGGTGATTCCTCCAGAGGTTCTTTTATTGTTGAGAATAGTTTTTGATATCCTAGGTTTCTTATTATTCCAGATGAATTTGCAAATTGCCCTTTCTATCTCAGTGAAGAATTGAGTTGGAATTTTGATGGGGACTGCATTGAATCTGTAGATTGCTTTAGTTGGGATAGTCATTTTTACTATATTAATCCTGCCAATCCATGAGTATGGGAGATCTTTCCATCTTCTGAGAACTTCTTCAATTTCTTTCTTCAGAGACTTGAAGTTCTTATCATACAGATCTTTCACTTCCTTAGTTAGAGTCACACCAAGGTATTTTATATCATTTGTGACTATTGTGAAGGGTGTTGTTTCCCTAATTCCTTTCTCAGTCCATTTATCATTTGTGTAGACAAATGCCATTGATTTACTTGAGTTAATTTTATATCTAGCTACTGTACTGAAGCTGTTTATCAGGTTTAGGAGTTTTCTGGTGGAATTTTTGGGGTCACTTATATATAATATCATATCATCTGCAAATAGTGATATTTTGACTTCTTCCTTTCCAGTTTGTATCCCCTTGATGTCCTTTTGTTTTCGAATTGTTCTGGCTAGAACTTCAAGTACTATATTGAATAGGTAGGGAGAAAGTGGGCAGCCTTGTCTAGTCCCTGATTTTAGTGGGATTGCTTCCAGCTTCTCTCCATTTACTTTGATGTTGGCTACTGGTTTGCTGTAGATTGCTTTTATCATGTTTAGGTATGGGCCTTGAATTCCTGATGTTTCCAAAACTTTTATCATGAAGGGGTGTTGGATTTTGTCAAATGCTTTCTCAGCTTCTAATGAGATGATCATGTGGTTTTTGTCTTTGAGTTTGTTTATATAGTGGATTACGTTGATGGATTTCCATATATGAAACCATCCCTGCATCCCTGGGATGAAGCCTACTTGGTCATGATGGTTGATCATTTTGATGTGTTCTTAGATTTGGTTTTGCCAGAATTTTATTGAGTTCTTTTGCATCAATATTCATAAGGGAAATTGGTCTGAAGTTCTCTTTCTTTGTTGGATCTTTGTGCGGTTTAGGTATCAGAGTAATTGTGCTTCATAGAATGAATTGGGTAGAGTACCTTCTGTTTCTGTTTTGTGGAATAGTTTGAGGAGAGTTGGAATTAGGTTTTCTTTGAAGGTCTGATAGAACTCTGCACTAAACGTGTCTGGTCCTGGTCCTTTTTTGATTGGAAGACTATTGATGACTGCTTCTATTTCTTTAGGGAAAAGGGGACTGATAAAATTGTTAATCTGATCCTGATTTAACTTTCGTATCTGGTATCTGTCTAGGAAGTTGTCCATTTCATCCAGGTTCTTCAGTTTTGTTGAGTATAGCCTTTTATAGTAGGATCTAATGATGTTTTGGATTTCCTCAGGTTCTGTTGTTATGTCTCCTTTTTCATTACTGATTTTGTTAATTAGAATACTGTCCCTGTGCCCTCTTGTTAGTCTGGCTAAGGGTTTATCTATCTTGTTGATTTTCTCAAAGAACCCACTCCTGGTTTGTTTGATTCTTTAAATAGTTCTTTTTGTTTCCACTTTGTTGATTTCAGCCCTTAGTTTGATTATTTCCTGCCATCTACTCCTCTTGGGTGAATTTTCTTCCTTTAGTTCGAGAGATTCTAGGTGTACTGTCAGGCTACTAGTGAGTGTATGCTCTCTCTAGTTTATTTTTGGAGGCACTCAGGGCTATGAGTTTTCCTCTTAGAACTACCTTCATTGTGTCCCATAAGTTTGGGTATGTTGTGGCTTCATTTTCATTAAGCTCTTAAAAAGTCTTTAATTTCGTTCTTTATTTCATCCTTGACCAAGGAATCATTGAGTAGAGTGTTGTTCAGTTTCCATGTGAATGTTGGCTTTCTATTATTTGTGTTGTTATTGAAGATCAGCCTTAGTCCATGGTGATCAGATAGGATCCATGGGATTATTTCAATATTTTTGCATCTGTGGAGGCCTGTTTTGTGACCAATTATATGGTCAATTTTGGAGGAGGTACCATGTGGCACTGAGAAGAAGGTATATCCATTTGTTTTAGGATAAAATGTTCTGTAAATATCAATTAAACCCCTTTGTTTCATAACTTTGGTTAGTGCCCATGTGTCTCTGTTTAGTTTCTGTTTCCAGGATCTGTCCATTAATCAGAGTGGGATGTTGAAGTCTCCCACTATTATTGTGTGAGGTGCAATGTGTGCTTTGAGCTTTACTAAAGTTCCTTTAATGAATGTGGCTGCCCTTCTATTTGGAGCATAGATATTCAGAATTGAGAGTTCATCTTGGTAGATTTTACCTTTGATGTGTATGAAGTGCCCCTCCTTGTCTTTTTTGATAACTTTGGGTTGGAAGTCAATTTTATTCTATATTAGAGTGGCTACTCCAGCTTGTTTCTTCAGACCATTTGCTTGGAAAATTGTTTTCCAGCCTTTCACTCTGAGGTAGCGTCTGTCTTTTTCCGTGAGATGGGTTTCTGTAAGCAACAAAAGGTTGGGTCCTGTTTGTGTAGCCAGTCTATTAGTCTATGTCTTTTTATTGGAGAATTGAGTCCACTGATATTAAGAGAAATTAAAGAAAGGTAATTGTTGCTTCCTGTTATTTTTGTTGTTAAAGTTGGGATTCTGTTCTTGTGGCTGTCTTCTTTTAGGTTTGTTGAAGGATTACTTTCTTGCTTTTTCTAGGGTGTAGTTTCCGTCCTTGTGTTGGTGTTTTCCCTTTACTTTCCTTTGAAGGCCTTAATTTGTGGAAAGATATTGTGTGAATTTGGTTTTGTCATGGAATACTTTGGTTTCTCCATCTATGGTAATTGAGAGTTTTGTTGGGCATAGTAGCCTGGGCTGGCATTTGTGTTCTCTTCGTGTCTGTATAACATCTGTCCAGAATCTTCTGGCTTTCATAGTCTTTTGAGAATTCTGGAGTAATTCTAATAGGCCTGTCTTTATATGTTACTTGACCTTTTTCTCTTACTGCTTTTAATATTCTATCTGTATTTAGTGCATTTATTGTTCTGATTATTATGTGTCAGGAGGACTTTCTTTTCTGGTCCAGTCTATTTGGAGTTCTGTAGGCTTCTTGTATGTTCATGGGTATCTCTTTCTTTAGGTATAATTTTGTTAACCATATTTGCTGGCCCTTTAAGTTGAAAATCTTCATTCTCACCTACTCCTGTTATCTGTAGGTTTGGTCTTCTTATTGTGTCCTGGATTTCCTGGATGATTTGAGTTAGGATCTTTTTGCATTTTGCATTTTTCTTGATTGTTGTAGCCATGTTCTCTATGGGCACCTTCTGCACCTGAGATTCTCTCTCTTCTATCTCTTGTATTCTGTTGCTGTTGCTCGCATCTATGGTTTCAGATTTCTTTCCTAGGGCTTCTATCTCCAGCGTTTTTCACTCTGGGTTTTCTTTATTGTGTCTACTTCCCTTTTTAGGTCTTGGATGGTTTTATTCAATTCCATCACCTGTTTGGTTGTGTTTTCCTGCAATTCTTTAAGGGATTTTCGTGCTTCCTTTTTAAGGTCTTCTACCTGTTTAGCAGTGTTCTCCTGTATATCTTTTTTTTCCCTCCTGTATATCTTTAAGTGAGTTATTAAAGGAGAGACATAAATATTAGTCAGTAGTAGTACACTCTAAATTAGTTCTTGTCAAAATGAAGGAAATAACCAAACAGATCCATTCGTGGGTATAAGGAAACCCAAATGCTATATCAATAGTGGAAATTCTCCTGCCATCTTGCCTGTAGCTGCCCTGTTGTCTTCTCTCATCCTGAGACAACTGCTAAGTGACAGCTTCTTCCACTGAAAACATCCAGTGCATACTTCAGACCATAGTGAAGATATTCTGTGTTATTGTTCTATGGAATGGTATGTCTGTGGTGCATGCAGTGGGACCGTACCTGTTAAGTTCCTTCAGCTTTGCTCTTCATCAGTTTAGCAAATTATGAACATCACATGATACTGAGGAAAAATAATATTAACCTTTAAAATATTGTAATTATATCATTTACTCTCTTAGTCTCATTTTAATTTTCATGCCTATAATTTAAATTTTTTTCCTGGACCACATGATTTCTCTGTTCAGTAGGTTTTCAAAGGACAGTATTTTAGGAATAAGCCATGGAAAATCTGTTACTGATAGGGTGAAAATCTTTTGAACACTGATATGCCTGATGCCAAACCAACACTTTACACCACAGTATTTTATTTATTGGTTTAGTTATATCTCTATATTTCAGAGCAAGCTTTTTTTAAAAAAATATTAAAGATATAGAGTACTTTCTTAATCTACTAAGGAAATATTTTACAAAACAAGAATAAACTTATTTATTTATAGGTCACAAATATAGAGAACTCCGTTATAAATTTCTATCCCAGAGGAAATCTATTATCAAAGTATCACAAAAATTATACTTTGTGAAAATTCTAACCTACTAAATTAGAACTCAATATTGTACTGTACCACACAAGCAGAATATAAACCACTAAATTTAATAGGCACAAGTACATGCTTGGTTTATTAATGAAGAAAGGAAAAAAAGCAAGTTTGTCTTCAATACACATGATAGTACCAACGTTGCTGAGATACAAACAAGGTCACTTCCAGAAGGGTTTCTTTGAAGAATTCAGAAAGTGACTTAACATAATAATGCAATGTTAAGGGAGTGAGTACCTAATACAGAATGACAAAATGAAAACGCTATTACCATTCCTGAAAGTACCATTTATATTTTCATTTAGGGTTTTTTTGTTTGTTTGTTTTGTTTTGTTTTGTTTTTGGAATGGGCAGGGGACACACAGGGAAAGAATGACACATGGAGAAAGGAAAAATTTAGCAACAAATTCAAACTGTATAGGAGAAAGCCGTTTCCCAAGTAATTCTGGTATCAGTCCTAGAGAACCTTTTAGTCACTCTGCCAAGGTGTTGATTGATACAAATGAGCAGCAGAAGAAAGACTGAGAGGCAGAGATAGGTAGTCACTGTTCATACTCAGCAAGCAAACACCTCCACCTCCTTCAATGGGTTGTAGTAACTCACACCTCCTTCAATGTGTTGTAGTAACTCACACCTCCTTCAATGGGTTGTAGTAACTCATACCTCCTTCAATGGGTTGTAGTAACTCATACCTCCTTCAATGGGTTGTAGTAACTCACACCTCTTTCAATGTGCTGTAGTAACTCACACCTCCTTCAATGGGTTGTAGTAACTCACACCTCCTTCAATGTGTTGTAGTAACTCACACCTCCTTCAATGGGTTGTAGTAACTCACACCTCCTTCAATGTGCTGTAGTAACTCACACCTCCTTCAATGGGTTGTAGTAACTCACACCTCCTTCAATGTGTTGTAGTAACTCACACCTCCTTCAATGGGTTGTAGTAACTCACACCTCTTTCAATGTGTTGTAGTAACTCACACCTCCTTCAATGTGCTGTAGTAACTCACACCTCCTTCAATGGGTTGTAGTAACTCACATCTCCTTCAATGTGTTGTAGTAACTCATGGATGGGACACATTTTCAAAATGTTCTCTCTAACAAGAGAAATCATAAGTTTCTCAAATGTAAAGAAAGTTTTATCTAAAGAGCTTTCTATATATTAATATGTCATTATCCTTCTGGATTCCTTTCTATAGATGGGAAATAATATTTTAAAAATAATATTAATATGATATATCACATCCATATCACAGAACTTCAAATCACATTATCAGAAAGCACAACAGATGACAGTAAAATTTAACTTGATATATCATTTAAACTTTTATTTCATTTTATGTAAATGGCTGTTTTATCTGAATGTATATATGTGTACTACAGGTATGCCTACTGCCCATGAAGAGGGTATTGTATCCCCTGGAACTAGAGTTACAGATAATTTTGTGGGTGCTGGAATCAAAGTTAGTGCTCTGGAAAAGTAATAATTGCTTCTAACCACTGTATAATTTCCCCAGGCTTTGATTTTTTTTTTTAAATTAGGAGTTGAGCATCTATTAGGATATAGACTACAACATAATTATAGGAAATACAGTATACAAAACATAATTACATAACCTAGTTTTTGGCTACATGAACCAATGCACCAGTTTATCTGAATGTTTTAACATTATTTATGATAAATGATGTTAATCAGTAACAATGTGTTTACAAAAAGATCAATGGAAATCACTAAACATTATGTATATTTATGCAATCAGAAGATAAGATAAACATTGTGTGTATTTTGCAAATCTGTCTTTCTGAGGAATAGTTTCAGTTTCATTGAAGCATCCTCACCCAAAGGCAGTCTGGGGAGAACATTTTCTGCTTCCTGTGTCACATTTTCCACATCTCACCAACCGTCTTCATTCTTCATAGTGCCATTGCCTTAGCTCCTGCAGCTGCTGGGCTGTAGAGCACTGACTACATCTGAATTCTCCTCATGAACAGAGTTCTGAGGAAAGGAAGGAAAGAAATACATAGTTTCCTTCCTTCAGGTGTCAGATCCCCACAGACACACCAGAGGATACCATCACTAGACTTTGGTACAACCTTTCAAAGTCTTTCTCACTTCTGATAATCTTCACAGAATTAAATTAATTGTGTGTGACATGTGCGTGTGCATGTGTGCACACACCTGTCACCTGTGTACACACACATGGAGGGGTGGAGATAGAGAGAAAGAGAGAGAGAGAGAGAGAGAGAGAGAGAGAGAGAGAGAGAGAGAGAGAGAGAATGCATTCTTGCCTTGACATGGCCATGGTATCTATATGGATTCCAGAACTCAGCCATTAGACATGTATGATAAGATCTTTTACCTGCTAAGTCACTTGCTGGTACCTAGACGAAGATTCTAAAGGGTCAGTTTATCACCTCTTCTACATTCAGAGTTGACAGATAGGTCCAGAAATGGGGAGCACTGGAATGGAATATATCAGTGATTCTAAATAACCCTCCTACAAATGCTTCAGTTATATTCTTAGAGGGTTAACATCTTACCACAGAACCTTGCAGCTCTGCCTCATTGTCATAGCACTAAGCCCTCCGCTTCTCGGGACTGGATCCCAGGTTCTATCTCACAACATGAAGACTAATTTGCTCAACCTCTTTTGATCACACATGAAATACTTTGTAGATCAAATGCTAAGCAGGTATTGGACATTTCAAAAGAGAATAGCAGACATTTTCATAACATTCCTTGTAATGGTTTGACTTGACCTCAAAACTGAACAAATGAATTTTCTTGGCTAGCTCAAACTGAATTGCTTCCAAACCTAACAGGTATGATTCTATTGTGTGAGACTCTTCTACCAGGTTGCTGCTCATACACTCTTCAGGAATAGATTGTTCATAGAGTTAAAATATTCAAAATAATCTACTTGACTCAAGGAACTACTCCCTGTGTCTAAGAGGACCAACATCATGGATTGTATTTTCCTCCTTGTAAACTTTCATTTACCTGAAAATGAGATAAAATTAAAAGTGAAAGAAAAAGAAGTCAAAAAATTTTAAATAGAGTCTTTGTCAAATGTTTAAGCAATTCCTTCATACCAGGCTATAAAGAAAACAGTCATTACCTGAAAGTATAACCCTATTAAATTATAGTTGTATTTCAAAATGATATACGAGTTTTGGTTTAAAAGGTCATTATAGCCTTTGCATTTGTTTGTTTTTTATCTCAGAACACAGCATATGGAGAGAGAGAAAATTAAACCTCGGTAAAACTGTCCCTTTCCTAGATTCCTGGGCATTGTGTTCTTTAGTGTTTGTCTTTGGATCTTTCCCAATCTAACAAGTCAGTGTTGCCATGTACCCTATTCAGCCTTATTTCTTAACTGTCAGCAGACCTGTAGACTTAAGAAATGTTATTTTTAAAAGTATTTGGGATGTGTGTGTGTGTGTGTGTGTGTGTGTGTGTGTGTGTGTGTGCGTGTGTGTGTGTGTGTGTGTGAGTGTGTGTGATTACATGTATGTTGAATGTCCACAGAGTACAGAAGGAGAGCAGAGAATCCCCTGGAGCTGAGGTTGCAGGCATCTGTGAGCATTCCTGCATGGGTGCTAGGATCTGGAGTCTAATCCTCATTGCCAGACACTAAGCTAACTGTGGAGCCATCTCTTCCGCCTCATGTAAGCTATTTTATTTGTAGAGTTTTCACTAATATTAATGCAGGCTTCCTGAAAATATCATGACTCCTTGTACATTTTATTTATCTCTTTCTTTCCATGGGTTCTGGTCAAATTAAGGAAGAAATCTTATTCTGAGACAAATGGAAATGGGCTCTGTAGAACAAGAAATGCTAACTATAAAATGTACTTGGAGATTTGCTGCCCACAGACATTGATTTACTGATGAAGAAACTGAAGTTAAAAGGATTCCATGTGTCATCCAAGATCATACAATGTCCCAGTGGCAAATGATAGCAGCACTGAGATAAACTTGATTTCCATTTGCCATTCTACAGATCAGTGGTTCTCAACCTTCCTAATGCTGTGACCCTTTAATATAGTTCTTCATGTTGTGTTGACTCCCAACAATAAAATTATTTTCATTACTACTTCATAACTGTAATTTTGTTCCTGTTATACATCATGATGTAAATGTATTATATGCAGGATATCTGATATGTGAAAAGGTCATTATAATTCCTAAAGAGGTCATGACCCACAGGTTGAAAAGCACTATTACAGACAGATATTTAATTTGCTTTTTGGTTAACAACACTGACATATATCTGAAGATTATAAAACATGTTGCAGGCTGGGCGTGGTGGAGCACGCCTTTAATCCCAACACTTGGGAGGCCAAGGCAGGCAGATTTCTGAATTCAAGGCCAGCCTGATCTACAAAGTGAGTTCCAGGACAGCCAGGGCTATACAGAGAAACCTTGTCTCAAAAAACAACAAAACAAAACAAAACAAAACAAAACAAAACAACAACAACAACAACAAGCCATGTTGCATACTTGGAAAGGTACACACCTACTCTTATCTATATGTACAGAGGTAATAAAATAAAGAGGATATATTCTAGATGCTTCTTGCTGACATAAAGATTTAATTTTTGAGTGTTAGATACTCAGTGTTGTTCAGGACATTTGTATGTTGAGTTTAAAGGCTCAAGTGTCTTTCTTTACATGACTCTATATGATAGACCTGCTTAGGCTTGTATGTCAGTTGTATTAGCAAAGTGTATTCTAGTTTTATTTCAAGACAGCTTAATGGCATATTATCTTTAAAACTATTGATTTTTAATAGTAAACAATCATGCTATAAAAATAGGGTAGCAGTGATTAATTTAATAAAACAAAATGAAAAAATATTGCCTTAGTGGGCTATCTTTCAAAAATTTGTCTACTACCTTTGAAAATACTGCTCAAGGGAAGTTTCTTCTTTAGATAATGGCATGGGTTTACTTCATTCTGCATAATGAATGACTTCTGTTGGCTCTTTATGAATTGATAATTTATGTAAAAATTACCAAATATATTTCTTAATGAATGCCATTTAAAATAGAAATATGCATAAAATGTTCAAATAAAGAAGACACACAGAGCGTAACAAAGGAATGTTCTTGTCACATTTGTGCGTGTTAGCTTCATGTCATCAAGGGAAGCAGGAATAATGAGACTTCCACAGCTCTGCAAGACAGGAAATCATAGGAGTTTTCACAAATTGGTTTCTTGTTTCTGAGAAGTTTCTTTACGTGTTTTCTTATAACATATTGTGCTGGGGTGACTGACTGATAGCTTGACCAGGGTACAGTCACTGTGTGAATAAAGGGACTTAAACAAATGGTGGTTTGTATAAGAAAAAGTAAGTTTATGGTCTTTCCAAAATGGACATAAAGTATAGAGAGTAATAACTAAAACATGGTTATCTTAAAAGAAGAAATGGAAAGAGAAAGAAAGGAAGAAAGGAAGAAAGAAAGAAAGAAAGAAAGAAAGAAAGAAAGAAAGAAAGAGAGAGAGAGAGAGAGAGAGAGGGAGAGAGGAGAGGAGAGGAGAGGAGGGGAGGGGAGGGGAGGAGGGGGAGGGGAGGGGAGGAGAGGAGAGGAGAGAAGAAAAAAAGAAAAGCTATGACCAAAATAACAGAATGTAAAGCAATCTATGTATCACTTCCCAGGAATTGTGAAGAGGAAATGAAGAGCTCGCAGGTCCTTCTATAGAAGTGCACATCAAGGTTACAGGTAGGACATAAAATTTCTGAAGCCAGGGCTGGTTGATACTTGATCTCTACATAGATGTGATTAGAGGTAGAAGGAAAAAAAGATGCACACTGATTTTTTAGGCTGTTTTTGCATTGTGGTCCTTTGCCTCATTCCTCACTGGGGCCTAGATTACTTGCAAGTCTAATGACAATGTTAACAGATAAATATTATATGAAAAAATTAGAAATGAGAGGATGATGATGAGTTTTGGCATGGACACACACTGATGCATTAAAGAAAGGATGGTGGTAAGTTGTACCATGAATACTCACTGACACATTAAAGAAGAATATCTTTAAAAACTCAGGAAGAAAAAAATATTTGTCATTTATGCAAAAGAAGCAAATGACAAGTGGCAACTCAATTTGCAATAAGTAACACATTAATTGGCCATCCAGAAATACAAAGAGGAAGAATAAAACAACTAGACTTCTACCTAAAGATGGGGACTATGGACCTACTGTGTGCATGCCTTAAGTTCAATTTCGTGCATGGCAAACATAATAAAGCAAGAAAGAAAACAAACAAAAAAGTTAATGGCAGCAAGATGGTTCAGTAGTTGTAAGTACTTTCCATCAAACTTCATTTGAATTTGATTCCTGGGACAGACATGATACAAACAGAGATACAGTCCCCATAGGCTGTCTTCTGACTGCTTTAGTGTGCTCTGTCTCCCAGACATGCCCCCAAATAAATTAAATTAAGTTAAAAAATAAAATTAGGGAGCAAGTCGGGGAGCCATCTCTGGTCCCAGATCCCTCAGAGACTAGTCTGCACAGGTGAGAGTGAGGATTACAGAAGCAACACAGCTTCTGGGACAGGCAGAAGTGAAACAGCTTCTGGGACAGGCCCTGTTTTGGGCCTATATCTTCAGCCAGGAGACAAGTCTAAACGCCAGATATCTGTGTACCTTCCCTGCAAGAGGAGAGCTTGCCTGCAGGAAGTACTCTGACCACTGAAACTCAGGAGAGAGCTAGACTCCCAGGTCTGCTGACAGAGGCTAACAGAATCACAGGAGGAACAAGCTCCAACCAGAGACAACTTAACAACTAACTCCAGAGATTACCTGATGGCGAAAGGCAAATGAAAGAATCTTACTAACAGAAACCAAGACCCCTCACCATCATCAGAACCCAGCACTCCCACCTCAGTCAGCCCTGGATACCCCAACACACCCAAAACACAAGACTCAGATTTAAAATCATATGTCATGATGCTGGTAGAGGATATCAAGACAGGCTTTAATAACTCACTTAAAGAAATACAGGAGAATACTGCTAAAGAGGTAGAAGTCCTTAAAGACATCCAGGGAAACACAATTAAATAGGCGATAGAATTGAACAAAACCATCCAAGATCTAAAAAGGGAAGTAGAAACAATAAAGAAAACCCAAAGTGAGACAACACTGGAGATAGAAGCCCTAGGAAAGAAATCTGAAACCATAGATGCGGGCATCAGGAACAGAATACAAGAGATGGAAGAGAAAATCTCAGGTGCAGAAGGTGCCCATAGAGAACGTGGATACAACAATCAAGAAAAATGCAAAATGCATAAAGATCCTAACTCAAAACATCCAGGAAATCCAAGATACAATGGGAAAACCAAACCTGCAGATAACAGGAGTAGATGAGAATGAAGATTTTCAACTTAAAGGGCCAGCAAATATCTTCAACAAAATTATAGAAGAAAACTTTCCATACCTAAAGAAAGAGATGCCCACGCACATACAAGAAGCCTACAGAACTTCAAATAGACTGGACCAAAAAAGAAATTCCTCCCGACACATAATAATCAGAATAACAAATGCACTAAATAAAGGTAGAATATTAAAAGCAGTAAGGGAGAAACATCAAGTAACATATAAAGGCAGGCCTATTAGAATTACACCAGAATTCTCACCAAAGGCTATGAAAGCCAAAAGATTCTAGACAGATGTTATACAGACACTAAGAGAACACAAATGCCAACCCAGGCTACTATGCCCAACAAAACTCTCAATTACCATAGATGGAGAAACCAAAGTATTCCATGACAAAACCAAATTCACACAATATCTTTCCACAAATTAAGGCCTTCAAAGGAAAATAAAGGGAAAACACCAACACAAGGACCGAAACTACACCCTAGAAAAAGCAAGAAAGTAATCCTTCAACAAACCTAAAAGAAGACAGCCACAAGAACAGAATCCCAACTTTAACAACAAAAATAACAGGAAACAATGATTACTTTTCTTTAATTTCTCTTAACATCAATGGACTCAATTCTCCAATAAAAAGACATAGACTAATAGACTGGCTACACAAATAGGACCCAAACTTTTGTTGCTTACAGAAAACCCACCTCAGGGAAAAGGACAGACACTACCTCAGAGTGAAAGGCTGGAAAACAATTTTCCAAGCAGGTAACAGCAGATGCTGGCGAGGATGTTGAGAAAGAGGTATACTCCTCTGTTGCTGGTGGGATTGCAAGCTGGCACAACCACTCTGGAAATCAGTCTGGAGTTTCCTCAGTAATTTGGACATAGTACTATCATAAGATCTAGCACTACCTCTCCTGGCCATATACCCAGAAGACGTTCTGACTGATAATAAGAACACATGCTCCACTACGTTCATAGCAGCCCTATTTATAATAGCCAGAAGCTGGAAAGAACCCTGATGTCCCTCAACAGAGGAATGTATACAGAAAATGTGATACATTTACACAATGGAATACTACTCAGCTATTAAAAATAATGAATTTATGAAATTCTTGGGGAAATGGATGTATCTGGAGGATATCATCCTTAGTGAGGTAACCCAATCACAAAAGAAGTCATGTGATATGCACTCACTAATAAGTGGTTATTACCCCAGAAACCTAGAATACCCAAGATACAACTTCCAAAACACATGAAAATCAAGAAGGAAGACCAAAGTGTGGATACTTCATTTCTCAATAGAATAGGCAATAAAATTTCCATGGAAGGAGTTGCAGATACAAAGTTTGGAACTAAGACAAAATGATAGACCATGCACAGACTGCCCCACCCAGGGGTCCATCCCATAATCAGCCACCAAACACAGACACTATTGCATATGCCAGCAAGATTTTGCTGAAAGAACCCTGATATGGCTGTCTCCTGTGAGGCTATGCCAGTGCCTGGCAAATAAAGAAATGGATGCTCACAGTCATCTATGGGATGGAACACAGGGCCCCCAATAGGAGCTAGAGAAAGTACCCAAGAGCTGAAGGGGTCTGCATCCCTATAGGTGGAACAACAATATGAACTAACCAGTATCCCCTAGATCTCGTGTCTCTTGCTGCACATGTATCAGAAAATGGCATAGTCGGCCATCATTGGGAAGAGAAGCCCCTTGGTCTACCAAACTTTATATACCCCAGTACAGGGGAACGCCAGGGCCAAGAAGTGAGAGTGAGTGGGTAGGGGAGCAGGGCAGGAGGAGGGTATAGGGGACCTTTGGATAGCATTTGAAATGGAAATGAAGAAAACATCTAATAAAAAATAAATCAGGAGAACCTGACAGCTTCTGGAACAGGCGGAAGCACAGAGGCGCTGAGGCAGCACCCTGTGTGGGCCGGGGACAGCCGGCCACCTTCCGGACCAGAGGACAGGTGCCCGCCCGGCTGGGGAGGCGGCCTAAGCCACAGCAGCAGCGGTCGCCATCTTGGTCCTGGACCCGCCGAACTTAGGAAATTAGTCTGAACAGGTGAGAGTCTGTACCACCTGGGAACTGCCAAAGCAACACAGTGTCTGAGAAAGGTCCTGTTTTGGGCCTTCTTCTTCGGCCAGGAGGAGGTCCAAATACAAGATATCTGCGCACCTTCCCTGTAAGAGAGCTTGCCAGCAGAGAGTGCTCTGAGCACTGAAACTCAGAGGAGAGAATCTGTCTCCCAGGTCTGCTGATAGACGGTAACAGAATCACCAGAAGAACAATCTCTAAACAGAGTCAACTATAACTACTAACTCCAGAGATTACCAGATGGCGAAAGGTAAACGGAGGAATCTGACTAACAGGAACCAAGACCACTCACCATCACCAGAACCCAGCACACCCACTTCGCCCAGTCCAGGGAACCCCAACACACCTGAGAACCTAGACCTAGATTTAAAAGCATATCTCATGATGATGGTAGAGGACATCAAGAAGGACTTTAATAAATCACTTAAAGAAATACAGGAGAACACTGCTAAAGAGTTACAAGTCCTTAAAGAAAAACAGGAAAACACAATCAAACAGGTAGAAGTCCTTACAGAAAAAGAGGAAAAAACATACAAACAGGTGATGGAAATGAACAAAACCATACTAGACCTAAAAAGGGAAGTAGACACAATAAAGAAAACTCAAAGCGAGGCAACACTAGAGATAGAAACCCTAGGAAAGAAATCTGGAACCATAGATTTGAGCATCAGCAACAGAATACAAGAGATGGAAGAGAGAATCTCAGGTGCAGAAGATTCCATAGAGAACATCGGCACAACAATCAAAGAAAATGGAAAATGCAAAAAGATCCTAACTCAAAATATCCAGGAAATCCAGGACACAATGAGAAGACCAAACCTACGGATAATAGGAGTGGATGAGAATGAAGATTTTCAACTCAAAGGTCCAGCAAACATCTTCAACAAAATTATTGAAGAAAACTTCCCAAATCTAAAGAATGAGATGCATATGAACATACAAGAAGCCTACAGAACTCCAAATAGACTGGACCAGAAAAGAAATTCCTCCCGACACATAATAATCAGAACATCAAATGCACTAAATAAAGATAGAATACTAAAAGCAGTAAGGGAAAAAGGTCAAGTAACATATAAAGGCAAGCCTATCAGAATTACACCAGATTTTTCACCAGAGACTATGAAAGCCAGAAGAGCCTGGACAGATGTTATACAGACACTAAGAGAACACAAACTGCAGCCCAGGCTACTATACCCAGCCAAACTCTCAATTATCATAGAGGGAGAAACCAAAGTATTCCACGACAAAACCAAATTCACGCATTATCTCTCCACGAATCCAGCCCTTCAAAGGATAATAACAGAAAAAAACCAATACAAGAACGGGAACAACGCCCTAGAAAAAACAAGAAGGTAATCCCTCAACAAACCTAAAAGAAGACAGCCACAAGAACAGAATGCCACCTTTAACAACTAAAATAACAGGAAGCAACAATTACTTTTCCTTAATATCTCTTAACATCAATGGTCTCAACTCGCCAATAAAAAGACATAGACTAACAAACTGGCTACACAAACAAGACCCAACATTGTGCTGCTTACAGGAAACTCATCTCAGAGAAAAAGATAGACACTACCTCAGAATGAAAGGCTGGAAAACAATTTTCCAAGCAAATGGTATGAAGAAACAAGCAGGAGTAGCCATCCTAATATCTGATAAGATTGACTTCCAACCCAAAGTCATCAAAAAAGACAAGGAGGGACACTTCATTCTCATCAAAGGTAAAATCCTCCAAGAGGAACTCTCAATTCTGAATATCTATGCTCCAAATACAAGAGCAGCCACATTCACTAAAGAAACTTTAGTAAAGCTCAAAGCACACATTGCGCCTCACACAATAATAGTGGGAGACTTCAACACACCACTTTCACCAATGGACAGATCATGGAAACAGAAACTAAACAGGGACACACTGAAACTAACAGAAGTGATGAAACAAATGGATCTGACAGATATCTACAGAACATTTTACCCTAAAACAAAAGAATATACCTTCTTCTCAGCACCTCATGGTACCTTCTCCAAAATTGACCACATAATAGGTCACAAATCAGGCCTCAACAGATTCAAAAATATTGAAATTGCCCCATGTATCCTATCAGATCACCATGCACTAAGGCTGATCTTCAATAACAAAATAAATAACAGAAAGCCAACATTCACATGGAAACTGAACAACACTCTTCTCAATGATACCTTGGTCAAGGAAGGGATAAAGAAAGAAATTAAAGACTTTTTAGAGTTTAATGAAAATGAAGCCACAACGTACCCAAACCTTTGGGACACAATGAAAGCATTTCTAAGAGGGAAACTCATAGCTATGAGTGCCTTCAAGAAAAAACGGGAGAGAGCACATACTAGCAGCTTGACAACACATCTAAAAGCTCTAGAAAAAAAGGAAGCAAATTCACCCAAGAGGAGTAGACGGCAGGAAATAATCAAACTCAGGGGTGAAATCAACCAAGTGGAAACAAGAAGAACTATTCAAAGAATTAACCAAACGAGGAGTTGGTTCTTTGAGAAAATCAACAAGATAGATAAACCCTTAGCTAGACTCACTAAAGGGCACAGGGACAAAATCCTAATTAACAAAATCAGAAATGAAAAGGGAGACATAACAACAGATCCTGAAGAAATCCAAAACACCATCAGATCCTTCTACAAAAGGCTATACTCAACAAAACTGGAAAACCTGGACGAAATGGACAAATTTCTGGACAGATACCAGGTACCAAAGTTGAATCAGGATCAAGTTGACCTTCTAAACAGTCCCATATCCCCTAAAGAAATAGAAGCAGTTATTAATAGTCTCCCAGCCAAAAAAAGCCCAGGACCAGACGGGTTTAGTGCAGAGTTCTATCAGACCTTCAAAGAAGATCTAACTCCAGTTCTGCACAAACTTTTTCACAAGATAGAAGTAGAAGGTATTCTACCCAACTCATTTTATGAAGCCACTATTACTCTGATACCTAAACCACAGAAAGATCCAACAAAGATAGAGAACTTCAGACCAATTTCTCTTATGAACATCGATGCAAAAATCCTTAATAAAATTCTCGCTAACCGAATCCAAGAACACATTAAAGCAATCATCCATCCTGACCAAGTAGGTTTTATTCCAGGGATGCAGGGATGGTTTAATATACGAAAATCCATCAATGTAATCCATTATATAAACAAACTCAAAGACAAAAACCACATGATCATCTCGTTAGATGCAGAAAAAGCATTTGACAAGATCCAACACCCATTCATGATAAAAGTTCTGGAAAGATCAGGAATTCAAGGCCAATACCTAAACATGATAAAAGCAATCTACAGCAAACCAGTAGCCAACATCAAAGTAAATGGAGAGAAGCTGGAAGCAATCCCACTAAAATCAGGGACTAGACAAGGCTGCCCACTTTCTCCCTACCTTTTCAACATAGTACTTGAAGTATTAGCCAGAGCAATTCGACAACAAAAGGAGATCAAGGGGATACAAATTGGAAAAGAGGAAGTCAAAATATCACTTTTTGCAGATGATATGATAGTATATATAAGTGACCCTAAAAATTCCAACAGAGAACTCCTAAACCTGATAAACAGCTTCGGTGAAGTAGCTGGATATAAAATTAACTCAAACAAGTCAATGGCCTTTCTCTACACAAAGAATAAACAGGCTGAGAAAGAAATTAGGGAAACAACACCCTTCTCAATAGCCACAAATAATATAAAATATCTCGGCGTGACTCTAACGAAGGAAGTGAAAGATCTGTATGATAAAAACTTCAAGTCCCTGAAGAAAGAAATTAAAGAAGATCTCAGAAGATGGAAAGATCTCCCATGCTCATGGATTGGCAGGACCAACATTGTAAAAATGGCTATCTTGCCAAAAGCAATCTACAGATTCAATGCAATCCCCATTAAAATTCCAACTCAATTCTTCAACGAATTAGAAGGAGCAATTTGCAAATTCATCTGGAATAACAAAAAACCGAGGATAGCAAAAACTCTTCTCAAGGATAAAAGAACCTCTGGTGGAATCACCATGCCTGACCTAAAGCTTTACTACAGAGCAATTGTGATAAAAACTGCATGGTACTGGTATAGAGACAGACAAGTGGACCAATGGAATAGAATTGAAGACCCAGAAATGAACCCACACACCTATGGTCACTTGATCTTCGACAAGGGAGCCAAAACCATCCAGTGGAAGAAAGACAGCATTTTCAACAATTGGTGCTGGCACAACTGGTTGTTATCATGTAGAAGAATGCGAATCGATCCATACTTATCTCCTTGTACTAAGGTCAAATCTAAGTGGATCAAGGAACTTCACATAAAACCAGAGACACTGAAACTTATAGAGGAGAAAGTGGGGAAAAGCCTTGAAGATATGGGCACAGGGGAAAAATTCCTGAACAGAACAGCAATGGCTTGTGCTGTAAGATCGAGAATTGACAAATGGGACCTAATGAAACTCCAAAGTTTCTGCAAGGCAAAAGACACTGTCTATAAGACAAAAAGACCATCAACAGACTGGGAAAGGATCTTTACCTATCCTAAATCAGATAGGGGACTAATATCCAACATATATAAAGAACTCAAGAAGGTGGACCTCAGAAAATCAAATAACCCCCTTAAAAAATGGGGCTCAGAACTGAACAAAGAATTCTCACCTGAGGAATACCGAATGGCAGAGAAGCACCTGAAAAAATGTTCAACATCCTTAATCATCAGGGAAATGCAAATCAAAACAACCCTGAGATTCCACCTCACACCAGTGAGAATGGCTAAGATCAAAAATTCAGGTGACAGCAGATGCTGGCGAGGATGTGGAGAAAGAGGAACACTCCTCCATTGTTGGTGGGATTGCAGGCTTGTACAACCACTCTGGAAATCAGTCTGGCGGTTCCTCAGAAAATTGGACATAGTACTACCGGAGGATCCAGCAATACCTCTCCTGGGCATATATCCAGAAGAAGCCCCAACTGGTAAGAAGGACACATGCTCCACTATGTTCATAGCAGCCTTATTTATAATAGCCAGAAACTGGAAAGAACCCAGATGCCCCTCAACAGAGGAATGGATACAGAAAATGTGGTACATCTACACAATGGAGTACTACTCAGCTATTAAAAAGAATGAATTTATGAAATTCCTAGCCAAATGGATGGACCTGGAGAGCATCATCCTGAGTGAGGTAACACAATCACAAAGGAACTCACACAATATGTACTCACTGATAAGTGGATACTAGCCCAAAACCTAGGATACCCACGATATAAGATACAATTTCCTAAACACATGAAACTCAAGAAAAATGAAGACTGAAGTGTGGACACTATGCCCCTCCTTAGAAGTGGGAACAAAACACCCATGGAAGGAGTTACAGAAACAAAGTTTGGAGCTGAGATGAAAGGATGGACCATGTAGAGACTGCCATATCCAGGGATCCACCCCATAATCAGCATCCAAACGCTGACACCATTGCATATACTAGCAAGATTTTATCGAAAGGACCCAGATGTAGCTGTCTCTTGTGAGACTATGCCGGGGCCTAGCAAACACAGAAGTGGATGCTCACAGTCAGCTAATGGATGGATCACAGGGCTCCCAATGGAGGAGCTAGAGAAAGTACCCAAGGAGCTAAAGGGATCTTCAACCCTATAGGTGGAACAACATTATGAACTAACCAGTACCCCTGAGCTCTTGACTCTAGCTGCATATGTATCAAAAGATGGCCTAGTCGGCCATCACTGGAAAGAGAGGCCCATTGGACACGCAGACTTTGTGTGCCCCGGTACAGGGGAACGCCAGGGCCAAAGGGGGGGAGTGGGTGGGTAGGGGAGTGGGGGTGGGTGGGTAAGGGGGACTTTTGGTATAGCATTGGAAATGTAAATGAGCTAAATACCTAATAAAAAATGGAAAAAAAAAAAAATAAAAAACACTAATAAGACTTGGGAGCTGTTTCAAAGGGAGTAGACACACACCATGCCTAGTAATATGATTTTACTATCCATTAAAAAAATCCTTTTATTTGAATTTCACAAAAAACCAGACAGCTATATTTTCATTGTATTTTTCACGGAGCTAGAATGCTCACAGACCAACATTGATAATTTGGCGTCCTTCCCCTTTGCATCTAAACCCCCCAGTGTTCAGTGTTTACATACGTGTATGGGTGTGCACATGGTGTGTGCACACACGTGTGTGGGTATGGTGACCAGAGGAGTATGACAGGTGTCCTGCTCGGTCACTTTCTACCTTATCCTCTTAAGACGGTGTCTCTCACTAAACCCAGCACTAGGTTGGTGGCCAACAAACCCCAGAGGTTCTCCTGTCTCTGCCCCACCCCACCCCCCAAAAAAAAAAAATAAATCAATAAAGAAAAAAATTAAAAATTAAAAACTCAAAAGAAGAGTTTCATATTTTGTATTTTTTAATCTATGCACTAAATATATAATATGATAGGTAAATTAGGAGAGAAGAAAGGTCCTCAGCAACTATTTTAATTGTTTAGTAACCCCTTATCTAGTAAAGATGATAAAAACATTAATTAAGATACATTATCAAGCCAGGCAGTGGTGGTGCACGCCTTTAATCCCAGCACTTAGAAGGCAGAGGCAGGTTAACTTCTGAGTTTGAGGCCAGACTGGTTTCCAGAGTGAGTTCCAGGACAGCCAGGGCTACACAGAGAAACTCTGTCTCAAAAAAAAAAAACAGTAGATATATAAATAGATAGACAGATAGACAGATAGACAGATAGACAGACAGACAGACAGACAGACAGACAGACAGACAGATAGATGAAATCAAAAGCAATTTATTGTCAAAGGCACACACAATGCGCTGTGAAACACAGAATGGGTATGAAATCCTAAGCTATTTTTCTTTATTGCAATTTTACAAGGACCTGTGCCAACCCTGACATCTGGATTAATTTTCAGTAGCAACTTACACTCAACTGAAAGAAACAGAAGTGGATAAAGTAAGGTAAGTTGTTCCCAAAGCTGCCAAAAGTTAATAATTCCAAATATTCCTATTTAAGAGAAGTTATTCTCTAGTTATATGGAAATTTTCAGAATGACAGAAGAAAATCATGAGCCATTTAAATTTTAATTTAATTATTTTTAACTCTGGCTAGTCAATTAAGGTACTGGCTTTCCCATCAAGCAACTATCTGTTGCTTTTAGAAGCTGTTTTTAAATGTTCTGTTATTTTTGATACTCTAATATAATTACATAATGCCTCCCTTTCCTTTCCTCCTTGAAGATGCTTCCAGGAGGACCTTGTTCTTTCTAAATTCTGTGATCTCTCTTTCATTAATCATTGTTAGTGAGTGATGTTGTTATTGAGTTACAAACCAAATGATGACATAGATAGTCCAAGACATATACTTGAAAGACACTGGTCAAGGTAGTCCACAGCCCAAGAAAGAAATAACAAGTTGACTATCTGGGTACTGAGAGAGAATGAGAAAATATGTTAGACATTAAACTGGGACTGACAACCACTGTGTTTAACAGTCAGAAGGTCTCTGTAGGGCCCTGCTATAGAGTGTTAGTAATTAGTAAAATTATAAAATCAGTAAGGGAGTTAGTGACATTATTGCTTTGCCCTTCTCCTTGTGAAGAGGAAAAAAACTCAAAAAAAAAAAAAAAACCCTCAATAAATAAATAAATAAATAAATAAACCCAAGTTTGCTAAGGGCTATCAAGCAATATATGCAGAAATCTGACCCAGGTTTTTTAGTTGTTTAGCTCAATTACTCAAGCCAATCCTTTCCAAAGAGTACCTCACAGATTACAAACTTTGCATATTGAATTTCTAACACATATTTGGTATATAAAATTGTATATATGATTTATGGAACAAGTTAAAATCCAGTTTTGACATTAACTGTTAAGAAAAGAAAAGTGAATATAAAAAATATTAGACCATTTTTTTATGGTAATCTCTGTACAGATAGTGATGGTTTGAAATTTGAAAATACATATTGACACATTTTCCTTTTCAAGACTGGGAACCAAAATAAACCATAATCTAATCAAAACATGTTTCCCCCAAGAAGTATTTGTGTGTGTGGCTCATTTATCACTCTAGATCAGGATAATTATGTGGGAGACCACTGGCGAAGACAGGCTGCTGTTTCATCCTTAGCCCTATAATTATTACTTGGCTTAATTTCCTGAAGTTTTAGATGAGGAGCTAATTTCCTTTATTTTTTCTGAATATTAATGAGATTGTCATTTGCTTATGTTTAATTATTATTAAAAGTAATAGCTGCTTGAGCATGACTATATAATCTAGCTTTGATCAAATCACCCATCATCATTAGTAAGATAAAATTTTAAATAGGATATATTTATCCACAATTTTGTATGGTTCAAACAAGGAAACTAGTCTTACTTTTTGTACCTTTAAAGTACTCATATTGTTGTGTAAAATGGACCTATCCTGTTTTGCCACCAATGGACTTATAGTTCATGGAATAATTCTCAAGAGGCATTGGCTTTAAATATAAAATTAAACCAACAAGAGATGAGGGGAAGTGTCAGAAGCTTTACACTGGAAACTTTATATGATTCCTTAGGTGTGGGAAATAGAGAAATATGTGATGTATAAGCAGAAAATCTATTATGATTTAGTGTTAGATTTACAAAAGAGAAATATAGTGGTCCTCAGTCATGAGCACTGAAAGAATTTACTCATGAGATCAGAATAGAAAAGGGGAAGTTTATTGAGTCCACAGTAAGGGTGCAGCAGACAGAGTAGCAGTAGAAGAACTGCATACCATCAGTGGGTTATGGCTCGATTTATAAGGAAAAAAATTCTTGGTCAGGGTTCTACTATAAAATGAAAGACTGTATCATGGCACTCCTGAAATACCGATGTTTGACTGGTCAGGATGAGAGCTTAGGATATTTGACATGATAGCATGCCTAATTTTAATTGATTGTTTCAGATGGTAGGATGAGACCATCCAGAAATCATTACCATGCATAGAACCTCAGACTTCTTTATTCCCCCATATTCTCCATAACAAAGGACAAGTAAGGCCAAATCTTAAAAATTAAGGCAAATGTCTCTTCTTCTAGAAGTTCTTAAGGCTCAAAGAGGCAATATCCTTGTCCCTATCTGTTATCCTGCCATGGGACAGCATCAAACAATGAAGAAAGAGATGTTGATTAAGAATGACTGCATATGAGCCAGGCATTGGTGGCAGATGCCTTTAATCCCAGCACTCAGGAGGCAGAGGCAGGTGGATTTCTGAGTTCGAGGCCAGCCTGGTCTACAGAGTGAGTTCCAGGGCAGCCAGGACTACACAGAAAAACCATGTCTTGAAAACACAACAACAACAAAAACAAAACAAAACAAAACAAAAAAAGAATGACTGCATAAGAAGATCACATGCCCCAGTACAGGGGAATGCCAGGGCTAGGAAGCAGGAGTGGGTGGGTTGGGGAGCAGGGGCGGGGGGAGGGTATAGGGAGCTTTGGGAATAGCATTTGAAATGTAAATGAAGAAAATATCTAATAAAAAATATATTTAAAAAAAGAATGACGGCATAGAAACACCTGAAAGCCAGTTCTATAGACCTATGGGTCATGAATTGTTTCATAGTACTGTCTGGAATCCATACTGAAGCATCATTTAGACCTGGAAATGTTGGGTCCTGAAAGTCCTGGTAGGAGGTTTTCAGGAGTTACAGTTCCAAAGACAGCAGATTTGTTGAAGTGTTTTTCTCCTTATTCTCTATTCTCCTCTGTCTCTCTCTGTCTCTGTCTCTCTCTGTCTCTGTCTCTCTCTGTCTCTCTGTCTCTGTCTCTCTCTCTGTCTCTCTCTCTCTCTCTCTCTCTCCATCCATCCTCCCTCTCTCATTTTCTCTCTTTCATTTTCAATCTTCCTCCTTCCTTTCCTCCTATCTCTGTCTCCGAATCTATTTTTATCTCCCTCAAATTCTACCAGACTGTGTGGATTCAGTCTTTTTTTACTATGTCCCAAACTGTTTCTAACTTGTTTGCATAGATACCAAGTATCTGCTCTCTAGAAACAGACATCAGTTAGTCATCATGACACTAATAAATCAACTTGGTCCAGTAGGACCTAACAGCATTTGAGATGTAGTCACAACCAACTGCTGGGGATAATGAGCAAGAATGCAAGGACAGAACCAGCTATCCCTGTACCACACTTTCATTAACAATCTGACAAATAAAAGAACTAATTTGAATCACTTTGGGCTAGCTAAGTAAAATATAGAAGTTAGAACTGATTGATTGACAGGAACAACTTAGATGTCTGGTGTAATATAAACTGCAGTGTCTATTTATTTGACAAGACATTATGTCATAGAAAATGAAAAGACCTTCATAGTTGGGCAGGTGTTAAATGTGATCAGAAAACTTGACCACAGAGCCTTTGGACTTTCTTGGAGTTTCAAAAGTAATTGAAAGAAAAAATAAGAAACTAGTATTGCCCTGATGAGGGACTGCATAGGCTATCCCTGTGGCCCAACTGATGGAGGTTTCTGTTTTCAATTAAGGATAAGATTGAATAATATCTAAATGTTCTCCGCATTATAGATACTCAGTAGCATGTTTTGTGAGCATTTGTTTAGGGAATTGGCATTTTTTAAGTCTTACTATAGTGGTGGGACAAGGTGAATTTCACTAGAGGTGACATTTTTACTTCAGTAGTCTGTTATCTTGGGGTGAGTAGGACAGAATACATTTAGGCTGTCCTAGACTTGTTAACTTGTGTATTCATGGAGACAGCATTTTAGAGTCAGAGTGTATTACAGAGTGTTAGACAGACTACTTATCTAGAAGAGAAAACATTTCTGTGTTCTCTGCCTTAATATACACATTGGATCTTGAAGGTCAAGATTAACATGGATAACAACTGGGTTACAAAGGGAGATGTGGTTGGGAGCTGTTCTTGGACAGTCATATTTTAAAAGTTATTGTTATTTCGAAGGGATTACTAGGGCTATTTCATTTTATCAGCATTAAAGAATCTCTTTTTAGCGAGGGTATGAGTTGGTGTTGTCATATCCATTTAAAAGGTGTAGCTACATGTTACTATTCCTGTCACTTGGGAAGAAGTGACAGACAACACCAATAGCCACTTGCTTAAGAAAAGTTTTAGATTTTTAGGAATTTATAAGATAACTTTTTTCAATAGTAGTAGTAGTAGTAGTATTTAATCTTTTTTTACAGTACAGTCATTATCCTCCTCTCAGTCTGCCCTCTGACATTTCCTCATCCCATTCTTCCTTCCCATCTCCAAAAGGATGTCCCCAAACCCCACCCTACCAGTCCTCCCCACTCCCTGGGGCCTTAAGTCTTTTGAGGGATAGGTATGTCTTCTCTCACTGAAGCCAGACCAGGTGGTCCTCTGCTATATGTGTCAGGGACCTTAGATTCTTATAAAATTATACTAATTTATAATTTTAAGGAATTTATACTTCTTGAGTAACAAGAAGTCAGAGAAGTATGGGTGTTGTGAGGTTTGGTGCTGCAGACCCTCTGGGCCCCTTTATCTGCATGGAATTGGTCTCTAGTCACGGGTGGGCAAAGCGTCGGATGAATTGACAGACAGATGCACACAGGAGAGGTTGTGTAGAATCTGAATGTGATTTGTCAAGTCGAGCATCAAACTTTTTATACAGAAGACAATAAGGAAGTTGGGTGACATACCGGCAAGGTACAAAGAGGTTACTGGATTCTTACATAAAACAGAGGAATGCAAACACAGAAGGTCTAACAGGAACCACCTGGGATAGAATTCATTGTTAACAACTGGGATCAACAAGGGCTCTACCTAAGATTCACTTAATCTTAGAAGCCAGGGTCAAGGGCTTCATGCCCTTGCCATAGTTCCTATTTTAGTCTATTGTATAGTCCACCTTCCCCTTAGGCCATTGTAAATACGTGTGTATGGGTGTAACTCAGCTATAGTTCTAAGTATGTATTTTGGTTTCTCCTTTGGTCTGAAACTTCCTTCTTCCTTGGTGATGGTAAATTCCTGTGTAGGGGAGTGACTTTGCTTTTATTCAAAGTGATAGTGTAGTACCAGAGGCTATTCTGAATGTCACTGAATAGCAACATTCTTCCTGAATTTCAAGCCCATGGTCTTGCTCAAGGACGTTCTAGGACTGTTGGAACACTGTCAAAGGCTTTAGCTATGTCAGAATTCAATCTTAAAAGGCACTTATAATAGGATAATACTAAAAGAGAGCACGTGGATCTATGCACTAGGCTAACTCGGGAATGGAAAATTAATGTATGGGTTAGGGAGAACACCAGACTCCAAGAGTGAGTTTCCATGAAACTCTTCTGCCTCGTGAATAGCTTCCAAGCCTCAGCCTGTCAAGCTGACTCGACCGGAGTGCGTGGCATTTCTCCCTTTCTTTTTTTATTTTTTAGCCAAAGTTCTAGGATGTCTCCCCTTGCCGTAGCTACAGACCTCAGGAGCACTCTAAAGATGAGTGGAAAACAATGTCCAAAATAATAACAAGTAGGATTATATATTGAACCCAACCTAGGGGGTTCAATGCACTTAGGTTGTTTTTTTAATCTCTAGACAATTTATCAATGTTCTAAGTGTCTAAATGACTTTTACTAATATCTGAAATTTTTGCCTTTAACTGTTCCAAGTCATGAGAAATATTAGTATCTCTCCATACTCCCTGTAAATGAGCTTTAGTCTTTTCCCAATCAATGGTTGTATTATAAGGTAAGGGGGTAACACAAATGTATTGGAAAGAAGCATGACATTTAGTAGCTAACCTGGTCTTAATATTAGCAATATCTTGCCCTATTGCCAGCACTACTTCTTTTAGGGCGTTAACCTTCTCTTCTAATTTTTTATCTATAATATGTAGATCTGACAAGGCTACAGAAATGTTTTTATGCATATCATTAACAAAATGAGCGGTATGCAGTTGCTGAACTAAGGCTGTGGTAGATAATGCAAAAGAAGTTAAAATTGCAACTAAGGCAGTAATTCTTAAAATCAGTGCTGCTACAAATATCTTAGGTCTAATAATGTATGGGTTAGAGAGAACACCAGACTCCAGGAGTGAGTTTCCGTGAAACTCTTCTGCCTCGTGAGTAGCTTCCAAGCCTCAGCCTGTCAAGCTGACTCGACCAGAGGGCGTGGCAGTTTGGAGTTAGCCCAATGAGTAAAAGAGTTGTTAGACACAATGTGGGGACATAGCACTGTTAGAAAAATGATCACACAGACAACCAAGATCCAGATCCACTTTTATTGTAAGGAGAGACATAATGGCATATTTTATGGAAGTTCCAGGAACTGCATTACTTCATCCCAAGTGAAATCCATAAGATCACCCTGGAGAAAGAGATCAAGAATGAAATCTCTAAGTTGGGAACTGGTGATCTCTTGGGTGTTAGAAGGGAAATATGCGGGGAGATTTCGAAGGATAATATCAAAAAAGTGGTGAGCATGTCGGATAGGGCTTGATGTCGCATTCATGAGTTTATGTATTAGTAACTGGTCTTCTTGAACAACAGATGTAGACTAATGCAGACTGGTTGATCTTGCACTGGTGGAGGAGAGATGGATGCAGGGAGAAAATCTCTGAGTCGTCACTCAAGGGAGTCAGAGAACTTGGTGAAAGTTGGTTCAGAAGATCTTCAGGAGCCTCTCACCCTGTGAAAGAACCTTGAGACATTACTCAGTCCCATCTGTTATGGAGATTTCTATCTTAATGAGGAGGGATCTGATTGAAGATTGTCCAAGGTCTCTCCTTGACCTTGTTTCTGCAATAGTCTTATTTCTTTGCTATCATCCTCAATTTACAGCACAGTGTCATCTCTACCTTTTCTAGCTCATTGGGTGGACCTTTGTTATTGTCATAAAATGGCCTTGATGAAGTATTTAAAGGGTCATCCTATGGAAGGCAGAAGATCAGTGACCCTAAGTTCTAACAGGACAACCTCCAGAGAAAGAGGACCAAGATATCTGCAACTCAATGAGGTGTAGCTTTCTTTTTCTTTTTTCTTCTATTTTTTTACCCTCCATATTTTATCTGACCCCCATCCATCCTCCAACTGTTCCACATCCCATACCTCCTCCCCACCCACCCCCCATCTCCATGTTGATGTCTACCCACACTCCACCTGACCTCTAAATTCCCTGGGGCCTAAAGTTTCTAGAAGGTTAGGTGCATCATCTCTGAATGAACACAGACCCAGAAGTCCTCTACTGTAGGTGTGTTGTGGGCCTCATATCAACTAGTGTATGCTGTCTGTTTGGTGGTTCAGAGTTTGAGAGATCTTAGGGGTCCAAATTAATTGAGAGTGCTGGTCTTCCTACAGGATCACCCTTCTCCTCAGCTTCTTTCAGTGTTCCCTAATTCAACAACACAGTCAGCTTTCTAACAGGGGTGTCCTACCTTATTGAAAGAACTCCTGAGGAGATAGATAGCTGCAAAGAACTTGTGATACAAGACTAATTGGATCTACAACCAACAGTTAAAGAGAAAAAGAACCAAAAAACCTAGATAGGTTTGCCCAGAATAAACTCACCAATGTGTATCCTCAGATGAATAAATTCAGTCTCAAGGAGCTGTCCTGAAAAGAAAAGTAAATAGAGAATGTAGAAAAAGATCTACTGTAACATGTAAATTCACCCACGAAAACTGACCACTGTCTGCTGTGTGACATTTTGGGAGCTGTAATGGAATGAGAACAAAAATATTCCTATGTCCCTTGTGTGCTTAGTAGTTAGGCCACTGTGACCCAAACATTCATATCCCACCAAAGAGCTGTCTTATCTTGGTTAGGAATTACCAATATCCAGGGAAGCATAGCACTCCTACAAAAAGGTCTGTAATTGAAGGTCTTCCTTAATCTTTTGAGCCAGCTCACAGTCCCAAGAAATAAACTGAAAAAATGAAATGACATTATCCAGATGAGCCCAGTTATCAGTTATTTATAGTAGTACACCAAAAAGCTCAAGATACATAATTGTTTAAAGTACTTATAAAATATACATGGTCAGAAGATAGATTGTAAAATAAATCTTTCAAATATTTTTAAAAGTGGAAATTTTTATACTCCCTAGGGGAAAAAGTTAACCTGCAAATGATCAAAATAAACATCTAGGAAATTCCCCACATATTTAGTTTTCTTATGAAGTAACACGGACCAAGCAAGAAATCACACACAAAAATTACAAAACATTGTGAAGCAACAAAAAAGTCTAATACATCAATATTTTGGAGTGAAATTAAAGCAAAACATTGAATCTTGTTTTGAATGAAGTTAAAAATGGATAGTCAGTCACATATAAACAGAATATTTTAAATTAATGGTCTTATCTTCTTCTTTAGAAACTAGAGAGGTTAACAAATTATACTCAGAGCAAGAGGAGAGAAGGTAATAGTAAATATAAAAACAGAAATCAATGATTAAATAATAGAAGACTGAAACATAGCTCAGTCCTCAGAGTGCATGCCCAGCCTGTTTGAGGTCCTGGGTTGATCCCCAGTAGTGCATGAGCCTGGGACAAAGTTGCACAAGTGTAATTCCAGTACTTAAAAGTTGAATGCAGATGTTCCTCAAGGCTATTTTTGGCTACATAGCAAATTACAGGCCAACTTGAACTTGCTCTCAACAGATCAAAACAAGACAAATAAAAAGAAAATTTCAGTCTATATATATTATTTCCATACATCATACTGAGCCTATCCTTGATTGGCTGCTCCCACTTGGATGGTGATTCCACTCTGCTATCACTACAAATAAAGGTTTAATGAGTTGCAAGGACTGTCTAGTCAAACTTGTGACCACCCTGTCAGCTGCTTTCTAGAACTGGTTAGCCTGGTTGCTTTGTATCTTTCATATTGCTGATTGCAGGAAGGGCAGCAGCTCACCACTCAGACTCTGGATTTGGACTTTTTGGCTAATGAGCTTTAGATGAGCTTCTGGACTTGGGCCAGTGTTATAATAGGGTGAAAGTCTTGGAGCCCTTGGATGTGGGAGAGAAGGTGTTATGCTTTGGCAAGGACTTTAAGGGTCAGATGGCATCCAGTGGCAGGCTGAACTGTAAGCTTGACTTAAGAATCTTAACCACCCTGGGATGTGCTCTGCATGGCATAATTCCTGAATCTTAAATATGACCGATTTTACCCTAGTGGCTAGGATAGGTTACAGAGTTATCCTTAAAGCTTGCCATAGCTAGGTGAATCAGATCAAACCACAAGTACATGTAAAAGTGGAGACTTTCTCCTGCTGAGTAAGAAGCAGTCAAGCTTTCCAAAACAGTTTGGTAAAGCACAGCAAGCCTGGTGGTCCTGGGGATTGTGGGGAAAGTAATGAACCTGGCCTCTAATTGCTGAAAGCAGCCCCACACTGACAGTCAGCAAGGAAATGCGGAACTCAACATTACAAACATAAGACAATAAATTCTGCCAACAACCTGAATGAATTCTGAGACTCATTTTCTCTTGTATCTCTAGTCAAAAATGCAGTCCAGCTGAAACTCGACTTTCAGCCCTTGAAACCCAGATAATTCAGACTTGCCACAATAAATTTAGGTCCCACAGAAGTATGAAATAGTTATTGATTGGCTAAATTTGTGGAATTTTGAATATTCCTATAGAAAACAAGTATAAATCCCTAAAATCTTAACAAATCAACTTTTAAAAAGTAAAAAAAATAATACATGGCCAACAAATAACAGAATATTACACCAAGTTCAAGTGAGATTTGGCTTGCATATGCTAAGTTTTCATTTTAAAAAGTAAAACCAATTTTTTTTTTATGTTAACAGACTAAAGAAAGTCTCAGAACTGAGAAGGAGAAGAGAACACAAAGTCCCACCCTTTACCGAGAAGCTGTTTGCAATTGGTAGCTGCAGGAAAAAGGAAAGTGTCCCTGGTGTGTCAGCCACATGCCAGTGCAGGCCTGGCACCCAGGAGAAGCTGCCCAACACAGATGGACACGATATGTTTTGTGGGTGCTTTTTGCTTTTGTTTGGTGTCTATTTATCTTGGTGGTTCTGTTTGTTTGTTTTGTTTTTGAGAAAGAGAGAGGGCGGAGAGGGAGAGGGAGAGAGAGGGAGAGAGAGGGGGAGAGAGAGAGAGAGAGAGAGAGAGAGAGAGAGAGAGAGAGAGGGTGTTGGATGGGTATGGAGATTAGGGGGATATAGGAGGGGTTGGGGAGGGATGCGATCAAAATAGCTAAATAAAGAAGAAAAGCTATCAAATCATATCAGAATTTTTAAAAATGATAAAATTTAACATTCACTCATGATCCCGTTACAAATCTGTGGCAGACCAAATAGCAAAAAAGCAAGGGAAGGCCAGGGCATATTGTGATAAAGAAAATGTACAAACTCTTAGGCCAATGTCATGCTGAATAACAAGTACTGGATGTTAGCCCCCTAAAGTTGAGAGCTAGACAAGACTCAGCTCTGACAAACTATACTTACGAGAATAAAATATACTAAAGGAATATAGATAGCAAGCAGAAGAATATTCTGATTTGTAGCTATAGACACCATTATTGTAAATATAGTAATCCATAAAGAATCGAATTAAAAGGAAATTGGAACTAAAAATAGACTTTAATACAGTTGTAGGATATAAGTGAACATGCAGAAATTGTGTTTTGATGCACAGCAGTGAACTGGAAAATAGACTTCAGTAAATAACTCCATATAAAGTAATAAAGAATATTATAAATATTTTCAGATAATATTCTTATAGAAATAGTTCCTAAATTATGTGTGAGAATTCTATGCTTAAAACCTTTATGCAGAAATGGTATAAGAAATCCTTTACTTTGTATAATTAGTGTATGCTAATAAAACAATTTGGTAAAAACAGTAAGTATGAGGTGATTTGTTTACAAAATGCAACAGCAACATATGGAATAAAACATAGAAATTTGCATGGAAATATATACCCTAAATTTTAGAGAATGAATTAAAATAAATAGTGGTGAGAATTCAATTAAGTATAAAAAGGGTTTTTTTGTGTGCAGGGGGTTTCTTTCTAAAACCAAATTAGTGTGAAAAATTATAATTTGCAAAACTTAGAGCAGAGTAAATGAAGATGACAGGGTTGCAGGTACATAGGGAGTGAGGGAGGGAGGAAGAGAAGGAGGGAGGGAGATTGGTAGGTAGGTAGGTAGATGGGCATGTAAATGGATAGGTAGAATAGATGGATGCATGGATGGATGGATGGATGGATGGATGGATGGATGGATGGATGGATGGATGGATGGATGGACATGTGGTTGAGTTGGCTGTTGGATGAGTGGGTGGGTTGCTTGTTGGATGAGTAGGTTGTTGGGTGTGTGGGTTGTTAGTTGGGTGAATAGATAGACAGATAGATAGACAGACAGACAGACAGACAGACAGACAGACAGACAGACAGACAGACAGATAGGTAGAGTGGGGTCAGAGTTCTCATAATAAGAGCTTAAAACATAAGTATGTAGTTTCTAAACTCTTCCTAATTGTTTTTCTTTTAATTAGCTATCTAAAATCATCTGTTAAGTATCGAATACTTAAGCTTCCTCCTGTGTCATTGACAGAGAAAAACCTATTACTATGCTGTCAATGTTCTGTCAGAGGTACTTACGCTGATCATAATTTTATGAAGAATAGATTTTTAAGGTTGAATCCACATCTAAGAATTGATCAAACTAAGAAATAGTTGAACCTGTCATGCCAACTCCCTTCAAGATCAATACTGATCAGTACATTATTGCCATATATAGACTGTGAAAGTAGAAGAAATTATTGGTTTAACCCAATTCCACAGGCATCCCAGAAACAGTTTACAGAACTTTGATAGCCTTGCAAGATACCTGAAGCATCAAATTCATTTACGGTGGGCCCCTACCTTCAACTTTCTATTAGTTATTAAGTCTTCACTTTACTTCCTACAAAGAGTTTTCTTTTCTTTTCTTTTCTTTTCTTTTCTTTTCTTTTCTTTTCTTTTCTTTTCTTTTCTTTCCTTTCCTTTCCTTTCCTTTCCTTCCCTTCCCTTCCCTTTCCTTCTCTTTTCTTTTCTTTTCTTTTCTTTTTTTTTATGATGGAGTAGGAAGTTTATTATACATAAGAGAGAGAACATAATCAAAGCCAGGAAGCACAGTACAAAGTGAACATGACTCCAAACCACATAGAGAGAGGAAGGAGAGAAGCAAGATCCAGACAAAGAGATCAAGATGACTAGAAAGGCTCCTTGGTCGTGCAAACTTTATATGCCCCAATACAGGGGAACGCCAGGGCCAAGAAGTGGGAGTGGGTGGGTGGGTGAGCAGGGCAGAGGTAGGGTATAGGGGACTTTCGGGATAGCATTTGAAATGTAAATGAAGAAAATATCTAATAAAAATTTTGAAAAAAAAGTGAGTCTACTTTTCATTCTGCTCCTTTGAGGCTCATAAATCCTGTTGTTATTTCTAAGGTTTTCGTGTATCCAGTTTCCAAAGGCAAAAGTATAGAGGTGGCAGAGCTTTACCTTTTGCATCTAGAATGCAAAAATCTGGGAAAGGAAAACAGGCGTACTCAAAAAGTCACTTCAGAAGAAACAACATTGTAATGGGGGATTTCTATGACGAAAATCATATTTGTGTCTATTATGCATCATTTGACATTCAAACGCTTTTATAATAAATAGATGCCTTTAAACAAACACTCTGTGGCAAATGTTAATTTACCTCCATATGATTACAATTAATTACTATAATTTGAATGAATCATAAGTATAACTGCTAATGGCTGCAGGAGGCACTGTATTTGTGTGGGCATTTAAAATGCAATAGGCAAAAACATGAACCTTTTTTCTAAGCCAGTCCCCACGCTGTTACATGGAACTCAAGAATACAGCAGTTAGTCATCAACAAAAAAGACTGAAATGATATACTCTATATATTTAACATTGAATTCTGAATAGCCTGTACTATTCTGCTTTTAAGAAGTTCCCCTGGGCTCATGCTGCTAGAAAGAGGAGACAGCTTCAGAAATGTGACAGCAAGATGCTCTTTCAAAATATGTTTTTCCAAATATGACAGAAAATGTAAAGTATCCTTCCAGAACTTCTAGAAGTGTCTAAGCCAGAGAACACTATTCTGAGGGAGGTGATCTGATGATACTCAAAGGGAAGACACTCAGATCACACTATTCATGTAGTGTTGCTATACAGAGAAGGACACAGCAGAGGAACTGGAAACCCAGAACCTACTGAGGAGACAATGATGCTATCTAGAAATGTTTGGGTGAAGGTGAGTAGAGTTAGAACAAACTAAATACACTGTACTCTTCCAAAACCTTTCCTAACAAAGTTCTTGATTTCATGTGAAGCACTTGACATTTGCCATTGGTGGTGGTGGCTGTAGTGATTTGTTGAGACAAGTTCCTTTTATATCGTTGATGTCCATTCCAGCCTTGAAACCAAGATTCTTCTGCTTCAGCCTCCCAACTGGTGGGATTACAGCTACATGCTGCCACTCCAAACTTTCTAAGTTATTCATTCTTATACTGATGGCAATGTTTCTCAAAGGACATTATTTTATAACCCCTTCCACTCTAGGCAATTCTTAGAAACTTTCATCTCTGTTACATTTTTCTTCAGGCTTCAGAAAATGACAGTATTATTAATGGTTAACTGGCACTGACAATGGAAAAATAGATGGAGGGGGGAAATATAGCTACAAAATGTTTTATAATGTAGCCCAGGGTAGACTGGGGGACACTTTTTAAGACAAAAAGACAAGATAGCTCCTTATAAGGAAGTGAATTTATACATGTTATAGTCAGCTCTTTTCATAGTCAGCATGGTATGCTCCTAAGTACACAGTGGATGAGTAAAGTGCAATACAAAAGGAACACAATCTTACTGATGCTCCATAGTGAGAAAATGCAATACTAGTGGCTTCTTCTCCCTTTTCTGCTTTCAAGATCTGAAAAATTCACTTTCCTATTTGACATCTAATGGTAGAATTAAAAGCAGCTAGGAATGAGTAATAGCCTACATAGGAAGGTTGACTTCTCTAGATACTGGCAGAAGGAAGCAGTGATATGGAAACTATGTAACTGGTGATCAAAGCCAGAAGATGAAAGCAGTGTAAGTAAAATGAATGTGAATCCAGCCCTCTAGTCCACCCTGTAGGCTTGTGAAGAATGTAAACTTCAAGTAGATGTCTCGAATATTCGGCAGAATATTTTTCATGTACTTAACAAAGACTATGATGATTAAAGATATTTTGATGGATTTATCTATCTTGTCATCTATGATGTAGGAATAGCTGTTCTGAACTGAAAAGTTTATCTGGAAAAAAAAGTTTCCCATTCAGTACTAAGTCAGTTTTCTTCATTGAAGTGACACTTGGTATATCAATCACACTTCAGAGTAGTCCCCATGACCAGGAGTAGTCAGATAACTCCTTGTTTGAAGTTGTTGTTTAAATGAGAGATATAAAATAAGAGAGAGAGAGAGAGAGAGAGAGAGAGAGAGAGAGAGAGAGAGAGAGAGAGAGAAAGTTGAGTGACCAGAGAATTGAGGATGATCTACAAGGAATTGGAAATGGGAACAAATATATATTCTCAAAAATTAAATATGAAATTATTTTTATAGTTTTTTGAAATCCTGGTAGGTGCTAGGATCTGTGTAATCTCCAAGTACACAAAATAAATGAAATATTTGCCCTGATAAATATAGTGTTAGGTTCTATAGCTGTAGAATTATTAAAATTCTGCACCAAGGGTTTGGTTAGCCTTCTGTTGCTATAGTTACACACTTGAGATGATCAATTTAAAGGAGAAATATTTGTATTGGGTCACACATTCAAATATTTCAACCCTCAAGGCCTGTAATGAGAAACAAGTTTGTTAATACAGAAGAGGACAATGCTACCCATTTCCTGGTGACCAGAAAGGAAAGAGGAAGGTCCAGTCCCAATATCTCCTCAAAGGTCCACTTCTGATAATGCAATTTCCTCCATCGACCCTCTGAACATCATCTCCTAACAGTTCCACAACCTCACAGAAGAGCTCTATGCTCGTGACAATGCTTTTATCATACAGGCCTTTCAGAGACACTTATCCATCCACAAACGGCACAAGAAGGAAAAGACAAGTGAGCAGAAAGATCCTAAGCCCAGGGCAACGTTGCAGAACAACACAAAAACGAAGCTGGCGGGTCTTGTTATTTTAGAAAATAAGAAACCTAGAAGAAGGCTTTAAATTAAGGATTCAAACACTATAAAATAAAATAAGAAATTTTAATAATGTGTGTTTAAATTCACAGAGCAAATCAGAAACTCAGCTACTAGACAGAAAAAAATAAAGGGCAGCCAAAGGGGACAACAAAATCAACTTCTCCATCAGTGTTCTATGCATAAATTGACACGCATGGGGGGAAGGGTGAAGCGGTGGGTAACAAAGTATAAGGTATAAAGCAATAGTAGAATGACCACACTACAAAGTGATTAACTAGTCCTTGGGGAGATTTCTCTCTAATCTAATCTCATCTAGGATATTAACAATCTTTAAATCAAACCTAATGATCACAGGGCATCTTTGCTCAACATCCATACCAAGTTGCTCTCTCCCTAGGACATCATCTCTTGTATTTCAATGAATTAAGACAAACAGTCAAGAAATACACATATTCGTGCCCCTGGCTGGTTCACCAGGTCAAGCCCAGGGCAGCTGCCCTCAGGCAGGATATTTTAGTATTCCAGTTCCTATCATATTTGTATTTGGTGTGTTTGCTTTACTGAAATTTTTACCTCCAAACATTTAAATAATAGATATCACACTCAGGCAGCTCTGGTTGCTCCTGATGCCCTGTCATATGTCACCAAGGAAACAGCCTCGATTTGAAAACCCAATTTTTAAGCAAAAGAATTGCATGTTTTATTTTCCAGAAGTATTGGTTCTATAAGTAAACTTGGACAACCCAATTCCTGATGCCTTCTTCTTCTGTTCTTTCAGTACATGCTATGACTACTCTGAATATTCTCTGGAAGGCCACATCATAAGGGTTGAAATGGACCCTAACACCCACTGTTAAAGCAAACTCCTTATCAAGAACCATATGAGTCTACCATGCAATAAGCAAAGTCTTTTCTATTAGAGATTTTGAAATTTCAACCTCACTCTCTATTTTAAAAGAAAAATTCTCTCAGCATCCTGACTGACAAATTACTCCACTGAGACAAATGTTTTCATAAAAAATATTAAATATATCTTGGCCAATTGTGAAATCAGAGAATTGTTTGTCAGATTGTGGAAGTAAAATAATAGAAAAAAGCACCTACCTTCAGCCTCTAGCATGCCATAATATATGAATTTATTCTGTGTTTATAGTGAATATGTATTAAAGCCAGAAAATGAGAACAATTTTGACAAATGATAGCCTTGTTGTGCTAAACAGTCAATAGAATGTTATGTCAAAGTGGTTGTAACTCTTGCAGCAGAATCTGTCCTTACTTCCTTGACTTCTTCAAGGTAGGAGGCTAATAGATGATAAATCACAAATATTCTTAGCAATGAATGTTTTGAGATATTGTGACAATATGGTTGTAGCCATAGTATTACTGAGTAATCAATGCTACTTTTGAAATTTGTGATCTCTGAGTAAAGGTTTCTGGAATTGGTAGGATGGATATTTTTTCATGGTGTAGTCATAGAAACAGAAGGCCTACTTGTGGGAGATTCTAAGACAGCTCCATGAGGTGGATGAACATCTGTTCATTCCCAATATTTCCTTTTTATTTGCTTTTAAAAATAAAGGCCAGCTCTCATGATTCTCAAGAAACAAAGGTGAAAATTCTAATATCCTTTAATAGTCAACATTTAGGTAGAGAATTTCTCCAACTAAGATATTTTCTTAAATAATGAACTTATTATTTGAAATTTTCATATTATATATAGATCATATACATTCCCTCCATCAACTCCTCTCAAATTAATTTTGTATGAGGCCTGCTCTAGAGTGCAGTTGATATACCAGATGTGATTCTATTGAGGAAAACTGGCTCTCCCTCTTCCAGCAACAATCAAATACCAATAACTTCTTCAGCTAGGGCAGCCTGTCTTCCCCACTTTATGCTGGGATTTTGACTGACGTGAGCTTGTGTTGGCCTTGTGCATGTTGTCATAACCAGTCCGTATTTGCATCTACTTTGTACCTGTAAACATCATTGCCTTGAAATCACAAGCCACTTCTGTTTCTTATATTCTTTCTGCTCTATCTTCTACATAGATCCCTGAGAAATGTAGGCTGAGTAGCCTAAATATATAACTTCTCAGAAGTAGATTATTATCTCCCATGATTCACCTGGCCTTTTAAGGGCAATACTGTCATCTTTCATTTGTTGTGGTTGTTTGTTTGTTTGTTCACATGTTTGTATGGCACTTATCTATCATTCCATCTGAGGTTATTCTTACTTATTACTATCTTACAGGGTAAGTGGTCATTTGTAATTATTATTATTCCAAAGATAGAGGAATTGACATAAGGTCTCAATCAGCTACTGAATTTGCCTATCCTTTTAAGCATGTCAGTATTAGAATAGCCACAGGTTCACTATGAACTCTGTGAGAATTCTATAGATCAGGAACATATAGATATAGAACAGGATTGAGCCCAGTGCATTTATTTTGCAACTGATTTTAATACACATTCACTCTAATAAGAGGGTTCTCACAGCATGGTAGTCTCTCAATCACAATATAATGCAACAGGGTATTTCCAAATACTAGCATTTTAAAACAACAAAGCTATGGTGTATTACATAATTTGTGAGTACCAGAAATCTAGAAACATCCACATGAATGTAGATTGGGACATTTCATGAGCTTGTAGTGATGATATTTGTGGGTTAGTCATTTGATTATGCAGCAAAGCTATTGACAGACATGAGATTCAAGTTTCTTGACAAACATAGATCTATAGAATTTGGGAGTTAGCTTCCTCTAGACCATGTGATCCAAGAAAAGCAAGATGTAATCCATGGCATCACTTATTTGTACATATTATTTGTACAAACCACCATTTCTGTTGTATAATATAGCTTAGAAATAAGCCACGAAGCCTAGGTAAAGGTGGTGGTGGCGCACGCCTTTAATCCCAGCACTCAGGAGGCAGAGGCAGGTGGATTTCTGAGTTCGAGGCCAGCCTGGTCTACAGAGTGAGTTCCAGGACAGCCAGGACTACACAGAGAAACCCTGTCTCGAAAAACCAAAAAAAAAAAAAAAAAAGAAAAGAAAAAGAACAAACAAACAAACAAACAAACAAAACGAATATCTGGACATTGCTGATTAACAGCTAGTCACAACTATACCTCTTCATCACGAAGTCCTAGCCCTGAAGTGGAGAACCAATAAACTGGTAAGATATAGGCAGCTCACAAGTCCACTGGAGCTAATCCTACAAGAGAAAATGTAGCGACATAAGAACTTGTGGTTCATAGGACCTGATGAGAAGACAATAAATCTAAGGTTGCCCTATCCTTTTGTTGCTTTACTGATGAATCTTGGATGGCCTCACCTAATACTTCTAGATTATCATTATCTTATTATTATTTTTAGTTCATATTTCACATATGATAACCACCACAACACACATACATATACTGAACATACAAACACTTGGTTTTTTTCTGTCTGCCTGAATATGACCTTTATGAAAATAAGGTCTAAAATTCTTATCTGTCCATGAATATATCTATTTTCTACAATCAAAGAGGTAATAAGTTTCTCAGTAACTAAGTTTCAGGGAAGTCTTGATTTTTGACCAAGAGAATTAATGTATAAGAAACCATAATTAACTGTGTTCATAGCAGCCTTATTTATAATAGTCAGAAGCTGGAAAGAACCCAGATGCCCCTCAACAGAGGAATAGATCTTAAACGCGTTCTCACGACCGGCCAGGAAGAACACAACAAACCAGAATCTTCTGCGGCAAAACTTTATTGCTTACATCTTCAGGAGCCAGGAGCGCAAGCCCCAAGCCCCAAAAACGAAAGCCCCCCGCTTACATCTTTAGGAGCCAGAGCGCCAGCGCGCCAGAGTGCAGAGCAAGAGAGCGCAAGTAAGAGAGAGAATGGCGGAAACCCCGTCCCCTTTTAAGGAGAATTATCCTTCGCCTAGGACGCATCACTCCCTGATTGGCTGTAGCCCATGGCCGAGTAAAGGCAGAGTACATGTAGTGGAAAATTACTCTTGGCACATGCGCAGATTATTTGTTTACCACTTAGAACACAGGATGTCAGCGCCATCTTGTGACGGCGAATGTGGGGGCGGCTCCCAACATCTCCCCCTTTCCTTTTAATAAGAGCAATAGGCCACCCATATTAATGAGAGTGGAGATAGAGGTCAAATCCCCAGTGTGCAGGTAAAGGAGCCATGTACAGGATTAGCTCTTAGGCTCACAGGCTTTTACCCAGAGCAACCCTGACCTGCTCCCGTGTCGTTTTGCCTGGAGAGAAGGACACTTGGACACTCAACCTTCTTGAAAGATGACATGTCTCCCTAGAATAGGCTCATATATGCCGCAGAGCCCTTCTACTGCAGTGCTTAGCCGTGCAACTCTCTCGGGCTGCTGAAGCACACTCACTCTATCCCGTGCAATGAGTCTAGCCTCGTGGGATGCAAGAGCTGAGTGGCCAGCGACCTATTGCCTAAGCATAGATATATCAGGGGAAGCACCATGTTCTAGAGCTGCAAGTGCCTGGGCAATAACCACCTTGTCTCTCCTAGTTTGGGCCTTAAGCTTACAGACCAACCAAAGAAGCAACACTAATCCACAGCAAAGTGTATCTCTAAATAATATCAATCCCACCCATTCTTTAAAGAAGGGAAATGCTGAGGAGATCTAATTGGGTAATCCTTTGGTCAGGGACAGGTCCAAGCGCGTGGAGTTGACCTGAAGTCTCAATTCCCGAAGGATCTGTTCAAATTCAGCCGTCCAATTCTGTAACATATACTGAAAAAGACTTTTTGACAAATTAGCTGCCCTAGTAAATTTCTCATACTGAATGGAAGTAATGGACAATCCCGGAAACTTTTGTTCACATCCCAGCTGAGTTATTTACCATAATACATCTAGTTGTATCTGGACAAGATCTATGAGTTGATTAACCAGCATGAGACCACCCTGTATCTTGACATTAGCTGAGGCCTGTTTATCTATGACTGTAGTCACTGAGGCTGACAAAGTGTTAATGGTGTCAGTCATCTGGACCTGTCCAGACAGAGCCAAGGCTGTCTGAATCAAGGCCAAACCCAGTTCCTAGTTAGTGGTAAAAAAGCAGGGGAATACTTGAGCATTATACATCACCGTCATTGGGAGTGGAAATGTCGACATTATCCCCCAACGCTGCTCTCTCTTTATTATTGACGCCCTGGACATCACCAAGACGAGGGACATCAGTATTCCCTTGGTCAGTCTGGATTTTTCGGGTGAGTCTTTCTGGTATCCAAAATGGGTTGTCTTCATTCTGTGGGAAAACACAAACCGCTCCCCTGGATCTTATCAAAATAGGATCCGGGCCATACCATTTATTATCAAGGACATTTTTCCATTTAACCATCTCATTGGGCCTATCTGGCTCTGAACAATGACGTTCAGCCGCAGTATGGCCATGAACATCAATATTTAAAAAATTGAGTGTAAAGAGTGCCATAGACACAGACACTCTTGGTACTCGGGGTAGAGTCTCCTCAATTCCCCTCTTCTGTTTTATAAGATAGGCTTTGAGGGTGCGATGCGCACGCTCAACAATACCCTGTCCTTGAGGGTTGTATGGAAGTTCAGTCAGGTGGGTCACGTCCATCTGACGGCAGAACTGCTGGAATTTTTGAGATGTATAAGCTGGTCCATTATCAGTCTTAAGGAGTTTGGGTTTTCCCCAAGCACTCCATGTCTCAAGACAATGTTGAATCACATGTGAGGCCTTTACTCCGGTTAACGGAGAAGCAAACATGATGCCAGAACATGTGTCAATGGACACATGGAGATATTGAAGTTTTCCAAAGGAAGAAACATGTGTAACATCCATTTGCCAGACCTGTAGAGGTCGAATACCGCGTGGGTTAATTCCCACATGAGGAACTGGCAAGAACTCACAGCAGCTTTGACATTGAGTAACAATGTCACGGGCTTCTTTTCTTGTCAAGGAGAAACGACTGCGTAATGTTTCAGCCGTCACATGAAAATTGTTATGAAAATTTCTTGCAGCCTCTACCGGTGATGATAGGGAAGCAGCCACCACTTTAGTGGCCTTATCTGCCAAATCATTTCCCAGAGCCATGGGGCCAGGTAGGCCTGAATGGGCTTTAACATGAGTAATATAAACAGGAAATCTTTTAGATAACAAAACTAATTGTATCTGCTGAAAAATATTGGCAACTCTACTGGAAGGCTTAATCACTCCAGCCACTTCTAAAAGATTTACTGTATTAACCACATAACAGGAATCTGACACAATATTAAGGGGTTCTAAAAAGGTTTTTAAAACTTTTAAAACCACTAAACATTTTACCACTTGAGGTGAATTTTCATTATATTGTTTGGATACCACTTTACCATTAGCCACATAGGCACCTATGCCAGTTTTTGATCCATCAGTATATACCACAATCCCATTTTTAAGTGGGTTTCTTACTGTTATTTGTGGAAACACAACAGATTGATTTTGGGCAAACTGTAAAATTGGATGTTTTGGATAATGGTTATCTATTTGTCCTGAAAAGGAGGTAACTAAAACTGCCCAATCATTAGATGTGGCTGCCAAGGTTTGAACCTGTGCAGCGGTATAAGGTACAATTAAAAGATATGGACTTTGCCCAAAGTGGGTGATTGCTGCTTTTAGGCCTTTAAGGGCAAGCTGTGCAATTGCATCAGGATACCAATCTATTATTTTAGCTGGGGATACGTTTGGATGGATCCACAACAATGGCCCATTCTGCCACAAAACTGCGGTTGGCAATTGTGCTGTCTTAAAGACACACAAACTGAAAGGCTGCGAATCCTCAATACGTTGTAATTGTGCATTCTGTAAGGCTTTTTCCACTTTTTGTAAGGCCTGGTTAGCAGCTAGAGTAAGAGCCCTAGGGGAGGAGATATGAGGATCTCCTTCTAAAATACCAAACAAAGGCCTTAACTCAGCGGAAGGAATCTTTAAAAAAGGTCTGAGCCAATTAATATCTCCCAACAGCTTTTGAAAAATCATTTAAGGTATGGAGGTGATCTCTTCTTATCTCTACCTTTTGGGGCACAATCTTATCTGGGGACACCACAGAGCCCAAGAATTGTCCTGTATCAGAAATTTGGACTTTTTCTGTGGCTATCTGTAAACCCCACTGACTTAAAGTTTTAAGTAGAAAAGGATATGCCTTTTGTAGCATGGTAAGGTTTTTATGGCACAGGAGGATGTCATCCATGTAAAGGAGCAAAATTAAAGAGGGGAATTGTTCCCTCACTGGCAAAAGAGCTTCTTGCACATAAAGTTGGCACATAGTAGGACTATTGGACATTCCCTGTGGTAAGACCTTCCATTGATACCTCTTATCAGGTTCCATGTGATTAATAGAGGGGATGGTAAAGGCAAATCTGGGCCTATCCCTTGGACACAAAGGTATAGAAAAGAAACAATCTTTAATATCTATAATAATTAAATTTCAGCCACGTGGTAAGGCGGAAAGTACAGGGAGACCCCTCTGTACTGGGCCAAATAAGTTCATTTGCTCATTAATGGCTCTGAGGTCATGGAGCAGTCTCCACTTTCTTGACTTTTTCTTAATTACAAAAATTGGAGTATTCCAAGGTGAGGTAGAGGGTTCAATATGGCCTAGTTTTGATTGTTCCTCTACCAGTTGAATCACAGCTTCCAGTTTTTCAGAGGATAGGGGCCATTGAGGAACCCACACTGGATCCCCTGTTTTCTATGGTATGGGTCGTGCTGCCCCAATGGCCACTAAGGAAAACCCAGACCCTGTCTGTCTTGGTTTCCATTAGGTGAGATGGGCTCTATCTTTCCCTGTTCTTGATGTCCTAACCCTTTTCCTTCTTTATAACCCATCTTTGCCATGATATTTTTTGCTTTAGCTGAATACCCTCCCGATGGGGCGTTTTTATTGGACAAAATAAGGCCCAAATGTTGCATAATATCCCTTCCCCAGAGGTTAACCGGGAGTGGGAGCACATAAGGTATGAATTTCTCTTGCTGCCCTTCAGAGGATTCCCACGTCAAGGCAATGGAGCTTATAGTGGGACATGATTGATAACCTAGGCCCTGTAATGAATGAGATGACTCTGTGGTGGGCCATGCTTTGGGCCACCAATGTGTAGAAATTATACTTTTATCTGCTCCGGTATCAAGGATGCCTTTAAACTCTTTTCCGTTGATCTTAAGGCGGAGCTTAGGTCTATCATTCAAAGATACAACCAAATAGGCAGAATCATTTTCTGAGGAGCCCATTTTCTTTCTCTCAGGTCCTGCAAATTTTTCCCTGGTATTATCAGGGAGGAGCAGCAGCTGAGCTATCCTATCTCCTTTACTAATAGAAAAAACGCCCTTAGGGCTTGAGCACAGGACCTGTATTTTAGGGGAATGTTGACAATCCATAACTCCAGGGTGGACTACTAAGCCCTTCAAGGTGAGTGAACCCCGGCCGAGAATAAGGCCCATGGTTCCCGGGGGCAAGGATGGTATAGGCTCCACTGGCACCGGCTGAATACTCATTTGAGGCATTAATAGGAAGTCGGAGGCGGCACGCAGGTCCACCCTTGTGGGTCTTCCTGGGTCGCCTCTCTGACTGCTTCTTGGGTCCTGACAAACCGGTTCCCATATCTTTGAGGGCCCTGGGACCGAGGGCCCGATGACCCGTTTTTTGGCACATAAGCTGATTGACTATCAGGTGGGGGAAGGATTCTGCCCTTTATATCCCTCACAGAGCGACACTGGTCGGCTCTATGATAACCCTTGCCACACTTAGAGCAAAGAGTGAGAGTCCCTCCCTGTTTATCTGGAGCTCTGCAATCTTTCTTAAGATGCCCAGGCTTTCCGCAGTTAAAACATGTCCTCTGATCATTTCTGCCCATGGAGCGGTTTTGGGATTGAAGGATGGCAGCCGCTAAACCTGCATTGCTGAGAGGTCCCCCAAGCTCTCGACAAACCCTGAGCCAGTCTTGTAAGCCTTTGTTCTTTCTTGGGGCTATGGCCGCTCGGCACTCCTTTGTGGCTTGCTCATAGATGAGCTGTTCTACCAGAGGTGTGGCTTGCTCTGAGTCTCCAAAAATACGCTCTGCTGCCTCTGTCATTTTGGCCACAAAATCTGAGAAGGACTCCTGAGGTCCCTGGACGATCTTTGTTAATTGCCCAGTGGCTTCACCTGCTCGGGAGAGCGCCTTTCAGGCCCTAATAGCCGTGGAGGAAATTTGGGCATAAGCTCCCCAATGGTAGTTTGTCTGATCAGCAGAATAAGCTCCCTGACCCGTTAACAAGTCAAAAGTCCAATCTCTCTGCTCTGGAGTCAAAGCAGCTGCGTTTGTTCGGGCCTGTGCTTGTGTAGCCTCATGCCAAAGCGCTCTCCATTTTATATATTTGTCCATACTAGGGAGAGCGGCTTTTACAATCGTTTGCCAGTCGGCAGGAGTTAGTGCCATGCCGGCAAGCCTGTCTAACTGCACCAAGGTAAAATTAGCATTGGTTCCGTATTTACGGACCGACTCGGCAAGTTCTTTAATCTGCACGTATTCTACCGGAGCATGGACACGCCCACCCTCGGCTCCTTCAAAGACCGGAAATGCCTGTTGTATTTTTCTTTGTTCCTCTCTGGGAATGAATGAGTCTGTGCATTGCCTCTCTGCGCATTGTCTCTCTGCGCATTGTCTCTCTGTGCATTGTCTCTCTGCGCAGGGCTGACGCACTACGCAGGGCGGGGGCTCCGCATAGGGCGGACCTTGAAGCCGACTGCCCGGAGGCTGAACAGCATGCTGGCTTTCGCCAGCCGCTTTTGGCTTTTTTCTTGACCGACTAGCTAGCACTTTATCTGGCTGGTAATGAGCTGCTTCTTCCTCCCAGTCTGTTTTTTTAGAGGAGAATTCTTCATCTGCTTCAGAGCTACTAAGAGCTGGCTTTTTGAGCTCATCTTGTGACGAGTATCTCCTAGAGACCTCCGCTAATTGATCTTTTTTCTTTTCTTTTTTCTTTTCCTTCCTTCTAATCTCTCCCCAGGTATTCTTACCTGACCTAAACTTTTCCTTGGGTTCAAGACCCTTGGAAAGGCCTGTATACTTATATTGTGTACCATATTTTCTCTTTGCTCCTACTCTCTCTCTCCGCTTTACTTCTGATAGATTGTCCTGAATTTCATCTAGAATTTTTAGCCCTATCTTAATCACTTGATAACATGTGAAAAAGAACAAAAGGGCTCCTAACACTAGAAAAAGTTCAAGGCCAAACATACCTTGTAAAGCTATTTTCCACTTTACTTCTGATAGACTGTCTTGACTTTTCTTAGAAAGTTCAAGGCCAGGCGTACCTTGTAAAGCTATTCCCCACTTTACTTCTGATAGACTGTCTTGAATTTCGTTAGAAAGTTCAAGACCAGACTTACCTTGTAAAGCTATACTTACGGGTACCCTGTTCCCCAGCTGAAAAGTTCTGAATTTATGCAGTTGAATCCTTTTCAACAGTCTGTTTTACGGGAACACTTTATTACCGCCATTCCCCAGCTGAAGAGTTCTGAATTCACGCAGTTGAATCCTTCTCAACAGTCTGTTTTACGGGAACTTTCATTACCATAACCCGCAGTTCTGGTTCCGGAATGAGGGATCTTCCTTGCGCCGGTGATGGTTAACTCCCGTCCCGAGTTTTCTTGTATTTTCTCGTCCCGGATTTTCTCGTCCCGGGTTTCAGCACCAACTCTTAAACGCGTTCTCACGACCGGCCAGGAAGAACACAACAAACCAGAATCTTCTGCGGCAAAACTTTATTGCTTACATCTTCAGGAGCCAGGAGCGCAAGCCCCAAGCCCCAAAAACGAAAGCCCCCCGCTTACATCTTTAGGAGCCAGAGCGCCAGCGCGCCAGAGCGCAGAGCAAGAGAGCACAAGTAAGAGAGAGAATGGCGGAAACCCCGTCCCCTTTTAAGGAGAATTATCCTTCGCCTAGGATGCATCACTCCCTGATTGGCTGTAGCCCATGGCCGAGTAAAGGCAGAGTACATGTAGTGGAAAATTACTCTTGGCACATGCGCAAATTATTTGTTTACCACTTAGAACACAGGATGTCAGCGCCATCTTGTGACGGCGAATGTGGGGGCGGCTCCCAACAAATAGATACAGAAAATGTGGTACATTTACACAATGGAGTACTACTCAGCTATTAAAAAGAATGAATTTATGAAATTCCTAGGCAAATGGATGGACCCGGAGGGTATCATCCTGAGTGAGGTAACCCAATCACAAAGGAACTCACATGATATGTACTCACTGATAAGTGAATATTAGCCCAGAAACTTAGAATACCCAAGATACAAGTTGCAAAACACATGAAACTCAAGAAGAATGAAGACCAAAGTGTGGTCACTTTCTTAGAATTGGGAACAAAACACCCATGGAAGGAATTACAGAAACAAAGTTTGGAGCTGAGACGAAAGGATGGACAATCTAGAGACTGCCGCACACAGAGATACATCCCATAATCAACCTCCATTTGCAGACACCATTGCATACGCCAGCAAGATTTTGCTGAAAGGACCCTGATATAGCTGTCTCTTGTGAGGCTATGCCGGTGCCTGGCAAACACAGAAGTGGATACTCACAGTCAGCTATTGGATGGAACACAGGGCCCCCAATGGAGGAGCTAGAGAAAGTACCCAAGGAACTAAAGGGGTCTGCAACCCTATAGGTGGAACAACAATATGAACTAACCAGTAACCCCAGAGCTAGTGTCTCTAGCTGCATATGTAACAGAAGATGGTCTAGTTGGCCATCACTGGAAAGAGAGGCCCCTTGGTCTTGCAAACTTTATATGCCTCAGTACAGGGGAACACCAAGGCCAAGAAGTGGGAGTGGGTGGGTAGGAGAGTGGGGGAGGGAGGATATGGGGGACTTTTGGGATAGCATTTGAAATGTAAACTAAGAAAATACCTAATTTAAAAAAAAAAAGAAAAAGAAACCATAATTAGAAGTGGTACCAAACCGCATCGACACACTCAGCATTGGGATGTTTGGAGAATAGAAAGATGCTATGTTCATCTATATTCCCATACAATTACCAACCCCAAAAAATATAGAGCAAGTTTCTCCAAAAAGAAAGAAGGAATATGAGCCAAGGCCTGCAATTTAAGACAGATTATCTTATAATAAAACAGAATTGATTCTTTGGATCATAGCAATGAAGGCACGCAAAAATGGACCGGTTTTACGTGACTCTATTTCAGGACTTACATCAAGGCTTACAGAATTTGTCTGACCAAAACTAACTACTGAGAAAAACAAAACAAAACAGAACAAAGAAACAAACAACAACAACAACAACAAAAACCTTCCACAGTTATCTCTCATACTGTCATTTCACTTGTCAATGTTAGCAATGACATTCGAGAATAATATTATATCCTAATTTGCTTCATAGGTTACAAATTTATGGGTTTTTTCCTGACAAGATTGTCTTTTCATTTCCCATAAACCAAAATTGCAGAAACATAATATGTTTTTATTCTAAATGTCCTAAACTTTTAATTTGCATCTCTAAGGTTTATTCCAAGGCCCCTTGAAGATATAGCAATTAGTCAGTCCATAGGGCAAGTTATTTTTTAAATAGCTTAAAGCAAGAGTTAAAGGTGCTGCTAAAAATATATAATAACAGCAATGAGAGCTCTGACCTGTTACAACTGGGTACTTAGACAAGAGAATCGCTAGCCACAGGTCATGCATCTGAACCTGTGGCAGCTAAAGAGCCATACACCTTGAACTTGGGGATAATGAGGAAGGTATGTGGTACTTTAAACATCTTAGCCAGCAATGGTGATGCATTCGCTTGTAATCCTCCTACTCCAGAGAATAAGGCAGGATGCTGATTGGAGGCCAGCCTAGACTATATAGCAAGGTCCAGTTTCAAAGAAGAAAAGAGAGATAAAACAAACAAAATCCAAATATCTAATCAAAACTAACATGATGTGGGCTGGAGGATAATGAAGCCACCAACTTCCTATTCTTCCCACACCAAGAAAGCAATTGGAAGAATATTAGGATACTGACAGCTGATGCTTAGAATATGCTATATAACTACCTTGGGAAAATAGGATACTTCTTTTTTCATATGTTTGTACTAAAAGATTTTATTTCAGAGGCCATACATGTTATCAGTGACTTCATGCTCCACATTGGGAATCACTCCTCCAGCAGATAACAGGATTTACTTAGAGATGAGCTACATGTAAAGACTGATGTTGGTTTACTGCTTGCAGTAGATAATTTGGAGCTGTCTCTAACTATACGAAGAGCCACCCAGGATGAAGGGCACATTACCCCAGACAGTGCATTGAGTGCTTAGTAATTCAGAGAAACTCTTGATATTTTGAAATAAAAAAAGCACAGTGACCATGGAGAAATGAGATGTATTTGGAAGTTTTTCCAGAAATAATGATGCCCTAGGCTTCCCTTTATGTACCCACAATAAAAAAAATATCTACAGGATTTTAATTGTTTGTAATTTTTATATGATAAAAGCTGATATTCTTTACTCTGTTAGCGTAGCCATAACCTGGTATGATTTTCATCTTAATCTGAATTGCTTATCTAGATTTAAGAAACTTCTCAGAACCCATCTGAAAGATGCGTTCTTCAATTTAGCAAACATTCTGCAATAAATTTTAAAATATTATTTTGACACTGGACTCAAGTAATGGAAAAAAACAAGAAAGTGGATTCTTCTCCAGAAATTCAAAGTTTTTAGAAAAATGGAATGTTCTCATTCTTCTGGGGTAACTCCCTAAGCCAGGTTACCTCACTAAGACAGGTCCTGTGCCTAGCAGAGTTGTATGCAACTTTAAACTATACTTGAAGCTTGCTGTCGGAAGACTAGCAAGAGATAGTATTGTGTGGGTCTTTATTGTGTATCTAGATTCACCAAAACACAGTTCTCCTTTATGCTTTCTGAGATGTAGTAGTGAACTCAATGTACAAGAACTCAAGGAGTAATTATCTCTTTGCCTGGAATAGAGCCTTGAGGGAGAACAGAGGAACATCTTTAAAGTTGTGAGATGCCAGTCTGGACTTGACATTGTGAAAACACTGCTCACCTAATGACATAAATATTAAGTATCATCAAGGATGCGTGTCAGTGTGGACGGCTGACATGGAGCAGAGTGCACAAAAGGTTCCATGGTGGGAAAGCCATTCAGGACACAGCAGCTTTACAATAAAATTATGTGGAATTATGTGGAAAATTATGTTTCTTACTGACTAAACTGATTAGCATTTACTTCTTTTAAATTTGCATTTTGATTTTTGTGTTCTTTTCTATAATTTGTCCTGCTAACTTCTCTTGCCATCATGAAAACATTGTCCACTGTTTTTAATGATATATATTATTTTAATTACAAATTTAAGTTTAATAGATCCTGAAGGCTAACAGAAGGAAAAAAATGCACAGCACACAACAATACCCTTCTCTTACTAAAGAAAATGCAACAACAACAACAACAAAAAAAAATAACGAGGAGATTTTTTTCTCACTTAAGACATTTTTCTTGGAAAAACATTTTGTGTAAGGTCAGCGCAAGGACTTATTGGCTTATTGACTTATTGCTTTGGTTGGTGTGCTCCGTTCCTAGCATCATGCATTCTCTGTCTACAGATTATATTCTAGAAAAAAAGGGAGAAATTGAAGGATCACTTCTTAAGGCCACATTATCTTATTCAAGCTTTGAAAGTGTTTGTGCATATTGATGAAAGAACTTAGAATCCCAAAAAGTTTAATGCACCCATATTAAATAAAGAAGCATCATTTTTTTTCTCTAGTGCGCTTAATGTAGGAAGAAGAACAACCAAAAATACAAAGAAAGAAAATTCAAGAACACAGGCTGCACTGACCTTAATACAAAAAAATGTCCAGTTATTTTTAATGAGCACTTTTTGATACACCTGGAAAAACTACATGCAACAAAACACACACACCAAAACAAACCAAAACTAGGATCATCTTGCTACAGACTTATTGTCTTTTTAACATAAAAAATATGTACAAAGAAGGAACATACATATGTTTATTATATATATATTTTAAACATACATGTTTATTATATACGTATATATATATATATATATATATATATATATATATATATATTCCCAAGTAAAAGATAGTGACAGATTATTTGCTTTTTTCTTTTTTTTTTACAAACTATGATAGAAATATGATTTATTTCTGGTTTAAAATTTTATATTTATTAAAATCAATTTGGTTAGATCCATTTAGGACATATTTCACCTTCTTGACAATTAACATATTTTTATCACACCATCCTCTCACTTGTTTCATACATTACAATGAAATCTACTTTATATCTTTAAGTAACACTAGGTGGGCTTCTGTCTGTCGTATCTGAGCAAGAAAAATAGTTTAACACAAACCTGCTTTAACTGTGTATGCTATTCAATACATGTGAGGGAGCTTGAAGCAGTGCTGTTTTGGTTTTGGGTGTTTTTTTTTTTCTTTTTCTTTTTCTTTTTGTTTTGTTTTAGAATAAAATAAGCAATTTTAGTTAAAGATACCATTAGCCAAGGTAATATTGCTGAAGTTACGTATTCAAAGCCGCAAACCTGGAAGTCTGAGAGTAAGTTGAAGGCTTAAAAAGCACTTAATTACTTTAGTCCTAAAAGAGATTCTGCATCATTTCTCACAGGGGCACTTCAAGCCATGTGTGACTCGGTTCCAAACGGTACAGATCCATATTGTTAGTCTCCAAATGTCCTCAAAGAAATTGGGATTAAACGACTTCCAAGTGCAAGCCTTTCTTTAATCACTATCAGATGTTTATAAGACAAACTTTATGAAAACCTGCTTGCTTTGGCTTGGTCATGGGCTTTTGCTCCTCCTGCTATTGTGTATATAATAAGCTGTGTAGTGTCACAAAGCAGCATGCGCTCAGTGGACAGAGTGGCCCACTTTGTGCCATTTAGCTTGAGGGAGTGAAGGCTGACGAGTGGCATCTAAGGGGGGCTGTTTGAGGCTGAGGCTGGGGAGCTGTATGACAGGCTAAGGGGCTGTATTTGGACTCATACCATTATGGCATTTACTATAAACATGCATCAAGTGTTGTGTGATAAATTTAGCAAGCAGGGACACAGCTAGGGACAGACATTTCGAAAACAAGTTACCACATACACACACTCTGATTAGGAGTAGCTTTTTTTGTTTGCTTGTTTGTTTGTTTGCTTGCTTGCTTTAAAACTTTAAAATGAAGTACAGCTTTTGACATTGAAAAGATTGGACCCTTTTCTTCCTAGAGGGTTGCCTCATCCAGCCTCAATATGAAGGGATGTGTCTAGTCTTATTGCAACTTGATATACCATGTTTGGTTGGTAATCCTGACAGGCCTGTCCTTTTCTGAAGAGAAAGGAAATGGAAGAGGAGTGGATCTGGGGGAAAAGGAGGTGGGGAGAGGGAAGAGAAGAGGGAAGAGAAGGGGGAAGAGAAGAAGGAAAGACAGCTGCTGTCGGGAGGACATGATACATATATACATGCACATGTGTGTGTATGTGAGTATTTAAAAATTAAGTAACACAAAAAATCAAAGAGGGTGAGAAAGAAAAGATTGGGTATCCAAGTAATTCTTGGAATTGAAGTTAAGAGATCACTTAAAATTGTTGACTATGACTGTGGACTGGAGAGATGGTACAGAGGTTAAAAACGCTTGTTCCTCCTACAAAGAATCTGAGTTCTGATCCCTACACTGGGTAGTTAATAACTGCCTGCAACTCAGCTTCAGGGGAATCTGATACGGTCTTCTGGCCTCTGTGGCATCTGTATGTGGTGCATGCCCATACACAAACACTCGTGAATAAAACTTCAGTGAGTCCTTACAATTCCTTTTGAATAAATAAGCATCCCCTGTAGGAAAAGAAATCTGGCCATGTAACACTGATATACTTGGAGAAATATAGAGAACGTTTTACTGAGCTTCCAACAAAGTGTCCTGAATCAGGAAGGCAGAAAAGCTTCTACGGGTTAAATTATCAGTGGGAACCAAAGGCTGCTGTGTTCCAGGAGCAGAAATTCCTCAATGAAAAACAAAACAAAACAGGGGGAAGACAAGGAGGAGGAAAGGGAGGAGGAGAGGGAGGACAAAGCTGGGACATAAACATTTATAAATATCATATCATTTACTAACATAATTAATTTCATTGTTTTTCTTATTTATTTGTTCTTTTTTTAAAATTTTCACTGAGAACGTTTATGATCATGTTAGAAATGTTTTAGGAGCAAAACACTAATGTAGTCTGTTAAATAATTTTTATGTATTCCACAAATATTTATCCAGCATCTTTTATGCTCTAAATTTGAGATATTCATTCAAACCCCAGGAGCAGCTTTAGAAGAGCTGAAGTCAGGGGCTCAACATGAGCCTTGGGCAGAAGACCAGCTCTGATTTGCCCCTGAGGAAAGAAAGCATTGGAGCACAGATATTGACATCAGGGACATGACAAACCATTTAGGTTTCCAAAGCTTTATAAGAAAAATGGGGGTGGTGGTGGTGGTGAGCTTTTCTCTATGCTGTGATTAACTACCTGGAAAACGGCAACGAGAGGAAGTAAGGCTTCCACTCTGTCTACAGATTGCAAAGGTTCAGCCCATAGCCATGGAGAAGGATGGCAAGGGAGGGTGAAGCTGCTTGCTTATCTGGTTATTCATTTAACCCTCTCTAGACATAGTATCTTACTAACAATTAAGATTTACTTATCTAATTAAAATTAACCATCACAACCACACAACTAGAAATTTTTCTCTGTTGCTTCTTAACATCTATGTGATTGAATGATAATCTGAGTGTCTCTTTCTCTCTGTCTCTGTGTGTCTCTGTGAGTCTCTCTCTCCCTCTCTCTCTCTCTCCCTCTCTCTCTCTCCCTTCCTCTCTCTTATTCTTTCTGTTATTCCTTTCTATCTCAGTCTGGATTTCAATTTTAGAAAAAAAAAATTTTTGATTTAAAAACCTTCTTATCTTGAAAATCATTTGCATAAGACAAGCAGCAGTTAGAATGTAAGTTGCTGCTTTTTGATGTGGTGATCTTGATAAAGTCTAGGGATAGTTAGAGATCATTTACATGGGTATTCTTAGGCGCTTGTCTTATGTTTGTGTTAACATCTAAAACCACAAAAATTAGAATACATGAAAGGCTGCTCACAACTGTTAACAATAGGTGAAATCTCTCCAAGTACCTTTTAAATGTTGTGACAACAAGATGTGGAGAGTCAAGGCTAAATAGATGGCTTTGTGTGTGTGTATGCATGTATGTGTGTGTGTGTAAGAGACAGAGACAGAGACAGAGAGACAGACAGAGAGACAAAGAGACAGAGTCAGAAAGACTAAGAGACTAAGAGACAGAGGGATAGGGAGAATGAAGAGTCTATACTGACATCACCACCACCATCACTACACCTTTAGAGTTTCCAGAAAGGCTGAAATATCACTGAGATTATAGTTGGTTATAAGTGTCTTCTGGTTTTATTGTGTTAAAATACAAATGTTACACAAAATGTTAAAGTTATTTCCTTGATATATTTCCTTGTTATTGGTGGATCTAGATAAAAAATGGATTACAATACCAACACTCTCAACTACCTGATTATTGAATTGTCAGTGAAGCTACTGCTCTGGGAAATGTGAAAAGATGAAGGATTATTCCAGGCAAAAATCAGACTATAACAGAAGAAGAGAATTCTTTGGGTTCAAAGCAAGGCACCTTAGACTAGCAACTTGCATCCTTTTTGCTCCTGTCCAAGGTCTGTACCCATTACCTTCTTTTTTGGAGAAGGCAGTTTTGCCAGAGAATGATGATAGAATTGGATCACAGCTGATAAACTGTGAAACCATGTATCTACTTGGAAAATGAACAACGATAAAATATAGGTATCTTTTCCATGACAGCTTAACAAAGTCTAGTGTGTCTTGTGAAAATTACTTTACAAAGCAAATTTTTAGCCAGATTAATAGTATCACACAGTTAAAAGAAAAAAAAAACAAGATTGTCTGTACTGTGCCTAATTTATTATATGATAATATTATTTAATTTTCATTTTAAATACCTGTGGAGGCAGCACTATCACTACTGTCTCTGTTTTATAGATGCGGAAGCCGAGGCTTATGGAGCTTGAGTGTCTCAGACCTGGTTACAGGGGAGGCTACCCTCAGAACGTTCACTCCTAACTACCACCGGCCAAAGCCTCTCAAGACTGATCACTGAAAATGCTGAATTAATATCAACAGGCCACTACTAAATTCTTATAAAAGAGTTGAAATTTTGCGCATAGAAATCATCAAGCAGTAATGATTTCAAAGGAGGGAAACAAAATATTGATTATTTTACTTGCATTTTCCATGTTATCAGTGTGATAAACTCATCATCTATTCTTTATATCTCCCTTCCCCCTCTCCTCTGCACACACAATCTCCAATCCTCTCTTTGTCTCAAGTCCAGAAGTGTAGAAGACATTCTTTGTGTAACCTTGAAGTGCTATTATTTCCATCCAAAGTGCTATTATTCTTATTCAAAGCACCAGGCCACTATGGTCTCGTCTAAACAATGGTATTCAGCATCCTGGAAACCATAAGTGGTGTCCATCATTCTTTCAAGGGATACCATTGTCCAATCTTCTCTTTTACCTGCCTCCCTGAACAGATGGCTTTCCCATCCACTTCAACTGCTCTGGTACAAATCTACAAAGACAGCAGTGCTCAGAGTCCACAGTGGTGTGCAGGAATATCAGCGACATCTGCTGTTTGCCTCTGTACAATCTCCCCCTACCCCTTATGTAATGCTCACCAGTACCCTGAGGGAATTCCACAAGTAATCTGGTTATCATTTCACCTTGGAAAAATGAAAGTGTGCTCTGCTGTGCTGCAATCATGAACAAAATGTCATGGAAATATTTCCTACCCAACTTGTCATGATTATCAAGGAGAGGAGAGCAGGAATGGTCAGCATCCCTAGAAAGAGCCCCCCACCCCACCCCCCACCTTTTCATCCCTACTAGACTCTACAGCTCTCTATGAAAATAACTTTTGGCAGGTCTCTTTCACAAGGGATCGTGGGATTTCTAAAGAGTCTCTGACTCTAAATCTATATTCATATGAACATGGATATTAGGAATAAATACTAAAAACATTGTTTGAAGGGACCAGAATTTGATAAAAGCAGATAAGAAATGATGATTCCAAAGACTAGAAACACAAGTTGTGGTGTTATTCAAAGGAAGTGGGACAACTCCTAGTTAGTGAGAAATACAAGGACAGATGTCTGTGAGGGGATTGAGGTGTGTGCTCGGGTAAATCAATGAAGGTAACAGGCTTGAAAGAGTTTCATATGTGAATAATTTACTTGCACAGAAGAGTTATTTTTTCTAAATATCACAACAATACCTTCCTAAAGAGTTAAGGAGTTTTGCCATAGTGAGTTCAATCAATGCTTTCATTTCTAATGAAATGGCCTTATAGCTTACACTACACTGAATTTCTGCCATTAGTAAGCTGGAATCTGCCTTACTAATAATTTAAATCCAGAAGTATGAGAGAAGTTGTAGAGATTCCCATCAGTGGCTTGGGGAAAGGACTCAGGGCCGTGTTAATCACCGATAAAAATCAAGGTAGGTTCACTTTCTGTCAGGGGATGGAGAAAGGAGCCACACACAGAAATTCCCTTGGCCTCCAAAAGAAATGAAACAAACCCATCTGAAATCTCACTCTAGACAGAAAATGTCACCCATACTCATAGACAGAAAGTGTCACTCATACCTATAGTCTTTACTAATAATTGTTGACAATTTATCTAAACTCACAGTCTCAATCATTACCTAGTTAGAATGAGTCCTTCAGGGCTGGAGATGTCTCAATAGTTTATTTAGATCACTAACTTCCCTTCCAAAGAATATGAGTTCTGTTCCTAGCATTAACATAAGGCAGCCTATGTTGCCGAAAACCCCAGTTCCCAGGGACCTGACACCCTCTTCTGGACTCCATGGATACACACAGACATGCATGCACCCTCACGAAACCCACTCAGTTACACAGAAGTAAAAACAAATAGCTCTTTTTTTTTTTTTAAAGTGAGTCACAAATGTCCCATTTGGGGCCCTAAATTCTGTACAGAAATCCATCAATTATCACATGGATATCAACTGAGGAAAGTACTCTCCCTGCCCAGTTCCCAAACTGACATGCACTCTGTTCTGGGGTTGCCATGGTCACCTGTCTGCCACCCAATAGCAACTTTCATTCTCCTTCCTCTCCTCTCCCTTCTCTTCTCCCCTGCTCCTTAGCGACCCCCACTACCAAACGGATTTATTTCTGCAAAGAAAGTAAAGATTCACCTCCCCCTTTCCAGTGCCCTGGCCAATAACCTAAATTAACCACTGCAACGCACATCTCCACTCCAGACCTTTGGCGTCTTTCACCTGGGTCACATTCTTCCTGTCTCACTGGCTTCCAACCAAAGATGATTCCAACTCAGACCTGACCAACGTTGGCCTTTCCCTCTATAAGAGTATTCGGTGATAATCCACCTCAGACTGCCCTTGAGTTTTCCTCTCTTCTTATTTATTTCCAATAACCTTACACTCAACTGACATGAAGAAATTCATTTTTTTATGACATGCACACTTGAGGCTGTAGACTAGACTTGCCAGAGACTCTCTGAGGTGAGCTCGTCATTTCCCTTATCTGACCATGGAAGTTCTCTAGCACCTCCCATGTCTTGGACATCTATTAGGAGACTTGTCTGTTTTGAAATACTTAACTTTTTTCTTCTCTTCCTATCCCTACTAGGAATATTTTTTTTTCAAATTTCAGTATATAATATCTACCTTTCATAAATTAGACATTTGATTTTCAGAATTTGGAAAAATTATTCAGTATTTTAGTTTTACTCTCCAGGTAATGACTTAGAATGTGTAAGTGGTCAAACCTGGGAGCTACTGATAATACTGTGAGAGTTTTATATCACAAAATAAGTACACTATGGTTCTTGATAGTAAATTAAATTAAATTTTAATTAAAATGTAACCCTTTTCGAGTTAATTAAACTTGCAATTGGTAAAGTAATCCAATTTTGGTAGATAAACAGTTTTTCTGCATATGTGTGTGTGTTCTTAAATATAAAATGTGTGTGTTTGTGTGTGTGTATTGTTAAAGTACAATGATACAATTTTTAAAGCAATAGAGGTTTTGAAATTCCTTCTCTCATATATACATTGCCACATTACTTTTCTAATATAGGAAGGCTCCTCTAAAGAAATAAAAAAAGACTTTACTTATTGTAATTAAAGTGGCAAATCTTAAATAATTTAGAGTTTCTTTTCCTTTTACATATCTGGTTGTTTATAGATTATGAGCACCATTTTGAAAAGCTTAAATATTAAAAAAGTCTTTCTCACCGATTTTGGCCTTCCTACATAATTTACTTTGGTATAAGTAAATGGTCTGAAATTGATGCCAAAAACAACGGCAAAAGCTACAGAACTCTTACTAGTCTAGATGTTGTTTTCTCTGCTGCCAGATACAGGAGCTCTTTTGGGGGGCTCTACAGATGTGCAGAGGCTCTGGAGCTGCTGATAATGATTTTGAAGATGCGACCACAAGAGTCTCACATTCCAATGAAAAGGAGTCAGCCTGCATGGCATACTATCCCACAAAGAGCTCCCTTTGGGCATCCAAATTAAAATAGACTTGAATAGTGTTTGGATTTGCTTTGATTTTAATTTTTTTATTAACTTTGAAAATTGTATCCAGGAATGCAATATCACTTGATCATATTAATTTCTATTACTCCCCTTAACTCCTCCCAGATCCAGCCCCACCCTTCCACCTCCACCCAACTTCTTGTCCTATTTTCTTTGTCAAATAGTCCCCCGAGTCCAGTTTGTGCTCCCTACATACTCATAGGGTATGGGGCCATCAACAGGAGCACACCAGGAGCCACACCCTTAACAAAACCCCACTTTTCTGCCAATAGTTTCGTGGTAAGGAGTGGAGTGGGCCTGAACCTCTCAGTCTTCCATGGTGGAATGTTGAGCAGCTCTATTCTGTGTAGACAACCCCAGCTTCCATGGGATTTTTACTGCATCAGTCTGTTAATGCCCGGAAGGCACTGTGCATGTCAAATCCAGCTCTGGCAATCCTGCCTCCTCTTCAAGGCCTGTGTGCAACTAACTATATGAATATATATGTATGCTTGTTCAGTGGATGTATGTGTATGTATGTAGAGATCAGATGTCAACTTTGGTTGTCATTCTTCAGGTAATGGTCCACGATGATATCGGAGACAGAGTCTCACAGGTTAGGCAGGGCTAACTGGCTAGAAAGCCATGGGGATTGGCCTGTCTCTGCAATGGGATTATAAGCTGTGCAGGGCAACACCCTAAGTTTGTTTTTAATATGAGTTGTGGTAATTACTGTGTTACAGAATATATATGAGCTTTCCAAAGGAATAGAGGAAAAATAGTCAACTTTCATAAATCAATAAATGACTTAGGTTTGACAGGTGCTAATAATTTGACAAAAAATCACTTCCAATTTTAATAATTAAAACACCTTTATTATATTTTTAGTCTTTCTCATTGGCTCTTTTTCATCTCTCACCTAACTAGTAGTATACAGAATGCCAGTATATCTTATTATAGATGCAGCTCAATGTAATAATAATCTATAAATACCTTATTTTAACTAGTGACATGAATGATTTTAAAGGTGGATAAATTCAAAATTCACCAAACAGTAGGGTTCAGAACAAGAACTGATGGATTTTTTTTCCCTGAAAGGTGAGCTGTAAATATTTAAATTTGCTGCTGCAGCTACCTTGCTTGGCTTCTGTGGTGCTGGAACAGCCACAAACAATACACAAATGATTGAGCGTGATTGTATCCCCATACAACCTTATTTACAAAACTGATAGCAGCTGGCTCTGGCCCTTGGGCTCCAGTCTGCTCATTTCTGCACCAGGCAGCTTTGATTGTACTATTTAATTCATTAAATAGCTACTTGAACACACATACATATAGAATAAAATGTAAACGTTATTTTCAATGGCTTTTAATAATCTCTCTGGAAAAGATCAAAACTGCCCTCAGTACCCACTGTATTCGTATTTCACAATGGTATAATTTGTATACATGGTCACCCAGGTGAAGATAAATTTTTCTGTATTCCTTTGCAAGTGAACGTAAACCATCTGACTATGGGCCAGTCAGGATTTTTTATTATTTTATTTTATGTGATGCCTATGTGAATATATGCATGTATACCATGCATGTCTCTTGTCAAACAAGGCCAGGAAAAAGAGCATCATATCTTCTAGGACTGAGTTGCAAACAGTGGTAAACCATCATGTGAGTGCTAAGAATGAAATCTGTGTCCTCTGTAAGAGCATCCAGTGCTCTTAACCTCTGAAGCATCTCGCCAGCTCCATCTAGGAAGTTTTAAGTGAGAAAGAAACAGGGTAGTTTCTGCACCATCTTTAAAGAAATTTACTATATATATTTTTTAGTGCTTTTCCCCCTAGCTCCTGCATCCTTTACCTTGAAATGTTGGTTTTGGCCCAGAACTCTTTTTATTCCTAAAGACCTGGGTTTTTTTTTTTTTTTTTAATTCCCTGACAAGAGAGAGAAAATGGGGTGGAAGCTCAGATCTGTGTAGAGTTCAAATAGGCAGATTCTACTAGCAATATTTTCTCTTGAATATCTATCTCCATATCCTTCTTGAATAAGAAATAAATATTATCAATCTGTGATCATTTGCAGTTCTTCCATTACCTGTAACCACACTGAAAGTCTATTGCTAGAGGCCCTAGGTCTCACAGAGAAAGCAACATCGCTAAAATTGAAAGCCAGTCGGCTTCACCACTCCTCACCCAGATTCTGCATTCTCATTTATTTTCATGATGAAACTTTCTGCAAAGCTAACCATTGTTTATATAAGTTAATAAACATATGCAAACACTTAAGGAAGATCAGTGCAGTGTCTACAACTGTTCACAGTAAAGCCCCGACATAGCTGCACCAATGCGATTACTTTTGTTTCCTAAATCTGGTCACTATGACTGCCTACAAGCAAAGTCATGCAAGTATCAAAATTTTCTGTGTGTTTTGCTCTAAACACTCGTGCCTGTTTCCCCAGAGAAAGGCTCCCGTTAGTCGTACTGACAGAGCTATCTGCACACAGGTGTCTGTAGCTGTTATTCCGAGCTGCCGTACTTCCAGCTGGGAAAAGAGACAGCAGAGTGGGAACCTCTGAAAAGAATTACCAAACACAAGGGAACCTTGTGCTCCATACATGCTTGAGCTCCTTGTCATATACATTGTTAGACAGGGCATTCTGAGATCAGAGTTGTTCATGTTAACATCATTTTATTTTCTAGAGACCGCTTTTATTCACCAGGTCCTGGGCAATGATGGGAGGAGTAGCATTCTAAAAGGCATTGTCACCTCACTTTAAATGTAATTTAAGAAAAGAGAAAAATAAGCAGATACCATTAATAGTTTTTGCACAGGAAACCTAATGGGAGAAACTAACCGGAGAGCTAATGTTGCTTATCTCTGTGAGGTTATCGGCAGCTCATTCCTTCTTTTCATTTTCTAAATATACTGCAATGTGTATCATTCGATGTCCTGGAACACTTTATTAAATAAACAAAGTAGAGATGAGAATAAAATATATTAAGAAAATCACAAGAGAAATAAAAAAAAGAATCACCAGCAATTCTCATTTATCTGCATTTGAGAAAGACAGCATAGTTACAGATGCTTCAAAGACCCTGTGAGTCCACAGTCTATTTATGCTGGTAGTTTGGAAACACCTGTACAATTATCCTTCTGATTTCTTGGACTCTGATTTCTCCTCTGTGCAATTGTACCTGGCCATTCAGCTGACGAGAAAACTGAAATCTGATGTGAGAGACCCCTGGACTTCCATTTCTAGCTGATGAATAATCAGCGCATATAATCATTATAGCAGACACTCAACTAATGCAGGAAATGCTATGTGGATGCACACTGTATCTCTGTGTTATGAGGCAGGAGGATGAAGGAGATAGACCCTCTGCCTCCATGGAGGTCACAACTGTGTAGGAGTGGTAACAATCATATCACAGTAGTGATTATTCAATGTTCCCCACTAAAAAAGGTATAAGGAAGTTTAATGGCAAGTTTTAAATTGTATAAGGCAGATCATTCCAATGTAATAAAGTAGAGAAATATTCTGATAAAGAAAATGAAAATCCTGAATTCCAGAGCTAACTATCACAACAATGTGAGCTTCATTTCAGAGTCAACCTTTTCCATTAGAATTTTCTTGTCTAACATATCTGCTTCTATAAACTGACCTAACACTTTGTGCATGAACTGATCTAACTTCCTTTGTAGCTACAGATTCAAGCTTATGAGTGTGTTCATATGCACACATATGAGCATGTGCTTACATGAATAAGCAATAGAATATAAAAGATACCGTATTTAATTCTAGATCATTTGCATAATACAAAACCAGCTCTTTTCTTTCCCATTTTTCTGGTGAGGAATTGAGGCATAGAAAGATAAAGGAAGTTTCCTAGAGTCCTGTGGATTTGAATGCAGCTTTGAATGTTTTTGGAATTTTTACCTAAAACAATAAGATATCAAGTACACTTCAGAATGAGAGCCAACAATGAGCAGCAGATGATAAGCCAGAAAGTGTGGAGGGAGAGGCTGCTGACCCTAGAAAAAGTAAATCCTAGGTACATGAACTGAAGTCAGCATGCATTTCATGACAGTGATAAAAATTCTTAACTATTATGATATTTAAACATCTACAAAGGTCAATAAAGTGTTCTTTTCAGGGTTGACACAGAGGTCAATGACATAATGCTTGAGACCTGTTCAGTGCTGTCTGACAGGTGGTGAGTATTTAATTAATTGAAACTATTATTATTAATGGGTAAGTGGTCTAGACTAGCTGAGTCAAGTGCACATAGAGGTAAGAGTGGCCAGCAATTGACCATGATTGCCTTATTACCCAGTCTTGAAGAATCATGACTGCCTGGCTAAGAAGTTTGGACTGTTATAAACTGTTAAAATGTCTCAAGGAGACTTCATCTCCAGGCAATGTTAAATTTTGTAATTTCTTAAGCATTCCCTTGGTAATCAGGAAAATGATTATACAGCACGAGGCTCGTGGGCTAAGATAAAAATAATAGAAAATAGTCCAGAGTCCAAATTCCTATACCTGGACACTAGCTACCCACTTAACAGATTATTGAAAATTCTAGATGCAAAGATACATTCTTAAATTCTAGACATGCCAATCTCTACTGGCCTGAAATTGTGTATGAAGAAAATTTTAAGAAAGAAAGGTCTGAACTGCCTTTACTCATTGAACATCCGAAGGTTAATGACATATCTATGACCTCTGGTTCTGAGAAACAGAAGGTATAACCAGACAGGAAAGCATGAACTAAAAATTTTAAAATCTGAATTCAACTCAGTAGCACACTTGCAAGCTAAGAATGAAAGCAGAGCCTCACACATTTGCTAATAATTATCAATATCTGTTTAATATAGGACATGGTCTTTCCATTTTGCTAAGGTGTTTACGTACTGTATTTCATCTCTATAGCATAATCACATAATTATCATGTTTGATTTTATGAGCAAACTCAGTATCAAAGAAATTAAGTAATATTTTTTAGCATACACAAAAATAGCAAAGGGCTCGAAACAAGACGGGCAACTGCTGCTCTGTTCTTTACTGAAAACTGACAACACTATCAACCACCTCTAACCAGTTCAGGAACTGCCACCATGCCAGAGCTACCACTCTCACCTATGATGAACACAATCAGCCTCAAATCCCCATCACCATCAAACTCCAGAACTATCAAAAACACCTTACCACCCCCATTGTTGCCTTGTGAGCATCATCCATCTCCTGCCAACATTCGTTTCTTCTGCTCCAAAAGACTAGTTTCTTTAAAACCCAATCATCTTCTAAGACAAATAAATTCTGTTGATAACGCCTCCAAGAATGAATTTCTTTCCCAGCTTCCTGCAATAGGAAGCTTTCCCTATTCAAAGCAATTGCCTTTGCTATTTCTATTTATAAATAATTACTAAGCTATTTTTGAGATTAAAAAACAAAACAGAATCAATTCCATTTCATGGAGTCATACAACATTGTATATTATGGAATCAAACCTATATACAAATTTTAAAATGAATGCAGTATATATAACAGTATATATACTTGAGATGAATAACCAGAATCTATACTTTCCAAAAGATAATCTACAAACCAGCATCAAAATCATGTGAACTTCTTAGGAATTCAGAAATCTGCGTCTGCTGCACAGTGTGAGAAGCTGAGTTCAGATGCAACCACAATGAAAGATTAGACCTAATGGTGCACACCTATAAAATCAGGGCACGGGACTGATAACAAAAGGTTTCTTAAGTCTTGCTGGCCAGTTAGTCTAGCAGATTCTGTGTGCACCGGATTAGTTGAGAGAGGATATTTTTAAAAAATTAAGTTGGAGAAATGTTAAAGGAGGCACCCTGGAGTTGTTAACTGGCCTCCAGGAACACACACACACACACACACACACACACACACACACCAGAGGGATGGCACCCACATACATCACAAATACAGATGAAACAGATACACACACACACACACAATCTCAAGGCCCACTCCAAAGGTACCAAGGAGAAGCCACAGTGCATCAAGATCCCCAGTTAGTTTGCAGCCCTTTAAAATCTGAACAGCAAGGCACTAACTTCTTCAGCTGAATCTGACATTCTGCGTGTAGCAGAAGGTGATGTTTGTCTAGTATCACATAAATATTAATTTAGATTAATAAGAAACATAAACATTTCTTTTCAAATAATATTTTACAATAGAGACACGTTCAAGAAGCTGGGGATCTAGCTGGTCCATCACTGAGAGATAAAATCATGAGCAGATACACTTTAAGAAGGGGGAACACAGAATCCGTCAACTAGAGATTTTGAAACCTTGGGGGGAAATCATCTGAAAAGGTTTAGGCAGCAAGGAGAAACAAGGCGGCAGATAGAATATATTCTTTAAACAGAGCAGTAATGAAGAGGACATGGGAAAATACTGCCCCCTTTGAAGTGGAGAATTCGGATCTGGGAAAAGCAGAGGCAGGTAACTGAAGAGATCTCACTCTCTCCCCGATAAACACAGTCATCTGTAATCAATTTCTCTGTAGTCAGTTTTGAAGAACAGCAACCTGAGTGACCTGGATAGTTCAGGATCACCCCAGAGATAGCAAGCTTGCCCCTTCACAGTGCCTCCCTCCCATTCAGCCTCTGCTTTATTCCTAGTCCTATTTTGTTTTTTGGGTTGTTGTCGTTGTTGTTGTTGTTTTGTTTTTCTTTTAAAACGGAAGGATTTCTTTGATTTTTGCAATTTCTGCCTTTGAAAAATCTGTACACCTTCACCACCTTCTCTGAATAAACTCTATAATTAAAATCTATTTTTGAAATATTTACAGATGTCTGCCATGGGCCTCTTCCACTATTTAGAATCCTAAGGTTTTTCTTTTCTTTTCTTTTCTTTTCTTTTCTTTTCTTCTTCTTTTTTTACATTAAGAAAGCAAGCCCGTGGGAAGCAAGCAGAAAGTATGACCCAGTGCCCTTACAGCCCGTACTCTCTCTCTGCTCTCCGACCAGCTAGTACTGGAATGGAGGATACAGGCGATCACCATTCTTGTGTTTACGGAAACATTGTCGTCCTGTGTGTGTACAAATTAATCATCCTGCAGTCGACTCCTGGCTACTTTGTTAAAAACATTTAACACATTCGGCATCTGCCCCTGAACTTGTTTAACAGTAATAAAAATGTGCCTACCCTACAGAATTAAGATAAGGCCAATGCTTGTTGATAACAAATCAGTACATAGTAAGTTTTCAATAAGGGAGAGCCAATAAAATTCTTGGTTTTTCATTATAAAGCCAAAAGTTAAGAAATGCAGCTATGAAAGACAATTTACATTTTTGCTTATAGCTCTAGGGGAAGTTGTATATTCCTCTGAGCATTCTAATAAGATATCCTGACAATTTAAGCTAAGAGGTTAGTAGCAAGTGACAGTTTTCCCACTAATATAACATAATATGAAACAGCCCTAGAAGGTACAGAAAATTGGGGCTACTTTTTCCACAGTTCCTCTCGTTCTAAATTCATGAGCACAGACCAAATACGACTAAATTACAGAGAGCCGTTTACAGAGGCACACATACCCACACATGCATATCCCAAGATGTATAGATTCCTGACCGAAGGATATCTTTAATAGGGAATGGGTGAGACAAGCACACCACAAGGATTTTTCTAGGAAGGCATGGGGGGCTCAGCTCAAGGAGAACCTTCCCTCACACGTAGAGCAACACGGCCATGCCTGCATCTCAGCTGTCTGTCAGCAGTCTCCTTGATACTGTCAGTACCTGAAATTAACCACTCTCCTGCTTATTATTATTTGCATCTGGCCAACTCACGTTAGGATGTAAGCTCTTGGTACTCAATTATTCATGTTTTTTTTCTTTTAATGAATGGGTGCATGCATTTTATTTTTATTTCTTTATTTATTTTGCAGATTTTTTCCCTAACTCCTGGATTTCTCTCTGGAATTCTCTTTATAAAACAGGAAGTACCTATTTCCCAACTTCCTCAGACATGGAAGAATTAGTTTCCATTACAACTCAGTAATATACACCCTGCCACAGCCTCTTACTATGGGTTATTTATTGACTGAGTTAACTGTTAACCCAAGTAAACTTTATACTGAGTAGAATTAGGGAAGGCATTTGCTAGTTCCCGAGGAATTTGTGGTTCAGCTTCGCTTTAGTTTAGTTTTTTTGTTTGTTTGGTTTTTTTTTGTTTGTTTGTTTTCTGCTGTCAGGAGATGTATTCTTTATAGAAATACAACTGTGAGACACACCAGCTCCATGTCAAAAAAAAAAAAAAAAAAAAAAAAAGAACCAGAAAATCAAAGCAGCCTCTCTTCCTTCCGGAAAAGAATGATCTATCAGGTCAAAGTTCAAATTGTTTCAAAGGAAGAAAATTATTTTTTACCAAGATAAATTATTGTTCTCACTGTCATCCTGAGGTCTGTAAAGCTGAAGGGTAATTACATACAGGATAATCACCAGGTGTTGTGTGTTCAAGAAGGCCGAAAAGGGAGCACTGCGTGTCTGTATGCGGACTCTGGGCTTCCTGGGGTCGGAACTGCACATTATACACCTTAGGTACCCCAGGGTGACTAGTCCAGTGTATTATGACCCAAGGAGTATTAAATATGCTCTAAATGGAGTATAATGATCTGGGGTGTATTTCAATACAATGAAGCTTTGCCTATCAGGAATTAATAAAAGAACAGATTAAGTTCCTGAGAAAAACTTTTTGTCTAGATTATTTTTAAAAAAGAGAACAAACTCATAGAGAGATGGTTCAGTGAGTACTGTGCTCACTGTACAAGGATAAGGAGCTGAGTCCAGAGCCCCAGCATCCTCTTGTCCAGCAGCTCAAACCTGTAATCCAGGAGCTGAAGGGCAGACGAGGCAGATCGCAGGCTTTCGCTAGCCAGCCAAAGGACAAGCTCTGAACTTCATGCACTGCGAGACTCCACACTCTGAGCAATGAAGACGGGGAATTTTAAAGGCAGAGGTGGAATTGCCTCTAAAGCAGTTAGTTCTTTAGTCTCCAGACACGGAAGACAAGATTGATTACAGAGTCTCCCTAAACTCACGGCTGCCTAACAGACAAGATGTTTAAAGAGGGACAGAAGGAGAACAGTAAACCTTTCATAAAACTTCAGCACTTTGATATCAAGAGTAATCAGGGACAATTGCAGAAATATAGAATTAACAATTAACTTGATTATTTCCTGAATGCCACACAGATAAATTTGTTTTATTCAAAGGTTTATTTGCAAATATGAGGCATCCTGTTTGAAAAGCAGCAACTTACCCTGAATCAAGGTTATGCTACCTTTGATTATAATCCATCTCTTTACTCAGCAGTCCAGCGCAGACAGTCCAATGTGGAAATGAGACTGAGCTTCTGAGGAACCACACCCATACTTCCCAAACATGCTCCACTGTGCTAGGTTCCACTCCATTTCACTACACTGACTTTGGAACAAGCAACAGATTTCAGAAAGTCTAGATCACCGGGCAAACATACTTTTGCTATTTCATGGCCCCCACATCCACAGCTTTCCATCTGGGGACTTACTGGGTCCACACAGAAAATATTCTGGAACCATTAAGACAGCAACAGAGTTAGCTACAATTCTGTGATTCCAAACGCATCTAACAGGTGCATAGCAATTTTGGTATTAATAAATTAATGTAGCAAGCAAAGTCATTTTATTCCCCTTGAGAGACTCAGCCTCATCCCTGATCCACTCCAGCTACATCACCTTCCCCAAAATCTGGCTATAGTGGCTTCTTGCTTTGCCAAAATTACTTCTGGCACAGTTAGAACCTCAGTTAGTTGAAGTTGCCTATGCTTACACCACACATGCTTTAAGGCTTTATAACATACGTGTGCTGTTTCCTCTATAGTTCTTAGACTTTTTTTTTCTTTATCTAAGTCGTGTACAACTCCGTGGCTTTACAGAAACACGTCCAATTTGCTATCAGAACACTCCTGTTTGTTATCAATACTGTGGGATGCCCAAGGATCAGTCAACAACAACCAGTTCCCCTGTGCTGGCTGGACAGCGACACTTTCTTCCTCACACCAGTCATTCCCCGACTCACTGATATTTCAGTGCTTTGGAGCTACAAAAGAATAATTCTGGATATTTGGCCCCCCAGCAGTTGCTATAGTATATAGTAGATAAATTAACAATTTTAATAATTCTGTGCCGTTTGTACCCATGAAGGCAATTAAGGTTACCAAAAGAATTTTTAAAAAGAAGGTTTGATCAGCTGCCGGCTGGCTAGCAGCAGCTGGAAAATCAGAGAGCTACTGAACCCAGGACAGATGTTAAAGCACACAGCCAGGATTTACATCTAAATCGTGAATTTAGAGGATCTCTTTTGATTTTTTATTAGCCCAAATTAATTGTACAAATAGGAAGGTTCACATACAGGTTTTGTGCATGTTGCTCTGCATTTTTCTTTGCTAACATCCCTCTCACCCGAATGTCTGGCCCCTTGTCACATTTCACACGGCCAACTATTACTGCCACTTCAATCCAGAAAATGAAGGGGCTAAAGGCTCTTCCCCTGCAGTGGAGTAGTGCTTTAGGTTTGATTGTATGAGTCTCACTCGGCCCTCTTGGTCACCCGGTTGAAGGTGAGAGGGAAAGGCAGAGAGCAAATGGAGTAGGGGGCCTATTAAGACCTATTAAGACCTATTAAGACCCCCATGGAAATCGTACAGCTGACTTGTCTTCCACTGGGGCAATAAAAGCCCCAAACTAAACAGATTAGGGGCCCCTATAGTCTCTCTGCATGGAAGAGTCGAGTAGGGGTTCAAATTAGGACAGAAGCACATACACCTTTGCCTGAAGTCACTGACTTCAGGGGCAAGGGATCCAAGGATGGATGAACAAGGAGAACTGCAGCCCCTTTCACAAGACACCTGAATCTGTCACCCAGAACTACCCAAACTCAACCTCTGAGTGCCTAGGAAAGTATTTTGTCTTGCTCTCTGACGCTTCCCCATTCTATTATTACTACTTTTTTTTTCTGGTGTGTTAGTCACCTCGAGGGCTACAGCCACTTTGCATTCCCGGGATACACAGGTAACTGCTTTTCCTGGCTTTTGCTTGAACAGTCAGGAAAAGAAGTGCCCGCTGATGCCTGGCTGCACCCAGCTCCGGATAGGAGGTGGAGGATAGCCCGTCCTTGGAAGCAACTTGCTTTCCTCCCAGGGTGCGCCTGCCAGCCCAGACTGCGCCCGCCTGGAATCAGATTGTCCCGGGCTCCTGCTGGCTTTCAGTGGAGAAGGGGAATTGTCCTCAACACCAAGTCAGGTAGGTACCTCAGACTACTCTTTTCTAGCTGTGCTCACTTCGGTCATTCACCCTAAGATAATAAACCAGCAACAACCTCTTTTGTGGAGGGCAATGTCCCCCCAAATCCAACCTGCACCTTAGGTTGCACCTGCCCAAATCCAAAGGGGTCCAGGGCTTGCTGGACCCTCTGGTTTTTCTTACCCTCTGCCTCCGGGGTCCTTACTCAGCACTCCAGGTCTTGGTCAGCTGTTTTCTCACGCTCCCACCCTAATTTTACTGCCGCGCCCCACTACAGATTCCACTCTCCATCGGGTCCCTGGTGCGGTCACCTGAGTGACCACGTTTGGAGCCAGGGACCACTCTCTTTGGGGTAGGGTTCTTTGGGAAACTCACCTCCCTACGGAATTTTCATCCTCCAGGGAAGGGGTTGGACTCTCAGAAAGCTGCCTCCAGGGACGGGTTACGATCACTGAGCCCAATCTGTCGACCACCCAACTCCCTCCCTACTCAAGGTCTAACTGGGGACCCTCTCCCGCTTCCTGGAGCTCCGAGCGCTGGGGTGTGGGGACTCTTGGGGTGTGGAGCAGCGGCAGCGAGTGCAGACCCTCTCCCGCTGGGGCTTGGGGTCCGGAGGAGCACGGAGCGGCTGCTAGCCCCTCCCTCCGAGGGCTGAAGGGGCTGACGCGCAGGGAGGGTCCGGGCGGGGCCGGCTCTGAGATCGTCCGCTCCCCCCACCACCCCCCTTGGCCGCAGCGCGTAGGGAGGAGGGAGCGGGTGACGCGCGCACCGAAAAGGACTTAAGTCGGAGAAGTTTGCGCACAGCTTCATCTCGGAGCGAGCAGCGGCAGGCACTGCTAAGGTGAGGCTCCCGCGCTTTGGGGAGCAGAGCAACCGGGAAAAGGACCTTGCCTGGAGCCTATTTTGCTTTGCAGTCTTGGGCTTTAAACCTACCCCATAAAGGAGGCTTAAAGGTCTGGAAATTGGAAGGTGGACAAGAAGGAGTGCTTAGGACTAATTCAGTTTGCTCTCACTTTAAACTAGGAGAGCCAGCCGCCCAAGACTCTGGGCGGACTGCACCTGGCTGGCTTGCAGACAACTCTTGGTTGGAGAGGTGCTTACTTCTGCGCCTCACCCTGCCGTTGGCATCCCCTGCCTGCAGATGCCCAGTGAAGTCTGCGTTCCTGAGAACACCTGAGCTGTGCCCAGACATCCAGCAAGAGAATTCCTGGTAAGAAGAAGGGGTTTTTTCCCCCTTTCTTTTTTCTTTTTTGGAGGGAATGATTGGAATTAAAGATGTGGAGTGTCCCAGGAAAGATGATAGTGAGAATGATACTTTGTGGATTTTTTTTTATATTGCAAAATTGTAGTTTGACTGGTTGATACATTGTGGATTTTTTTAATTGCAAAATTGTGACTTGACTGGTTGATACTTTGTGAATTTTTTATTGCAAAATTGTAGTTTGACTGGCTGATACTTTGTGGATTTTTTTTATTGCAAAATTGTAGTTTGACTGGTTGATACATTGTGGGTTTTTTTAATTGCAAAATTGTAATTTGACTGGTTGATACTTTGTGAATTTTTTATTGCAAAATTGTAGTTTGACTGGCTGATACTTTGTGGATTTTTTTTATTGCAAAATTGTAGTTTGACTGTGATGTTTAGAGGTGTTCTTGTAGGGTCGGCTTAGTCTCGGTTGCTTCATTTTACCATGGCTTAAGAAAAAAAAGTGTCATTGGAAGATGTGATAGTTTATACCTTTGTGTTGTGGAGCTCTCTGGTTCTGTGGGTGTTTTATGATATTACTCATATGAATTTTCTCTCAAAAGTTTTAGCCTCCTGTACTGCTGAGTATAGCAATTTCTAGGCTTAAGGTCGTGGCTTTTCCTAATAGATGTTTAATAGGTATCAATTAAAGAATGTGGGCATCTAGGCAGCGTTGTGCTGGGTCTTGGAATACAGTGGTGAATGCTGTTGCTTGTTTGGTCATGTTCTACACAGAATTTCCAACAATCATTTATGCATAGCAACCATTCTTCACACCTATTAAGAAAAATCTGTTGTTTACATAGTTTCCTAATAAGCCTCCTTTGTTTTACTGCTCTTTCTAAGACAGGGTGGATAAAGTAAATTAGGGGTCAATTAATTAATTAATTAAGAGGTCAAGAGGTCACTTACCTTGAGGTCTAAAATGGTGCAAAGTCAAAAATCAAAAAAGTGCACTTAGAATGGCCGCCTATTCTGCAAGCTTTGCCTCTGGAATCTACCTAAGAGTTCTTGATGATACCTTTAATCTAATAGTATGTTAATCTATGACCTATTGTAAATCTATATACTTCATCTATAATATATTGTAAATCAGAAAAAGGAAACATGATTCTTAGGTGGCCATGGCCACCATTGTGTTGGAAATGACTCTGAATGAGCCTGTCCACTGATATTTATTGAAATTCATGGGTATCTGAGAAAAAAAATGGTTTAAAATGAACTATAGGTTAACCATGTAGGTACTGAAACCAATATTAAATAGCCCAGTCTCCAAGTATCACTGTCTGAAATGATGATAAAAGACAAATATTTTATATAGTCAAGCTTGCTGACTTGCTGTTAAGGACAAAGTGGGAATGCTTCTATTTATTTATTTTTATTAGATATTTTCTTCATTTACATTTCAAATGTTACCCCCTTTCCTGGTTTCCCCTCCAAAATTCCCCTATCCCATCCTCCCTCCCCCTGTTCACCAACTCACCCACTCCTGCTGCCCTGTCCTGGCATTCCCCTACACTGGGGTATCAAGCCTTCACAGGACCAAGGGCCCCTCCTCTCATTGATGTCTAAGGAGGCCATCCTCTGCTACATATGCAGCTGGAGCCATGGGTCCCTCCATGTGTACTCTTTGGTTGCTGACTTAGTCCCTGGGAGCTCTGGGAGTGCTGGTTAGTTCATATTGTTCCTCCTATGGAACTGCACACGCCTTCAGCTCCTTCTGTCCCTTTTCTAGCTCCTCCACTGGGGACCCCATACTCAGTTCACTGGTTGGCTGAGAGCATTCACCTCTGTATTTGTTAGGCACTGGCAGAGCCTCTCCAGAAGACAGCTATATCTCAGAAGACAGCTGTATAGGAATGCTTTTAATGTTATGGTATTTATTAAGTACACATTTTAATTGCTTGTTGTTGGCCTTATTTACTTTCAGTAGTTGATCCTTAGGTGACCATGCTACCTTTGTGGTTGAAATGACTCTGAATGAGCCTGCCTAATCATGGATATTTGTTGAAATTGTTGGGCAGCTGAGAGAAAAATGATGTTTAAAATAAACTATAGGTTGAACATGTAGGTTCTAAAATCAATATTAAATAGCATGGTCTCCAAGTTTCACTGTCTGAACTGATGATAAAAGACAAGTATTTTATATAGTCAAGCTCGCTGACTTACTGTTAAGGACAAAGTGGGAATGTTATGATATTTATTAAGTATAAATTGTGATTGCTTGTTGTTGGCCTTACATACTTTCAGTAGTTGATCCTTAGGTGACCATGCCACCTTTGTGGATGAAGTGACTCTGAGCAAGCCTGTCTATTCAAGGTTAATTGTTGAAATTGTAGGGCAACTAAGAGGAAAAAAATGTTCTTTATGATACCTTTAATCTAATTATACTATTTAATCTATAGTATATTTTAAATCAGAAAAATGAAGCATGGGCTAGGTTTGCAAAGCCCTCCATTTTGTCAGTGTTCACACTCATTTCTATTCTGTTTGTAGCAGCCCCAAACAACCCTCGACTAGAATTTGTTTTGGTTCAACAATAACTCTCACCTACAGTTAATTTTAATAACTAAAGTCTTAAGAGTAATATTTATCATATTATAAAAATGCTTATTGCTTATTGACCACACCAACACACTGAATACTGTAATCTATATATAATAAAAAACATATTCACTAAAATTGATCCAAAGGACACACTCTAAATCTATTGTATTGTTTGATGGTATTTATATTTAAATTTAATTTATATTTCTTATTGCCCAGTTACTCGTAATTTTGGAAGATTTGGGGTAAATAAAGATAGCCTTTGTTTTAAGCAATTAAAAGAAATGAAGCTAAAATATCAAATAGTCATGCCATGGTATCTCTGTTTTTCATGAATCTCCATGAAACCTCACATGCACACATTCTTTCAATGGTGACTTGAATGAAAATAATAAATTTCATTGGTGTTTATTAAAGTAAAGGTGAGGTGAAAATTGAAGGGGGGGTCAGTGATGATTTACTAGTGAGTGGAACTGATGTTCTCAACTTGAGCCACAAATTAGAATCTCTGAGAGAATTTTTATTTAATGAAAAAAAAAAAAAAGCAAAAAGCAAGCATGCCAGACCCTACTTAACCTAACCTAATTAAATCACAGTATCTGGGCGGAAAGGCCTGTGTATTGATGAATATCTTTAGGTGATTACATGCAACCATGACTGACATGAATCAGCTGATACAGTTTTCTATGAGTTGATAGACCCTATTCATGTAGGAAGGTCTTGGTGAACACAAATGCTACTTATGCTGATCTTTGGATTTCTTTGAGCCCATTAATGTTGAAGGATCTTGGTGAAGATAAATGTCATTTGTTGTGTTGCCAGTCAACTCTTTGTTTCCATGTATGTGATGCAGTTAAGTTGATTCTCTAACTAGAAGAAAGATTTTATTCTTTATGTTAGATTGTTAAATCATAACAGATCCCAACATTTTCCCCAGAAAATAAGCTATCCTGCCATCCAGAAAATGCCTTACTACATGAACTCTAGCTTCAGGAAATGTTTAAAAAATGCTTTATGAAGCAAAGAATTTTATTTCCTTTTACTAACACCAATATGCTATACATTGTGCAAATGTGCATTTTGAAAGGGGAGAGAGAAAACTTAGAGCCCTTCTCCTTGGCATACCAATAACATATCCTGGGTGCCAATTGTGTTGTAATATTTTCATACAAATTGGTTTTATAAAACTCATCATAAGCTTTTGAGGTAAAAATCTACTGCCCTGATTTTATACATGAGAAAATTGAGGTTCCATTCTGTTAATACACTTGCTTAATATAGCAAATCAAGTAATATAAAGATGTACTCAAACTCATAGCTTCTTATTCTGAGTTTAACTGTATCATAAATCACAGATTAAGTGAATATTTATATTCTTAACTTTTTAAAGACAGCATCTATTTGAAAGTGGTATAGGATAAGAGCAAAGGTTCTGATATAGCTGGACCCGGGAAGGACTCCGGGTTCCACCACTGTTTGGCTGCATAAATCAGGCAAGTATTTTAGCTGTTCTGTGTTATAAAGGGTACATCGATTCAAAAGATTTTATTTCATGTGCATTAAGTGAATTACCATTTGTAAAGCATTTGTGTGTTTATGCATAGTAGGTTCTATGTAAGTGTTTAAATGTCTAATTTTAAAATGCCACTTATTCATAAACATTTCTATTACTTATTAAATGCCAACCAGTGATTTAAGTCTGCCAGTACATAAAAAGTCATATCCTTGTCCTTAATATGTTGCATCTAGTAAAAAATAAGCATAAATAAATAGATGATTATTTAAAGCAGGCATTGGCATTTTTTCCATCTTGAGTATAATTAAAAGCATGGTTTGGTATATGACAGTTATGTATCTTTCAGTGTGAATGTGATCTTGCTGAGCTCCAAATGATAAAAAAAAACAACAACAACAACAACAAAACAACCCAGATGGTAATATTTTCTGTTGTTAAGGTTGTTAAGGTGGTCCTACATTGTTTTAGATTTGATCAAAACACAGAAAATCCTATGCTCTGGCTTTAATGTGTAAGGTTAGAAAACAGACCTATGGTGGGGTTACAGAGCTTGAAACTTTGTTTTTTATTCAAGTAAATCATGAGGTTGAAACATTGAAGATGAATTTGTAGAAATTCCCATTGATATATGTTCATTAATACAGTTAAGTACAATTTTCTCAAATCAGTTTCTTAAGAGCAATGGGGTGTGTGTGTGTGTGTGTGTGTTTAGAATGTGGTTTTACTTCTAATCCTGAAAAAAAAAAACATGAATTTAAAAGAGAAAATGCTCATCAAAGAATGTAGTAAAAGTCCAGACACTGAGCTGGCTTGCAAGATAACATCTGGGAGCCCACTGTTCTCCCTAGATGGTGCCCGTAGCTCCGCTCAGCTGCCAACACCTGTTGGCACCTGTGACCACTTGACTTTGCTCTGTTCTGATGGAAGTTTCTATTTAAAGAAACCATGCACATCAGTGTCCTCTGTATGAGAATAGTTTGGATTCTTTAACCACAAGGAGTTCGTTCTCAAAGAAATAAAGCACCTCGTTCAGCGCAGTGCAACCAATGTTTCTGTAACCAATATTTAACTGTATTGTTGCACTGACATTTTTTGGCAGTGAATTCTTTTCTCTCAAATTATCAAATGTGGGGTACTTCCAATTTCTGACAGATGCTAAGCCTTTTCAAAAGCTCTTCAGCCACCCCTTTTATTACCATTATCAAAAACATTTAAATTTTCTCCCAATATTCAGCCACATTTCAGTCCCTGTGTTTTGAATTTACAACACAGGCAGAATTATTTTCAAGCTATGGTCTTGTCATACTCTATTCAAAATTGTTCAGTTAATGTCCAAGGATGTAGCCCTCTTTTAAGACCCTTCATGATAAAACCTCATTTAATTTCCCCCCATCAATGGAATGGAGAAAATCTCAGCAGCTCCTTAATTCCAGCTCAGGGGCTACAATCATACTTGGAAAACTGAATCCAGATTCACAGTCCATCCTTCACTTGCAACCTTGTGCCCTTGCTTGTCAACCTCAGTTTACATTGCCTCAACACTGGTGTGTGTGTGTGTGTGTGTGTGTGTGTGTGTGTGTGTGTGTGTGTCTGCCTGTCTGTCCACTCACTTATATAAAGTTGCTAGGCTGCTTTGCTTTGCTTTATGTTTCTCCCAACAGTTCTTTTCCCAGGAGCTGTCCTTTATTTGTCTGGGGCTTCAGAATCTAGCATTTTATATCTAACCTATGTCCATCCCTCAGAGAATATTAATTATTCCCCCCTAACACACATGATTTTATCCTGATACCATCACTTATATTTTCATACTCAGTAAATATGTACTAAATGCTTATTATTTTGGTCAAAGAATATTATGATAATTACAGTTCCTTGGTGCTCTGAAGTGGGTTGCAGGAACAGTTTCTAGGGAGGTGATCCTTGTAAAGAGGATGTGAGTTGGCATTAAAATGACAGTTCATAAAAAGCTAAGTAAAGAGGGGAGACATGAAGTAACAGGTAGGAAACTAGACTGTATAACAAACAAATAGAAGCAAAGAGCAGTACAAAAGTAACCTTCCAAAGCAAAAACCAACACAGTGATTTGGGAAACTGCAGACACCTGAGATGTTCCATCAGGTTTGCAGGCCACTGATAGCTTCCCAAAGAGCCTTCTGTCAGTTTCTTTAAAGACTCTCCACAAGCTCTGTGCACAGGAACCTGTGTGAATGAGTGCCTCTGTGTGTGTGTGTGTGTGTGTGTGTGTGTGTGTGTGTGTGTGTGTGTGTGTGTGTGAATGAGTGCCTGTGTGTGTGCTACACATATAATATGTGTATATTTACTTTTAGGTAACATATTCTCTTTAGTATATGGGGGGGGAGGCCAACAAAAGCTTTCCCAGCCCCCTAGAGATTCTAGTATTTCAGCATATACAAACTGTTCCCAGAATGATTATGCCCTAAGAAGTTGCATACAAGTTTTCAGGACAAATGTGTCAACTTTTGGAAAAGATGAAAATTTTTCTGTTTTATGACATGTCCCTTTTGTTATGAATATGTGTTAACTTCTTTTCTTTCTGTTCAGGGTTACAAATGACAGTCATCTGTTTTCCAATTGTCTCAGCAAATCCAGACAGATTTCTATGCTCAGATAGGGAAGGGTTAAAACTTACTTAAATTTAACCATAAAGATGCTGACAATTTTTTTCCTGAAGTGGTTTCAGTCACAGTGAAGCCTGAAGTTTTCTTTTAAAGTATCAACTCGCAATTGTCTCAAAACTTTGACGTGTTTCTCTGTAATATTTCCTCAATAATCCATTTTCATTTTTAAGCATATTAAACCCATTCTCCTGCGTCAGGCTGGAGTCCATGCTAACGTATGGAACAGATCATGTTTTCTTCTGTAAACATTGAAAGCCTCCCTCCCAGCTCCGAACCCATCACATCATGCAGAACTGCTTCCAGTGCTCCCTCCAACCCCTCTAAAGCACAAAGTAAAGTGTATGCCCATTGTCTGTGGGGCGCAGCCATGGATTCTGCACCCATGCTAAAAACATCTTTTTGAAAAAGTGGGCACGCTGTTTTTTTTTTTTTTTTCTTCCCTGTAGCTATTCCCTGAACACGGGAAGCCAGGGAGATATTTAAATAGCATCTATAGTAGCTGGAGAGATGGCTCAGTGGTTAAAAGCACATAGTGCTCTTGCAGAGGTTGGATTTCAATTCCCAGCACACATGTCAGATGGCCCACAGCTGCCTGTAACTCCAGCTCAAGCCAGGGAGATTGAAAACCAGTGGCCTCTACAGGCAGCTGAAGTCACATGTGCATACCACCAACATGTGCACCTACACATAATTAAAAATTAAAGCAATTCCTTAAACAGCATTTACATTATAGCAGTTATTACATGCAGCCCCGGTATGATTAAAAGGGTGACAGGAGCGTGTGCTTTGGATTACAATCAAGCACTGCCCTGTTTTACATAAGGAAGTTGTAGGCGAATTACATATTCCAGTTTTTAATTGTGGATCCTTAAGGACATTCCTACTTCTGCTTCTTGCATGTGAACAAAGCTACTCGAATATCTTATTTTCCCAGTATAGACCAGAACCAGAAGCAAGTCACATTAAACAGAAAATCTATCTTCTAAAATAACCTAGGACCTCCTGATTTAGGATACACAACAAAATAACAACAAAGGCAGCAACAATTCATAGGGGCCTAATGTATGCTGCATACAGCACTACTCAGTCACTTTTCAGGAGGCTATTATAGTATCCTGTGTCCTTATAAGGTACTATCAAACCCAATCCATCAATGAGAAAGCAGGATTAGAAACATGAGAAAATTCATGGCTTTCTGAATGTGGCAGAGCGACAGTTCAAACCTACGATTGATTGATCTCCTTCTCTCTGCTACTCCAATTAATGGCATTTGATGGTAACTTGAAGACCTTTTAAAAATCCTATAATTAGAATATTAATCATCATAGATGGTCAAGCCTCTGTAACAGATGAAATAAGGAGCCCCTCTCCACAGGCATGACAGACAACTGGCATTCCCACCCACGGGGCCTACAGGAGCTGTGACTGCCCTTATCCCCAAAGTCCAACCTTTTGGCACAGTTTGGAATAGCACAAGCCCCACCTAAGGGAATGTTCTAGATGCCTAAATATATAAGCAGACATTTTTTCACAATAACCAAATGTAAAATGTAATATTGATTTATAATTTTAAGTTTTTGTTATTTGACCAATTCCTCTTTTAAAGAGTCATCAAATTAATTTAATAATTATTAACACAGCAATTTGATGGCCACGAAACATAAAAGCTCCATTTATCCTTCCCTGGAGCTCAAAGATAATTACTGGTTATCCTATAGATAGAATGGAGAAAATATCCATTTAATAATAATAGTGATTCCTAAAGAAAAGCTTGGCTATTTAAGATTTTCTTTCTAGAGTGATTTTTTATGAAGTCATCTCAGGAAACACAGGTAAAGGAAAGACAAATTTTATTGCTGCCAAATTTAATTTTAAACTGACTCAACTCATACGTTAATTAATCCAACTTTCAGTGTAACGATTTTCTATGCTATGTGGGACAGGTAGGATTCCAGGCAGGCATACGAGAGTCTTGAGTAAATATTGCTCTTTGTGGGCATTTGGATGGAGCCTCTTTACTCCAAGATTCAGAGACGTTCTTGGCACAGAACACACAGTAATGCAAATTGCTTCAGCACCTTTTTGCCTGGGCCTACTACAAGGCTAAAAGGTCAGGACAATATTAGAACACTTTTTCATTCCTAACATCACACAGACTGCAAAGATGGCATTAAGGCAAAACCCCAACGAAGCAAATGATCATAGCTTGGGGGCCAATTCAGGAAAAAATAAGAATTTACTAGGTTGCTTCTTTTCCCATTGAAAATTAAAATAATTTTATTGTATCCCATGAGGAAAATATATATTCTTACAAATTGGAAATGTTATCTGAGTGAATAGAAGGTCAGGGAGAAACTTGGCTTTTCTTTCTAGCTACTGAAATATTAATATCTAGGCACATTTGAGGAGCAGCAGCTTGATGTCCATTTTGAATGTTATGAACTCATTGAGCCGCATTTTAATTCGTTAAAATAGCACTTTTGCCTTTAAGGTGATGCCATATGTTTTCCGGGTAATTCATATTTTACCTTTATTAAGATCAGGAACCCAATGCTTTCATTAAGAAAGAAACCACAGAAGTGTCACAGTTCAGCCCAGCAGAAGGTTACCACCTTCTGCCAGGGCAACCCCATCCTTATGACTCCCTGCCCAGTGCTCTCTCCAAAGAGCAGACAAGGTTACTGGGAGCCATGAGCATTTACAGAAAGCCTCATGTACCACTGTACTCATGGATGAGAGAAGAATGGAACACATGACAGGAGTAGTCTATCTTGGTTGTTCCATCTATTATCCTGGCACACCCAGTACTTAAAATGTGCACAGTAATGCCATGTGGGCCATATATATACCTTCTTAAGAAAAAGCCCCTTTGCTTGAACCACCCCAGAGTCTCTCTTTCTGTCTCTTTTGATACTCCTGCAAGCTCAAATCTACTACTTTTTTGCTCCATACCCACAAATCTTGCTTTCTACATGTAGGATTAAACTGCACTTAACTCTCTTCAGGAAAAAAAAAAATTACCAGCAATAATGATGATCTCTTTGTGTAATAATTTTGAATATTAATTCCAAAATGTTATCTTTATACTGCAGCTAAAGATATTAAAGACTTAATATTCAGTGTAAAGCTAACTAAAAGAAGAACAGATTATATCATTATAGCTAACCTGTAAATGGTAGGTTCTCAAAACTTAAGAATGACTTGAGAACTAATTAAGAACTTGTAAGCAACCATGTATACAAAATGCATATATTTATATGCATATATAAGTATAAAGATATGCATTTTGTATACATATCAGTATTTTGTAAAACATATCAGTAAAAATAATCATGAAAAACATATCTACCACTTACATAGAACTTACTATGAGCCACTAATGTTGTGTGCTTTTCACTGATTTTAATACATTTGATATTTGCAGCATCCACCTAAGGTAAGTGCCATTAGAGCGCCTTCCAGAGGAGAAGAAACCGAGGGAGCAGGGCTACTACACAGAGGATTTGAAAATGACTCCAAGGAGGTCCAGAGTGTAAGTAAATCAGAAAAGAGACATGTACTTACTATTACATTTCTGACGGCCAAAGTTCATTCTCTTAATGAAAAATATCTCTCGCTTTGTATTTTGCATGTCTTGAAGCAGCAGATCCATGGATTTCTGTCTTAGAAAATATATAGAAATAATAAAGGGTTTCCTTATTGTAAATATCTTTCTCTGAAGCTGTCATGCTTATACCCAGGTTTATAGTATTCCACTGCAAACTGAGCTTTACCAGGGAAAAGTGTGCTCTCCAAGTTGACAATTTCATTCATTAAAAAAAAAATCAAGATCATACTGCAAACAAGTTGACTTATTATTTCAAATTTTCCATTAGAAATATTCAACACAACTCTTAACTGGACCTTAAAAAGAATCCCAAAACTACATTTTGCCTCTTTCCATGAGAGCTAGTCAGAAACCCATGGTATCTGTGGTTTTAATGGTGTGGAGGGGAAAATAAATGTATGAGCCCAAAATGGCAAATGAAAACACATCGAATTTTAATTAGTCTAAAAATGTCAATTTTCCTATTCACTCAGAGATGATAAACTTTCCAAGCTCTATTTTGGAACATGACAGCTCATTTCCATGTTCCCTGGACATTTCCCTATCTGATGACTACCTTGGTACTCTGTGTACTTGGGCAAACAGGGGGAGGGGCCAACAGGAGTGGGACTGTCCATCCTGAAGCCCAAAGGAAACTGTGTGTAAGTCCTTCGAGTGCATTCAGGCTATTCAGTCTTCTGTAAGTGGTTTTTATTAATTATGTCTGTGTTTGTTTATTTGCTATATCTACATTTACATTAATTTCACCCCTTCCATTTGCTTGTCTTACACATGTCTTACATTCTAGTGTAAATCATGTTTAATCTACAACTTTTTTTCTCTAATGGTACAGATGAATTTTAGAACAGTAAGAGAAAAACCATTGAGGTAGAACTTACTTTAAGTCAAATTATCTAGCTTCCTCGGGAATTTGAAGATTATTAGGTCATTATTAAGAAGTCAAGCTCACAATAATACAGGAGAATTTCCCTCTCTGTCTTATTCCATCACTGTCCAGAAACTTCTAGCTTGCAAGATATAATCTTAGTAAGAAAAAGGTGTGGCTTCAGACTTATCCACAGTGGTGACAGATGGGGAGGAGGTGTGTGGGAGACAAAGCAACACTGGGGAGGCTAGACAAGCAGACAAGCTCCTGGAAATGTGAACATCGGGTGGGGGGGAGGCTGCGATTTATAGTTTATATTAATGTACTCATTAGTTTTATTTCTCTTATGTCTAAACAGAGTTCCAAAACAGACAAAGCATACTATTACTCAATTTCAGATGTATATTTGCCAGACAGAATATGCATACACATTATCTCATTTAGATTGCACACTAGCCCAAGAATGAGACATTTTTGCCTCCGGTTCATAATGATAAGGACTGAAAACCAGAGAAGGGGAAGAAGTCTATAAGAAGAAATTAGAATTAAGATGCTAATTCTAATATGCCAGTACAATCATTTTTCAGTGACACAAAGGCTTACTCTGACAGTTCTTGGAAGAATTACTCCCATTTTCTTCACACAGTTGTCACAGATGTTTTTATTATTCCCAGTGAACTTCAGGAGGTGGGGAAACTTAGAAAAAAAAAAAAAGGTCCTATAACTAGAGGTAGGGGCAGATATGAACAGCACACTATAGTCTTAATCACTGTCCTATACTCCTACTGAACACAGAGTCTATGCTTGATCATGTCTGCTTGGTGCTGAGTGTGTAGCTTTTCAGGATCCCATGTGGCTTTTAATCGAAAAGAGTTGTTTACAAACACATGGCAGAGTTTCACTGTCTAGTAGCAAAATGAGAAGCTCAAAGACAATGTTAAGAGTTTCCGTAACTACTAAGACCTTTTTCTATAAAGGACTGAGCTTTGTTCTAGAAACATAGTCTTCCTTTTGTAGAACAATAATATCCCATTTAAATCTAATGACACTCAAAATGGCTGATAATTATTTTTAAAAACACTCATTAAAAATTTGTCAGTCCCGTGCCTTCTGCCTCATACTTGGAACAATGGGAGAAAATAGCATTAATTCTTAAACTGTAAGCTTCTGGCCTTTGTAAAATATACATATATACACTTTCTAGTTTTAAAAGACATTTAAGGGAAGGCTGTCGCCAGCCTTGTCTAATCTACTCTCATAGAACAACCCTCTCCATATACAAAACACCTGAACTCCAGCTGAACACCATATACACGCATCAAGCAGTGTCTCTGCCCTTTCGTTTAATAGACATTTACTACTGTGTAAAGCAGCACTACTCCAGCAGCTGGGGCTCCATCTTTAGAACCTAGTGCTTGGCTTTCCTTATGCACAGATTTCTGTAAGGAAAATAAAATTTCAAAGTGAAGTCTTACATAGATTTTATATAATACAGGGGGAAATTATCAAACATGCAGGAATCACACAGGAGTGAATCTCTCTCTCTCTCTCTCTCTCTTTCTCTCTCTCTCTCTCTCTCCCAATTTTCTGTTGTAGTGGGTAGCAAACCTATAGTCAAATATATATCAGTATTGTACTCTGCCACTGAATTAAACCTCTGACAACTTATATATTCTTTATTATTATTTTGACCCTCATATAGAATGGGGGGAGCACAGCACAGATTCCAACATGAGCTAAAACTTAGGTGATGGTGTTAAGGACTTAAGTACTTAAGTAGAGGTAACTTACCAAAAGATAGATATAGAAGAGTTCAATTAGTTAACTAAGTTAAGAACTAGTCAGACAATGAGACAACCTCATGGCCTAGGCATTTAATAATAACCAATTAGTCACAGAAATTTTGTTCCATGAACAGGATTGGTAAAGCAAAGCTGGATATATTTATACCAACCATTTTTACTCTATTCCAAGTCTTTTAATTATCCTGTACAACCACTTTTACTCTTATTCTTACTCTATTCCAAGTCTATTAATTATCCTGTACAGTCACCCAGCACATCTAGATTACAGCATAACTTTGCTGGTAGAATATTAGAGATAATTGCACGCACTGCTTCCTTAGACGCGTTGCTTTCACCCTAATGCTAAAGAACAGAAGGTTTCTGCCTTTGTAAAGAGAAAGCAGAAGTAGGCTGTGACTTAGTCCCCAGAAGAAACAAATGAGGAAGGAAACCAATTCCTTTTCCTTTCTTCTACAGGGCTTGTTTTTCTCTTAATGTAGCATTCCATTTCTCGCTCAGAGTTCATTAGACATCTGGAACTTAAATAGCTGCTCCTAATGTATTTAGAGCAAGGTCATATGGATATACCCTGGGTTGCGAGAATGAGTATCCTGAACATAGAATCTTAATAGTTACTAATTACGTTTTATATCTTCTTCTGATTTGGGATGCAAGGTTGCAGCAGAGAAATTGTCACATGGGATGTCAACCCCCAGATAGGGATAGTACAAGACTGAGTTTGCAAGGAAAAGTCAGTATTACCCAAGAGAAAGCCACCGGTGAGAAGTGTGAGCAAGCCAGTGGGAGATAATTCTGACATTTCCAGTTAGACAAATTTATGAAAACGGCTTTAAAGTATTTACGCCTATAGATCAACATATTTCTTCAGAGATTAACTTTTTTCCATTAAAAGTAGTGAGTGGAAGTACTCAAAATGCTTTTTCAAGTGCCTGGGTATTTTGCCCATGCCTCCCTGCCATCATTAAAAGTGAAATAGAAGAGACTTTATGGCCTCCCTCTTTGGAACTACAAGGCCACTGCAGGTAAATGCACATAACTGGGTCCCTGGAGGCTCAGAATGCCCTTCCTGTCTCTCAGCTGGGACATCCATGCCCTGCAGATCTAGGTGTACTTCCATATTAACAGCAAAGCACTGAGAGTAAAACCCCATTCCCATTTTCTTTATCCATGCCTCCTTTGCTATTTTAAAGCAGTCTTGCTCTAGGCAACCAAATTCAAATATCCTTCAGTATAGCGTTAACTTGCAACTAACTAGTGGATCCAGGAAGCCTTCCTTACTACACTCCTCCCCTCCTATCTGTATGCTTCCTCCCCATTAAAGGTAATTTTTTTTCCTTTTCACACTGTTGAAAAAAGACCACAGCGGGAAATGGATGTTTTAATTGAAATTTAAAACAGAGTAAAACTATGATAAGCTCCATCTATTTACCAGGCAGCCCAAGGTGAGATTTCTCACCATCAAATTCTTACTTGTAAAGACCCATTTTTAAAGACACTATTTCAGAACATATTTTATTGTTGTTTCTACCTGTTTTAATCAACTTGATAAGCACCGTGATATGCTTGTAATCACTGCCATTTTTATTTTGTTACTTGCCTACATCAAAAAAATGATTTGCAAAGTTTGGCATTCAATATCTTCCCTTTGACAATTGTTTGAAAGGATTTGCAAACAACTTCAACACAGGCAGGCATTCAATGTGTTGCTTTGAGTTTCCATTCCATAAGTGACTTTTCACATAAATCCTGTCAAATTTATTCTGAGGTACCAGCTTACTCTATCCTGGCTATTTCCAGTGAGCCCAGGAGTGTGAGGACCTGCTTTTCCCTCCTCAAAGGCAGCTCAAGGATAATGAGTCAACCGTCCAGTAGCTTCCTCATACTCCCTCAGAGGCCTGAGCTAACTGGGCCTGCTCTATTTTGCATCATGAACATGGCTGCAACCTGATGCAGCCAAAATTCCCTTCTGAGCACCTTCTGTTTCTCTATGGAATTCCTCACCCCATGTAGAGTTCTGACAAAGGAGCTCTGTTTTATTCAGTCAGACCTTGCTTATATAGAAATCCATATCACCTGTTAAGTCCTAGGGAGATGGCCTAGAATCTCCAGAATCACCAGGCTGCTTTGATGCAGTAGTTATTCACAGGGACTCTGGTGTCAGATATTCTAAGGTCAAACATACCACACTACTTACTGATGATGGCCTAATGCAAGCACTTTAACATTTTTTGTGCCTCAGTTTCCTCTCATTCTGTGGTGCTGACTCTCCAGATTATCATGTCTGCAAAAGGCTCTGGCTGATCAATGCAGGGCAAATGACTAAACATTCCTGATAGAATTCACCACGTGAGAATGACCCGCACACACATAGGTCACACACATGGCTTGGCGAACGGGACAGTTACTGACTCTGTCTTTATGATTTTGCAATTATTCTATCCCTGAAGAGGGGACTTCCTTCTGAAAAAGTGCCTTGCTTCAACTAGGGCCGATATTGCTGATTGGTCTTAAGTTTTTTGCCAACCAGCTACTGATGCATGCTGAGCCCTGTGATTCTGTTCTAGTTCCTCCACCAGCACCTCTTTAGGGTTAAGATTCTTTTTTGTCAACTGAAAATGAAATTTGACATTAGGAGCATCACCTTTAATCATGTCCCTTCTAACTCCTTTCTCACTTGCTTCCCTCCCATCTAGACTCACTCTCTTTTAGAAAGACTTGTATATCCAGAGTGCGTCTAAATCTATAAAATAAAAAAATATTCAGGCCTCCGAGAAAGTGTTGAGAACATCTGCCAGGTGCTGTTAGGATGCATGAGTTCCAGATCAATAGATTGTTGAGTAAATAGAGCTTCAAATAAAAAGAATATTTCAAATAAAGCACAATTTGCACACCAACTTTCACAATGGTTTATTAAATGGTACATCTTTTTATATGCCAAAACCAACACAAAGCCTTGAAGCAAATTCTCATGGGAATTTGTCAAACCCACATGAAAAACTCACACTATGCCAAAAAAAAAAAAAAAAAAAAAAAAAAAACCATATACAGGTTTACCTTTTGACCTTGGCAAATTTCAAAATTGGCATTAAGATGCAAACTTCTTGAACAATCTAACACAGATAACATAATAAAAGCAAAAATGGTCAGTTTATCCTTTCTTCCTTCCTTCTTTCTGTCTTTCTTTCTGTTTTTCTTTCTTTCTTTCTTTCTTTCTGTCTTTCTTTCCTCACTCCCTCCTCCTCCCTTCTTCCTCCTCCTCCTTTTTCATCTTCTTTTGATTCATTTTCAGTAATTTTCTAAGCTACAGCCCTGCTTTGAGTAGGACACGGAAACCACCTCTAGGCTCAGTGAGAATAAGTGCACACAAGAAGACCGGTTGTGGCCACAGTCATATGGAGTGGTAGACTGTCCTGCATAGGTATCATTCCCATTTGATCTTGGAGCACAAATGTGTCTCCTTGAGCCATCATATATAATATACAGACAGAACATGTAAAGCAAACATGATTAACTATACTCCGAGCCAGGTGGATTGAAATGTAACAGAACAGTTCACAAAGATGGCCTCTTAAACTTGGTTAATTTTAAAGCATGCGTGTGTACATTCCTGTGGAGTTTAATGGGTGCCACTTATAATCTCTACTAAGAACCTGCTAAATCTGAGGACTTGAGAAGAGTGTCTTGCCTTGTGCAACTCCACAGCCATTTGTTTTGTAAATTAGACAAGAGTCAGCCTGTAGGGGGGATTAAAACACTGGGAGGCAAATTAACATTGGCCAGCATCACTTAGCCTTAACTGGGTCTGCAGAAGTCAGGTCTGTCTATGCTCTGAATATTTTTTAATACTGACTTTTTTTTTATTAGTATAAATATTTAAATTAGTGGCCTTTTTCTATTAGTAATAATAAATATTTTACTTGTTTACTGACATTGGGATGTTTTCTCATTTGTGTTCTCTGTGTGCACAGAGGATGTGTAATTTTCTATTCCTACTGTACAGGAGACATAACACCCCCCCCCCAAATAAAACAACCCATGACCAAAAAAAAAAAAAAAAAAAAAAAAAACCCATGACATGTTTTCCCAAAGTGTCAGGTGATAGTAGCTGAGATATTCCCACAAATTTTTGTTAACTGCTCCTCACATTAGCCCCAGTGCCTATAAATCAATCTGCTATAGTGACTAGAGAATCAATCTAAAGTGCCAGACGCAGAAAAACCCAATGAAGGAAGTTGCATTGTTAGTGTTCTTGTTGTTTGAACGTTTTAGTATTGACTCTGAATACATGAATCTCATTAGTAACAATTTTGGCCTTCAATAGTAAAAGGAGCAGAACGTGTTATCAAAATGTCCAGAGTGTTTTGATCATATGGTTCACCTCTGCTGAAGCCTTGTGGGTAAAATACACATTTCCATGCTGTGAGTATGTTTTGTAGGAGCCAACAGGCTGTCCAGTAGGTGGCACAATATTAACACTCAGTGGCCTTTGTGTTCAAAGAAATATACCCTTAAACTTGGCTCAGAGACTCAGGAGGGAGCTGCTTCATATCTCAACTGTTTAAATATATACTCAGGGTATTAACTTTACTCTTGAAAATATCTTTTAGGATCAAGTAATTTTGAATTCATGCATCCTCTCTTTGGGGGTCTATATGCTAATTTGAGATCCACTTATGCCTTGTTGCTTCAACGATTTACACCATTTGTGTCTTTTTTTTTTTTTTTGCTCAGATATAAGAAAAAGCATATAAAACTAGAAAATGGGTCTTTAAATATTACACACTTTTTAAGTAAACTTTTTGGAAATTTGCAAAACCAAGATTGGGCTGTAGAATTGGTTGTCGCCAGTGTCACTGGTATCTCCCGTGCATCTGAGCCACAGTCATAGCACAGCAGACACTGGGGAGCTCAGATCCACCAGTCATTTGGACAAATCAGATTAAAGTTAAGTACTTTGCAGCTATTTCAATATGTCTTGTCGGTACTTTGTCATCTCCCCCATCCCTCTGTGTGTGTGTGTGTGTGTGTGTGTGTGTTTGTCAGAGAGAGAGAGAGAGAGAGAGAGAGAGAGAGAGAGAGAGAGATTAATCCAAATGGAAATGATTGCTTGCAATATAATTCAAAAATATCCTATTGATTACATTGATAGTTCTGTCTGCTAATTGATCTGTGGAAGGAAAATAGCATCTTATAGTAGTAAACTGTAAACAACAATTAAATGCCCTATACTGAGAAAAACAAAAGGATCTTGCCTTACATTTTTGCCTTTGTGATATTTACTGAAAACAGAGCAAGGGACAAGCTTTGCCACTGTTCAGGAGTAAATTTCTGCATTTACCTGTGAAGCTGATCTCTCCAGAAGATCAGACATTGAGGGACTGGGAGTGAAAAGCCTCCTCACTTAGTTTAAAGCCCTTTGAATATTCTTGCCCAAACACTGCTCACCGCCTACACATCACATGTTAGTTACAAACACGGCACTTAAGTGCCTTTGCTTTCCATGGTCTCTGCTTTGTAAGGACTTCATCAAGTCCTTGAGCTACACTTGGGTTCTATATCCAGATGGACTGGGTGGATTCTGAAAGCAGACTCTTAGTTCTCATTTGGGTTCTAACCCTGACCATAAATCTTACCCAAAAATTCTCTTAGGGAACTTTCTATGAAAAACAAGGGCCTCATTTGTAGCACAAGAGTACCATTATGTTTACTAGGGTCATCCTCTGAAACTGGCTATTTGAATCAGTTTACAAATTAAGACTACTCAAAAAGTCCTATATCCTTTTCTCTCTCTATTTCCCTAGTGGAAGGGGGTACAGAATTGATAATCATGAGAATCACCTGAAAAGTGAGATACTGCCCATAGCTATCAAAAAAGAAGGGGCTGGCCGGGCGGTGGTGGCACACACTTTTAATCCCAGCACTTGGGAGGCAGAGGCAGGTGGATTTCTGAGTTCAAGGCCGGCCTGGTCTACAGAGTGAGTTCCAGGGCAGCCAGGTCTATACAGAGAAACCCTGTCTCAAAAAAACAAAAAAAAAAGGGGGGGCTGGAAAATGGCTCAGTAGAGCAGCACAGGCTGAGGATCTGGGCTCGGATCCCCAGCACCTACTTAGAAATCTGGCTCAGTAAGATTCATTGGCAACCCCAGAATATTGGGAAAGAAAACAGGAGGGCTCTGGGGTTCTCTGGCTACCCAGCCTAGCCAGAATGGCAAGCATCAGGTTCAGTGGGAGATACAGCCTCAAAAGATAAAAGTCAAGAACACTGAAGGAAGATACCCAATGACAGTTGGCTTTTTTGCCCCCTGAAAAGTTCTGAAGTGACAAATATTCAGAAAACAAAACAAAACACAGAAATGGAGACCTGGTATCAGCTAACTCTCAGCAAAATTATTCATGTGCCCTCCACGCTAGCTAACATTTGCAGAGTTGGACTCATTTGAAGTGAACAGGGTTGGGGACATCCAGAGATAGGAACATCCTCAACTCTGAGAAATAGGTCCTTGAATAGACTAAACATTTGTTTACAGACTCCGCCATCAGGACAGCTCCACAAATTCTTGTCTTGAAACAACAGCCCCTCGTTCATGTTCTGAGTCCTTTAATGAGATGGAATGTCTGAAAACATCTCATAGAAACAAGTCAGGATGTACAGAAAAACCTGACTCTGTCCCATGATTTTACTAGGACCAGCTGTTTCTTGTGAATATGAAGAATGATTTCCCAAGTGTAATACATCCTCCCTGGGACTAGGTCCTGATGTGGCGCCCTGTTCTCATTCAAACACTACCTAGACAACCTGGGTGATACGAGGAGCTCTCTGCCTCTCAACTCCTCTGCCTCTCTGCCTGTAATCTTACCTCTCCTCAAGTTCTTTACTGAAGGAAAGTTGGTATCATGTTTCATGAGGGAAAAAAAATAACATAAAAATATCCACATAAAATATTTTGCTTCTGAAATTTAAGGTTTTGGTTTCTTAAGGTCCAAAACCATAAAAGTATTAGCATTATTATATTATATTAGTATGTGTGATAATTAAAATATCATTTATGCAATACTTTTCATTTATTTTTTTCAAATAGCCATAAGAGCTTTCTTTGCCCAGCAGTTGGCACACAGTAAATTGAAATCCTATGTCGGGCGTGATGAACGCCATGGATTTCAAAGACAAGTGAGCTCTATGAAATGATCATCTAATGTCTTCTCGCTGGGTGCTGCTAGGTACGCTTTGCAGGCTGAAATTCTCATTCCAATCTGCCTACTTACACCTATAACATCTCTAGAAGTTTTAGGAGCTCTACCACTATTTCTGAATAGGCAGGACAACCCATACAATAAGACCAGAGGGTGTTTATCTATCATGAACATACTACTGTAAGGAGAGTCTTTGTTAAAGTGTGTGAGCTAATGCTCCCCTGAAAATATAATGACATTTCCAAAGGTATTATGGCCAAACATTTCTAAAAACGAATATTTGTTTCAGTGCTTACACTCACTCTCTATATATGCATTTACAGCATCGGAATTAAACCAGTTAAACTGTTAAATGTTTGGTAGTGGGTGTTGCCATTTTACATGCTTAGTTGGTGAGGAGACACTCACTTTGGGTCTCCTTCCAGACCCAAAGTTGTGGCCCAAACACAGAGTGCGGTGAGGACGGTGCTTGCTGTTTTAACTCCAGCAACACCCTTGTCAGACATCGAATGAGGGGTGAGATGAGGCCACTGTTAGAACAGCAGCCCACTCCAGTGTGACTTCAGGAAGTAGACAGTTATTTTTGTTTAGATTTTTTTTTAAGTTTTAAAGTTAAAAACACTGCGTCAAAAAATAAAAAATCCAGCAAAAATAATCGGTAATAAAAGCAAAGAAATTCTAGACTCAGAAGTCCCATGAAGTCATCTCTATGCCTTTTGCCAGCAGAGGGTCTTTTTTAAAACATGTTCTCAGGATTCTTGCCAGCCTAAACATCAGCTGTCCCAACAATGGGGCACCCGTCATTTCACTGGCAAGCACCACACAAGTTCAGCAAGCTGATGCTCTTTGACCTGGATTTCTCAATAAATACACCCCAGCAGTAGGACATGCTGGATTTAATTTCTGTTTAGTTCAGCCACTTAGCAAATTTACTTTGTTGTATCTTTTGCATCTGTTTTTACATTGTCTGTTTAAATTCTTTCAATGCACACCATTTAAGTCATCTTTCCCTCCTAAATCTTAATTTAACAAAAACACTCCTCTCCAGCCAGCAGGAGTCTGAAAATGCTCCCAAAAGAGAGGGGACATATACACGTTTTATTAAACACATACATGTTTCTTTTGGGTGGGGGGGGCAGGGTTTCTCTGTTTAGCCCTGGCTGTCCTGGAACTCACTTTGTAGACCAGGCTGGTCTCAAACTCAGAAATCCACCTGCCTCTGCCTCCCTAGTGCTGGGATTAAAGGCTTGCGCCACTACGCCCGGCTAGATGTTTTAATAAAGAACCAAATAGGTTCTTTCGGTCCTGATAAAACTATCAACAGAAATGCCCTGTGCATGGGGTCTCGGGGTTACAGAGTACACCAATAATCTCCTGAGTGTGTGTTTGTGTGTGCTTTCTTTTCTTTCTACCAGTTATACTATAGTAGTATATCCTTCTGTGCCCGATGCAGCATCACAAGGGGAAAAGTGCAGGCGGTTGGTTGTACTCTGCTGCCTGTTTTCCGCCCCTCTTGTGGTCTGAGGGAAGTGTGGGACAGCTCGCAGGAAAGATGAGCTCATATTCAGCCTGGGAAAGCTGCTTCAGCGCCCTTCCTCCTGCTCCGCATGAAATGAGCCCTGAGCAGCATGAAATCCTTGACCGCAGGTGTGGAGACGCGCTGTGACATAAATATCTTTGCTGCTTAGCAGTTGGAGGACGGCTGTGGGAAGATTTGTCAAAGCTCCCCCAGCCAAGTCTGACTCTAAGGAAATGGTCATTAGGCTCCACCACAGCGCAGGCTCAAATCCCGCTCCAGCTTCCAAATAAAGAACTCATCTAGCAGAGTTGGAGGAAGGTTCCTGAGGGCTTAGACCATCCCAAGAGATAGAAAAGAATGGGGGATTCATACACCAGACTGGCATGGTTGACTACAAACATATAAACTCTTCTGTTAGATCACAGACATATCCATCAACAAATGCATAAACAAAATCTCAATTATATGAATAGGACAAACTTTTGCCCACACCACTACATAAAATATCCATAAATGTTTTCCAAAAATGGCCAAAATTAATAAGAATATATGTGTGCATGGGAGCGCGCGCGCACACACACACACACACACACACACACACACAGAACGAATGGAGGAAAAATCTGCATACAGTTTTCCAACTACCCTCACAGTGAATGGGACACATAAATTAATGTAATAAATATACCTTAATTGCGTATTTGTCGAGATTACTTACTATATTTAACTCTATTGCTTTTTAATTGTAACAACTAACCTTACCTCAAAGTGTAGATATCATTTAATTTCAAAGTTTTAAACTTTTCTTTGTTTTTGTTTGATGTCAGATAATTTTTCTTACTTCACTCACTTCTGTACCATTTTTGTTTATTTTCATATCAATATAGCAGTATATTAAGTTTTAATAAAATGAAAAGGTTACTCTGTGTTAAGAGGAGAATATATTCCAAACGTGTCTACTATTATAGTTAACATTTTGGTCTTAAGTTTTGTAAATTCTCTGTTTTCCATTTGCTTTCCTAGTTGTCTGTATTTGTAACATATCCTATGTGTTCTTTAATTTTAATTTTCCCAAAATATTAAAGGAAGAAATCCTCTAAATGTTATTATTAGCTGTTATAAGTATAAATACATCTTTAACCAGAAAAAATACAAATAAAATGACAAATGTAGGGATGACTTGCCCCCTCCAGCTTTAAGCCCTTGATTTCAATTCTCATGCTCTTTGATCTAAAAAAAAAATTATTCAGTGCTTAGTTTGGTATTTCATTCACAAAGCTATAATTTGATTTTGTGATTCTGGAGCTTATAAATCCAATTTGTATCTATTGTTCAGCCCAGTGGAGTGAATTTGCATGGCAGTCATGTGTTACAAGTTATACACTGAAAACACAGCTCATCTATTTTAGTGTTTATACGATGACAATGAGTGTTAATGTCACAACACTGCTCATTTTCACTAATGAAAATGAACTTTCAATACCAATATTGAAAAATTCTCCATTGAATCTTTCCTGATCAATGGTGAATAAGAAAAGTGATGTTGAATTACATTGATTTATGGGAAAATCCTAATTCCTATTAACCAGATTCTCAGTATATAACTTCAATACAATATAGAAGCATATATTTTCTTTAGAGATCTCTTCACATTTGAGTTTATTTTTTAAATTTTGAATACATTAAGTTGTTTTAAGTAAACAAGAAAAGAGATTTCAATACATGCTTAAGTTAACTGCTAGTAGACAATAGTCTTCAATTTTGCTTTAAGTTGATGTAAAGAAAAGACATACATTGTTTCAGTAAAATCAAAAGGGGAAAAGGTATATGAGTCAAGATGAACTTTGTACTAGGTCTCAGCCCATACCACACAGGATCTTTTATTTCACAGCCTTGACACTTGGTATAATTCCAATTATACCAAAGGCAAAAATTATTTGCAGTCCTGTTGACCGGGGGCATTACCTGCCAAGCACCCAGGAGGGTGGACCGTCTATGGCTCATCTGTTTTCCTATCCCATCTACTCATGTTGAGGTTTTTTGCATTGAACTGAAAACTCACCTACTTCAAAGTTGAACTACATGCTCCTCAAATCCTCTAAAACTAATTAGCATTTTTGGTCTACACCAACAAAACTCAATTGCAATTGCCACAGAAATTAGGGTTTTGCTCAAATGACCCTTGAAAAGCCACTTAGGGAGACGGAAGGCAACAACTCTACCCATCCCCCAACTCCCATTTCCCAAACCTCAGCATTTAATGTTGCAATATTATCATTTAATTCGTAGTCCACGTCTTAAATCCCCCACCAGTTTCTCAGATCAGAAAAAAAAAAAAATGGTGGAAAAAGACTCTGCATAGCACTAAGGAGAATTAAGGGTTAAGACAAAAGACTACAAGAACTAAGGAATTTAAGCTTGCACAGAAAATGTCCTGCTAGTTGGAAATTAGTGTTATTTAAAGTTATCATGACTTGTGTCTAGAATAAATTATGTGTTAGTATTACAGGAAATAGTAAACATACTTGAAATAGAGGGTAAGTACAAAATAAAGAAACTTAATTCATAAAATTTACTATCAGTAAAATTTTCATTCATTTTTCTATATTCTCTAGTTTCATAGAACTTGTGAAAAGATTATTAATGGCATAAAATAGTCTATAAGTAATACTGAGTTTAGGAAGTTAGGAGAGATCAGCACGGGATCACTCAGGAATTTAATAAGCATGGCCAAGGATTTTGTTTTCAGGACTTCAGTCTTCCTGTCTCAAAGATGAAGAGAGCAATTATTCTCTTTGTTAGTTTTTAAATCGCTCTAGGCATTCAGTGAAATGTCCAGTATAAGTTGTTTCTTTATATGATTCCCGAATAGTGCTATATGGCAGTCCTTGTATAGGTCACAGCACTGAAGGTTGTATGGGTTTTGGAAGGCTAAATGTTTCTTAAAATTACTCTGCATTTCTTCAGTAGATAATTTTACATGAAAGACAAAAGTTAACTATTTTATATATAACCAAACAATGCTTACTTAAATATAAATGTAAAATAACAATTTAGTTCATATATTACACTTTATTTTCAGGAGAAACTCTTCTTCAAACGCATCCAAATACCTTTCAACACACTCGTGAGTTTCCTGGGATGAGAATCATTTGGAGACCTATGGCCTCACCACCATAGTTTCTGATTCAGCAGATCTTAAGCAAAGAAATGTTTCCTTCTAAGAAGCTCATGAGTGTCGCCCATGTGGCTGTCTATCCCAGGGACCATTGGAGAAGCAATAGTTCAACTAAAAGAACCTATCATTCTTATAGGACTGAACTCTCCACCAATCAGACATTTATGATCGAAATCAACCAAGGAATGTATGTAGAGTATAGGAGTTTATGAAAGATGTTTTCAGTGATCCCATACATCTCTGCAGATTGGGAGGCTGTTGTTCCTCAATCAGAAAAGTTAACCAGCAGCACCTGTGTGACTAATGGACATCTGTGCTCGCTGGAACCTTTTAGAGAGGACAGCATGTCAGAGATCTCTAATGAATTTTAAAATGTGTCATTTGTGGGTGATCATAAGCACTTCATATGTTAAGGAAATTATAGACCTCCTGTCCAATATGTGATATTAATCCACCAAAATAAATTCGAGCCAACACTTTCATATGCTGGGGCACTAAAGTTAAATTAAAAGGTGGAAATGGTTACGTAATGAATGTCATTTTGAACAATGAAGACAAAACCCCAGCCAACCTGCCGAGTTTTCAGGTAGGCTGGCAGTCCAGAAAGAAGATGTGGTCTTGTTTATTTTTATTTATAAATCCAATAAAATGGAAATGTTTTGATTTATAAATTCAAAGCCTCTGTCTGTCAGGACTTCTTCCTATGGGGATCTCTTAGCCTCTCAGCATGCTTCTTTGTTTCCCTAACACAGCATCATTGTGTGGACCTACCTCCAAATTGAGAAGAATATGAATGAAAAGAGTTGCTGTCAGAACTTAACTTTGTAAAATACAAATAATAGTCTGATTGCCTGTTAGTATACATGTGTTCAATTTGGCCAGCCAACTTCCTGAGAGATCCTGCTGTAAACAGGAGCACAGATAAAGAGCCCTGAAAACAAGGATGCTGTTTGCCATGGAAAGATACAGAAACATTTATTTGAGTCAAAGTAAAACATAAATTGAACTGTCATTTGAAACACAAAGGGGGGCTTGCACTTTATTGTGCCAGCCTTCCAGGGACTATTCAAAATGAAATGATGGTCACTGTTGTGCCCCAGACCTCATCTTCTTTCTATTCACCCATTTATTCATTGCGCAAATATGAACACCTAGTGTTCTGTTTACTTAAAACTGTGCCTTGGACCTGTGTCTTAATAAGCACTCTATAACTCCCAGACGTGGGATGTTTAAAGATGAAATTAGAAGACAAATCAAAACATCCCCGATATATACAGGATATGTATTTTTAAATTAAGTGGGACAAAATTGTAATAAGCACATAGATTTTGAAGATCTTCAGATTGTGCCTTTATTTTGCAACTAAATGAAAGATTTATGCTTATCACATGCCTGAATATTTATTCATCCATGTATGTGTGTATACCCCTAGATATTAAAAACCCTAATTTGATCATAATCATGTGCTTACTGCATAGCTACAATAGAAGGTGCAAGCTAGGGTTTCCTGTGAAAATAATGGCAGTCTTTTATCTTACACCATTCAGTCCAATGGAAAATTCTCTCCTCCTTTAACACACATAGGAAGCTCGCAGGACTATGTTAAACACACTTTCAAAACTGGAGCCACAGGTAACACATGACACAATTATCTTTCTACTAAATTAACACTAATAATATCATTTTGTCTCTTCCTAAAATAACACCCTGTTTAAATTGAGTGGCCTGCCTGATAGAATAACGTTTCAAAAAGTCTCATTTTATATTATTTCATATTCTGTAAAATACCTTGAAATCTTCTTGGGAACATCCCTTGAAACACACACAAGATACACAAGCACTGTTGTCTTTGATGCTGACGACTAGATGTACATTATAAGTCACACCCTAACCTTTTCCCTTTATCTTGCCTGTAATTCAGCATTACTGATTCCTCCTTATCAACCTCTATTCCTGTGTTTTGGAACAGGTAATAGGTATTCATGTTCTAAGGACAAGCAGATGATAGATTGTTAAGGCAGATGCCAGAGGAGATGGCATGTTATCCAAGCTCTGCCTCTGTTGCCAACATCACCTTGGAAAAAATTACATCATCAACCAGAACCCAAATGTCCTCACTTAAATAAACAAAACAGGCCCAGCTCTCATACATGGAGAGCAAAGCCCTTTTCCATATCTTCCTTGACACAATGAGTCATTTTGGAATAGTTTTTTTTTTTTTTCTAATGCCAACATGAAAAACACTATCTATCCCTGTTTGTTTTCTAATTTGAATCTTCATAAAAGGAGACTTCATAAAACTTCAATGTGTACAAGTGAGAGTGAAAGAAAAGAGGTGAACTACAAATGCATTTGTTTTTTAGAACAAAATATGAAAATTACACACACACAAACACAAACACCAATTCTTCTCCAAAGAGTATTCAATCGCTTTTAAATTAATTTAATATTAAATACTCTCTAACCCCCATATATAATACTGATCAAAAATATTTGGAGACATACTGACATAATTTATTTTAAAAAATAACAACTAAAGGATGAATACTGATGGCTACTGCCAATCTATTTCCTACTATCTGAAAAAAATTAAATTGACAAACTTTCATGTCTAGAATAATTATACTCCTGAATTCATGGAATAAAAGAAGAATAATACTTGTGGCCATAAGAAGTAAGACGTTCTCTTTAAAACAGTTATTGTCTCTTCTTGCTTTGCGCTAGTTCACATACTATGACCTGCTTCTACCTTGTTTTCTGTTCTCTCTTTTAATTTAGAATGCCCCCTCCTTCCATGGAATGATTGCCATATTGTTAGTATGAACATAATTATAAGAAATATAACCAGGTCTTTTTGTAGCTTGCAAGCAAGTCAGCGATCTCCAGTTCAGCGTGAAGGTGCTGTATCCAAAATTAACCATAGAAAGCAATGAACATTCAGTGTCAGCCTCTGGCCTCCACATGCATGGGCATGTGTACACATACAACATACACCACATATTTAAATGAAGGGCTGAAGAGACAGCTTAGTAGTAGAGATCGCTGCGAACCATGAGGACTGGAATTTGATTCCAGCACTCGCTCATGTAGCAAACCCAGATCCTGCAAACACTTGTCAGTCATGCTCCAAGGGACCTGATGTCCTCTCCTGGCCTCCTTCCAACCATCCACATATACCTTTGCACCTGCACACAGGTGATCATATGCTAACACATGTGTACACATATACAATACAACTGTATGAGCCTTTTTTAAAGGCAAAAGACACAATGAGAGATGATATACAAAGTATATTTTATTATTTATCCTAAGTGCCTTTTGAATTAATTCCCAGAATTAATTTTATCTACACAGACAAAGGATTAGAGTACAGATAATTGGTAAAATAACAGACGCACAAAGACATACACATTCACTGTTTCTAGCTTTACCCTGAGCCTCGTTGCACACATGAGCTTATTGTGAGAGGAGAAGATGATGAACTAGAGAAAAACTGGAATTATTTTTGTTTCCTTTGAACTAGAAAGCATTTTCCCTTATGGACACACAAAAATAAAACATAAGATATAAAAAGTAAAATTTGATTATAAGTTTGCAGTGAAAAGTCACAGATACATCTTTTTAAAAGCTGGAAAGAGATTAAGTTTGGACATAGTTATTTAGAATGGTGGGACGAGCCAAGTTTCTTTCTTCGAATACATGTCTTTTCCTTTTATTAATAAGGGAGTCTTATCTATATATAAAATAAACTAACTATGCTAACTAGAAATATAATTAAATCATGTTATAACTAGAGTCCAAGAATTATAAATCCATCATATAATACATTTTTTATTTTTAATTAGATATTTTCTTCATTTAGATTTCCAATGCTATCCCAAAAGTCCCCAAGACCCTCCCCCCCACTCCCCTACCCACCCACTCCCATTTCTTGGCCCTGGCATTCCCCTGTACTGAGGCATATAAAGTTTGCAGGACCAATAGACCTCTCTTTCCACTGATGGCCGGCTAGGCCATCTTCTGATTCATATGCAGCTAGAGTCACGAGCTCCGGGGAGTACTGGTTAGTTCATAATGTTGTTCCACCTATAGGGTTGCAGTTCCCTTTAGCTCCTTGGGTACTTTCTCTAGCTCCTCCACTGGGGTCCCTGTGATCCATCCAATAGCTGACTGTGAGCATCCACTTCTGTGTTTGCTAGGCCCTGGCATAGCCTCACAAGAAACAGCTACACATATAATACATTTTTAAGAATATGAGAGTGCATTGTAGAGAGTGGCCACGTTACCAAACTATCAGATTTAGGATTAGACACTGGGCTTCTATCTGTTAATGTCTGGAGACTTTTTCTAAATACTACTTCAATATTTTGACTGAAAGTAAGGTCTAGGAATGTTGCTCAATAATAGAAAGGAAACAAGGAAAATCTTATTTCGAGTACCTGTTGTTTTGTTTTGTTGAGACAAGGTAGGATGTTGCCCATCTGGGCTGAAACTTACTATGTAGAGAATATAATGTTTTTCTAAGACTCTTCGTCTGCCTGCTAAAAAGGGGGTTAAAAATGTATGAAGCAAACACGTGTGTTTCACAGTCCTTGCAAAGAGAAACAACTCGAATGAGATGGTCATTTGCATTTAATTATTGAAAAGAAAATTCAAAGCAATTTTCCTAAGTGTTTGCAAAGGAAATACATAAGCCTCTTGATTAATAAGGTTTAACTTACCATATTCTATTGCACATCAGTGATCAGTACTGTGAAACAGCATAGTTAGCATATTCATGTAGAGCCTCCATCCCAGTACCATACAGTAACTGGCCAAGTCATGGACATCTTTTCATCCATCTAAGGCAGGAAACTAATGGAAAAAAAACTGGTTTTTCTCCATATTTGCTTTTTTTTTTATTTTCAACAAGTCTTGTCATTGGCATAGAGAGTATGATTTTTTAAAAATTGTATTTATATGGATACTTGTCTCTTTACTTCATTACATATATTTTCATAGCAGCATGAGAGGGTCCACAGAAAATGAGAAAAGATGAATAAATTGACAGAGGCCAGGGTCACAGATGGCATACCAGTGGCACACCAGTTTGCTCCTGGCTATGCCTTGAAAGAACCTTGTGCACCAAACAACCTTTTGTGATCCGGTTTATCAGCTTAAAAATATGGTGAAATTGTAGAATTACCTTCAGTTATAAAACAGAAAATACTTCACTATGGTAAGATAAACTCATTACATTGAAAAGTTTTTGCAAACGAGCCAGCAAGATTGTTCAGTAGGTAAAGGCTCTTGCAGCTAAATCAGAGCCCAGAGTTCCATTCCCAGGCCCCACATGGTAGGTTTTGCTGTAATGAACAGTCTAAGGCTAGTCCTTTTAGCCAAATATGTGCCCACATAAGATTTGCTTGCAGTCATTTCTCAGCAGTGAACCTTTGAATTAGTATGTATACAAAATTTTACAGCTCTGTAAGTAGATGTTAGTAACAAAGCACACAGAACCTTAGCAGAACATTCTAATGAGTTCACAGTGGAGTTTGGGGGTCACATAAAAATCATGCAGATGTGCAGTCTATTTTTCTTGCAAGCTTTGAATTTATAACACTTAAAGGATTAAATTAAAGGCATTTTAACATTTTTAACAAGGGGCAATGTTCCAAGTCTAAAATTGATTTTAACAAAAATTTTAAATAAGACTAATAGGTAAAAATGTTAGGTAGACTGTTGCTCTAATGTTCACTAATGGTAGAAATTATAAGCAACCCACATTCATGCACCATTATGTTGGTCCTTATGTAAATAAGAAATTTCAATTATACTAGAAATCCACAGTCTATTTTAGAAATTTTATGCATACCTAAAGATTTTTTTCAGTCTCATTTAGATAGATTTTTTTTATAACATGTTAATCTATGGCTAAATTGAAATAAAAAAATAAAGAAAAGAAAACTTGTTTAATGCACCCTAAAATGTCACATTCAGACTGGCATTCCATAAATCACTTTCCAACTCAAAGCTGCCCGTGGGAACAGTTTCTCACTTACCACTGAACTCAGATTGTCGGGTCCATTTCTATTTTAGAGATTTTTCAATTATGAAAAGCATGTCAATAGTGTGTGCGTGCGTGTATGTGTGTGTGTGTGTGTGTGTGTGTGTGTGTGTGTAGTATTTCATCAGAATCAAGAGCTATAATCAATGTATAGAAATAATATACACATACACACTTAAGCGGATATAGAACACATACCAGTGTAAAAATAGCTATACAAAATTACCCTTATGGTGTACTGTATAGGTTTTAACTATCATTGCCAATCAAGCAACGTTTTGCAACTTTCTAACAAACGCACAAATATGCATGATGTTCAAAGTCCAAAATCTCTGCTTTTCTGAAAACACATGGTGAGGCAAAAGCACTGTCAATGCCTGGACACGGTTGACGTTTCTCTCTGTGTATTTTTCTGCAGAGGACAAGTTTGTGTGCTATAAATTTTAAGTAAGTGGAGTTTTGTTTTTCTTTAATGCCAGCTTCAGGAATGGCTTAAACGAAAGCAGTTTATAGCTATAGAATCATGAAATGATTTGGCATAATGTGATTTGGCAAAAAAATGAATTTATATAGAACTTATGAAAAATATATTGCTGTGGGTTGTCAGGAAGACTCAAAGTTGCATTTAAATCTTACAGAAACACATAGATATGTTTTGGGGCACAAGTCCATGATATTCGAATCCACCATAACCTTAAACTGTATATATTCAAAGATATGATATTGAGCTAAACTAAGGAATACATATATTTGGTGGCAGCACCTGACAGGTGGTATGTTCAATTTGTTTTTGTAATTGAAGTTATATTGCTACATCAATGATATTTTATTCTATTGAAGTTTTCATTTCCTTCTAAGACCTCAGCCCTAGCATATAGGTATTAAAGCTATATTCTATTTATTTGACAGCGAACTTAAGTAATAACAGAGTTTATATTAATACTGTACAGAAAGTTATCCTGAGAGCCTCTCTCTAAATTATTAGCCTTCTGAAGGCTATTCTTATTCATAAAAACAAATGGAATAGGACCAGACCATACTAAATGCCAGTATCTGATATTAAGTATGTATTGCAAGCTATGTGCTTTATAGAGATATCCTCTTTGAAGTACACATTTTTACTACAAGACAGTTATGATGCCCTTTTTTCAAATAAAAATGATAAAGCCTAAGTCTCTTACTAAGTGCTGCTCGCTTAGTTACACAGGTGGTCAGCCCTGTATCAGGGATGCAGACTTATTCTTCTATCCTGACATATGACAAGTGTTAGCTGGTGATTGTATTGAAAAACACACATTATCCAATATAATATATTGTAATGATTGTAGAATTATTAAGAACAAAACTACATAATTTCTGTAAATGCCAATGTGAAAGAAAGAAATAACCAATTATTCTATACTGTCATTGTTGCCAAGACAAAGATTTAATTAGTGTATCAGTGAGATAGCAGGTCTTAGGAACAGTAATCATGTGCTGGAGGGGAGGAGGAGCTTATCATAGATTACTTGTGTTGCCACTCGTAAAGAAAAGGGTTCCATAAGGACAATTTAGAATCGTGTAATTTTCCTTAGAATCCTATGATACCTTGGATGGTGTAAGGGGCAGGTGCAGGCAAACTGCACGAGGCTCTTCAAGAACAGCCCAAGAGTATCCACTCTACCAGCACAATTACCTTTTAATTAGACATTTTAGATTGCCAACACAAGTCAAAACAATTTATGCAATCAAAAAACATAATTATCTTAAATGATGTGAGATCTCTGGCTGCATTTAATTCAGCAATTTAATTCAGTATCTCCCACGTGTGTACTTATCACATGGCTGCTGATTGCATGTACATTTTACAAAAGTCTTGTGAAAGGTGCTAAGGCTTCAGATCATTTGCATTTTATACTGTAGCAATCAAACACAAGATTGTTTTCTCTAACAAGAAGAAACTAAAGGGAGGTACTGGGGAAAGTAGAAACATGGACTGGAGAGTCAGAAAGACTTGGGCTGCAAAGTTCTCAGATGAGTGTCTTCATCTCTCTTGAATGCAGTGTCTCACTGTATAAGCTGAAGACATTAGGTAGCAAACAGCTTAGTGGCTAAAAAGTAAACAGTACGAGGCCTGATCACACCAACTCTCCACTCGGGTCTTCAGTTCCTTTTCACTGTACACACAGACATACTCAGCTGAGCACATTGAGAGAACCTTGAATGTCGTTCAGCCAGCATCCTATACATCACTGAAAATGCTGTAGCTCATAGCTCTGTATTTCAGCAGGGGCTTATTCTGCTCATACAAAGCAGTAAGCATGGCTAGTTCTAAAATAAAGACCCACCTCAATTGAAGACATTTAAAGTGGTATTCCTGCCTGCTTTTGCTTTTATATGAGCAATGCATGCCTATCCCCCAAACTGATCTTTCTTTTGCTTAGTTCAATCTCTTACTCACCCTAGCCAATATTTTATTTTACTGCAGATATGTGATTTTCATTCACAGAATTTATATTTGGTATGTCATTAATTTTTCAGTGTCTCCTGAAATCCGCCATCACTTCATTTACAACAGCTGTCATTCATCACTATGTTACTAGTTCATCTATGTTTAATAATGACTTTAAAGTACTGGTCAGAGAACTGCAACAATTGGTCTGTCAGTGGATCTACTTCTAGTTGTTCTTGCAAACTTTGATGTATGAGTTCTATTTTATTGCTTTCTAATGTCTCGTAATTTCTTTATTGTGAGGGATTCTTACTTAGGAGTCTAGGTCATTATGCTCAATAAATTCTTGATGAATTAATTTTTATAAAAAATACATGTAAGCCTAAAATCAGAAGCTACCCATTTCCAAGGATGAAAGATTTAAGTAAAATCCTTTCTAAGGATTAATTAAGCCTGCTCCACATTGTGCATCTTAAGGGATTTTTATTACAAGTTGAGTAGATACTGAGTATTTGTTTTGTATATATAAGACATAACAGTGATTCTAAAACAGTCAGGATCTCATTAGCTACAGTGTTCTCTTTAGCCATGCAGGTGCATCCCTCCCTAGCTTTAGAAGTAACTATTGTTATTCTAAAATCTCTAGTTATCAACATGATTTTCTAAATCCTCAATCAGTGTCACCGACATACATTCACTTCTTCATTTAACCTAGGCAACTTTTTTCTATGTAACAGTTTCTACGTAACAGTTTCTATGTTTCGTGTCTATAAAGTTGGAGTGATATGTTGGGACACTTGCCTTATTCTTGCTTTCTCCATGAAAATTACAACTGGAGCTTTTTGCTTTCTATGCCACCATTAATTCTGTTTGAGGATGTTCTTAGTGTGTAACGTGGTTAGGATTATCAACTTTTTAAAAAATCTTATTGATCATCTTGTAATTAAGGGTTCCAGTGATTTAGAAATGATTTTTTTAGTTAGATTGCCTCTTTTAGAACAACCCATTAGATAATCAGGGAGTTCTTTACATGGCCTAACCACTTGGGCCTCGAACTCAGAAATCTGCCTGCCTTTGCCTCCCGAGTGCTGGGATTAAAGGCGTGCACAACCATGACTGGCTAAAATGTATTTCTTCAAGAAGTGCATTTATAAAAAAGTTAATTGTGTGTTTAGAAAATCACACTAAACACAATGTTCAATAATTCACGACATTAAATTATTCAACTTTGAAATTTTGTATATATTTATTATTGCTTAGCTGTTGTAACAATTTATCATTAATACTAAATAACAATATTATAATTGTTTATTATGATATTAAGCAATATTAATAACTTTTATTAGTAAGAGTCTACCTGTCACTTAAAGATTTATAGAAAATATGTGTTTTCATCTACAAATGGAAATCATAAATCTTTTTAAAAAGTTGGTGCAAGACTTTCCTCTATTGGTGCCAATGTTTGTTATCTGTGTATGATCATTGTTTATATTTTTACATTTTTCTTATTACACTTTAATTTATTTGTTTTGTGGGGTCCATGTACATGCTACAGTGTGTGAATATCACAAGGCAATTTCTAGGGATCAGTTCTCTTCTCCCACCATGTGGGTCCTAGGAATCAACTCGGCAAGCACATTTACCTGCTGAGCCATCTCCCTGGCCCTGGGTAGTTATTTTCAGTCCAAATTACTAGCACACATTTTTGTAGATTGTGAAAATAAGATGTGTGCAGTGAGTGTAAATCTGTGTGCATTACATACAGCAAAAGACCAATGTGGGTGAAACAAAGAATGCCTGAAGTTCTTTGCAAAGCCAGTTAGTCACAAAAGGGAAATGGGAGAACAATACAACTAGAAGCCTCATCTGAATTTCCCTGGAATATTGACTTTGTTATTTGACTTGACCTCTTCTGGTGCCTATTTTGACCGCGGTGCCATCTGATTGAAATTAGCTCCCCGGGTGTTCATGACTGGTGAGTGCACAGATGAGCAGACGCTCTTATCCGGCTATTCTGTGCTGAGTGTTTGGCTAATCTAACCACTAGCAAGAGAACGACCACATCTCAGCAGAAGTTACTCTTCTGAAATCTGGAATGGTCTATGCAGTTGCTAAGTACAGGGACTGTAAAGAGAGACCTGGTAGTGACCAGGTCTGCCACCTTCTCAACTACAACTTTCTTTCCTCTACTGAGAGAGTTAATGTAGACAGATGCCTAGCCACACCGCCAATATCATAGTAAATTGGTATTTACTTGGAACCCAGACCAGGAATCTCAAAACATTTGAGGAAGCATTCATTTCCAACTAGGTTAATTAAGAATCATTCATTGACTCTGCCTGCTAGACCACTCAACTCCTATTTACCATCACCACTTACCCTTTGTTTATTACCAAACAAAATTCACTCTCTGTAGTAGCGTGATTAAGGATTAAATTCAGTAAAATTGCATCAGAAATTAATCCCATATAATGCTTTAATTGGAATGTGTGTTTTGTTTTGTTTTTTTTTTTAAAGATTTTATTATTTTTATATGTAACTACACTGTAGCTGTCCTCAGATACTCCAAAAGAGGGCATCAGATTTCGTTATAGATGGTTGTGAGCCACCATGTGGTTGCTGGGATTTCAACTTAGAACCTTTGGAAGAGCAATCGGTGCTCTTAACCACTGAGCCATCTTCCCAGCCCCGGAATGTGTGTTTTTTAAAAACATTCACTTTTCAAAGTAATAGCATACCCACCTGACAATGGTACTTCATCATTACACCTCCCTTTTGTTGAATAAACATATTGCAATTGTTTTGTATTAAATATTCTACATAAGCATAGATATCATGCCAATATCTGAGCTATAAGTGTATACTTCTCTCAATACATGCCAAAAAGATATATAGGTTTCAACATAGTAGGTATACATTTTCATAAGATTTTGACTGTAGACTGGGGCACACAGTCTAATGTTAGGACTTTTAGAATAATCAGAGTCCAGATTTCATAAAATAAGGAATATTGGCTCTCATGGAGGAAAAGTGAGAAAAATGTTACCTCTGCAGTCTAAATAACTAATTACATGTAAACACAGACCTTTAGCCTGATTCTCATACTACAAGCAACGGTTCAGGCAAAGCCATGACTTTTCTGCATTTCTTTCCACCAATTCTTTCTTGAGACCTAACTCAACATGTAGGCTATTTCTCCCAAGGTCACTGTTCAATTTCTCAAGGGTCTGCTTTGCTTGGAGTCTTTCTCCCTCCTGGTCATGGCTAGATAACAGCTCTTAAAGGAATATTTTCTCACCGCACGTTAATGTTCTTAAAAGGGCTATGTGTCTTTCCTTAATTTCCTCTCCCTTGAATTTATTGTCTCTGTGTATATATGTGAGTAGGCAAACCATGTGTACCTTGAACAAGGATGTGCAGAGCCAAGAACAAGTACCACTGGTCACTAAGACTGGCACACATGTGGTATGTTCCTCTGCCTTTACATCATGCTCAGACTACATGGGGTAGATAAGCTAAGTCAGTTTCCTTAGGGAATATCAAGAGGAACAACTAGCAGCTTTCAAACTTTTCTGTTGGTGTGAAGTTATTTTGTTTTCAGAAACATAAATTACTTTGTTGTAATGAACAGGAAAATAATGCAATTTTCCCTCAGGATACAAAGAGAGGGAACGGCAGTGGAGGGCACTGAACACTTAGAACATTGAGTCTTTGCTTTTAAAGCTTGGATGGAGGACTGAGTGTCACTACAGGATCGCAAAGTAAAATCTATGTGATGATTACATTGCTCTAGGTGGTACTTTTCCTACAAATAAATATGTGCTGCTAGAATTGGAAATCAAAAGGAAGTTGATCCCTTGTACCAGATGAACTATCTAATGGTGCCTGTAAGGATCATACTCACTTGACCATCCTCTACAATTCATAATTCCTACAATAGATTCTCCCCCACACCATTCTATCCCACTTTTATTTCTGCAAACATTAACATAAAATATGGAATGCAATATTTATCAAGGTTATAATATCAAGAACAAAAGCATACAAGCAACCGGGTTAGTTTAGCACTGGTGAGCATCGATACATTGTCTGTGGCCAACAGCCAGTAATTGTCCTGCCTGGAAGATCTTTCAGTAGGAATTGGTGGTTATATATTTGAACAACATGCATTTACTTAACATTGTTTATTCAGGTCTAAGCTCCTTCTGAGTTAAAATATCCTTAAAATCATTAGCAATCAGAGTTCCTGAAGGCGACTAAGGGAAATTAAAGCAATACTGTGGACATAGCTAGTATTATCTCAATAGGCAGCTTAACAAGAATGTTTCCATATTAAAGCAAACTAGGAAAATCCGTTAAAGCAACGGTTCTCAGTCTGAAGGGGGGAGTGAAATGACCCTTTTTCCCACATCACTGGAAAAACAGAGATATTTACATTACAATTTATAACAGTAGCAAAATTGCAGTTATGAAGTAGGAACAAAAACAAGATCACTCTCATCTGAGCACTGAGATGACTTGAAGGTATCAACACCTTAATGGCACAGCTCTGCACACTGCTGCTGGAGGTTGAACTGTGATACACAGAGAAACAGATAGTCCTGAAAACAGGATGGCAGAGATAGAGAAGTGCCTGAGACCTAGCTTGGTCCCTAGTTTCATACTCAGACAATGTATGGATAATTGTGATAGTCTCTGGTATGGAAAATACAAAAGAATGATAGAGAAAATAGAACCCCGACTTATTAGCACCATAGTGTGAAGAAGACAGGCTATAAAAACTCAAACTTCAATGTTTCTTTTATTTTCTTAGTACACAAAAAAGCATCATTATCAATAATATCAACAGTCACACTCAAATGATTACAAGAGGTTCCAGACATACATAGATATATTAAAAAGCAATTGTCTACGTGAGACTAGCATTGAGTAAGACTGCTAGGCTATATGGCACTCATGCAAAATGACAGAGTGCTTTAATTAGTAAGTTTCATTCATACTTAAAAGCCTGCTTTCCTGACTTGTCTTCAGCATTTATGAGGCTGTATGTGCCAGCTAAATTAGACTCTTCAACTTAATATCCTTCAATTACCCTCCTTGTTGTCGCCACACTTTGTTTTTATTTTCTCTTTCTAGCAGGTCTTTGCTTTTCACAATCCTACTCTAAGTCAAAATATGAGCCCTACTCTGATCCTCTTATTCAGAAATTACTGGATCTGTATTTTCACAGTGTTGATGAGTGCTTCGTCTGGTCTGCATCCTAGTTATTGTCTACATCCTAGTTTATAACACATACTGACTCCCTAACTCTCCCAAGTGCTAAGTTTCCTAACATGAACTGTCCCTCACCCGGATCACCCATATTCCCCACAGTGCCTTACTTAGCATAGAAGCATGTTATGTTTGTATCTAATTTACAGAGTGGATATGAAATCAATCAGTACTAATGATTGATGGCCAGAATATAAGATGGCATTTCAAAATGACACTATGCAGTCTCTGTGTACTACTGCACCAGTATGTGAAGTGAGCATAGCTCACTCACACAGAGGCAAGTGCATAACACACACTTTATAGATTCCAATTTCAATCTGTAACTGAGACAATAGAGATAGTGTAAAAGGTGATTATGCCACTTAAGAAGCAATTACAATCTCTTGTCCCTAGTCAAAATACTGTTTCTCCCCAAGTCCTAATGATAAAAATGTGGAGAATATTTACATTTTCACCTCTTTACCCTCTTTCCATGTATAATGATATCTGTGAGTTTGTGAGACTATTGGATATTTGTGACAGAGTGATCTACTCTGACTATTGAGTTCTTGAGCAGGACCAGTGAGCTCTTGACTGAAGCTCTCATTCTTTGCTGTGAAAGAAATTTATTACCAAAAGTAAATTTAAATTTAAAGGAACGTATTTATTAGGAAAAATACTTGGGGCTCTCAGACAACTTTAAGAGTTGACTTCATGTTACATATCTTTCACAAACCATGGACTTCATTGGCTTCTGCCCCATGAAGTGACTTCTTATGTCACTGCTGCATTTCATCAATTTCTATTGATTACACATACTGTTGAAGTCAATATGACTGTTCGTCTCTATTAGTCTTTCTTTATTTCAGTTCTGAAATGAAAAGTAGCTACCTAATTTTAAGTTTCATATTTATTGTTACACTTAAGCCTCTTTAAGTAGCTCAGATATAATGCATATGTTGCATATGCCTTATCTGTAGTATGTATATATCAACTGCAATACTTAGATTCTCAGATCAGTTAATTTAAAAATACCAAGATTGTCTTGAAAATCAGTTTTAAATTGATAAATGCTCTGGTGGGAATTTTATTTTGTGTCCTATAGTTTATTTTATCACATAGCACACATGGCTTGCTAAACTTGATGAATAATAATAAATTATACCAATTTTCAAGCTAGTGCTAAAATTGTACCTATATACTGACTGATACCTTAAAAATGTATTTCATTAGCTGATTTCCTTCTTCATACATCTTTCACTTGGCTTTCCATCCCCCATGTTCAAAATAGATCTTGCCATTTTTCTTATAACCTGTATTAAACTGTTTCGTTCAACTTAATACCTTTTAAAGCCAGGAAATCTCACTTTAGCTGATGAAAATGTCAATAGATATGGTCAGAAATTTTAATAGCGCTTTATAGACAACAGCCCACTTGACAAAAGGAACAGTGAAACATGTACATGCAGGTATGTCACAGGCATAATAGTCTTGTTTCCATGCCATTGTATGTAGTGCATCTGGAGAGGGAACAGGGTAAAGATCTGAGAGCTATACCATTTTACATCTTCATTACTCTTTTTCCAGGAAAAGGCGGAATCTCCGCAAACCGAAGATGAGGTTCCTTCTCGTGAACAGGTTCACCCTGCTGCTCCTGCTCCTAGTGGTGAGTGAAGATTGTTCTGTTTCCTGTTAATGGTCATGGAGAGTAGAGAGGAGTGTCTGAGTGTGGGTGAACTGGCAACTGAAAGGAAACCAAAACTGGGCTTCTCCAAACTGTCATTCTTCTTGAAGGATGTGAGAAATGTCCTTTGGATGTTTGCTCATTTTGATTATTGTCATAATTTATCCGAACAATTAAATTCCATTTGTTTGGGGAAGTTCATAATAATTTGTGTCAGATTCATAGTACAGACAGCCTGTATACATTTTTTACATGTTTTTGAAATGTGGATTTGGATTGTGGCTTCTGGGCTCTTCAATGCTTTTAAAACATCTGAACTCTGCCACTCTAGCCCTTGATTTCTCTCCAATGAATTTCTGATCAAAACTAAGAATCTTCAGTACTTTAGGAATCACTGGTATTCTGTAACTCTTTTGTGCCTTTTAAGTTCAGATTCATATTATATAACTTCATGTTTCTTTACTCATAAAGATTTGGCTAGTTAGAGGTGTAATTGCCTTAGAACACTCTATTGGTGTAAATTTGTATCAAAATTATGGACACACCATCACATCACCTTCAACAGTATGGTCTGAATCCATGTCCCTATTACCCATGGATCTGGTGAACCTGATCTAAGTGCAAGAGGACTGCTTACAACACTCTAGAACAGGCTCTCATTATTATGGTACTTTTAGAAACCTCTGGTAACCCAAAAGCAAACTGATTAACTCATATCAAAGTAGGATTGACCCTAGCACAAAGTCATGTCACCTGAGGCCATTTCCTTCTGTACGTCATGATCATTATGAATTAAACCTTCTAGAATGTAAGCCCCATGAGGGCAGAAACCATGCTAGCAAATGTACTGCTGAGTTTTCAGAACCTACAACAGGACCTGGTGACGCCTCATCTGCTGCTAACTGCTGCAGTGGCAGCTTGGTTGTCATATGTGTGATGACACTTTCTAAAGTCTTCCAGAATGACACCACATATATGGCAGCTAAACTGTTACATGGAACAACAAGTAAGATATAGGCTTGTGTGTTGGTTAGTTTTTAAAGACATGTGACATGTTTGTGTGTCATTGTCACCTTTATATAAGCATGGCATTATATATTTGTTGCATCATAAGCTCAATAATAATAAATTAGTCAAATTGCTTCATGTGATGCATATTGCTTGATTGTCTCATGATATCACTGCTGGCTTTAGTTTTTCTTATTACTGTTGAAAATAATGCTATCTCATTAGCAATTTTATTTGCATGAAATTATCAGAAAAGTTTAATTAACAATGTAAAATGTTTATATATAAATTCAATCTTAAGTAGTACTAATTTCATTATTAGAAAAATAATGTATATTTCTATCTGCCTGTCTATCATCTATCTATCCATCCACCCATCTGTAAATGAAGTACTTCAAGGTGCATGTTATTTAGGAAGAAGGTCATTAGAGAGTTCAATGCCCAAGCAAGGACCAGGCTGGAAGCAGCCCAGAATTCTGTGGCTTCTCTGATAACAGAGGTTCTGAGATTTCATTCTTTCAGTGTTGAAACAATCTCTACTGAACCAAGCTCCAAAGCGAGTTCACTGGAGTTTGTTTCAGTATTGCAGGAGTGCTAAGTGTGAAGCTGCCCCAATCAGCTACCAATACCTCCCTCATGTTATCCCCACTCCTACTGATGTTACAATGTGTCAAACCTAATAAAGATGTTGCTGAAAACACAAGTGTAGAGTGTTTCTATTTAGCATCCTTACACATAGTGTTTCCCTCAGGCTCCCATGAATTTCCAGTTGTTACAAGAATATTTCTTAATGAGTTGCCAAAACGTACAGGGATAGAATTTAGAATATGGTTCTGGAAAGATACCTAAGGAAAATAATTCCTAATGTCTAAAACTTGTAGTTAAAAAAAAGAGTAAAAGTGTGTGTGTGTGTGTATGTGTGTGTATACACATACCTCATCCCAGCTTTTAATTTGATTAGAAGACAATGAGCAGGTAGCCCACATATCAAGTGAGCCTGCAAATGGTTTCCAAATAGATAAACTTTGAATAGCTGTCCCACAAGGGCACTGTCATCCTCCCTTCTTTAGTGGTTCAGTCATATTAGTTTAGGCTTTTTAAATACAGTCACATACATTCATACAAATATGAGTAAATTAAGCGTTAAAACACAAACACAAATAAGGGATCTCTTTTACAGAAAAGAATAAGCTGAACAAAAACAAATTCTATCTGAGAATGTCCTGAGGGGAGGTGGTTGATTGTAGTCTCTCCTGTCAGGAGCACGCGTAGTGTGTCTTTCTAAGCTCCACAGGAGCAGGATTCACACCTGTTTGCTTCAGGACTTCATTCTTAGGAATGTTCAGCTTGCCAACGTCAGTAAATTCCTCTCACTGAAAGTCACTGAGAGATGAGTCTTGACAGGGACTTGTGTCTTGTGATGTGGTTAAAGGGGCCACACATGGTTAATTGTTTTATGAGGATCATCAATTTCCCTGATGTCATACATCTATAATGCATTAAATATTAAATAATCAATATTCAAATGGTAGAAGTGTTATAATACTTAGAAGTATCTACCCTCTTCACCGTGTAAACAGTTTCTACCCAGCTAACTTGTGGGCATGTCTAAAACAGGATTCATCTTCCCCTACAAAGATTTTGACTCAATATCCCCTTCCCCCAGGAATCATCCTTTTCAGTAGTATGGACCAAATACCTAGGCCCTTTGGGAATCACTATCCCCAGTCCTTATATTTGGATATGCCTTCATCTCTCCACTGAATGAGAAAGTGTTGAGAGTTGTGTTCTCTTATTCAACCATAGAGTGATATGGCCCAGACATTCACTTTTCTACCTCTTCCTACCCCCATGACTTTGAACTGTGGAAATCTATGCTGCTGCATGAAATTTACTATAATTCTGCCTTCAAAACCTTGATCGATCAAAATATGTAAAGTTGGGGTTTTTTTTTGGGGGGGTGTTGTTGTTGTTTTGTTTTGTTTTGTTTTGTTGGTCTTTCAAAACTCTGCAATACCCGATTTTTTTTCAACCACTTACCTATCCTAAACTCTATTCCCTTGTCATGATGGTGTTGCCAGAGTGTCATAGCAGTCCCTAAATATTAGTGTGTCTTTCCCATCTACTTCCCATGGCCTTTCTTCTCTATGTATCTCCAGAAATCCAAGAACCCATTCAAGTTCTATGTATCTGTAACTGTCACCAAATATTTTTGTTCCATATCCTCTCTTTAGTCTGAATTTTGTACTATGCAGCTTCACATTGATGGCATGCTATTGCAGGGGCCGTACATAGTGACAGACACGGGATCAGTGACATTTGAGCATGAAGCTCAACAAATAAATAAATCAATAAGCTTTATTCCTAAGGTGGCTAGCACTCCTAAAGAGCACATCAGGCTGAGAGATTGAGAAAACTGAACTCTTGACTACAAGCTAGAAGAGGCAGTATAGTGTTCACCATGTTCGTGTGCACATGTACACACACAACTTACAGGAAGGAAAGACCTGTAGATGGTGACTGAGTGGAAAGACAGTGTCACCTTATTCTGAAACATGATGTACTGATATAAATATTCAAGGGTTACATTTGCTTTATTCACTGAAAATGAATGACTATGTGTAAGCCAAGTGTCAAGGAAACCACTCTGAAGAACTTAAAGTCAATTATTTTCTTTGATTTGAGAGATAAACAAGGCAAGTTTTGGCAGACTACACAATCCAAACCTGAACAAAACCTAGCTGAAGATGTCCACTAAAGAAACATATTGTCCTATAATTTCTCTTTTTAAAATATGTTATCTATGATTCTTAAGATTTACAAAGATGGAAAAGTTGGTTTAATTGTGGAGATTTTTAAAAATCAAGTTATTTGTTTTGTTCATGTGTAAGCTTTCCAAAGAAAATAAATTCAAACAATAGAAGATTATCAAGACGTGTGTGAGTGTGTATGATTGTTCTACATTCTCAATAGCAACTGTACATTGATACAAATATAAATGGATGGAATATGGCTAGATGTAATGCATTTTTAGCAAAGAATATTTTATGTGGAGTCTTACATAAATGTTGCTTACAGAAAAAAAGAAATGTTTTCATAATTTTACAATTATCACATTTATTTATGTGTTAATTCATTACCTACTCTGTAAGTAACTACCTTTTTACCTTTTATACAGAGCCCAACTCCAGTTCTTCAGGCTCCTACCAATCTCACTGACTCCGGCCTTGATCAGGAGCCATTCCTGTACTTGGTTGGCCGCAAGAAGCTGCTGGATGCTCAGTACAAATGCTATGACCGGATTCATCAGTTGCCCTCTTATGAAGGAGAAGGTAAGAGAAACCATGTGAACCTATGTGTGAAGCATCATTTAAGCCTGTTTCTTCCCAAGGTACACATAGTGCTGGATGATAGCTGAAATGGAATAGATCCACAGTCTCACGTTGTGGTGTGCCTGTGTATTTTGTACAGCACATAGGATGATTTTCCCACTATACCGAACATCATTTTGGCTGCCATTTGCCCTTACAACAAAATTACCTCAGTAACTCAGCATTCACACCTAATAAGCAGGAACAGTACAGGACTGAGCGACAGCAGAGAAATGCAAGTCGATGGACAGAGAATCTGCCTGAGGTGGAACCTGTGCAAACCCTGAGTTTTTTGGATAAATTAGGTATATCTTTCCTTCGTTGCCAACTCATTGACAACCTCTGCTAATTCTTCAGTCATTACCCCATCCCCAGTCCATGGGGAGCTGCTTCAGTAAGCATGGTTAGTCTGTGCTCTTCTCTAGAGGAATCTTTGTAACTGCCCCAAATATTTTCAGGGCTAAGTCTAGTTCACTTGCTGTAGAAGTACCAAAGAAGAAAATGAAAAATGAAAAATGTGTGACAGGCAAGCACTGGCACGGCCTTTTAAATTCTCTTCCAAGTCTCTGGACCAACTTCGCAGAGTCAATAAGGCTTTTGGGTAGCCTCGAACATTCTAAGATAAAAGCTGCTTTGAAGGGTGGAAAGTAACGAAATATGTATGCTCTCATATACACTGTTACTTTAAGTAATAATTTTTAAGAAGGCTTATCAGGTGCAACAGAATTATATGCTTTATTAAAGTAGAACATATCCTCACCCTTTGTAAATATATTTCAGATTATTGAGGAATTAACCTGTGTCATCAGTTTCGATAAATAATGCCATAGCTGAATTTTTTTTTTACTGTTATGAAGATAAAGGTAGAAAAATGTGCCTCACCTTACATGAACTATAACTTTGAAAAGGGTAAATTTTTCAATAAGTAAAAACTTATCAACATACCTCAGAGCCCTTGATTTTTTTTTTTCTAGGATACATTTTAGATTTCCCCTACAATTAACTAAATGGACAGAAAGGCATCATTTGGGGCTGCTTGCTTTATGAGAAGCCCAACTTTGGAGCCTCTTACAAAGTAAAATGAGAACCCTGCCTCCCATCCAATGAGATTTTCCCCACTGCTATACCAAAATCATTTAAAAGTTTATTTTAAAAAAGAAGAAAAAGAAGAAGAAGAAAAAAAAAAAGAATGAGAACGGCTCATTTGAAATGTGATTGATCATGACCGCAGCGATAGGATCCAGCCTCTCTAACCACCTCAGAAAACATTCTCTTTTCCTTAAGCCACATGTTTTCAATCCTAGTTTCTTCCTGAATTCCCAGGTCTGTACTGCAACCGCACCTGGGATGGCTGGATGTGCTGGGACGACACTCCCGCTGGAGCCACAGCCTATCAGCACTGCCCTGACTACTTCCCGGACTTTGACACAGCAGGTAAGCTCTTTGGTTTCATTTTATGTTTTTACGTTATAAATAAAAATGTGTCAAGTGAACAAGCAGACCCAAATCCACTTCAGCTATTGAAGTTACATAGAGACGTGTTACACTGAACATCACCCTTCACATTGCCAAGCATGTAATACTTATTATCTCTTTTTATACTCACAACATTTAACACAAGGCTCCAAGTGAATCCAACTCAATACATGGTGTCGAGATCTCTCAATTCAGAACTACATATTATTTCTTAACCTTCATAACTTGTACAAGTTGGAATACATTCACTAACCTTTAAGAGTGGTCACATTGCTTTTTGAGGGCTTGATCCTGTCACACACGTATTGTTAGATGCCAACCTGGAATGCTCAAGCAGGAGGACAGTCTAGGAGGGTCAGGTTCTGGGTGATTTTAAAGGCTGATGTCACTTAGTTTAGGTTCTTCGTGTATACAGGGGTGAAGGTCTAGGAACGGGGCAGTTCTGCAAGGAATACCCAGGAGTGGTGCAAAGCCATGCAGGGAGATTGTCTCAGCCTCTATCCACTAGACACAGAGATGTGAGCAGGAAATGGGACTGAGCAACTTGAATTAATAAAAGGTGTGGGAAATCCTGGTATAAACATGATCAAGGCTTGGCAGATTCAAATAAATGTACTGAACAATTTGGACCTTAGGAAGCAGAGCACCAGATGAGCCTGGTAAGGCAGACAGCAGAGGGTTATTGGGGGTTAGCTACTCACAACAGGGTCTGCTTGATCAGAGCCAGAAAAATCATACTCAGACACCCTAGAAGAAAAAAGTATCTGCCCCATGAAGTTAAATCTAGAAGGTCATTAAAAGGCTAAATAAGCCTTAATTAGAGACGATGTCCAGATGATGAAACTAAATAGCATCAGCTAGAGATACAATATGTAAGTCTCTAGCAAAAGATAATATTGTTTTCCAAGGGCCAATACGATTAGACCTGGTCATAAGTGTTTTAAGTGTCTCTGAAATTCCCATAAGAGCAAGCTATGAGCCCTTCACTGAGACAAGGCTTGGGACATACTTTGGGGGTTTCCTCAAGGGAATTTCTCACTTATTATTGAAACCAAAGTCCCAACCCAGAACAATAGAGATAATCAAAGTATAATTACAAGGGATGCTTTTTAAACCAATGCAAAATCAAATAAATGTCAGCATTGGCCAAGCATGTCTAGGAATCTCATTCTATTCTAAAGGATGACATAGAAAGAACAGGTTTTGTGTGGTGCCCTAACTCGGAGCTACATTCCTGTAAACTGGAACCAAATGCTCTATGCTGAGATTCCTTCAGGTCTTTATTACCTCTCCCCAACACGTGGTGCCTCGTTTATCTTAATCTGCCACTGCCTGAAAGGTGACTTGACTGGCACAAAAACCTGTCCAACAATTGAGGTCTACTATGTCAGTTCAAAAGTAGCAATGGGCTCTTGCCAAAGTAGCTATAAATATTGACTAAAAGGCATGGTCTTGATAAGCAAAGGAGAGATTTCCAGTCATAGATCCATCTTTTCAGTCTAGTTTTTAGATGGAGCCATCTTTGCTTAAGACAAATTCACTTCTAACAAAAAAACATCTTCAATGTGTCTTTTTTCAACACATTTCAATTCTTTACAATTTTGTTGACATAAGGTTACATCTAAATAGCACAAAAATAGTCCAATGAAATTCCAGAAGTTCATTTTTGAAGAAATGCTTGATAAAAGACAGATGGTGAGGGCTGACTGGGAAGTCTTAGTGAACAAATCTATGAAAGCAAGAGCTTGCTCTGCAGCAGCCATATAAAAATCTGGGCACAAGGGCACAAACCTAAATCCCAATTCTGGGAAGGTAGAAGCAAGAGGCTCCGTCCAGGTTAATTAGCCAAATTGGTGCACTCTAGGTTCTTTGAGAGATGCTTTCTCAAAACTTAACGTGGAAAACAATTGGAGAAATCCCCAAACACATCTACCCTGGCCGCCACACACAAACAACTGCACATATACAGGAACATGTAAACACATGTATACTACACAGAAGCAAATAGTGAAAAAGTTTGTGTCAGTATTGGAATTCTGAAGAGGATATACTGCCCAGGAGTCATCTACAGTGTGAACAGGAATGGTTACCATGGAGGTCTGAGAAGCCCAACACTTGGAATCTCTCTTTCAGCCTTAAATGTCTAAGTGACAAAATGGTTCATGTTATCTCTATGTTTAAGTTCTTTGGTGTGATTCACTCTCAGGCACAGCCTGTAAGCTTTCAGCCATGACTCTTCTTGTTGGGATTTGATGTACTAATACGTTACCATTTTGATCCATTAACAGAAAAGGTTTCAAAATACTGTGATGAAAATGGAGAGTGGTTTAGACACCCTGACAGCAACCGAACCTGGTCCAACTATACTCTGTGCAACGCTTTCACTTCTGAGAAACTGCAAGTAAGTTCTATTTCAAATCTCTGTATTGGATAAGAATGCCACTATTTATGCATGAAAATGGATGTAAAACTGTAAAATATCTGCTACCCCAAATCACAAAAAACAACTAAACTACTGACATATAACGGACATAACTAAAAAAAAAAAAAAAAAAAAAAAAAAAAACGACATATTTTTTATGTAAGGAAATAGGGTTTCTGAAGCGTATTAGAGAAAATAACATTTCTTTCCTTGTTGGTGCTCAGCATCAATACTTCTGTTTGAATGTGCAATCGAGCCAAATATGACTACTCTCCACAGAGCAGATGATGGGATTTCCTTAGAGCCAGAAATTAGGCAGCATTTTAAAGAACTCATTAATAGCTTTCTCCCCCTGGGAGAGTTCCAGAGCCTCTAATTATCAGAGAGCAACCAGCTAAAGCTACCCTCTCTTAGCGCCCCAGTTGGATATGACATTAGTTGTACTACTGGGTGGGATGGAGCCTCCCATCATCCCATTGATATAGTGAGGGCACTTTAGATAGTTTTCAGAGGTGTCTACTCTGATTTGTTAATACCTGTGCCCTTACAGGCTATGAAATATATGTAATGTTCTTGGGTTAAAGAATGTTTATTTAAGTTTGTTGAGTAAGGAAACAAATACTATTTTGTCTTTAACTATATTAAAAATCTGAAAGATTATTAAATCTACCACCAACTCCCTAACCCTCATAGCTGGAAGAAATAACATCAATATTTATCTATAAAGAGCATCTCTGAATTATCCTCTTAGTTCTAACATGTGCAATCATTTCCTTCAAAGAGGGGCCCGTGCATTAAGTAATTACCGAGTCAGAAACTAAAAGCATTTTATGCTTTGTTTTGCTGTTAAAAAGTTTAAAAGTAGATCAATGTTTTCCTTTATTAAAACTGAAACAAATCACAGCAATATAAGCAAGCTAAGTAAAGACCAGGTGACTGGTGGATCACCTTGTCACAAGAACAGATGAGGTAATCAAAGCTAGTGGGCTCATAACAAATTTCTTAGCTATTCTGCATCATAGATATATATCTATGTATGTCTATTCATTTAATGAAGTCTCAGAGAAGTGCCGTGACCATGTAGGGAACTTCATGAGTGCATGTTAATTAGGCTCATATAGAAAAGGACAAGTATTCTCATTAGAGTGTAAAGGGCAATGCAAATCTAAATAGATAATTCTCAGTGCTGTTGTGTTTGACCTCCTCAGACACTCTGGCCACTTGTGAGGAAAAAAGTGTTCCCCTGATATGATAGTTAAAATTCTTTTCATGAGTTCTTTATGTAAATGTAGTCCAAACCAATTTGAATAAATCAGTATAGTCTTTAATTTTAAAGTACCCCAAACTTCTGAGTCTTGAGAATGACAAAAGATGGTGGCTAAATCATGAACTGCTAATTTAATTGTATACATTTAGACAATTTTATTTCAGGAGAATAACTATCCATTTAAAACAGAGTACTTTGAAGAATATGAATTAAGTCACATGTGGTTTTATTATAAAATGAGGCAGACATAAGTTACATATATATTTTTAGAAGCTATATTCCTGGGAGAAAAAAATAGGAGTTGATCATTAGTTTTCATAAAAAGCCTCCGAATCCCTCCCCTCCCCACTAAAACGCTATCTTGAGTTTTTATCCAGTATTTTTACAGAACAGCTGTTCCCACATCATTGGCATTGTCTGTAAGGATGGGAAGTGTTGTTAGGAGAAGGATAGTAGTAAGGTAAAATTCAGAACAACATGGTTCTGTGGTCAACTGCACAGTGGACACTGTTCAAAAGAAGTCAGCTAATTTATTTATTTAAAATCCCTGATGTCTAAACAGCAGCATTTTTTTAGCACAAATAACTATACACATAAAGACTTCTGCATGTTTTGACAAGATTCAGCAAAATTATTTAATCAACATCCCTCCTTGGGGCAATTAACAATAATTAAGATAATCAAAATACATAGATGTAACATTTATTGCTAAGAAGCATAGAAATTATCCACTTTACCTCTATTATATTTACCTCCATTCCATTTTGTTCATATAAAGACCTAACAAATACTTGTAGGAATGTCAGAGCAAAAGTCCATAGATGAAAATTTATATCTGCAAAATTATGCACATAGTATCTTCATTAATGAAAACATAAATGAAACAAACTCCATCAGCAGCAGATATATACATATATGCACTTCTATAACTAACAACAGTGACTAAGTAACATTAACTGTAAAATCTTGAGTCAAGATGGTGAGATCGAGAGAGAGGCAAGGTCAGAGATAGAGAGAGAAAAATGAGTGGATCAACCTCTTCTTTTTATATGATAAAATTATATCATAAGAAAAAGAAAGATGGTGGATGGCCAAGAAAAAGAAACTATGATGTGAATTTATGAAGGAAGATATCCTTTAGAGTCAACTAACATATAGAGTCAAGGAAAATCTTGGCTTCTTCAGCCAAGAATATACTAATGATATTCTCCAATTTTATTTAAATTGGTAGATAAAGGTATATCTTCTTGAATTTTGAGCTATTTACCTCTCTTGTCTCTCCTTGTTACTCAAAGTGTCAGGGGTCAGAAGAATCTCCAAAGACTATTCATCTTCACTTTGATGGATTAGATCAAACTGTTGCAGATAACAGGACCCCAGGGCTTAAAACCCGTGTGGATTGCCTACTATAATTAGGGACAATACATTTTAATACATTTAAAATTACTCCTTTGATATTTTGAATGATATTCATCTCAAGGAGTTTTGTTTTTTGAAAATGGCTTACTTTATTTTTATATACACCACTATATAGAAAAATAATTTCATCCACTGAAATAGTTGTTATAATTTTAAGATATATTTTCAAGGGGTAAATATTTATTAATTTATTCTTAGAGTCGGGGAGCACCCTCACAGAGGCAAAGCGGATGGGGCATGGTATGGGGAGTTTGTGGAGGAGAAACCAGGAAGGGGGACATTTGAAATGCAAATAAAATAACCAATAAAAAGAAAGACAGAAAGAGAGAGAGAGAGAAGAGAGAGAGAGAAATTGAAGCTTTTGTTCATCTACTTACAAGATTTTCCAACTCTTTCTTCTAGAATGCGTACGTTCTTTATTACCTGGCTCTTGTGGGTCACTCCTTGTCGATTGCTGCTTTGGTTGCTTCCATGCTGATCTTCTGGATTTTCAAGTAAGTACATTGAAAATACCACTTGTTTTTTATTCTAGTATTAGCTTTATTTTGTGTCTTGTTCTCAGCAAGACAATATCATAAGGAAAATTCTTGAAGAGAAGAGCTATCCTTCATTTATTATTATTATTAATGTTATCACCATCTTCAACTTACACAAATAACAGTGAATCTTAAAAGAGTACAGTTACAGGGATTGTAGGAACATGGGCCACTCAGCATGATAAATTAGCAAGAAAACCTATATTAGATAAATATACTTTTAACTCTACCTGAGTCATCTTCAACGACTACATGCCTCCTTCCTGTAGTAATTCTGCGAACCCATAAGAACCATGTGGTCTTACAGTAAAAGTCTCTTTTACCCCAGCTATGGTTCCATCCTGGGCTGCTGAGAAAGTATCTCCATTTTCTTTCACTCACAAGTTCTCAAGTTCAAATGCAACTATTTGAGTTAAAATCATGAGTTAAAAACTCTTGGAGCTGGAGAGAGGGCTCATGAGTAAAGTGCTTACCATGAAAGAGTACAGACTCTAAGCACCTGTTTGAAAGCTAGGCATAGCTTGTCTGTAACCCTAGCTGTGGGGAAATCAGTAAGAGAAAGATGGGTACTAGGGGCTCAGTGCCCAGCCAATCACATTGAAATGGCAAGCTCAAGGTTCAGTGAGAGGCCATGTCTCAGAAAGTAAAGAATAACCCAAGAAGACCCCAATATGGTATCCAGTCTCCACACTCATGCATGGTTGTACCCTCAAGCCGTCCCCACACAGGAATATGTTCACACATGGATCAAATAAAAATAAGTTAGAAACATTATGCATACAGTGACCACCACTCACTTATGCAATTAGCAAGAGTGCTTTTATTTCTCAAAAGGAAGAAGTCTGCATGCAGGGTCGGCCATGTGCAAAAATGGCTACCCCAGCCGGACGTGGTGGCACACACCTTTAATCCCAGCACTCAGGAGGCAGAGGCAGGTGGATTTCTGAGTTCGAGGCCAGCCTGGTCTACAAAGTGAGTTCCAGGACAGCCAGGGCTACACAGAGAAACCCTGTCTCGAAAAAATAAATAAATAAAGCACTCATAATTTATGCCTCACTAGCTGTTTTACCTATATTTACAAGTATAAATTTAACATACGCCGCATGTATGTTCTTTATAGAGATACCACAGTAAAGTAATACATTAGAAACTAAAAAGAATTAAGTAAAAATAATTTGATTACTTATAATCAGATGATACTTAGATTATTAACTGCCATAAAACAAATGCAATATAAGTATTTGACATAATAATCATTGTTATCATAGCCATTACTGTTGGTACTACTTATGGCTGGGGAATGACATAAATTAAGAGTTTTTCTTGAGTTTTAAATACATCTAATCCTCCATGCTTAAAGTATGTTACATGTCATTAAATATATAATGACTCATAGTATAAGAGAATCCTAAGTTGATTTTTATTGAAATATTTTCTTGATGATACTAAATACAATTAACCCCAAGGGAGACTAATTACCTACAAACACATCCTGAGCACAATGACTACTTTTCCTTGATCCTTTTACATTTTCTTCTGTATCATGGTAACAGTTCTTATATTTATTAAGTATTACACCTAAGCAATTTTAAGTGAACAATGACATAAACGAATCATCAATAAGCCACTTCCACAAAGGTTTAACAGAAGAAGGGATGATAAAGCAACAAGACATGGAGAATTAATTACGAGAATTAGGAGAGTGTTTTCAATTATAATGATCAGAACACAGCGGCGTAATCACATCACATGATTAATTTTGGAATGTCTGTTCATTTCTCAATTGCTCTTCACCATGGTAAATAAATAAATCATCATGACTCACAACAGCTTTGATTAAAAAGCACGATGCTAAAAGTCTACCTTTGAGTTATTTTCCAATAATAAAAAAACACAGAAAAGTAAAAGAATAACAATTCGCCACAGTTCTAACCACATAAAATAATAAATAAATGTAGCCTTGGCTCAGAGATAAGTAGCAGGGGAAAAACAAAACAGACAAATAACATAGATCGTCATGGAGCCGTTTAAAAGCAGGATTCCACTGGGATATCTGGAAGAAATGTCAATCCTCCATAAAAACTAATTGTTATTCCCTGCCATATTTGCATATTGTATGAAGAAGTGACTTTGCCTTGTGCAGTATTCATCATTATGCTTCTCTGGATGTTTTCCTGATCATACAGAAAGACCATTCAATTGATAATATCATAAATTATTGATAGTATCAATAATAATATTAAAAGATATTGATATCTTCTTTTTCCACACTGATACAACCAATTGCAAAGATAACCATTGGCCATTTTATAACACAGCATTTATGTAGCAAGGCAGAGCTATGAAGAGGGAGAGAAACATATAGCATGGTTTACAAATAGCAAGAGGAATTCCTTAAGTATGAAAGCCTGTACTGAATCCAAATGTATCACTTTCCTTGTCATATAAGACCTTACTATATCTGATGGCTTTTCATTGAATTTTTGGGATATTCAAACCTCTATTTTCATGTGAACATTAACATTAGCACAAATGTACAAGTTAATGAAGTAGAGAAGAAACCCAGTACACACAAGGTAGGCAATGGTTTAGCCAAGCAAAAGAATTTATTGCCATTAAATAACTTTCAATCTCTTACATTTGTTATTGGAAGCCACCATGAGAAACAAAAACCATGAAATGCCACTGGAAAATGAATTTCAAAGCTTTCCTCTAAAAATCTGAAGTATTAAACCATCTCTCCAAGTTTATCGTGTAACAACCCTTTGTGCTTTCATGTTATTTTTTCCCCAGGAACCTTAGCTGCCAGAGGGTGACCTTGCACAAGCACATGTTCCTTACTTATATTCTGAATTCTATCATTATCATCATCCACCTGGTTGAGGTTGTGCCCAATGGAGATCTGGTGCGGCGGGATCCTGTAAGTACTATCTGACTTTGATTTTAATTTTATTGTAAAGATCACAGTACCTAAAGATAGCATGATTCTAGTTGTTGACTTAACCAGTGGTTTAAAGCATAATCACATTAACTTCTGTAGTTGATTTTTGCATGAAGAAAGCCTATTAGTGGTTCTTAAAATAATTGCTACATGTTAAACTGGTGAAAATTATGTAATAATGCATGTGCTTATGGCTACCCAATAATTTATCAATTTTAATGATCTATTAATATCTATGGGGAAAATATTGAGTACCTCTTGGGAATACAGATAATATTAGTCACACTGTACCAGTGCTCCACAATGAAGTCCAGTTGGCCACTGATTTTCATTCTAATGCTTCCAGCATGAGCGTTTGCAATTCCCTTAGCTGTGTGCACTTGTGCATTTACCCAGATGAATCATACACATATGGCTGGGTTCTATGTTGGTATGCCTTGGAAAAGATCCATATTAACATAGGAAATAAAAAGAACCTAAGGTCAAAAAAACAAACATTCATGAAATTCATGCTTTCTGCACCATCCTTCTATGTATTGTTGAGAAAAACTGAAGTCATTTGCCAAGAACTACAATGAATTCCTTTTGTCAGAATTGTTCTGAGGGTTGCTTACAATAATTCATGCTTGTCTTCTACTTTCTTTCTTTTTCTCTAAGATTTCTCTTCTCATATTAGTTTCTAGATGTGGCTACACTTTAGCCAACTGGGTAAATAGAAATAATAGCTAGTTGCTATTCCCATGATGCTGAAGGTCAGTTGCTATAAAGTCAGTTAAGGAAACAGTCTAATGTTGTAATTGTGCCTGTAAAACCTTGCATATGACATTGCCAATATTTGATCATGTTTGTTCTGAAACATTGACAGATGCATATTTTTCATCATAACACACATATGTGGACAATGCAGTGGGAACTGTCACCACCCTTACCCCTGAGTGCACACGAGGGAAAGATGGACCCTCATGCCAGTGAAGTGGTATGATGAGGATTGAACTTCAGAGACTCGTGACTTCTGTCTCCAGACACAACCAGCCTGGGACAAACCCACAAAGGGCGGGGTGTGGGTGGGGGGTTTGTTTTCTCGTAATTCATTCTCATCGGCTAGTTTGTGTAGGGGGTCCCATTAACTGAGCTGAATCTAGAAACTAGAGTTCAAGGAAGCCTCAGCAGCTATAGAGAGATGTCTAAACGTATCTGGGACAACGGGATGGGAGGAGAGGGAACCAGAAAGCAGAGGCTGTAGCTAGCTAGCTCACAGGACTGGCCAGGGCATATTTTAACTTTTGTTTCTCTGCTTAACTGTATTATACAAGCATCTGTAGATAGCCTCATCTTTCAAATCTGGCATTTGGCAGTTCTGCCAACTCAATGACAAAAATGCATGAAGTCTGCCCAGAGCATCATCCGGCATAACAGTGGCATAGCAGTGGAATAGCAAATTAAGCTTCTGCTTAATTTGGTTTCTCATGAAATCCACACTTTTGCCATTTGAATATATTCATAAAATCATTATGAGTCTTCTTTAAAATCCATGCTAATGGACACAACATCTTGTCTTACCTGAAGAATTATGTAGCCAAATGGGTTTTCCTTGATGACTTTTTTCTTTTTAAATGACAACTGATTGAAAGAAAATTAATCTCATTTAATTTAACACTAACAGCATCCCCAGAGAGAAGTGGATATTACCTTATTTTTAAAGTTAGGAAACCAAAGTTCTGTGAAGGCAAATTTCTTTTCTATTATGAGTACTTGGAGATAGGACTCAAGATGGCCCAATCTCACTCAATCCTATCGCTCTTTTCTGTATTCTTGATGATCTACTATTTCCTTATGTTCTTGAAAAGAAAAAGAAAAAGAAAAAAGAAACAACAGTCTCATCCATTGCAAGGATTCTCTGTAATTAGCCATCAAAGTATAAGCAATGCACTAAGTTCCTCTCAGAAGCCTCTGTCAGAGCTTCTTCATTAAAGGGTTGCACTTCAGTCACTGAATAATCAACCACACTGACCTGGGATTGGTGCTCAGTCACATTGCAGAGTACTTATGCTCACAAATAGATTTTCTCCCATCTGCTCAGCTTGCTCCCCTGCTGTTAGTAGCAAAAAGAATCCTCACAGTTTATGAGATCTTGCTGACCTTGTTATCATCTTGAAATAGACTAAAAAGTCAAATTCACTACACCATTACAAAGTTTACTACTACGTTATAGGAACTGGTGGAAATGTATCCATCAAATGAGAATAACAAAAAAGATTTTGCCTGTTTTTAAGAAGTTCTCATATCGTGTTCTCTTTCACAATTCCAAATGTCTGTTTCATCCCTGAGAGGAAGTATGGCAACCCAAACTTCTCACCAAATCATAAATAGTACAGACTAACAGTAAATGATTATAATTCCAAAAGTTAACTCATGTTTGTAAACTCCTCAGCCTACCCTTTTCCCAGAAGAAAGAAATTAAGGGATTTGCTTCACGTACATTCTCTATTTGAATAGTTACAGCTTTTCAGCAAGAATTCATTAATTCTGATCCTCCATAAATAAGTGTCATAGGACTACTCACTCTGGGGAAGCAGAACTGCTTCAGGGATTCTCATAAGCAGGCACATTTGAAATGTTTCTGGTCCTTGAAGCTATTACCATCTCTGGAAAATACAATTTGAAATTTGTGATCTCTCGCCTTGAGAGGGTATAATCTACAGCAAGTGCATTCACGAAAGCCCGGTTTCATGAGGATCTTCTCCCATCCAGAATATTATCTCTGAGGATAATAGTAGTCCCTATCATTTAGTTGTGAGGAAATAAAGATATTTCCTCTATTGCCATAGAATTGAGTATAGAGGGAAGAGATGAGAACAAGGAAAACTCAACTTTTTTCCCCCAAGTTCCATCTTTCTTGGGAGAAAAGTTCTCCTTGTCTAATGAGACAGCCTAACCAGAAACCAAAGACAGAGAAACATGTTCTCAACACTACATATGCAGAATCATGCATTTAAAGTTATTGCAATGCAGTGATTTGAAGAACCCAAATTATATGAAACCAAGATTCTGCCTCACCATAAAAAACCAAGACAAGGAAGAAAATAAATAAATAAATAAATAAATAAATAAATAAATAAATAAATAAATAAATAAAAGTAGAAAAGAGAAAAGAAAACACAACAGAAAAGAACTTTTTGGAAATGTAATGTTTAGTAATCTACAAATATTTATTGAAATATAATGTGAACACTATAGCCATAGTCATAAAATTAAATAAAAGCTAATTCACTAGTACACTTTCCATTTCTAAATGTCATATGGACTCTGTCTCCTTTAAAGAAAAACACAATACTTAATTTTCAGTGATATTTTTCTCTCCTAAGTATACTAAAGGTGAGAAGTGATATGTTTTTCTACTCCAATTCACTAAATATCACAAAACTTTTCTGCCCAATAATTGGGGAATATACTAAAAAGAAAAATCAGTTCTTGATAAGAGAGACCACCTCATCTCATATGTACCAATGTGGCTTTGCTACTCTTGTAAGAGCTTTCATTTAGTTGTGAGGGAAAAAAAGGCACAGAACAGCCTTCTCAACAGCGGTGAATCTCTGTGGCTCTCGGCTCCTCCAAAGGGTTTTTTTGATAGGTTTACTCTTACCTCTATTACCCAAGATAAGAGTCTTATTCCTTCACTTTCTTCTATTTTTTCAAGTTAAGTTCAAAATAATTCATGCCATAAATAAGGGCTGAATAGATCCTCAGTTTACTGAGTGATGTGAAAATTGCCCATTTTCATTTAAGCATTTCATTTCCATAATATCCAAATTTTCACTTTTCTTGTTCTATCTGTTCACTCAGTGATCTCCATAAGGCAGCTTTAAAAGCACTGTTCTTGTTGCATCTAAACGAAGCTGCCAGGATACTTGTCATTTTTCTAGAACGTAATGTCTGTCTGAACTTTCTATCTGGCTCTAAAAGGGACAATACAGGGAGATTGGTTTTCCCTGAGAACCTTGGCACTTTGCACCTCAAAGGCTGAGACAATTCTTATAGCCTCTTAGCTAAGTAAGACAGAGTCCCAAACTCAAGAATGGCATGACGCTCACATGTCCATGACAGTTGAGCCACCAGACTACACTGCAGTGCCATTCTGGGAGACTACAGAACAATCAACTTGAAAGTGTGCTCAGAATCCAGACACTGTGGATTGTAAAGTCCAAGGTGCAAATGGCTGCTCCTGCCCATGAAGGGCCGCTGGTACAAGAGAGACCATGGAAATAGTGACTGAGGGAAAGGCTGGAATGAAAAGCTCACAGTGGATTAAACCAGACAAGACTTACCTATTTCAGTTTCCTGTGGAAATATGGACTGAAAATAAACCTACTTGCTGGGACGATAAACAAGAATGCTGCTATGAAATTGTCCTGTAATGGTAGTCAACCCTGGCCTACTACTCTTCATTTTACTTAAATGGCAAAACCAGTTTTGTGGGGAAAATATGTTCCTTTAAAATTTGGTTCATGCTTACCCAGCCATTATAATCCTCACATAATATTATAGATTATATGACTGATTTAAGAGAAAACGGTGATGACTAAGTTGCTCCTCTATTGCATAATATTAGAATAGGGCAATTTTAGTGCCCTAAAATGAAAGGGTATTCTTCTCTGAAAGTTGAGGAGCTGAAGCTCCGTGTACATGCATACATATACATACACACATGCATATATATATGTTTGATGCCATCTGATCATATATGTTCAAAGGAAACTAAGAGTATAGTTAAATCTAAATAAGATTGAATTTAAGGTGCTGAGATTTAAGGTATCAACAGTTCAACTGGGAACTCGGATTTAGCCATGTAAAGTACCTATTCAAGCAAACAAAATAAGAAAAATTCAAAGGAATACAACAGAATCTAGACTCTATACCAGAAAGTCTACAACTTCCCAATAATTATGGTATCTAGAAATTGTTAAAAAATACGAGATTTTTTTTTTAAAAATTAGAAACTATGGCCCATTGTCAAGAGAAAATACAGACATGTTTGGTGGCTCATTCCTGTAATCCTAACATTCAGGAGACTAGGCAGAAAAATAACCATGTGTGGTACACCTGCCTAGGCTATACAAGAAAGAAAATAGAATTAAGATCAACTGTTAGTTATCCAGATGTTAAAATGATCAAACTATGGAGTAGTCATTATAACTATTCTAAAAGTTGTGAGTGAATAGAAAGATAAAAATCTTAACCAAAAAGTTGAAATTACTAAAAATAAACTAGATGGAAATTCTAGAACCAAAAGTCCTGAAATATAAATAAGTTAAATTAGATTAGCTTATTTGCAGATTGGAGGCCACAAGGAAAGATTCAGCAAAATCAATGGTTAACCAAGAGTAACTGTCCAATCTGAAGAAGATACATAAAATATCAGGGAGGGATGAATAGTCCCAAGACCATGTAAGCCAAATACATAAAAATGCAAAATACAGATATTATAAATATCATGAAGAGACAACAAAGAACTGCCAAAGACAAAATGAAGCTTAAAGGGACAACAATGTTTCAAGCATTATGAAGGATAAATAACGAATAGTGAAACATCAATACACTGTTACTTAGTGACAGGAACTAGAAAATTGGGTTAAGTATTGATTACTAAAGAGTTTCTGTGTGTGTCCAATGGAACCTACACATACCAATTTTTTTTTAAATGCTGGGCAAAGTAAAACAACTCTTTCAATGGGAACCCAAGAGAAAAGTCACAAGATTTTTGTGAGTATTTTGTCTAGAGAGAGCCATCATCAAAAGATACCCTTTCTGGACACTAAGGGGGACATGACAAAGACCCACAATGCAAATGACATAAAAATTCAGTTTAGGAGAGTTTAGCTGAACATTATACATTTTCTATGGATGTCAGCAGCCTGACCCCTAAGATATATCCTGATGTCTACAAATATTCTCAAGAATTTCAATAATATTTAATTAAAATAAAAGGCCAGGAAGACTGTATCCACTCTTGAATAAGCAATTCTGGTTTATGTCCTAAATAGTAATATTAATTAAGAGTTGAAACACTCAATTGAGCAACATTATGAGTCATATATAGAGCCATATTCATTTAAATTGTATAAGAATCTGTTACACACCTCTCTCTGAATATTATTGGATGCAAGTCCTTAGGATAGTAGTGGAGGAGTCCAACGTATGTGATGAAATAGTTATATATTAATGGCAACTGTAGGTTCACTCAACATGGAACCTAGATGTTAAATTTAATTTAATTTTAAAATTAACCTAAACATTGAATCAACATAGACCACATATCTTTGCTGCATGGAATCTTTCAAAAATGTCTTTCCACACATCAAGTTAAATATTTAGAAACTGAATTATTGATTCATCCTCCCTTGATAAAATAAACACAACTTCCCACTCATGGGTGTTGTTTTTAATTTGTTTGTTTTTGGTTTTGTTTTGTTTTGTATTAAAGTGAACTGGTGAGAAAACAGGATTTCCAAGGAAGTGTATGGAAGTGTGCTGAATCACTGGAGATCACTCAAAGAAGCAACAATGCTTATTTCTGTTTTAAAACAAAACTTGGCATAACTCAGAATGAAAGCTTTAGTTCAGGGGAAAGCATTTAGGGTTTAGCATACTAGCCATTTCAAACTAATTCTGATTTTAAAAAAAAATTATACTAAGCCATGTACTCTTAAAGGTTAGCCACAATTCCTTAGGAACTTCTTTTGTCCCTCAATAACCAAAAAAACAGGAGAGAGATTCTTTGTATTTGCTCCATTTTGCTTCAATATTTTTGTAAGGATTTGAGAAGTAAATTTATAGTCAGCTACCTCCCTTAGTATAAAATAATCTGCCTTGCCACACCCTGCTCCATCCCATCAAAAGAACAAAAGTCAACGTGTGAGCAGAGCATTTTACAGCACCCACTAATGTGTTCAGACTAATACTCCACTCCTTGATGGTTGTCCCCAAATTAAGTAGAAAATTTAGTGTTCTTAAAACAAGCCACTCTAGTTAACTTCATTGATTCTCCTAAATGCCAGACTTTGTTATGTATCTGAGGAAACAATTGTTAAAATAGTTTAATAGCCAGATTAACTTGAATATATATACATACATATTTCTAGAAGTCATTGTGCATGATTACATTTGTTTACATGTGTGTCTTGCCACCAGAAGGCTGCTCGCTTGATCATAAGCATTGAACTCTACAAGAATAGAGCCATTAAGGAATATATGGCCATTGCTTTTAATTATCCCTTGATAAATTTGCTTTAAGGCAAAACAAGAAAGTCTTGATATGCTTACAAAGAAAGTAAAAGACAAGTACACTTCTTTCAAGTAGTGGCTATTGTGCTGTGGGCCATGAATTCAGTATCAATGAGGTCAGAAACAATTAACTGTTAAGTAGCTCAGGGCAACAGCAACCAGTTATCTAGCCAAAAATGTCAGGGATGCCAGGATGAGAATGACTGTTCTAGAACGACTAGGAACTAGCAGGATATTCTGTTATATAGTTGGTAGTTTTCCCATTAGGTGACTACGAGATACATAATTAACTCATTCATAACTGTTCTCTGAGCAGTCACTGAGGACACAGTCCTCATGTTTGCAGAGGGTTTGACATACCCTTGGTTCCTAATGTAGAAAACAAGGCTACATATAAAAGAGAAGCTGGGATCAGAATAGGTTCCTGGTCCATACAAGAGAACTTTCCCCCATGGTGGTCTCTTCTTTTATGGCTAAGAAGGCATTACTAAGAATCCAATTAGCTTCAGAAGCAACTCTTAATGTCTAGGGTGATTTGCCTCATGAACCACAGGAAGAAGAAAGATTAAAGAAATGAAAAACCCTTGGATGTTCTTTAAAAAACCGTTAGTCTCAGACACCTCATAGGAAAAAGAACTGCTCTAGTCTAGGTTAGTCTCCAGAATTTAACGGAGAAATTATTTTGTGGCCTCCAATTTCAGTAGCCTATTCAGCTATTTACATAAAATACTTGTGACTCTCACACTGTCCCTTTAATTTGTAAATGTAGAGGGCACATGTTGACAAATACTCAGAGTGATTCTTGAGAGTTCAATGCACACACTTTGGCTCATCAATGCACTCTTTCTCCAACCACATCTTCAACAATGCCTTCCATTCAGCATCTTTATTTCTTTCTAACAGATAAGTTGCAAGGTTCTACACTTTTTACATCAGTACATGATGTCTTGCAACTACTTCTGGATGCTCTGCGAGGGGATCTATCTTCATACTCTGATTGTCATGGCTGTGTTTACCGACGAGCAACGCCTACGCTGGTACTATCTTCTTGGCTGGGGTATGTATTTCAAACAGCTAGATTCTGAGGAGCTAGGGACCCATCTTTTCATATTTGCATCTTTGCATATTTATATCCTTCTTCCAGTCTTGATTTAGAAAGACACACTCAGAATTCTAGTCACTTGAAGAACTTCCCTCACATATTTCTTTCAAGTCTAGTTTACTTATTTCATTTGAAATACAATTGATGGAATTTTCTTTGTACGAGTTTCAAAAGTGTCTATCTGTAAAACTCAGAAAATATTCCAGGAGAACAAAATCTAGCTACAAATTTATTCTCACCTATGACATTCAACTGTGACAAGGATATATTGGAAGGAACATTTATACTTTTCTTTCCAGGCTGGTTCATTGTAAATTAATTATAAAGCTTGTTGGCACCTTTGTATACAGCTCAATAAGTATCTGTATTTAGCACATAAACAATACTAAGGGCAAAATAAATTGTTTACCTGTATAAAAAAGGAAGGAATGCTAATGACATATTTATACAATACCTTAACTTTCCTTGATCAGAAAATATTTAAAACTTCATTAGCAAAATCCAAGTAGAAACATAAATATAATTACACTCACAGCAACCACAGGATGGAACACTGCTAATTGGTCCTGGCATAGGCAATAGCTCTCCAGTTCAATGGTCTAGCCACAGGTTAAAAAAAAAAAAAAAAAAAAAAGGAAGTATTTCCTCCTTATATTAGGTATTTGGAAAGACAGAAAGTAACTCGAATTCAGCAGTTCACTCTTACACGCGTTCACGACCGGCCAGGAAGAACACAGCAAACCAGAATCTTCTGCGGCAAAACTTTATTGCTTACATCTTCAGGAGCAAGAGTGCAAGAGAGCAAGAGCTCTATTGCTTACATCTTTAGGAGCCAGAGCACAAGAGCACAAGAGTGCAAGAGAGCAAGAGCCAGAGCAAGAGAGAGAAAGGCGAAACCCCGTCCCCTTTAAGGAGAATTATCCTCCGCCTAGGATGTATTACTCCCTGATTGGCTGCAGCCCATCGGCCGAGTTGTCGTCACGGGGAAGGCAGAGCACATGGAGTGAAGAACTACCCTTGGCACATGCGCAGATTATTTGTTTACCACTTAGAACACAGGATGTCAGCGCCATCTTGCAACGGCGAATGTGAGGGCGGCTCCCCACAGATCCCCCTTTTCTTTTAATAAGAGCAATAGGCCACCCATATTAATGAGAGTGGAGATAGAGGTCAAATCCCCAGTGTGCAGGTAAAGGAGCCGTACACATAACCTCCTTCCAGGCTCATCACCCAGAGGGGTCCTGGTCTGGTCCCGTGTCGTTTTACCTGGGGAGAAGGACACTTGGACACTCAACCTTCTTGAAAGATGACATGTCTCCCTAGAATAGGCTCATATGTGCCGCAGAGCCTTTCTACTGCAGTGCTTAGCCGTGCAACTCTCTTGGGCTGCTGAAGCACACTCACTCTATCCCGTGCAATGAGACTAGCCTCGTGGGGTGCAAGAGCTGAATGGCCAGTGACCTATTGCTTAAGCATAGATAACCATATATCAGGGGAAGCACCATGTTCTAGTACTGCAAGTGCCTGGGCAATAACCACCTTGTCTCTCCTAGTTTGGGCCTTAAGCTTACAGACCAACCAAAGAAGCAACACTAATCCACAGCAAAGTGTATCTCCAAATAATCCCACCCATACCCATTCTTTAAAGAAGGAAAATGCTGAGGAGATCCAATTGGGTAATCCTTTGGTCAGGGACAGGTCCAAGCGCGTGGAGTTGACCTGAAGTCTCAATTCCCGAAGGGTCTGTTCAAATTCAGCCGTCCAATTCTGTAACATATACTGAGAAAGACTTTTTGACAAATTAGCTGCCCTAGTAAATTTCTCATACTGAATGGAAGTAATGGACAATCCCAGAAACTTTTGTTCACATCCCAGCTGAGCTATTTGCCATAATACATCTAGTTGTTCCTGGACAAGATCTATGCGTTGATTAATTTCTGCCCATGGAGCATTTTTGGGATTGGAGGATGGCGGCCACTAAGCCTGCATTGTTGAGAGTTCCCCCAAGCTCCCGATAAAACCTGAGCCAGTCTTGTAAACCTTTGTTCTTTCTTGGGGCTATGGCCGCTCGGCACTCCTGCGTGGCTTGCTCATAAATGAGCTGTTCTACCAGAGGTGCGGCTTGCTCTGAATCTCCAAAAATACGCTCTGCTGCCTCTGTCATTCTGGCCACAAAATCTGAGAAGGACTCCTGAGGTCTCTGGACGATCTTTGTTAGTTGTCCAGTGGCCTCACCTGCTCGGGAGAGCGCCTTCCAGGCCCTAATAGCCGTGGAGGAAATTTGGGCATAAGCTCTCCAGTGGTAGTTTGTTTGATCAGCAGTATAAGCTCCCTGACCCGTTAACAAGTCAAAAGTCCAATCTCTCTGCTCTGGAGTCAAAGCAGCAGCGTTTGCTCGGGCCTGTGCTTGTGCATCCTCTTGCCATAGAGCTCTCCATTCCATATATTTGCCCATACTAGGGAGAGCGGCTTTTGCAATCATTTGCCAGTTGGCAGGAGTTAGTGCCATGCCAGCAAGCCTGTCTAACTGCACCAAGGTAAAATTAGCATTGGTTCCATATTTACGGACCGACTCGGCAAGCTCTTTAATCTGCACATATTCTACCGGAGCGTGGACACGCCCACCCTCGGCTCCTTCAAAGACTGGAAATGCCTGTTGTATTTTCCTTTGTTCCTCCTTTGGAATGAACGAGTCTGTGCATTGCCTCTCTGTCCATTGCCTCTCTGCGCAGGGCTGACGCCTTACGCAGGGCGGGGGCTCCACATAGGGCGGAAGTGCACTATGACCTTGAAGCCGACTGCCCGGAGGCTGAACAGCATGCTGGCCTTCACCAGCCGCTTTTGGCTTTTTCCTTAACTGATTAGCTAGCATTTTATCTGGCTGGTACCCTTTTCTCTCATAATGAGCTGCTTCCTCCTCCAAGTCTGTTTCTTCAGAGGAGAATTCTTCATCTGCTTCAGAGCTACTAAGAGCTGGCTCCTTGAGCTCATCTAGTGATGAGTATAGGCTCCTTCTCCTAGAGACCTCCGCTAATTGATCTTTTTTCTTTTCTTTTTTCTTTTCCTTCCTTCTAATCTCTCCCCAGGTATTCTTACCTGACCTAAACTTTTCCTCGGGTTCAAGACCCGTGGAAAGGCCTGTGTACTTATTTTGTGAACCATATTTCCTCTTTGCTCCTACTCTCTCTCCCCGCTTTACTTCTGATAGATTGCCCTGAATTTCATCCAGAATTTTCAGCCCTGCCTTAACCGCTTGATAACATGTGAAAAGGAACAAAAGGGCTCCTAACACTAGAAAAAGTCCAAGGCCAAACATACCTTGTAAAGCCATTTCCCACTTTACTTCTGATAGACTGTCTTGAATTTCGTTAGAAAGTTCAAGACCAGACTTACCTTGTAAAGCTATGCTTACGGGTACCCTGTTCCCCAGCTGAAGAGTTCTGAATTCACGCAGTTGAATCCTTCTCAACAGTCTGTGTTGCGGGAACACTTCATTACCACCGTTCCCCAGCTGAAGAATTCTGAATTCACACAGTTGAATCCTTCTCAACAGTCTGTTTTACAGGAACACTTCATTACCATGACCCGCAGTTCTGGTTCCGGAATGAGGGATCTTCCTTGCGCCGGTGATGGTAACCGTCCCGGGTTTTCTCGTCCCAGGATTTCTCCTCCCGGGTTTTCTCGTCTCGGGTTTCAGCACCAACTCTTACACGAGTTCACGACCGGCCAGGAAGAACACAGCAAACCAGAATCTTCTGCGGCAAAACTTTATTGCTTACATCTTCAGGAGCAAGAGTGCAAGAGAGCAAGAGCTCTATTGCTTACATCTTTAGGAGCCAGAGCACAAGAGCGCAAGAGTGCAAGAGAGCAAGAGCCAGAGCAAGAGAGAGAAAGGCGAAACCCCGTCCCCTTTAAGGAGAATTATCCTCCGCCTAGGACGTATTTACTCCCTGATTGGCTGCAGCCCATCGGCCGAGTTGTCGTCACGGGGAAGGCAGAGCACATGGAGTGAAGAACTACCCTTGGCACATGCGCAGATTATTTGTTTACCACTTAGAACACAGGATGTCAGCGCCATCTTGCAACGGCGAATGTGAGGGCGGCTCCCCACAGTTCACTATTAGAGCATGCCAAGGTCTGTTCACTTCTACCCACACACACACTCAAACACATGATTGCTCTCGCACACACAGAAGAAAAGAAGGAAGGGGGTGGGGGGAGAAAACTAAAATCCACCACACTCCTTACCATTAAAAAACAAACAAACTCAGAATGCCAAATACAACTCCCCTGAAACAATTGAGACCATTGGAGTAGCAGGTTTTAAAATAATAGCCTTCACTTAGAACTTGAAATAACATTGTCTTTGTGTGGGAGGAACACAAGTAAAGGTATCCTCAAAGAACTTTTCAAGAAAAAATGTTTCAAAGAGATGTTAAAAGATGTAATAGAACAGAAAAACTTTCTGTTGGCAATATATGGTTTCATGTTGAAAATATAAAATGGTAATGTGGGTTTTAGACTTTACAATATCAATAAAATAATGCACAACTGATATTTTGAAAATACTCCTCAAAGTTAGGACGCAGAAAGCATGCCCCCAAAGCTAATTTCTGGGCACTAACTAGTCTTTGGGGAACATGAAGAGCATCTGGGTTAAAAAACATGTTTCCAAATCCAGGATCCAAACCGGAATGGAATTCCATGATTTATGAAATGCATAAGTATTGCTCTTATTTTCAATGCCTTTAGTAGAAAGGTCAGGTTGTTACAAGTCCTGAGGATTAGAAGAACAGGAACAGAGAGAAAAACCAAAACTGAACATTAAAAAAAAAAAAGCTACAGTAGCTATAGGAATGTGTCAAGACCTAGCAGTTAGATGTCGGGTATACCTACTGGCTAGGAAATATGCTTGTCTTTCAGTGAAGTGGAGTAGTAGACTCTGATTCCCAAATACATTTTTTCCTGTCTAATTCTAAAATGAGTATTTCAGAATAAATCTAGACAATAACTTTGGGTCTTTGAATTCAAATGAGGAAACAGTCTGTTAGACCTGCTATGAACAGCACATCCATCGTATGTTGTGTAAATAGTCCAGGTTAAAATTATTTCAAGCCCAACATGTAATCAGTGGTATTATTGAATTATTTCATTTATGCATTTAGAAACCCACATGATTTTATGTGAAAACATAATAGTTTTAGGCTTGCTTTCTTTCTTTCTTCCTTTCTTCCTCTCTTCCTTTCTTCCTCTTTTCCTTTCTTCCTTTCATCTCATTTCTAAAAATTTGAAGAGTACCAGTTTAGTTCTTTCCTGAGACACATTTCTTAACCTGACTGTAACAACAAACCTCTTTCTACAGATGCTTCAATCAAGTCAAGCTGTATTATCATGTATTAGGTACATCTGAATAAAAAGACAATCTTTTTAAAGGAAAATTACAACTTGAGAATACATTTGTAGAGAGAAAAAATATTTTAGAAATATATAATCTGGCAGGCTGAATGGATATCATCTGTATTTTTCTCAAGATAAACTCAAAGGGAGTTTTGTTTATGTTTGCTAGTAGCACTTAGATTTTGAAAAGGAAGAGGACAGTACACTTCCTCTAAAAGCCTCAGTCAGAACTATACAGTGGTAGGAGTATACTGGCTTCTCTAAAATATTCTTTTAAAAGGAAACAGAATCCATGGAAAATAAAATAAGACCCAAAAGAATTCATATGAACATCAAGGAAGGCTTTCATAGCACTCAGCATCCCAGGTGACATCCCTTAAGCCTGGCCCAGAATCTCACCATGTGAGAGTCTAATCCACAACAATGAAAGACTTTCTTGCCCCAGTTCAGAGTATCAGCAAAAGCGTATTCAGAAAACAACTTTAGTAAGACTCTCAGTGCAAGTTACTGTATACCCACTACAGCTAGGAATTGGTGAAAGGCTTTTAAATGTCTGGATGCTCTTAGCCAAACTCCACATGCTGATGATGCTTGAGCCAGGAGCAATTCTTTCTGGCATGGCCAAAGATCACTTGTCTACAAACATCAGAGGAATGTCTTGATAGGTATCCTCAATTTGCAACCATCTTTGCAAAAATGCCCCCATTATCTATGCAATCTTAGTTAAGCTTATGGCATGGGGGCCAAGTTTGATTTGTGCTTTTCCCAATTTTAGGGTTCCCGATAGTGCCAACCATTATCCACGCCATCACTCGTGCCCTCTACTACAACGACAAGTAAGTATCAGGTTGGTTTTTAATAGGATACTCCAAAGAAAGAGCACATTTGTACTGATATGAACCCTTGCTTTTCTTCAGCTGCTGGCTGAGTGCAGAAACCCACTTGCTTTACATCATCCATGGACCCGTCATGGTGGCTCTGGTGGTGAGAACTGATTTTTAAATATATTGCTCTAAGTGTCATTGCCCAAATTTGTGAATACATTTATATGTGGCACATGTACTGCAACTACAAGATCAAGCAGATTTAATGGGATTTTATCATAAAGGAACCCACTATTTTCCTCAAAAAATTTCTTTTGCTTTATATGTGCAGAAGCTCATTTGCATACACAGGATATACACAGTATAGCACTTTAATCTCAAAGGTGGTGTTTTCCTTTCTCATAGTAATAAAAATAAAAACAGTCTCAAATCTGGATGACCACAATCTGCTATTGCACTGAGGAGGCATCTCTTGGTAACCAAAGAAATTGGATCACCATCCAGGCTGGGTTTTGGTCACTCCCATTGGGTTACATACTTTTCTTGTTTGCTGAGACAAAAACAACTTAGGTAGGAGTATATTTGGCTCCTGGTTTGAAGAGAAACAGACCATCCTGACAGAGGCTGCATGCCAGAAGATGAGGTGGCTGTTCACATGGTTGTGTCCACAGTCAGGAAGCACAGAGCGATGAATTCTGCTGGTGCTTATCTTCCTTTGTTTTTCAGTCAGGGACCCAAGTTTGAAGGATTCAATGACTACCAAAAGTCACTCGCTTGCTTGCTTTCTCTCTCTCTCTCTCTCTCTCTCTCTCTCTCTCTCTCTCTCTCTCTCTTTCTCTCTTTCCTTCCTTCCTTTCTTTCCATTTTTTTTTTTTTGCAAAATGGCCATTTCTATTCCAGCTTTTAAAAATTCACTCTATGTGCTTACAATAAAATTCTTTTAAAGTTTTATTTTCAAAACTCACCATCAGAGCCAAAAATTAGATGTGGTTCAGATGTCAACTTCTTTTATTTTTAAAAGTTCTCTAGTCCTCGATCTAGTAGATATAGTATTGTCCACACCACAGAAATGAATCCTTCACCAATCTGACTCTCTGCAGGTCAACTTCTTCTTTCTTCTCAACATTGTCCGCGTGCTTGTGACCAAGATGAGGCAAACCCACGAGGCCGAGTCCTACATGTACCTGAAGGCTGTGAAGGCCACCATGGTCCTTGTGCCCCTGCTGGGGATCCAGTTTGTTGTGTTTCCCTGGAGGCCCTCCAACAAGGTGCTTGGGAAGATCTATGATTATCTCATGCACTCTCTGATTCATTTCCAGGTAAGGAAACCAACCCCATGTTTACTTGATGGCTTATTCTCCTGTTACGTCAATCTGACTAAAACCCAGAACATTCCTTATAAGATTATGATCTTAGGAGTCAAAATGCATAGCCTTCAACTGAGTAGACCCAACCAAAAATTTTGAAGGAAATAGGGTTTTTAAAGGCATTTTTTTCTACTTTATTGATACACAGGCCCCTTTACTGGCCCCACACATGGAGCTTTACACATATCAGGTAGCTACAGAGCATTTCTTTCATAAACCAGTGTGACTTTGGAGTGATTAGAGTAGTGAATTTGCACAGGGCTGTCCATGCTTCCTGCCCTATTACCATTCATTGTATGAATCTATCCATGAGAGTTCTAGGCCTATAAAGGAACACTATACCTGGGCTTCTAACATTTCTCACATAGGAGAATACAGAGTGAGATGTCAGAGCAGTCCTGGGTTGCACAATTAGCCAAACTAGAGAAGAGAACGGCTTCCTTGTTTCCATTCACTCCAAAGACTTGACCCAGATTAAAAGCTCCAATAAAGGCTACTACTAGGTATTTTGAGACTCAGTCTGGATATGACTAGGGTCTCAGGAAGAGGGTCTAGCACTGGAGTCTAGGCCAGAATTTTTCTTTCTCAATTACAAACTTCAAATTCACTGCATTCTTCCAACTGCCAAGGCCTAATATGAGGAGCAGGGTAAAGTTAATTAAGTCACAAAGAAAGGCCAAGCATGTGTTTAATAACCTAAGCTACTGGGATCATACTTACAACTTAGCACAAGGCATTGTATGAGCTTAAGCAAGACCCCCTAGACAACTAAATTCAGGCTTCTGAGAGACATAGTTGGAACAGTTCCTCACTAATTCACAGTCCACAGCTTCACCCTCAGACTTGCAAAAGATTCTTCTGATGACCACAGCTTTTTAATTTTTTAAATTTAATTAGCATATGTTTCCTTCTCTTTTTAGGGATTCTTTGTGGCGACTATCTACTGCTTCTGCAACCATGAGGTAAGCATGTGTTTCACATAATAATATCATCCACGTATATAAAGCCAGCCTTTTACGTTTTCTAAAGGACCACAGTGCAATTTCATCAGATCTCATTTCAATATGCTCTCATAGGGGATTGTGAGTAATGGTGTACTGGTGGTTATCCCACTACCTCAAGCAGAATCACACTCACCTATGGATGTTCGGTGCAATTACACATAGAGCCCAAAGAGCACACCAGGTGTTCTCTTAGCTGATAGTGTCAGCAAAGCAATGATAAAATTAAAATGACATTTTAATTTTGATTCACTGTCATCAGGTTTCTGTCAGAGATTGCTGTCATGGAGTAAAGCCTTATATAAGAATCTGAATATCTGGTTCAGTATACGCAGAGACTTAGACAACCAGACTACCCAGGTAGCTTCAGCCAGAGTCACCTCCCCTCTAACAAAATTTTGCCTGAGAGACCAATTTATACAACATGAAAATAGAGCTTCTAAAGCCCTAGAGGTTCTTCCAAGTAAGCTCCAGAATGTCAAAGAATAACAGCTCCTCAATTGTTAGGATACACAAATGTTCTTCTCCTTGTAAATTATTTCCTATGGAAAAACACTTCTATTCAAGACAAATCCCAGTTTGTTGTCATATGATCCCACTCTATGCATTTAGTGTTTAGGAACATTTTCTAATCATTAGCAATGTGTACCTAATACCTGTTCTATTATTTCTTTAAATAATACTCACTGAGTATCTAAAATACTTACCTGCTCCATCAACTGATACCCATCTCTAAATAGAAGTTAAATATTTTTACTCCCTTTTCACTGGTACGTCTTTTTTTTTTTTAAGATTTATTTATTTATTATATGTAAGTACACTGTAGCTGTCTTCAGACACTCCAGAAAAGGGAGTCAGATCTCATTACGGATGGTTGTGAGCCACAATGTGGTTGCTGGTATTTGAACTCCAGACCTTCAGAAGAGCAGTTGGGTGCTCTTACCCACTGAGCCATCTCAGCCAGCCTCACTGTTACATCTTATTCTTCGATCCAACAGTTTATTCCTCCACTCAACAAAGTGTATTTGTAGACTCATGATTGCCACATGACATAGTAGGAGTCTGGAATAAAAACAAGGTTTCCTTCTGTTACTAGCTGGTTGAATAACCTCTCCTCCTTTTATTCTTTGACAGTAAAAACTTAAAACTGAATGGGGCTTAAATCATCCAGTGTGAAATATTGTCATACCAGTGAAAATGCTCTGTAAATGTAGACTTTTGCATTCTGAGTTTGCTTTGGTATATAAAATAAATTTTTTCATCGAAAATAATAAATACCAAAACAGGGATAATACAAAGATCAGGCTCAGAAAGGCCAAGCCTTGAACGGCACAAGAGGATCCCGTGCATTTGTAAAATTGCCACGATATTTACTGTGTCTTAACGACAATGTCATTGGGAGTCTCAGACACAAAGTAAACCCAAGGGGGACCCATGACAGTTCAAATAGCTGGAGTTTATTGCCTATATTTTTTCTGGGTTTGAAATGTTTCTGTTTTTATTAAGATTGTGTAGCTAGAGGAAGGTGTAAATGTGACATTTCTAATATTACAAAAATGGTATGCTGTGCCAAAATGTAATATCACACAGTCCCACGGACATCAGGCATCTGGGTCTCAGCTGGACGTTCTGCATACATTCTCCTTCTGTCACACTCGTAGGATGTTACTTTCAGCTACATCTGAGATAAGTCTGTCACAAGGCTCTGCCTGGGTGGATATTGAGTTTCGGCAAAGATCCAAGGGGCCAGTAGGTCATGAATGCAATGATAAAAAATTGAAAATTTAATTCTGATCCATTATCAGCATGTAGCTGTCAGTGGTCACCATCATAGAAATTAAGCCTTATAGACAGGGTTCATGGATAACCTAAGATCAGAGGGTATGCTAGGTTGTGGTGATGGAATAAAGAATGATGAACAGGCCTTAACTCTGTCCACTATTGAACAGAAACCCCAACTTCCATGCATCAGCACATAACTACGTGCTTATGAAAAATTTAACAGGAAAAGAGGGATACACAGCAAAACATCCTAATCTATCCAAGAAGATTTCAGCGTAATATTGATCTCCTCAGACATGGTAACTGAGGCCCACATATACCTTATACAAATATACCTAAGCCTTCCACGGCTGAGTCCTATGTAATAGAAACAGCAAGAACAATTGTGTCTTCAAACCCTCAGGCAGAGCTTTCATTTTTCAAATTCAAAAACAAATTAATAATCTGAAACACTGTGCATTGGTTTTACCCTATGAACTTGCTAGACATTTCTCCTGCTTTCCAGAATAGAAAGAAGTCTCAGGATTGTTTCACTTTTTGGTTTTTGGTTTTTGTTTCAAGATCACAGATTTAATGCCCTTATTCCTATCCTCAAATCAGCTTATAGTCCAAGTACTATATCCACCTACCTCTCTAAGAGATAAGCCTTATTGGACTGTCATCATTACTGTATCTTTTGTTTGCTGCTCAGGGACTGTTTTTATACACACACTTTATAAATGGAAGCAGATTGGAAGCAGATTATCATCACCACACAAAAGGATGGCTCATAAATTTGAAATGCAATTAGAAAAGGTTGCTAACTTCCTATAATAATAATTTTAAAAAATTAAAATTGACTTTAAGCACTTCGAACTCATGTTGGGTTGGATTCTCTGGTAGGGATTGTAAAAGGACAGGAGAGGCAAAAACAAGATTTTATTTCCATGTGGGGCACTTCTCGCCAACTAACACTACATATTTAACCATCTGCAATGGGTGCCTCTAAAACTCCAAGTAAGCTTTAGCTGTAAGGACAACCTTGGTACCTAAGAGATGCTGAATCCATGGAAACTATTGGTTGGTTCCCTTTAGCTACAGACACTGCATCTCCAAAGACACTGAACAGGCATCTTTGCTAGTTTCTCAAGAGTACACGGATTGTCTCTAGATTATAAACCTGACATCAAAGGGCTTTTCTTACAATCCAAACAAAGCCAGGCTTCGATTGGAACTTGGATTCTGCAGCTCCTGTGCTGTGCACACGTGGTGTAGTCTAAGCCCTCCCATCTGTAAGTGAACACAACAGCGGTGCCCTTGGAAGAAGGCTGTTGTGAGGATTAGAAAAAATAATTCAAATCAGGTGATTATAATATGGCCTGGGGCAATCAATCAGTAAGCAGTAACTAAAGGCTTTATACCGTCCTTTGTCCCTGTATGTCTTTTATCAGGGCAAATTCCAGCGGCATGGTACACCTCAGCTCTTAGCGCTGTAAGAGGTGTTCTCTCCTTAAAATGTACTAAAATGCTCCACACATACACACACATACATCCATAGCTTGTTTGAAAAGTAAGTCCAGTATTTTACATGATCCAATTACCAAATTATTCTGATTTGTTTTTCTACAAAGAGAGACTAAAGTCTCATTCTTAAAATGTTTCCACTCCATTAGTCAAAGTTTTTATCTGGAACACCTCATTTGGTGCTCAGGGAAAATGTACAACATAGGTCCTACTATCATAGAATCTATGAGTGTTGTGCTTTATGAATATATTTTCATGCTACACAAGCTCAGATTTTGATCAAATCATGATCATTTTGATTAAAACATGAAAGGCAGCAGGTAAGTTTTCTTAACTCTTTCTACTTACTCTCTCTTGTTACCTAAACAAGTAACTCGATATCTTGATTAGCATATTGATATTCCTAGAAGGTGTATTTCTTTGCCTCAGTATAAACTCGGTTCTTAGATCAGATCTACAATGTAACCTCCATTCGCCTCTGATGAGCCCCAAAAGTCATGTACATAAGGTTTGCTGGGGTCATTGCCCACAGTCTATGGAAACAGGCTCTCTTTGCTCTTGCAGGTGCAAGTCACCCTGAAGCGCCAGTGGACGCAGTTCAAGATCCAGTGGAGCCAACGCTGGGGAAGGCGCCGCCGCCCCACCAACCGCGTAGTTAGTGCTCCTCGGGCTGTAGCCTTCGCTGAGCCAGATGGCCTCCCCATTTACATCTGCCATCAGGAACCACGGAATCCTCCAATCAGCAACAACGAAGGCGAGGAGAGTACTGAAATGATCCCCATGAACGTCATCCAGCAAGACGCATCCGCTTGAATGTGAAGCCACCCCAAGCATTGTGATCCACTGAGCCTTCATTTCCTGGGGAAAGACAGACCATGTGTTTCAAGTGATTCCCATCCTCCCAGGAGCTGACCATATCATTTGTGAAGAAGTGTTAAGTGAATTTGTCCATAGTGAATTTGAAGAAAGTGATTCTTGGTACTATTGCTTTGGGAGTCAGTCTAGGAATAGAGTCTCCCATTGCAACTTGTGAACTCCATCATTCATCCTGGACTGAGATGACTGTGTTCGTAGGAAAGCAGGCAAGGTGTTCAAAAGATGTCACACTATTGACCTAGTTCAGATACAGGGTGCTCCTTGTGAATTTTGAGCCATTTGTACCGTTGAGAAATTAAAATCACTCTCAATGTTTTTAAATTTGACACTGGATTTTGAATTAGACTATTTCTGTATTTGACTACAGATCTGGTTTTTAATGTTTTTATTTCAGTCAGTTCCTATATTACACATGTTACCATCCATACAATGTCAACTACACATATAGCATGACCTCTGAAAGATGGTGTGTCTTTTATAACATGATCCAGTTCACCAGGCAGACCCAAATGCTGTAATGAATTGATCTGAACCTTGTATGTGCTTTGGTCACTGACATTTATAAGTTGGGAGGTCACCAAGAACCTATCACCAAATTTATCACAAAACTGCCCTCCAAAATGTAACAATCTTTAAAGAGAGTTTTCCACTTTCCTAAACTACAGGATTTATAAAACAAATCACTCCAAGGTTTATAAAGCAGATTACCTCTTGCCCTTGGGTGCTATCTAGCAGTAAGAGAAAGATTTGTTTACGACTGGTAATTAAAAGACTCCATACAAGTCCATTAACTGCCTTCCACCCAGCTTCAAAGCTAAACAAGATCCCTGTGTTTTTCAAGAAGACTCTGTGTGGCTAATTACAAATCAGTTTCTTGTTGACCTCTTGCTTGCTGCTATTAGCAAAACAAGAGGGGGAAAAAACCCACAATGTAGGGACTTCAAATTTAACCTCATATTAATTCATCTTAAATTAAAAACAGAGCTTCTCATCAAAACCCAGTACTATATCTCCATACCCCTCTTTACTCCCCAGTAGGAGATCATCTAAGATCCATGAATAAACCAATACCATCACAGATTTCTGAATCTGCAACAGTAACCAGTCATCATTACTTAATTTGTATGCTAAATGAGGAGCTTTTTTGAGACCCTCAAAATCTCCTCTCACCTTTGTAATCTTTTGTCACTGCCTTTCAGAGGTGATTTAGTTGTGTAAAGACAAAAGTAACTTGATTTGTTCTGGTTACATGCTTGGTGTACCCAGAGAAAACTGTATTTCAATAGCAACTGTGGACCTTGGATACTGAGAGTTGCCTTTACCAAAATGGAAGGACGGATTGAAGGAAGGATGTTTTTTCAATCACAGTGTTACCTGGTGATGTCCCTATGTTTTGTTTACACACATCGAAATCAGTGTATTTCAGGCAGCTCTAGTACAAATGTGATAATATATTGAAGTGTTTGAGATGTTATTGTGCTTATGTAGTAGGAGCTGATGAAATCAAACTGACTTACCATAACATTGCATGTCATACCTAAATTGTGTGAAACGCTTCTGCTGTGTACATGTATAAATACAGAGCATATTAAAAAGGCAAAGATGTATATTGGCATATTTTTATAAAGAAATACATTTGTCATCTTTCATTCATTCATTTTTGTCCCTGCTCATTCCATGCATTCTTCATTTCAGCCATGAGCTGCCAGCATTCCACCATGTTTGTCTTGTGGGAGGGAGAAGGATCTAAAGGCACAGGTTAGAGATGGCTTACATGAATCCAAGATCCTTATCTTTATCAGTGTAACCACTTTGAATCTAACCTGGTGGCACAGGCCTCATATCCTTGATAATATGAAACCATCCATAACTGTCAGTCTATTATTAGATACATTTGGGGATGATAGCATATAAATCCAACACAGGGACGTATAAAATCATTTTGTCCCGTATTGGCTTTCATTATTCTGAAGCCAGACTTGATCTGTCCAACATCTCCTCAGGTCATTAGAATTGTTATAATTACAAGTTCTTAATATAATTTGAGAGAAAGATTAAAACTGAATGAAAGGTAACTAATTAAATATCAATAAATTGCACAAAGGCCACTATTAGAAAGATTTTTTTTTTCAGGTCCAGAAGGCATGAAATGAAAACCCTAAGGATTAAATGAGAACCACTGGGCTCATGAAGGGAAACAGGGTGATTTGAAAATGTAGCACCTAAATTGCTGCCTCCTGAGACCTGGGGAGCTGTTTAGAAAGGATACACAGAGATGCATCTTTTCCTGAATGGTCCAGAGAGCAGAAATCACAGACAGATTTTTGAAAAAAATAATAATAATAATTTCATACTCCATAAATATAAGTCTTCAAGAGAGCAACTTGTGTAGCTGCCTATCTCCTTAGAACTTCCACTGTAAAATTTCTACTGTAAAATTACTCTAAATTGGCCTTTGTGTACACTGGATATTACAATGCTGAGGGGATATAAAGCACTGGGAAAAGACATGATAAAATATTTATCAGCATGAAGCTTCACTTCATTCATTACTCACCGGTACAGATGTTTCATACCCATCCTGTTCTACCATAGGTCCAACATTTATCAATAGTGACAACAACTTAACTTCTGGGTCGCGTACAAATCAAGATTATCTAAGTCCCAAACTTATGCATTGCTGCTCCGAGTGTGAAGAAACAAAATGGTATGTGTTGTTGGAGGCGGTAGCTGGATGTGAGGTCTCCTCCCAACTAGCAATCAGAGACCCAAGCACTGGAAATGCTCTCAGAACATCTGCACAATGTTTTATCTCAGACTCGTTTCCTAGACAACAACATGAAAAACACTGGTCATTCTGAGGTTACATTATGGCTCAGTGCTTATCACATGACTTAACATTTAGGAGTTTAAAATGAAGTCACTGATAAAAAGTAGAGATTGACTATCACATTTGGAAAGCCATCGGGTACATGCAGAGAAACACTGCTTGTTATTTTAAAAGAAAAAGCCAGGCGTCTTACTCCTACCTTGGGTTTACGTAAAATTGATGTCATAGAGGCATGGAACGTGGAAAAAGTGGCTGGAAACCTAAAAAGAAGAAAAAATTATAATACGGTATTTGGATAGCAAAGGAGGGGAGAAAGAATTTCCAAACCAAGAACTTTAAACACTTTTTTTTGTTTGCAACATGGAATTAATTTACTTTCAGTATTTCCAAATAATCCCCTGCAGTGTTGAAGAAAAGCACCCTTGAAACTATAGCTAAGTTAGATCTGACAATGTTTCTAATGCTATATCTTCTTTTACTTAAGTTAGCAATGTGTTTGAGGATTTCAGGTTTTAAGTGTTGGCCAGCCAGCCCCTTATGGACCTAATCAACGCCTGTTTTCTACTTACAGAAATTCAATACATTCTCTCTAACTGTCCCAGAAGCTCTACCCCTGAGGCTCAAGCTGGGCCATCCTTCCTTCCCTATTGACCAGCGGATGCCACCTAATGTCACTGCAATCTCTGTTGCTGAAGTAATCTATTATCTTTTAATTAGGAAAATTTCCCTCCAAATCTCAGATTATGTTAGTGAAGTGTTCAATAGAAATTCAATAAAACCAGTTAGATGTCTTTCATTTGAAAAACAAAAAGGCACAAATACACCAAGAATTTTGTCTTAGTTCAACCCTGTAAGACCAAAGCTAATATGTAGATCTCTCACACATGTACCGTGCTCCTAGGCACACTCTCAGCTCAAACTCCAAAAAATATCTATGCAACCAAGGGGGTTCTTTGTCAGGTTATAAGCCCACTTCTGCTCTACTGCTGAGGACAGCCACTTGAGGAGGTGGAACACGTTTCACTGTGCTTTCCCCATGACACCCACAGGGTGAGTGTGGGGCTGTAGGGAAGCTCCAAAACACCCCTCCAGGGGTGGGAAAGTACAGGCTGAGATGTGTGAAAGCCAGAGCTGGTTCACGGTCCCTGACCTGCAACAAGGCTGGAGTGTGGGGTTCTCAGACTCTTGGTTATCAAGGTGATGCTGGGAGTCACAGAAGAGCAGAGAATGCAATCAGGGGCCACAGACTGCATCTAACTCAAAGCTGGGAATAGAGGAAGCCCCCACTTGTTTTACAGGACAGTTGTCCTTAGCTTGGCAGATGTAAGAGCACAGAGAAGACTTCTACAGGAAATTACGATGCGTTGTGGCTCTGTAGGTGAAGGCCTTCTTCATGGCTCCCCACGGTGGGATCTTGATGAAAAGAGACAGCCCATGGTTTTAAACAGTTTATTGTCATGGCAGAAAATGTATTCGTAAAACCATAACCCAATTCTCAGTGTGGGCATGAGCTTAAATACCTTTTGCAGGGAGGAATGTCTGGGAAGGGAAGCTTATTAGCTAAGCCCTCTGGGCCCCTAGGTACCTCATTAGCATGGAGAACTCTACTTTGGGCCTATGTGACCATAGGATACATTTCTTTTATGTGGGAAGCACGGCACATGTTCCAAGTCAGGAATCTGTCAGGGAGCTGGGTGCCTCAGGTGTGTGACCACCAAGTCTCTGGGTCTTGACCTGCTCCATTTTATCAAACTTCCTGGCATAGTTTTACATCCCACAGTAGTTAGTCTGTGTACAGCAAATATTTTGCTGGATGTGTCTTATTCCCTGGGCCAATACACACTGACATCTATGCACTGTAATAAGCATGTGGATATTGAGGGTCTTACAGAGATAATGAATGAAGACACAGAGAAGATAAACATCTTTCAAGGAAACACAGACCTCTGTATAAAACAGACCAATAGCCACTAGCTCTTCTGCTTGTTTAAGAACTGATCTGCTCCTTATTCCCAGTTTAAAGATGAGAACATGGTATAAAACCAAGTTGAAGAATATATCCATACATCACACTTAGTGGCTATTTTAGTTACTTTCCTTGATACTGCAACCAAATACCTGATAAGAGCAACCTTAGGGCAGAAGGATTGATCTGGCTAATGGTTTAAGAATGAATAGTCATTGGATTCACTAATTTTTTTTTTAAAAAGTGGCGGATGCAAAGTTGGGCGGGTCACATGATTGGGAGTTGGAGAGGAGTTGCACAGGGAACATGTGAATATGATTAAATATGAATTCTCAAAGAATAAATTCAAAGTAGTATAAATTTTTAAAAAGAAAGGATATCATCCATTTTGACAGGGAAGGCACCACTGCAGAACCACAAGGAGGGTGGTCACATTATGTCTATAAGCTGAAACAGAAAACACACTGGCTGTACAGCGGACTATCAAACCTCAAGGGCTACTCTCCCATTACCCAACTTCTCCCAGCAGGGCTTCACCTCCTAAAGGTTCCACAACTTTCAAAACAACTCCTGAAAACCAAGAGATAAAAACACATGAACTCATGAAACATCTCATATTCAAGACACAGTAGTGGATGACAAACTCCTCAACCAAAGCTTTTTAACTTGGTGTTCTTGGATGTCTTTACTAGACTACTTTGCCTGTCAAGTATGGCTGTCCTCCATCTTCTTTATTTTTATAATTGAAATTGACACCAAGTGGATATTAGCCCAGAAACTTAGAATACCCAAGATATAAGATACAATTTGCGAAACACATGAAACTCAAGAAGAACGAAGACCAAAGTGTGGACACTTTGCCCCTTCTTAGAATTGGGAACAAAACACCCATGGAAGGAGTTACAGAGAGACAAAAGGATGGACCATCTAGAGACTGCCATATTCGGGGATCCATCACATAATCAGCCTCCAAACGCTGACACCATTGCATACACTAGCAAGATTTTGCTGAAAGGACCCAAATATAGCCGTCTCTTGTGAGACTATGCCAGGGCCTGGCAAACACAGAAGTGGATGCTCACAGTCAGCTATTGGATGGATCACAGGGCCCCCAATGGAGGAGCTAGAGAAAGTACCCAAGGAGCTAAAGGGAAATACAACCCTATAGGTGGAACAACAATATGAACTAACCAGTACCCCGGAGCTCTTGTCTCTAGCTGCATATGTATCAAAAGATGGGCTAGTCGGCCATCACTGGAAAGAGAAGCCCATTGGTCATGCAAACTTTATATGCCCCAGTACAGCGGAATGCCAGGGCCAAAAAGTGGAAGTGGGTGGGTAGGGGGGTGGGGGGGGAGGGTATGGGGGACTTTCGGGATAGCATTGGAAATGTAAATGAGGAAAATACCTAATAAAAATATTAAAAAAAAAAAAAAAAAGAAATGGACACCAAAAGATCATCTCCTGATGGTTGACAGAATGGAAGGAATTGTGTGCAACATGTATAGTTTGGGGCTAAAATTATCTTAATTTTTTATTGGTCTATAGATTTCATTCAAATACAGATTAATGCATATGCAGCTAAAAAGTTTGCTTCTGGGAGTAGGAAAATAATCAATGTGAAAACATATATTCTATACAAATATGAGAAACAAGCTCAGAGCCCCAGCATGAATGCCAAAGCCATTTGTGACCATAGATGAATGGTCTCAGCATGGGCTGGAGAGCAGTGAAAACAGACAGGATTGATGGAGCTCACTGACCAGTCTGTCTAGCCAGAAAACAGAAAGTTCAGTAAGAGACCCTCCCTCAAGGGAATAGGTTGGAGAATGATAAAACAGGGTGTCCAGCATCTTCCTCTGATCTTCAAATGTGCATGCAGGGGGCAAATGTGAGTGCACACACACACACACACACACACACACACACACACGAGTGCACAGACATACAACTTTTACCAAGTTTTCTTCTATTCTCACACATTGGACTAAGAAGAGAGGGATACATTTAGTGCAGTTTAAAGCATTAATGGGGCCTAAATATAAAGAATGGTGAAGAATGTGGCTGTCATTTATCCACTTAACACTGTAAAGGATCTTGATTAATTTTTAATTGCTCTGGAGACACTATGGCTGAGGTAACTTACAGAAGAAAACGTTGGTTTAGGACTTACATTTTCACAGGGTTAGAGTCCATGACAGCAGGCAGGCAGGCAGGCTGTGGGTGAGAGCTCACATCTTGATCCACAAGTATGTGGCAGAGAAAAGTAACTAAGAATGGCATGGGCTTTTGAAACTTCAAATTCCATCTCCTCCCCAGTGACACATGTCCTCCAACAAGGCCATACCTCCTAATCCTTCCTAAACAACTCCACCAATTGGGAGTCAAATATTCAGATACATGAGCCTATTCTTATTAAAGTTGGGTGACATTCTTATTAAAACTACCACAGTGACAATGAAAGGTATTCTGAGGAGGGAAATGGAAAGGATAGTCAAGATGAAAACCTGCTGAGAGCAATGATGCCCTTTCTGGGAATAAGCCCTGAAGGAACTATAGAATCTGAGAGGACACACAGACATTTCAATAATTAGCTCATTAGTAATAAAAGAGATCAGCTAATGGGCTCAGTCAGAGCCTAACAAATACAGAGGGGGATGCTTGCATGTTCGCAGCCAACCATTTGACTGAGCATGGGTTCCCCAATGGAGGACTTAAAGGACTGAAGGAGCTGAAGAAGTTTGCAACCCCATAAGAAGAACAACAATATCAACCAATCAGATCCCCCAGAGTCCCCAGGGACTAAACCACAAACCAAAGAGTACACATGGAGGGACCCATGGCTCCAGCAGCACATGTAGCAGAGGATGGCCTTGTCAGATATCAATGGGAGGAGAGACCCTTGGTCCTGTGAAGGCTTGATGCCCAAGTGTAGGGGAATGGCAGAGCCATGAGTTGTGAGTGGGTGGGTGGGGAGGGGAGTACCATTATAGAAGTGGGGGAGGCAGGGTGGGAGAGGGTGTTTGTGGAGGGGAAACCAGGAAAGGAGATAACGTTTGAAATACAAATAAATGAAATATCCAATTAAAAAAATAACCAAAAAAACCTCAACCAACCAACCAACCAAACAAACAAACAAAAAACCCAAAGCTTCATGAGTCAGCCTGCATTTAAGGAGGGGTAGGAGAAACCAGGAGACCACGTGAAGGAAAGAACAGGGTAGAAGACAAATATTCAGTGTGGATTGTACTCTAATTCTCTCCAGTACTTGGGATCTTGCCTTCACTCCAAGTCTGACTGTTGCTTCCAATGTTCATGAGATCCTCTCAGAGACATAAAAAGCCTCAAAGACCCAAGGAGTTCACATAAACAAATGCCCACTGAGCAGCTACCCATGACATCCGTGGCTCTTCTTTTCAACTCCCGAAGCACTGGTGGGTTATGGTAGTTTTTCCCATCCTAAAGTTTTATTCACAAAGTCTCCTTGTTCAGATTGAAGGTTTCCTGATAGACTGGGAATAGAAAGAAAGACCAAGGATAGCTCTGTGACAACCGTTTCTCTACTTTCTCACTCTCCTCCTTAATTTGTCTTCTGTTACCAGAACTCACAAAGTCAAACACTAGCATTTAGTCACACACACACACACACACACACACACACCCCGCCGCCCCATAGATGTTAAAGACTACCAAAAGGTAGCTTTTAGAACAAATTTCTTAGAAGATTTAATAGAAAGCTAGCAGACAAGGAAGAATGCCATCTGCCAGTAATCAGGAAACACTGATGAATCCAGAAAGCTACAAAGCATCTATTTGTTGTGAGCCGGCCCGCCAAGGACAGGGTACACCTGAGTGGCAGGCCAGGGCTGAAAGAGAGGGGAACTAGACAGTCAAGAGAAAAATGGAGCTAAGTCAAGATTCCTGATCAAAGCTCAAATGTTTAATGGCAAATGCACTTATAAAGGGGGTGGGGCATTCCCACCAATTCATCCTTGGAGCCTGGAACCAGCTGCAGGTGATGACGTGCAGGATAGGGTGTAGTCTCCGGAATAGCTCAGTGGCCTCCCAGCAGGAAGCAGTATCTTGAAGGGGAACAGTGGCAGTGGCTGAACAATAGAGTGATCTAGGGAGGAAAGCTCTACCCTAGGTAATCTCCTTAGTGGCAGCAAGGTCAAGGTCTGGCTCAGCCTGCTTCAGGCTGGGGGAGGTTACAATTTCTCCCCTGTTATTAATAGTGAAAAAAAAAAGCTGGACTGAGGCATAAAATTAATTTTTGCTCTATAGTCCTGCCTGGGAATTATGGTTGCTGGTGGCAGCGCCTGTCTTAGGAAATCTTAGATCTTCTCAAACCATCCAATTCCATCTTGGAGGCTATGTGCAGTTTGTTTGTGTTATATTTCACACAAAACATGGCTCTGTGGTGTGTTATCAACAGCCATGGCACACCTGCTGCAGTCAGGCTGAGGGGTGTTGACTGACCTGCTTGAAAAAGAAAGTCCAGACAGTGAAAAGCAACAGTACAAAAGCTTCTTTGGGGAAGTCTGGGTACTCGATTCAATTGCAAATTAGCAATGATCATGCTTAAACTCAGAGCTCCCAGTGTGGGGGAGGTGACTTTGAGAATCACCGAAAGGTTGTAACTTTCTGGGAGAGGAGGCTGTGCTCCAAATTAACTTTTTGGCTAAGAGGATTTTTAGCTATAATCAGAGTCATACTTACTGGAAGATTCAGGATCTGTGTCCAGTTGACGAACTAATCTCTCAGGCAGCCATCGAGCTCCGTCTTTTGTGTGTGTGTGACAAAACATAGACCAAGCCCCTTCCCCAGATTAGGACCAGGTCTGGACCCTTCCATTAGTTAGTTAATGGGCCCCACCACTTTACCATGGCATAAGAACTAGAAGTAACTGGATGCCAGTGGCGATCTGCTGCAAAATGACCTTTAACATCAGTTTGCAAAACATTTAGAACAAATAAAGCAAAATCAAGATGTGCCTTTGGTGACCTTGGGGGATATAACTGCCCCTGTTTTGTTTTTAAAAGCCAATTTTTTAAAGTGTGATGAGCAAGTTTAACTATTCCTTGTCCCATGGGGTTATAAGAAATTCCAGTTTTATGTTTGATGCCAAATTATTTACAAAATGAAGTAAAATTTCTGCTAGAATAGGATGGCCCATTATCTGTCTTAATAAGTTTAGGCAATCCCATGGCATTAAAGGCTTGTAGGCAATGACCAATTACATTTTTGGAGGCTTCTCCAGTATGCAGAGAAGCAAATACAAATCCTGAACAAGTGTCAATACAAACATGCATATATTTTAATTTTCCAAATTCTGCATAATGAGTTACATCCATTTGCCAAATATGATTAGGCATAAGACCTCATGGATTAACTCCTAAATGTGGCACTGGAGATAATGTAATACATTTAGAACATTGTTTTACAATCATTCTTGTCTGCTCCTTACTGATCTTATGTCAGACCCTTAAGGTATGGCTAGAGAGATGAAATTTTTCATGATCACATTTGGCAAAAGCAACAGGATCTGAAATTAAGGCTTCTCCTATTAGAGCTCTGTCAATGCAATCATTGCCTTCAGCTAAAGGTCCAGGAAGACCAGAATGAGATCGTATGTGGTCAATATAGAAAGGGTGTTTTGGGGCAAGAATGATGTTTTGCAATTGTGAAAACAGGGATCCTGATGGCGTATTAAAGTTAAACATACCACAAGTCTCCAATAAGGGTACCGATTGTGCAACATATAAACTATCAGTAAAAATAATAAAAGCACCATCCACAGACTGAAAGACATTCAGTACTGTTGTTAATTCTGCTAATTGAGCTGAGAGGCCAGGAGTCTTTATGATTACCTGTTGATTATTAATAAGAAATCCAGCTCACCCTTTAGAGGAGCCATCAGTAAACACCAGAAGAGCATTGTGTAAATGTTGCAAAGAGGTCATATTAGGAAATATCACCTCATGTACATTCAATAATTTTATCAACCTATCTTGAGGGTAGTGGCTGTCTATAATTCCCTTAAACACTATTTGAGCAAGCAACCAATCTGTACTGTGCTGTTTCAGCCAAGTGTCTTGACTTAAGCTGTAAAGCTGAACAATAATATCTAGCTCTTTGCCAAAATAAGTTAGTGCCTGCTTCCTTCCAAGGATAATCATCTGAGCTACTGCTTCATAATACGGCAAGATATTATGTTTAGGAGAAATCCTGGAATGTATCCACATTAGAGGAGACTTTTGCTATAACAATCCTGTAGGCATATGAATCATATTAAAAATTAACAGATGTAAAGGCAAAGAGTAATCTATATAAGTGACAAAATGCTCTTCAATAACTTTTTCCACTTGTTGTAAGGCCAGCAGTCCTTCTGAGGTTAAAGATCTAAGGGGAGGTAGGATCAGAACTCCCTTTAAGAATATCAAATAAAGGTTTCAACTCCCCTGTAGTAAGCTTTAAATAGGGGTGAAGCCAATTAGTATCACCTAATAATTTTTGAAAATCATTCAAAGTCCTTAAGTTGTCTCTGTGAATAACTATCTTCTGGGGAAAACCAGCTTGATTAGTAAGTCTAAAGCCCAAATAATAATAAGGATCCCGAGTTTGTATCTTTTCAGAAGCTATTTGCAATCCTTTTTCAGCTAAAGCTTTTTGTAAATCTCTATAACACAAAAGCAAATCCTGGGGGTCTTTTCCCACCATCAAAACATCATCTGTGAAATGAATGATGTAGATCATAGGCCATTGTTGTCTCACAGGCTGAATGGCTTGTGCCACAAACTTTTGGCATATTAGCCATGCCATGTGGGAGAACTTTCCATTGATATCTCTTCATAGGTCCCTTAAAATTTATAGAAGGAACACTAAAAGCAAATCTTTCACAATCCTTAGGATGCAAAGGAATAGTAAAGAAACAATCCTTCAGATCCACTACAATTTTATAATATCCCTTAGGAATGGCTACTGGGGATGGAAGCCCAGGTTGTAAAGGTTCCATAGATACCATGGTCTCATTAACTTTTCTTAAATCTTGTGACACTCTCCATTTACCATATTTTTTCTTGATAATGAAAATTGGTGTATTCCAAGGAGACTGAGATTCTACTAAATGTCCTGCATCTAGTTGCTCCTGCACTAGGGAAGAGATGGCTTCTATTTTTTTTTTTTTAGGTAAAGACCACTGATCCACTCACACCGGAATATCATTAAGCCATTGAATTTTATCAGCGTGGGATGCAGGCAAGATAGTGGCCTTTACTGAAAATACTCCAAACCTCTTTTGTTAGAGTGAGGTTTAGGATCTTCAAAAGTCTTAATTCCTAGTCCTTTCTTTTTTTAGCCCATGGCCAGGCAAAAGTCCCTGTCTGAGCATCTGCTTAGTCACCATCTCATTAGGACTGTACATTATAATGCCCATATGTGACAAGAGATCTCTTCCCCATAGAGTTACAGGAAAATTTGACATAACATGCGGCTGAATTTGTCATGATTTGCCTTCCCCATCTCTCCAGGTTAGCAATTTGGAGCTTTGTTTGGGTTACTAACGTAACCAATTCCTTAAAGGTGAGTAAGCATATCAGTTAAAGGCCAAGTTGAAAGCTAATCCTGTCCTCTAATAATTGTTACATCAGCTCCAATATCTATCAATCCTTTAAAGCTTTTTCCATCAAATATAAATTTAAGGTTAGGTCTCTGATTAGTAATAGATTGAACCCAATGCACACCAGAGGAGTCAAAGCCACCTTGTCCTCTCTCATTCTTAACAAATCTGGATGGTGGTGGATGTAGAGGGATTAAAACAAGTTGAAAAATTCTTTGACTAGCGGGTACAGTTATAACACCATGAGGGGAAGCAGCTATGATTTTAATTTCTCCCTCATAATCATTATTTATAACACCTGGATAAATCTGCAGGCCTTTTACAATAGAACTGCTTCCGTACTAAAAGAAATCCACAAGTTTCTACAGGTAGCGGTCCAAAGACTCTGGTAGGCAGAGTTTGGACTCCCATTTCTGGGGTTAATACTGTGTGGGTGGTGGAACAGAGGTCCAATTCTGTACCTCCTGGTTTTGCCCTGACAAGTTCAAAAACCAATCTCTTTGGCTGGCCAGGAGGTTCATGGCCCCATAAGCTGTTTGCTGTGGGTAGGTCAGGGCCTAGAGCTGGCCCCTCCTCTCGTTTCCCAGCAATGGACGGCCCAGAATGCATGGCTTGGATTTGCACATCTTAGCCCAATGGTTGCCCTTTCTGCACTGGGGACAAATTCCTGGGACAAGGCCTGCTTGCCCACTCGCAGCACCTTTGTTCTTAGGACAATCACTTTTAAAATGACCCAAACTTCCACACTTAAAACATGCATTATTCCCTCATTTCCGCAAGAACATTGCTTGTAAGGCAGTCCCTTGCAAAGTGGCTCCAAAAGCCAAACCCTGATTATATGACGGCCCAATCTCTGCACAAAGACGGACACATCCCACTAAATCTGTTTGTCCTTTGTGCAACTGGATAGTGGCGTGACACATTGCGTTAGTGTTCTCATAAGCCAATTGCATAATGAAAGGACTTCCCGTGTCAGATTTTCCAAGGATTCTACTAGCTGCTATTAATAGCCTATCCACAAAGTTCTGGTAAGGTTCATCAGGACCCTGCCGAATGTTGGCTAAACTCCCACCAACATCCCCGATAACCGGTAACTGTCCCCAAGCATGGGCAGGTAGCCACCGCAATCTGCGTGTACACTCCAACAGGAAAACCAATCTGATTAGCCTAGCCCTCATACTGACCTTCTCCCAGAAGCATGTTACTATCCCAGTCTGGATTACCGGTCTGAGCATTTAAAGTGGCAGCTTTCTTACTGCCGTCTCGCCATTCAGAATCCCAAAGCAAGAAGTCTCCTCTTGACAAGGTAGCCTTACATAGAGTCTTCCAATCTGGGGGGGGCGGAGGGGGTGTTAAGTGTGACTCCACGACCGTATCCAGTAATGCTTGTGTGAAAGGGGCTGAAGGATCGTATTGCACAACAGCTGTTTTTAACTCCTTTATCAACTTGAAATCCAAAGTCTGGTATTGTCTGACTCTAGTATCTTGCTGGTCAATTACCTCGACAACAGGAAAGGCTAGCACATCAGAAGTATCCTGTCCTCTCTCATGAGCCTGACTCACAGCTCTTCCTAGCTACGCTTGGTACATTTCAGAAAAGTTACTCCTTCCTGTATCTGACATCCTTTTTAGCTCCCAAAGCTCATTAGTCAATTTCTGCAGCCTAACTTCAAACTCTAATTTGCTTAGTTGTGTGTCCCTACGAGTAGCATCTCCCATGGTGAAGGCTATAGGTGGAGCGGGAGACTTGCAAGGAGGCCAATCCTCCACAAAATATTTGGCGGCTCCTCTTTCTGAGTGATCTTCTTTGTCTAAAATTAGCTCATCATCAGAGTCTCTATATCTATCAAATTTAGAGTTGAGAGGACCCTTTTCTGAGAAGACCCTATCTGACAGGCGTTCTTCCTGAGATTCATCAAGCTCTGCCTGGGTACTATCTGACCCCTGCAAGATCACCCTTTCAATAGCATCTTTTCCGAGCGCCCAGACGCAAAAAGTGAAAATATCTGCCTGAGAGATTTTCAAGGCTTTTCCAATTTTCTCCCAGGTTCTGATATCTAAAGTTTCTTCTACCTTGAACCATGGGCAACAAGAATCTATCCTATCTAAAAAATTTTCTAACAATTGTACTTCGAGCCCCATTCCTCTTGCCTGAAGCAACTCTTGAAAACTGCGGACAATCGGCTGATTCATTTCTTTTTAAAACCCTTTTCCTCTCGCTGGAAGCAACTTTTAAAAGCTGCGGACAACCGCCTGATCAGTTCCTAGTTCCAATAATTCGCTGCTGACCTAAGTGAATCCAGCGCTGGGTTAGCGCTGATTCAAACTTAGCCTGTATCCTCCCGCACCTCTAGCAACACTTTAAAAAATGAAGTTTTAAACTAGCGCTAGCATGTGTACCTGTTGCTTCGGTGCCCCATACAATCCTTTTCTTTTTCTTCCCATGGAGCTCCACACGAAACAGTGTTCTTTCAGCATCTTCCTGACCTTCCTCGGTCCCGGTCTGGGTGCCAGTTTGTTGCTCATATGGGCAGGGTACACCTGAGTGGCAGGCCAGGGCTGAAAGAGAGGGGAACTAGGCGGTGGAGAGAAAAATGGAGCTAAGTCAAGGTTCCTGATCAAAGCTCAAATGTTTAGTGGCAAATGCACTTATAAAGGGGGGGGGGGGCGCATTCCCAACAGTTCATCCTTGGAGCCTGGAACCAGCTGCAAGTGATGATGTGCAGGATAGGGTGTAGTCTCTAGGGTGTAGTCTCGGGAATAGCTCAGCGGCCTCCCAGCAGGTAGCAGTATCTTGAAGGAGAACAGCAGTGGCTAAACAATAGAGTGATCTAGGGAGGAAAGCTCCACCCTAGGTAATCTCTTTAGTGGCAGCAAGGTCAAGGTCTGGATCAGCCTGCTTCAGGCTGGGGAGGTTACATCTGTTGGAGGATGTAAATGGAGCTGCTTGCAGCAGATAAGGAAAACAGGGGATCAAATAATAAATATATAAATTAATGAATTAATAAACAACCTCAGTGGGAAAATGAAATGCCTGAAGTAACACAAGAGCAGAAATAAATAGTATTTAATTAATAACATGGACTCAACTTTAAAACGAATGAAATGAAAATCATGTTTTCTGTCTCTCCAAGAATAAAATTATATTTTAAAAGTAGAATATAAAACAGAGCCAGGGATGGAAGCCTCAGTATCTATACAAAGCAGGTCCTAAAGGTAACATTAAAAAAGAAAGAAGAAAAATGGAGACTTGACCACTGTACTGGCTAGTTTTGTTTTAACTTGACACAGCTGGAGTTATCACCGAGAAAGGAGTTTCAGTTGAGGAAATGCCTCCATGAGTCCAACTATAAGGCATTTTCTCAATTAGTGATCAAGGGGGAAAGGCCCCTTGTGGGTGGGACCATCTCTGGGCTGGTAGTCTTGGTTCAATAAGAGAGTAGGCTGAGCAAGCCAGGGGAAGCAAGCCAGTAAAGAACATCCCTCCATGGCCTCTGCATCAGCTCCTGCTCCCTGACCGGTTTGAGTTCCAGTCCTGACTTCTTTGGTGATGAACAGCAGCGTGGAAGTATAAGCCGAATAAACCCTTTCCTCCCCAACTTGTTTCTTGGTCATGATGTTTGTGCAGGAATAGAAACCCTGACTAAGACAACCACATTTATTAAAATGTGGTTTAAAATCCCCACAACTTGCAGGCTTGTACAACCACTCTGGAAATCAGTCTGGCGGTTCCTCAGAAAACTGGACATAGTACTACCGGAGGATCCAGCAATACCTCTCCTGGGCATATATCCAGAAGATGCCCCAACAGTTAAGAAGGACACATGCTCCACTATGTTCATAGCAGCCTTATTTATAATAGCCAGAAGCTGGAAAGAACCTAGATGCCCCTCAACAGAGGAATGGATACAGAAAATGTGGTACATCTACACAATGGAGTACTACTCAGCTATTAAAAAGAATGAATTTATGAAATTCCTAGCCAAATGGATGGACCTGGAGGGCATCATCCTGAGTGAGGTAACACATTCACAAAGAAACTCACACAATATGTATTCACTGATAAGTGGATATTAGCCCCAAACCTAGGATACCCAAGATATAAGATATAATTTGCTAAACACATGAAACTCAAGGAGAATGAAGACTGAAGTGTGGACACTATGCCCCTCCTTAGATTTGGGAACAAAACACCCATGGAAGGAGTTACAGTGACGGAGTTTGGAGCTGAGATGAAAGGATGGACCATGTAGAGACTGCCATAGCCAGGGATCCACCCCATAATCAGCATCCAAACGCTGACACCATTGCATACACTAGCAAGATTTTATTGAAAGGACGCAGATGTAGCTGTCTCTTGTGAGACTATGCCGGGGCCCAGCAAACACAGAAGTGGATGCTCACAGTCAGCTAATGGATGGATCATAGGGCTCCCAATGGAGGAGCTAGAGAAAGTAGCCAAGGAGCTAAAGGGATCTGCAACCCTATAGGTGGAACAACATTATGAGCTAACCAGTACCCCGGAGCTCTTGACTCTAGCTGCATATATATCAAAAGATGGCCTAGTCGGCCATCACTGGAAAGAGAGGCCCATTGGACTTGCAAACTTTATATGCCCCAGTACAGGGGAATACCAGGGCCAAAAAGGGGGAGTGGGTGGGCAGGGGAGTGGGGGTGGGTGGATATGGGGGACTTTTGGTATAGCATTGGAAATGTAAATGAGTTAAATACCTAATAAAAAATGGAAAAAAAAAATCCCCACAACTTGATTAAAAGAAATGGTAGGACAAAGGTGGTTAGTAGAAAAGGAAAAACAAAATATTCCATGATCTCATATGTAGAATTCATATTTAAGAGTATAAAAGCAAAAGTCTAATGCAGGAAAGAGAGACTAACACGAGGCATTAAGGGAAACAAGAAACAGTTAATAGAGGGGGAATATGGGCAAATTATGAAGTTCTATAAAAGGTCACAATGAAACCTATTGTTTTGTAAACAAAAAAATTAATGCAACAAATGAAAGACATGAAAAATTATTTACTGAAAGATTTCCAAATAAATGGAAATACTAAAACTCTTCACAATGTTAATAAGATCGAAGCAAGGAGAGGTCATGGCAGACATGCAAAGCTTCCTCTTGAAAAGGGAAAACAGCCTTAAGTGACTTAGGAAGGAGAGTGAGTGAACAGATGAATGGGTCCTCAGACATGTGTGAGCATCATGATGACAACCTGGTGGCCATGCTCACCAACCAACAACAGAGAGGTTGGAATCTGAGAAATAAAATGAAGCCATATAGACAATAAGAGGCATTAGAAAACACAGAAGGGACGATGAAGACCAAATGCAAGTGAGATCAGATGTAGCAGGAAAATAAATTAAAGAGTCTGTCCTTATATAATATGAGTAAATGTAACATTAGGCAAAGAAAAAAATTAAAGGGCAGTGTGTTTGTTCACTCAAGCAGCTATAACAATGTACTATGGGCTACATGGTCTAGAAGCAAAAATGTATAGCTTACAGGTCTAGAAATTTAATTCCCAACAAGATATTCAGCAAAGCCAATGTCTTATGAAAGTCTGCTTGCCATAGCCTTTCCATTCCTTGACATGAAGAACAGAGAGTAACAGAATTCCCCCAGGCCCCTTTTCATAAGGACACTATTCCGGTTGGTGAGGTGAGTGCTTTCATGGCTAGATTCTGCCTCAATACATGAATTCTGAGAGGCACAAACATTCAGACAACATCACATAAAAATGGAAATTATATCCTAGCAAAAGTAATAAGTGTATGGAAGACTTATAGCCACAATAAACCCATATATGCCCGAAACTAATGCTTCAAATTACATCAAGCAGCATTAAGGGAACAGTGGAAGAAATCAATGCTGTAACAGAAGGTGTTCACATGCCTGTTTCAGAAGCTGCTAGGCTAGGTCGAGCAAATATGAACAGGGTTATAATGTACCTGGAAAAAAGCTGCCAATCTCAAGAGATTACAAATATATCAAGCAGTAGGCCTGACATACAGAAAAGAGTCAGTCCTCCCAAAGATGCACAGCATGTTCACAACACAGCCATATCTAAGAACAAAATATAAGTTGTAAAGGACTGCAGTAACACCAATGATCTGTAACGATGACACAACAGAATGTAAAAATAACTACAAAATTAGAGCTTACATAATCCAATGTTCAAATAATATTTCTGTATAATGTTAATTCTCCAAGAATATATATATGTTTATATATATGCTTATATATACATATATTTTTATTACTATCACTATCACATAGGTATTTTATTCTGTATTTAAATTCTATTCTATACTTTGCATGTGTGTCACAGAGAGTAGAGAGAGAGAAATATATACTTTGGTACAAGTACAATACAGTGCACATAAGAGGTAAAAGGTCAACTTTATTGGGTCAGTTCTCTTTTACATTTTTATATGTCTTCTGACAATTGAATTCAGATAGTCAGCCAACTCTCAGGTCCTTTTACATATATATGTACATGTATATACATATACATATATATATATATATGTATATATATATATATATATATACATATATATATATGTAATTTTATATGTGTATATAAAATTTCTAATTTTTTGTTTATTTATTTATGTATTGGGTTTGTGTGAGTGTATGCACAGTCGTGTGTGGGGACAGGCACATAGGCCAAAAAAAGGCACTGGGTACCCCAGGGCTGGAGTGACAGGGTTTCATGGGATAAGTCTATGCTGGGATTGAAATTCTGACTCTTACAAATGAACAAGTACTCCTAACATCTGAGCCAGGCATGCTATGTTTTCGGCATTATTATTACTTCAATTAATGCACTGTTGGCAACTTTAAATTTATGGGTCATGCTTACTACATAGAAAGAAATCAAATATTGGGTATATTTAAAAAGAAAAAGAAGTTGAGCAACAGAGTCAAAACAAAAGAAGAAAAATTTTGTTGATTTTGACATTTTAAAGAGAAAGCAATGGAGTGGGGCAATAAAACTAAAAGGAATAAGCTATTTAAGATAAGTGATGCCTGGGCTGCAGAGATGGTGCCCTGTTCTTTCAGAGGACCTGTGTTCAGGTCTTATCACTGATGGGAGGCTCACAGCCATCCATAACCCAGTTCTAAGTGCTCTGGCACCCTCTCCAGACCACTGCAACATCACACATGAATGCAGTGCACATATACACATGCAGAAAAAATATTTATGCATGTAAAGATAAAATAAAAGACTTTTTAAAAAATACGATAGTAAGATAGGAAAAGCACCATTTTGCAATCCTAAATCTTATTCTTAAGTAAGAGATAGTCATAAATATTTAGTTTCAGCATCAGATTGTTCATAAGTAATGTCAATTCGACCTTTGGGAAAAGCTATCAAGGAAGAACTCTAATGAGATTGTTCAAAGATAAAAGAAACAACTATTATTTTAAGACTATTTCATAGAAGGATGAATAATTAATATACAACAAAGAGTACAAAACAATATGGCCAATATGACATTTGCATGTTCATTGATAACCAACAGTACACACAAAAAATTAAGAAAGATTAAAAAACCAATTTTCTAAATATATATAGAAAAAATAAACAAAAACTAGAAATATTGCATAAAATAGTAAAATAACTACAGCCTTAAATGACTTGACTGATACATCGTATCAAATATATTGAGAAATAGTTCATTTCAATCTTAAAATATTTTCTGAACATTTAAATATTCCATTTATATTATTAAGGGATTAGTAAGTGAGTGGGGCCAGAGCAAGAGGGAGAAGGGAAGGGGAAACAAAATAGATGACACTCTTGGACACAAAACAAACTTAATGAATTCAGAAAAACTAAAATAAATTCATGTATTTTATCTGAAAACAATATCATAAAGTTTAAAAATCAATAAGAAATGAACAGTAATTATACAAACTCACAGAAATTATTGGGATTTAGCTTGGAATCCCAAATTAATTATTTGGAATGATTAGTGGGATCAAAGAAGAAATAGAAAAAAATAAATCCCAGAATTAAACAAAAATTAAAACACAACAAAGTGAAACCTCCGTAACACATTAAAAGCAGTCTCATGAGAGAAATTACATATAAGTACCTACATTTTCAAAAATAGGAAGAGAAAATATTGAGAAATATAAACACCAATGAAACTGCGTCTACATTGGAATATCAAAATCTAGGAGACTACACTTTCATATTTTGCTTTAGAATAAACTGTCTCTTATTCCCTTTCAAGATAAATAAAATCATATAAATTCATCAACTGAAAGCAAAAACGGACATAGCATCCAAGAGTCATTTTTCTAATCCAATCATGGACTACAAACTCAAAGGGATAAACCGCATCAAACCCGTGCCAATTTTGTCTAGATTACATTCATGTGCACTTCAGAAATGCTAGATCTTCAACTTCATTGGCAGTTGAGTACCCAAAGTAACTGAACCACATGCACTAAGTATTGTGCTTAGTCAACAGGGGGGACTGTGAGGAAGAATTCCTGGAAAGAAACTCTTTCTACAAAGGAGATTGACTTATTAAAATTTCAGTGACTATGGAGATTTTTTTAATTTCATGCCAGAAACTAGAAACAACCTAGATGTCCTTCAGCCAAAGAATGGATAAGAAAATGTGGTACATTTACACAATGGATTATTATTCAGCTTTTTTAAAACAACAAAAACAAAAAACAAAAAACACATAATGAAATTTGCAGGTCCAGAGCCTAAGGACCTTGGGATATCTCTGTCCCAATAAATAATCATTCCTTGTCCACCTCTGTCTTAGAGCTAATACCTTTGAAATGTATTACGTTGGCTTGTTTGTTTGTTTGTTTGTTTGTTTGTTTGTTTGTTTTCTAAAATGGAGTCTCACCATGTAGCCTTGGCTGACTTGGAGCTCACTGTGTACACCAGAGCTAGCCTCAAATCCACAGAGATCTGCCAGATTCTGCCTCCTAAATGCTGTAACTATAGGATTGCACCACCATGCCTACCCCTTTGATGCATCAACTTACCAAACCCTATCCTCCAACATGCAAAGGCAAAGAAATGCTATCAGATAGCATCCAAGGCCTGCAGTTGAAATTACTCCACCAATACATTTTTCAATACTTTGACTGATTACTGTTTTGTGTGCTAAAGAGACTCCTGGACTGCAGCCCCTGCCTTTCAGTGCCTCCCAGAACTTGTACATAAGATCCTGTTGCTGAACACACAGCATACTTTAAAGGAATCCAGCTAAAACTGACCTTTAGAAACCTTTTGCCTAAGAACTAGTTCTTCTAGTATCAGAAGGTACAACTTAGCAGTATGCATGTACCTAATCAATGACCATAATTAAGGCCCTGGTAATAGAGAGTTCACGACTGGTACTGAAAACCAAGCCAACAACCACTGGCTAGTGAGTTCATGGAGTCTAGGAATAAATTTACACCTGCCACTTTCCTAAACCAGTACAATTCCTGAGTTCTAAATACTTAACACTTATACCCACAGGCAAATGTAGCTCTCACCACTCACCAGATAATCTTCTTTGGCATCAGACAGAAACAAGTATAAAATACACAACTTGTCAAAAATGCAGAGAGCAACTACCTACCTGTGGGTTGCATAACCTCAGTTGGTGCCTCCAATCTATCCATCTAAGGCATAAGGAGTATGGTAGAAGAATAGACAGAAAGATTGTAAGATCCAGAGCACCAGGGTGTCTGTTTCAGGGTAGTATTTTTTTATAGATTATAGAAAGCTGTATCCATGAAAACTCAAAAATCTTATCATCTAAACAAATCCTGCAAAATGGCAACACTAGTTGATATACCTATGCAGATGGGGAAAATTTCACAAGACCTCAAGCCCTAAAGAAAGGGACATAAGCCGTTAATGACTGCTGAGAGAGGGGAAACCAGTCTTCTGCAGGGTGCCTACCATGGGTCAGCCTTAAACACATATACATTTAACTAACTGTGCACGTGTGTGTGTGTGTGTGTGTGTGTGTGTGTGTGTGCATGTTTGTGTGTCTATGTGTGGACCTCTCTTCTCCCTAGGGACCAGTCCACAAGGACAAAGTCAATGGATAGCCCCATAAGCATCATGGAAATGACTACAGGGATCAGCTTCAGAGAGGCAGCTCAAGTTTATTCAGGGTAAATCAAGGGCTGTATAGTTTAGTGAAACCTGTAGGATTTCTAGGGTGGGTTCACGTTATTGACAAAAGTTTAGGGTACCGCAGAATACCACATTTGCATGGAGAGGCATTCCAGGAATTCCAGGTGCTTGTTGGACTGGTTCTTAACAGGAGAAAGGAAATTGAACTTGTAATCTCAAAGGCTATGAGAGAAACATTCTACAGGTAGAGTGTATGGGCGGGCGTTTCAGACTCCCCAGACATGGTCAGATAAGGGGAAACCCTGCTGATAAAGGAATTCCCCAGTTTTTCCACCAAGCTCAAAAGAGCTATCCAGACGTGGTAGACTTTGACCTTAATTATCATGGTTTGCTCCCCCCCCCCACACACACACCGCTCTCTGTCTCTCTCTCTTTCTCTGTGTGTGTGTGTGGGTGTGTGTGTGGGGGGGGGTGTGCAGGCGCACGTACCCGTGCGCATGTGAAAGAGAGGGAGAAACTAATAAAGAAGAGCTGATAAATTTGAGAGGAAATAGGCAGGACAGGGAAAGAGTTGTAGAGGAAAGAGAATGGGAAAACTTTTTTAAGTACAGTACTCATGTATGTAATTCTCAAGATATTTACATTTAAGAACATTGATGGTGTAACCATGTAGTATAATTGTATGCATTCCTTTACAAAAATGAATGTGTTTCTATGATTTTCTTCAAAACTTAACTAGTATTAAGTGGAAAGCAAGTTTGCAAGCAATGTTGTGATTTGATGTGAAATATTTGCATAAGCTCCAATTTGGTCCCCAGATAGCCACAATGTTTGAGAAAACTGAGGAACTTTTAGGGCATAAGGCTTAACTTTTAGGGCATAAGCAGCTCGCAGAAGGCAGGCTGGCCTTAGGGCTTTCTACCCTGGCTTTGCCTTCTGTTCATCGAGTGTTTCCTGGATATGCATGTCCTATAGCCAGGAGCTTCTTAGTCCTGCCCTGTGCCTTCCCATGTCTTCTCTGCCATGATGGTTTGTGCCTCTGAGGAAGCATAAACCACAAAACAATTTTTATTTTTAAAAAAGAAAGAACAAAATAGAAGGAAATCAAGAATGTAGGTGAAAAGATTCACCCACAGTCAGGCAGAGAATACAGAAACCAAAATACAGGAACTCTGAAAGAGTAACCCAAACTCACCCTATGCCTTAACTGGGTCAACAAGAGAACTTGAATATTAATAACAGAAGCCAAAATGGGCAAAATGATAGAATCAACCTCGAGTGTGACCTGCATCTTGTAGCTCTAAGTATGTCGTAAAACCGAGGGAGAAATAGAGGCATACCCAGAGAGGCAAAGTAGAATCTTGCAAACTTCTGCTCCTCCATAAAGCAGTGAGAACACAGATGACAAATATGTGTAAAAAAAAAAAAAAGAACAAAAAACAGAAAAACATCTTTAAAAATCTGGAAATCTGGAAATTAAACAAAAACCAAAAGTAACCTCTGGTGACAGTACAGATGAAATTCTAACTAGTAGCCCCTGTTCTTTAACTAACTAGTAGCCCCTGTTCTTTAACTAACTAGTAGCCCCTGTTCTTTAACTGCTGGCGTCACTCAGTGTCACTGGTGGTGACATAATCCCTTCATCTGTTAAATGTTCAGATTCCTGGCCTCTACTTGAGTCGTCGAAACTGGAACAGCTGGGGGAAAGATGAAGATGTATATATATAAACCTCAATCTGGTTGCTTCTCAAACGGTAGTGGCATGATCAACACCTTAGCTAAAAGGGGTAAGGAGGCTGGGGTCTGAAATCCCATCCTTTTAAATCCCCAGGACCCTGCAAGTGCAGTAAGTGGTTATATAAATGCTTATGCCTGCAAAGAAGTGTATGCGTCAATGGTATGAGGCTGGGAGCAGGACATTACGTGAAGCTAAATAGTCATTGTTTTCCAGACAATGACAAGTACCTTTTCTCAAAATTACAAAAATGCCTTGATAAATTTTCCCTATTTACTTTACCCCAAACCTTTATACGCCCAAAAGCACATGAGGATGGGGAAGGGGTGTTTATAGTTTCTAGGAACTGGATGAAGAGGGGTTCACACTCATTTTCCTGTTATTCAAATCAGATTTGCAATCAACCCCTAAGTTCTTATCTTGTCTCTTTACAATGGTAAAATAAACGATAGTAATCAGCCATTGGAATTGATGTCAGGAAGAGTTTGCTTTACAGGGAAACTTTCTTAGTTTAAAAAAAAAAAAGGAATAAACCCACAATTTGAGACTCTTCAGATGAATCAATTCACCCAGGGCTTATAATTTACGAAAGATGGGTGATCTGGGCTGTCAGTATAGTTCAGCTGTCTCTTCAACATGCAGAAAGCTCTGGATTTGAAGTTCAGCACCATAGGGCATGGTAGTACACGTCCAGAATCCCAACACTTGAGAACATAGAGGCAAAGGGATCACCTGTTCATTAGCAATGTCATAGCGTGAGACCACTTTAGGTTACATGGAACAACTGTCTCTCTCTCTACAGGAAAAAAAGGGGGGTGACCTTCTTGTTGAGAATGAATTTAATATTTAGGAGCAAGGTCCTGTTTGTAGTTACAAGCATCCCTTCATTAAAATAAGGCAAGATACTACATTCAGACATTCAGAACCTTCACACCAACAGCCCTGCACATTGCTCTACCAGATGGCACCAGTGTGTGGTTACACCATTGCAGTCTCCCCTAGCCAGGTATGAATTTACATGTGGTATACTAAGTGTTTCTAGAACTATAGTTGATATGACCACCCACCCACCTACATCTGGGTGATGTTACAATTGACAAAGACCACTTCTGAGATTTTATTTTATTTTATTTTATTTTAGAAAGAACAAGTTTTTCTTAAGATTTAATTTCCACATGTGGTAGAAATAGCTAGATTCCATCATATCCAGGTTTCTGTGTCATATTTTCATGGCCCCTGTGAATAGATGCGCTATTTCTTGCCACTGACCTAAGAATGGAAAATGTCATATGTCACATTCAGTTCAATGTACTAAGAGGATGTCTGTCCTGACTTTCTACTTCAGAAATTCTAAAAGTCACAGCATTGTGATAAAAGATGGCAGAGCCCCCAGTAACCTGGTTTTCCAATAGCAGAGCCCCTACCAAACTTTCAGTGACCATTCACATAAGAATAAAACTTGGTTACATACAAATCTTGATAGCTAACTTGCTACAACAGAAGTAATAAATAGGATTTGGGGAATTGGTTGGCTGGTTTTGTTTTTTATATTTTGTTTTGAGACAAAGTCTCACTCTGTAGCCCAGGCTAGCCTGGCTACTTAGCCCAGGCTAACCTCACATAGCAGTTCTCTCTTATTTTTTAGCCTCTCACCTACAGGATTACATGCATGGACCTGTACATTTGGCTGCATCTACATTTAAAAGGAGATCTTACACCAAAGAAGAAAATAAAAAGAATGTCATGGCTTGATAATCTCAGGTTTTTTACTTCATCAAGCTACACCACTTCTTTGAATATACTCTTTATATTTGCAAAACAAGGGACCTGAAATATGCTGAATTCAACACATATTTTGGCAACACATGATATTTTCAGATGTAGGCACTGGGCTAGTTGCTAGATACTGGGTAGCCCTAAGATTTCTTCCCAGTCTCTAATTCCAAACCCAGAATTTTGAATAAGCTAACCTATCACTCCATCTGCAACTTGATGAATGCAATGAGAACCAGCAGCTGTTAAAATTTGGACGGAAAATTATAATAAATGTGCTTTAGGAGAGAAAGCACTTTCATTTTATGGAACTACACTCACTAAATTCACTTTGTAAACTGGGTTTTTCCCTACGTTGGGTAATGTTTGAAACTGTTCCTTCTCATTCACAAGGACAACGTCACTTTGTGAATTAAATGTTTACAATAATATAAGAAACACATGCTCTAAATTTCTCTCAACCCAAAACTACTTCTCTCTGTAGTACCCTAGGCAGAGAGAGAGAGGAAGAGAGAGAGAGAGAGAGAGAGAGAGAGAGAGAGAGAGAGAGAGAGAGAGAGAGAGAGAAACAGACACACACACTTCAAATCTCCTAAACATGCCAGCTTGCTTTTACATGACAATGTTTGAGATGTAAATAAATAATTCAGATGAATGTTCTATGTTGACCATTTCTAGCTTTTAAAAGTTAGTAAAGATGGTAGAAAATAAACTATTCAGCACTCGGGTACTTTCCTGGTGACTGTGATAAGTATCATGCTTTTGAAGATTTACAATAACTTTAAGATCATTTAAGAATTAAGATTAAGATTCCGTTCAAAGCTCTAAAGTCAGATGTTAATGATTAAATTTATAGATGCGGTTGTGCTGAAGGCATGGTGTTTGTCAAGTTCCAGAGATCACCATTAAGATGTATAAATTACCTTTGTCCCCAAGATGTTAAGATTTTTCATATTTGTAGGCATTTTGGGTCAACAAAATAAGCGAAAGCTTGATTCTAAAGGCTTATTTATTTATGCTGTGTGCATATCTGTAGCTTTACAGATTATTTGTCGTCATGTGCAGTCCACAATCTTACATATTAGATAGCAATAGAAGCAGGTTGAGATTGTAGCAGATGGAAACATTGCTTCATCTCCCCTTTAAGAATGAACTGGCTCCCCAAGTGTATGGTTGGCTCACAGTCAATAACTACAACCTCCTTCTACTCCATCCATCATTGAAGCTGAGAATACACTTTCTATGCTGGCCCTGACCACTACATAAATACCATTAAATTTCTTTAATGAAAAGTCTAAAGGGTAACACATAGATGAGAAAAAAATCGCAAGAGCATTAAATCCTTACAGATATTCCAATCTTCATAGCCTTCTCCTGCTTAACACAGCAGAAGGTTTGAGGCTCTGTCATCTCTGTTGTGCGAAGAGTAGCCTTACCAATGAAACAGTGTCTTCACATATTTTACTTACCGTCTCATCGCAATAGCAGATGTGTCAAAAGACTCAAGCATAAATACTTTTAAAGCAGGTGTACTTGTCCAAGCACTTCTTAAACAAGGCCATGTTGACGAAACATCTAAAGGCTATGAAAAGACAAGTTCTTAATCAGCAAGTCTGGGTTCGGCATTCTGTCAGCAAGGGTTCATCCAGGTGATGCTAATATTGTTATTGTTTGATCAAATCTTCTTGGTTATCTTTTAGCAAGCTGTGAGTACTCTAAGTACTTTGCAGAGTGAGAGAAAAGAATACCGTTTCACCGGCTTCACTGACAAGCCAGTGATGACATGTGAAGCTCTTACTTTGGTCAGGAGTTATGCTAAGCACTTTACATGTATCATTTCATTTGATCCTCTGAAAAACTGTATCAAAGGAAGCAATGTTCCATTTTTGTAAGTCACAAAATTAACAGAAGGAAGTGTTGTGACTAGTATAGAGGGAATTATTGCTTGTTTCTGACTAAGATTTTGAAAATAGACTAAAGGGGAGAAACAACACCAGGACTATGCTACTCAGGGACTTTCACTCCAAAAGGAATAAAAACAACACAACGAGCCAGGTGTTTAAATTCTTAGTCTTCTGAATAGACTCTAGGTAAGGTAAGCCTATGCTGTGCTTCATTTACTAAAGGTACATTGTTATCCTTCTTAATAGAAATACCTTTCATGTTTGAAGTTCTGTCAGGTTAATTCATGATGTTTGTGAGTTTTGAACGCTCATGAGCAAAGTATACATGTGACATTATCCACAAAATACAACATTAGAGCTGTTACAAGGATGAACATGAATGTTTACATAGTTGCTCAGTAAGTCAGCCTTTTCAAAAGCTCCTGTAGAGTCCCTTTCAGTGCAGACGGAAAATGAATAGTCACATTTATATTTCATCCTATTTAAATCACTTTCCATCTACAAAAGGAAAAAAATAACATAATAAACTAGGACCATGAGCCAGGAAAACAGAATCCAGATGTTTTCAAATTGTTTTTCCTAAACAATGGTACAACTAAAAGCAATTTTCAATTTAACAAAAAGCCTTCTATTTCACCTAAATTAATTATTAGTTAACAAACAGTTACAGAATGCATTTCACTTCATAATGCACCCACAGGAACGCATCCTGCATGTGGTACTTGGCACACAGTAATTTCGGTATTTATGGCGACACTTACTGAAACTGGCAAATAATGTAGTGCCTCCTATTGGTCTAAGATGGTACTGCACAATGAGCTGGTACCTACTTTCTGATTAGCCAAATCAGGGTTACTACAGGCTGCCTTTGGAGTCTGGCCGTCAACTGACCATCTTCATAAAACTCAATTGTTTTGGGAAAATAAGAACACTGAAATTTATTGTCTCTTATTTTTTAATACAGGTTATTAAATTTCCTTTCATTTTCTTACAACACCAAAGGAAAAGGGTGACTAAACCAGACGCGATGCAGCACCTTTTGAAAGGACCCTGAATTTGGAGTTCAAATGATGGTGTTCTGATCCTTGTGTCATATCTTATGTTCATGTCTGAAATTAGGCTCCTTCTGGCTTTAAAATTCTAAAACAATATCAAAGAAGTATTTATTAGCGATCAGGGTCCTATAACCATAAGTGTAGCAATTGTTTTTATGATGTGGTATTCTATGAAGTAGTGATAATACCAAGATACTAACTAAAGCTAACTCTAAGTGATAGAATATACTATTCAGTAGTTTTTATTTTCCTTGAGTTTTTTCCTGTTTCTGAATTTTTATAGTAAGTATGTATCTCTCCTTCGTTCTTTGTTTTTTTTATGTGTTTGTGCAGGCCACATGTCCTGGCACGCACAGATACATCAGAGGTGGATTGCAGGCAGAGTAGCTTCTTTCTGTACAACACATGAGTCGCAAAGATTGAACTCATGTTACCAGGCGAGGCAATAATTGACTTTACCTACTGAGCCAACTAGATAGCCCAGATTTACCCTATGCCAACACAAACTAAACTAAACAACTTGCAAAAAAAACTTGCTTTCTAACAGTTCTACAGTCTGTAAGTAAAAGATAAGGGTTCCTGTTAATTTGGTTTATGGTTGAGGGCTCTCTATCTTCTTAGCATCTTCACAAAGCTACTCTGGAATTCTTTCTAAGGGGTTATAACGGCCTCTGTTGGATCAGTCCACACTTTCCTGGCCTCCTTTAATAATATTGACTTGCTCAAAAAGGCCCCATCTTCAAACAAAATTTTCATGGGATGTATCATTTCAGCTTATGCATGAGTAACTAGGGTAGGCATTTAATCCCTGATCTCCAATGTGTGTAGTTTTATGCCAACTTGACACAAACTTGAGTTATTGTTGGGAGCCGCGCCCACATTCGCCGTTACAAGATGGCGCTGACAGCTGTGTTCTAAGTGGTAAACAAATAATCTGCGCATGTGCCGAGGGTGGTTCTCCACTCCATGTGCTCTGCCTTCCCCGTGACGTCAACTCGGCCGATGGGCTGCAGCCAATCAGGGAGTGACACGTCCTAGGCGAAGGATAATTCTCCTTAATAGGGACGGGGTTTCGTTTTCTCTCGCTCTTGCTTCTTACACTCTTGCTCCTGAAGATGTAAGCAATAAAGTTTTGCCGCAGAAGATTTTGGTCTGTTGTGTTCTTCCTGGCCGGGCGTGAGAACGCGCTAATAACAATTGGTGCCGAATTCCGGGACGAGAAAAAACTCGGGACTGGCGCAAGGAAGATCCCTCATTCCAGAACCAGAACTGCGGGTCTCGGTAATAAAGGTTCCCGTAAAGCAGACTGTTAAGAAGGATTCAACTGTATGAATTCAGAACTTTTCAGCTGGGGAACGAGAGTACCAGTGAGTACAGCTTTACGAGGTAAGTCTGGTCTTGAACTTTCTAAGGAAATTCAAGACAGTCTATCAGAAGTAAAGTGGAAAATGTTTGGCCTTGAATTTTTTCTAGTGTTAGAAGCCCTTTTGTTCCTTTTCACATGTTATCAAGTGGTTAAGGCAGGGCGGATTCTAGATGAAATTCAGGACAATCTATCAGAAGTAAAGCGGGGAGAGAGAGTAGGAGCAAAGAGAAAATATGGTACACAAAATAAGCGTACAGGCCTTTCCACGGGTCTTGAACCTGAGGAAAAGTTTAGGTCAGGTAAGAATACCTGGGGAGAGATTAGAAGGAAGGAAAAGAAAAAAGAAAAGAAAAAAGATCAATTAGCGGAGGTCTCTAGGAAAAGGAGCCTGTGCTCATCGCTGGATGGGCTCGGGGAGCCAGCTCTTGGTAGCTCTGAATCAGATGATGAATTCTCCTCTGAAGAAACAGACTGGGAGGAAGAAGCAGCTCATTATGAGAAAAAAGGGTACCAGCCAGGTAAAGTGCTAGCTAATCAGTTAAGGAAGCCAAAAGCGGCTGGCGAAGGCCAGTTTGCTGATTGGCCTCAGGACAGTCGGCTTCAAGGTCCGCCCTATGCGGAGTCCCCGCCCTGCGTAGTGCGTCAGCCCTGCGCAGAGAGGCAGTGCGCAGAGAGGCAGTGCGCAGACTCATTCATTCCCAGAGAGGAACAAAGGAAAATACAACAGGCATTTCCGGTCTTTGAAGGAGCCGAGGGTGGGCGTGTCCACGCTCCGGTAGAATACTTACAAATTAAAGAACTTGCCGAGTCGGTCCGTAAATACGGAACCAATGCTAATTTTACCTTGGTACAGTTAGACAGGCTCGCCGGCATGGCACTAACTCCTGCTGACTGGCAAACGGTTGTAAAAGCCGCTCTCCCTAGTATGGGCAAATATATGGAATGGAGAGCTCTTTGGCATGAAACTGCACAAGCGCAGGCCCGAGCAAACGCAGCTGCTTTGACTCCAGAGCAGAGAGATTGGACTTTTGACTTGTTAACGGGTCAGGGAGCTTATTCTGCTGATCAAACAAACTACCATTGGGGAGCTTATGCCCAAGTTTCCTCCACGGCTATTAGGGCCTGGAAGGCGCTCTCCCGAGCAGGTGAAACCACTGGTCAATTAACAAAAGTTGTCCAGGGACCTCAGGAATCCTTCTCAGATTTTGTGGCCAAAATGACAGAGGCAGCAGAGCGTATTTTTGGAGAGTCAGAGCAAGCTGCGCCTCTGATAGAACAGCTCATCTATGAGCAAGCCACAAAGGAGTGCCGAGCGGCCATAGCCCCAAGAAAGAACAAAGGCTTACAAGACTGGCTCAGGGTCTGTCGAGAGCTTGGGGGACCTCTCAGCAATGCAGGTTTAGCGGCTGCCATCCTTCAATCCCAAAACCGCTCCATGGGCAGAAATAATCAGAGGACATGTTTTAACTGCGGAAAGCCTGGGCATTTTAAGAAAGATTGCAGAGCTCCAGATAAACAGGGAGGGACTCTCACTCTTTGCTCTAAGTGTGGCAAGGGTTATCATAGAGCCGACCAGTGTCGCTCTGTGAGGGATATAAAGGGCAGAATTCTTCCCCCACCTGATAGTCAATCAGCTTATGTGCCAAAAAACGGGTCATCGGGCCCTCGGTCCCAGGGCCCTCAAAGATATGGGAACCGGTTTGTCAGGACCCAGGAAGCAGTCAGAGAGGCGACCCAGGAAGACCCACAAGGGTGGACCTGCGTGCCGCCTCCGACTTCCTATTAATGCCTCAAATGAGTATTCAGCCGGTGCCAGTGGAGCCTATACCATCCTTGCCCCCGGGAACCATGGGCCTTATTCTCGGCCGGGGTTCACTCACCTTGCAGGGCTTAGTAGTCCACCCTGGAGTTATGGATTGTCAACATTCCCCTGAAATACAGGTCCTGTGCTCAAGCCCTAAAGGCGTTTTTTCTATTAGTAAAGGAGATAGGATAGCTCAGCTGCTGCTCCTCCCTGATAATACCAGGGAGAAATTTGCAGGACCTGAGATAAAGAAAATGGGCTCCTCAGGAAATGATTCTGCCTATTTGGTTGTATCTTTAAATGATAGACCTAAGCTCCGCCTTAAGATCAACGGAAAAGAGTTTGAAGGCATCCTTGATACCGGAGCAGATAAAAGTATAATTTCTACACATTGGTGGCCCAAAGCATGGCCCACCACAGAGTCATCTCATTCATTACAGGGCCTAGGTTATCAATCATGTCCCACTATAAGCTCCATTGCCTTGACGTGGGAATCCTCTGAAGGGCAGCAAGGGAAATTCATACCTTATGTGCTCCCACTCCCGGTTAACCTCTGGGGAAGGGATATTATGCAGCATTTGGGCCTTATTTTGTCCAATGAAAACACCCCATCAGGAGGGTATTCAGCTAAAGCAAAAAATATCATGGCAAAGATGGGTTATAAAGAAGGAAAAGGGTTAGGACATCAAGAACAGAGAAGGATAGAGCCCATCTCACCTAATGGAAACCAAGACAGACAGGGTCTGGGTTTTTCCTTAGTGGCCATTGGGGCAGCACGGCCCATACCATGGAAAACAGGGGACCCAGTGTGGGTTCCTCAATGGCACCTATCCTCTGAAAAACTAGAAGCTGTGATTCAACTGGTAGAGGAACAATTAAAACTAGGCCATATTAAACCCTCTACCTCACCTTGGAATACTCCAATTTTTGTAATTAAGAAAAAGTCAGGAAAGTGGAGACTGCTCCATAACCTCAGAGCCATTAATGAGCAAATGAACTTATTTGGCCCAGTACAGAGGGGTCTCCCTGTACTTTCCGCCTTACCACGTGGCTGGAATTTAATTATTATAGATATTAAAGATTGTTTCTTTTCTATACCTTTGTGTCCAAGGGATAGGCCCAGATTTGCCTTTACCATCCCCTCTATTAATCACATGGAACCTGATAAGAGGTATCAATGGAAGGTCTTACCACAGGGAATGTCCAATAGTCCTACAATGTGCCAACTTTATGTGCAAAAAGCTCTTTTGCCAGTGAGGGAACAATTCCCCTCTTTAATTTTGCTCCTTTACATAGATGACATCCTCCTGTGCCATAAAGACCTTACCATGCTACAAAAGACATATCCTTTTCTACTTAAAACTTTAAGTCAGTGGGGTTTACAGATAGCCACAGAAAAGGTCCAAATTTCTGATACAGGACAATTCTTGGGCTCTGTGGTGTCCCCAGATAAGATTGTGCCCCAAAAGGTAGAGATAAGAAGAGATCACCTCCATACCTTAAATGATTTTCAAAAGCTGTTGGGAGATATTAATTGGCTCAGACCTTTTTTAAAGATTCCTTCCGCTGAGTTAAGGCCTTTGTTTGGTATTTTAGAAGGAGATCCTCATATCTCCTCCCCTAGGACTCTTACTCTAGCTGCTAACCAGGCCTTACAAAAAGTGGAAAAAGCCTTACAGAATGCACAATTACAACGTATTGAGGATTCGCAACCTTTCAGTTTGTGTGTCTTTAAGACAGCACAATTGCCAACTGCAGTTTTGTGGCAGAATGGGCCATTGTTGTGGATCCATCCAAACGTATCCCCAGCTAAAATAATAGATTGGTATCCTGATGCAATTGCACAGCTTGCCCTTAAAGGTCTAAAAGCAGCAATCACCCACTTTGGGCAAAGTCCATATCTTTTAATTGTACCTTATACCGCTGCACAGGTTCAAACCTTGGCAGCCACATCTAATGATTGGGCAGTTTTAGTTACCTCCTTTTCAGGAAAAATAGATAACCATTATCCAAAACATCCAATCTTACAGTTTGCCCAAAATCAATCTGTTGTGTTTCCACAAATAACAGTAAGAAACCCACTTAAAAATGGGATTGTGGTATATACTGATGGATCAAAAACTGGCATAGGTGCCTATGTGGCTAATGGTAAAGTGGTATCCAAACAATATAATGAAAATTCACCTCAAGTGGTAGAATGTTTAGTGGTCTTAGAAGTTTTAAAAACCTTTTTAGAACCCCTTAATATTGTGTCAGATTCCTGTTATGTGGTTAATGCAGTAAATCTTTTAGAAGTGGCTGGAGTGATTAAGCCTTCCAGTAGAGTTGCCAATATTTTTCAGCAAATACAATTAGTTTTGTTATCTAGAAGATTTCCTGTTTATATTACTCATGTTAGAGCCCATTCAGGCCTACCTGGCCCCATGGCTCTGGGAAATGATTTGGCAGATAAGGCCACTAAAGTGGTGGCTGCTGCCCTATCATCCCCGGTAGAGGCTGCAAGAAATTTTCATAACAATTTTCATGTGACGGCTGAAACATTACGCAGTCGTTTCTCCTTGACAAGAAAAGAAGCCCGTGACATTGTTACTCAATGTCAAAGCTGCTGTGAGTTCTTGCCAGTTCCTCATGTGGGAATTAACCCACGCGGTATTCGACCTCTACAGGTCTGGCAAATGGATGTTACACATGTTTCTTCCTTTGGAAAACTTCAATATCTCCATGTGTCCATTGACACATGTTCTGGCATCATGTTTGCTTCTCCGTTAACCGGAGAAAAGGCCTCACATGTGATTCAACATTGTCTTGAGGCATGGAGTGCTTGGGGGAAACCCAGACTCCTTAAGACTGATAATGGACCAGCTTATACGTCTCAAAAATTCCAACAGTTCTGCCGTCAGATGGACGTAACCCACCTGACTGGACTTCCATACAACCCTCAAGGACAGGGTATTGTTGAGCGTGCGCATCGCACCCTCAAAGCCTATCTTATAAAACAAAAGAGGGGAATTGAAGAGATTTTACCCCGAGCACCAAGAGTGTCTGTGTCTATGGCACTCTTTACACTCAATTTTTTAAATATTGATGTTCATGGCCATACTGCGGCTGAACGTCATTGTTCAGAGCCAGATAAGCCCAATGAGATGGTTAAATGGAAAAATGTCCTTGATAATAAATGGTATGGCCCGGATCCTATTTTGATAAGATCCAGGGGAGCTATCTGTGTTTTCCCACAGAATGAAGACAACCCATTTTGGATACCAGAAAGACTCACCCGAAAAATCCAGACTGACCAAGGGAATACTGATGTCCCTCGTCTTGGTGATGTCCAGGGCGTCAATAATAAAGAGAGAGCAGCGTTGGGGGATAATGTCGATATTTCCACTCCCAATGACGGTGATGTATAATGCTCAAGTATTCTCCTGCTTTTTTACCACTAACTGGGAACTGGGTTTAGCCTTGATTCAGACAGCCTTGGCTCTGTCTGGACAGGTCCAGACAACTGACACCATTAATACTTTGTCAGCCTCAGTGACTACAGTCATAGATAAACAGGCCTCAGCTAATGTCGAGATACAGGGAGGTCTCATGCTGGTTAATCAACTCATAGATCTTGTCCAGATACAACTAGATGTATTATGACAAATAACTCAGCTGGGGTGTAAACAAAAGTTTCCGAGATTGTGTGTTACTTCCATTCAGTATGAGAAATTTACTAGGACAGCTAATTTGTCAAAAAGTCTTTTTCAGTATATGTTACAGAATTGGATGGCTGAATTTGAACAGATCCTTCGGGAATTGAGACTTCAGGTCAACTCCACGCGCTTGGACCTGTCGCTGACCAAAGGATTACCCAATTGGATCTCCTCAGCATTTTCCTTCTTTAAAAAATGGGTGGGATTAATATTATTTGGAGATACACTTTGCTGTGGATTAGTGTTGCTTCTTTGATTGGTCTGTAAGCTTAAGGCCCAAACTAGGAGAGACAAGGTGGTTATTGCCCAGGCGCTTGCAGGACTAGAACATGGAGCTTCCCCTGATATATGGTTATCTATGCTTAGGCAATAGGTCGCTGGCCACTCAGCTCTTACATCCCATGAGGCTAGTCTCATTGCACGGGATAGAGTGAGTGTGCTTCAGCAGCCCGAGAGAGTTGCACGGCTAAGCACTGCAGTAGAAAGGCTCTGCGGCATATATGAGCCTATTCTAGGGAGACATGTCATCTTTCAAGAAGGTTGAGTGTCCAAGTGTCCTTCTCTCCAGGCAAAACGACACGGGAGCAGGTCAGGGTTGCTCTGGGTAAAAGCCTGTGAGCCTAAGAGCTAATCCTGTACATGGCTCCTTTACCTACACACTGGGGATTTGACCTCTATCTCCACTCTCATTAATATGGGTGGCCTATTTGCTCTTATTAAAAGGAAAGGGGGAGATGTTGGGAGCCGCGCCCACATTCGCCGTTACAAGATGGCGCTGACAGCTGTGTTCTAAGTGGTAAACAAATAATCTGCGCATGTGCCGAGGGTGGTTCTCCACTCCATGTGCTCTGCCTTCCCCGTGACGTCAACTCGGCCGATGGGCTGCAGCCAATCAGGGAGTGACACGTCCTAGGCGAAGGATAATTCTCCTTAATAGGGACGGGGTTTCGTTTTCTCTCGCTCTTGCTTCTTACACTCTTGCTCCTGAAGATGTAAGCAATAAAGTTTTGCCGCAGAAGATTTTGGTCTGTTGTGTTCTTCCTGGCCGGGCGTGAGAACGCGTTAATAACAAGTTATCTAAAATGAGAGAACCTCAGTTGAGAAAATACCTCCATAAGATCTGGCTGCAGGAAATTTTCTTAATTAGTGGGGGAGGACTCAGGCCATTTTGGGTGGTACCATCTCTAGGCAGGTGGTCTTGAGTTCTGTAAAAAAGCAGATTAAACAAGCTTTGGTAAGCCAGCCAGTAAGCAAAACTCTTTCGTGGCCTCTGCATCAACTCCTGCCTCCAGGTTTCTGCCCTTTTTGAGTTTCTGTCCTGACTTGCTTCCATTATGAACAGCAATATGGAAATGTAAGCCAAATAAACCATTTCCTGCCCAACTAGCCTTTTGGTTATGACATTTCATTGTAGCAATCGAAACCCTGACTAAGACAAACTCTCCTCCATTCTTAAACTATTGTTTCAATTTTGAAAAAGAAATACAGCTGAAGTTCTTTCAATAGTATATATACTGTATGTTATCTATGAACTCTTTCTTCCGTAATTGATCCATTTAGTAAAGTGCTATTGATCATTTGGCATATCATGTGTATCTTTAATGCTTCTTTTAAATAAAACAAATTAAACCCAGAATGTTTGTTTGTTTGAAAACACATTGAAATAATAAAAGTGGAATGTCCCTGCAAAGAATCTTAACCCTTCTACTCCAAGCGGTGATTGTAGAAAACTTGACCAAACCATCATTCTTGAAGACTGGGTAGGATTAAAGGAAAGATCTCTGGAGAGCTGTCTCTTGGTGCCAACCCTGTATTCTGCTCTATGATACTAAGTTCGACGTTCTGGAGATCAGTATTCATATATCAGATTCCCTTCTTTGCTGGATCCCAGTTCAGCTTTGTCAATGGGAATACCAGCTGGTAGCTGAGTGGTCAGTGGATACTTCCAGCCTGCTCTTGCTAGTTATGGATGACAACATCAATTCTCATCCTACTTTCTTCCAGATTCTCTCAGTTCTCTCAGAACCATCTGCGTTGGGCCCCTTTAGAACTATCAGCCCGATGCTCTACAGCAAACTGTAAGCACTAGTCTTGTTAGGCACAGCACCAGCATACCTTACTGTGTATTCCTGCTCCAAGATCCGAGATCTGTGAGACTCTCCCCTCAGAAGTTCAAGCATCAACTCTGAAGGTGGGATAAGCTAGCTATTGTTTCAATTCTTAGATTTCAGTCATTTAACTCTGCCTTCCCTTTCCCCAACCAGATTTCTAGGAGGGTACCAGCTAGCTGAGGAAATCTCTGAATTATCTAAATTTACAGTGACTGAGAAAATTACACATTTGATATCCTATGGGTTGCTTGAGAATGATCAAAATATTTCACATGAAGTGTATCATATCAAGGTCTATTGTCCTCTATTAATAAGATTGATCCATAAGCATGACTGTAGTTATACATCTGAAAGAGTATTCTAGAATAGACAATTTCTATCCCCTTTCCATGGCTAATAAAAAATTTTAGTTTTAGCTCCCAATGTCAATCAATGAATTCATTTCTTCAAATTAATACATTATCCCTTCCTCAGATGACTAACTTTTGATTCCCTACTCTCACCTATTTTTCCTTGGTGAAAAAAACAAGAAAATAGGTGAGACAAACAACATTACTTGAAAAAGAATCTCTTCTTTAATTCCCCAGGGAGTTCCCAAAAGATTTTTCAACTAGTAAGAGTTCTTTTACAACAGCAATAAGAATACAAATTTTTTTCCATACATTCAATTTTTAGTTGTGACATGGATTGTCACTCAAGTGAAATATACCAGACAGATACAATCTCTCTCCCCAGGTAAAGAAAAAAATTCAATATATTTCCAACATTTCCTGACAGATTCAATAATAAATAAGTAGAAGAAATGTTATCAAGTCCAGAAATCTGATATTAGTTGCTATAGTCTTCTGATGAATTCTGAAGCCTCTGAAATTCTTAAGAATATAAAAAGGACACACACCTGGATCCCAGCTGGTTTCTGGGTCCAGTGCTTCTCCAGGTCAGTTTATAGAGAATATAAAAGCATCATATTTGTCTTTTTAAAAAATAAGTTTTATTATAAGTTTTGGAGGCCTCTAATGTGATCTTATGGAATGCATAAAGTGAAGCAAATCAATATACACATGAACATATACATTCATTTTTGTAACAAAAGCAAGTGAAATCTTATTTTTTAAATCCTCAAATACAAGACAATTATGTTAAATATAGTTGTCTTGCTGTGTGGGCTTTCTCTTTTATTATCTGATGCATTCAATGTCAGTGTTCCACTGCCCCATCCTCCTTTTGGGTATACAGATTGTCCCCCAGTGCTCAGAAAAGTAGAAACATGGCTCTGAGAAAATGTAAAGTAGTAAATATAGTAAAGTAAGAAAGTCAAGACCCAAATCAGATCAAAAATGCAATTCTGCCCACAAGTTATCCCAAGAAGCAAACCCTGCCCTTGTCATTTGCAAGGAAAGTCACTAAACCTTAGGGACAAGATGGCTACGTATATATTCTGTCTAGAAGACAATAGACATCTCAATAACAGACATCAAATCTTCCATTGTGGGGTGATTAGGAAAGAGAAACCCCTATCTACCCCCAGGCCTACATTTCAGTTCCAGCAAGTACACCATCGGCTCAGCTATCACCGTGCCCTCAGTGGTGCCTCTGGTTTTCAAGCTCATCATGTCTTCTCAGTCTACAACTGTTAATATTTCTAATCCCTGCCAAACAGTGAGGTATATTAATTTCTAGTAATGGCAAGCAAAAACATTCTGCTCAAACCCCAGCAGTCAGCACTGTTTTAGTCTTTGGTGAGCTGGAAATGGCTACACACACCCAACAAAATAATATAAAATAAAACATATTACAAAATGATTGAGGTTATCTGTATTTTTTCTCTTTTTGTTTCAAATATTGCTTCAACTTTAAGACTGTCTCTCTATTACTAGTAGCTGTTGGATTTGTAGCTCTTGTTTATAGTTGTTTACTCTCTTTAAAGTGATCACATGGAGACATTATTTTTAGGAAATATTTTAAATTTTTCTTGCACTTAGCAAATTTAAGATAAAAGTTGTGAGAGTCTTGCCCAACACCCGCAAGGGCCCACACGGGACTCCCCACGGGATCCTAAGACCTCTGGTGAGTGGAACACAGCGCCTGCCCCAATCCAATCGCACGGAACCTGAGACTGCAGTACATAGGGAAGCAGGCTACCCTGGCGGCCTGATCTGGGGCACAAGCCCCTTCCGCTCCACTCGAGCCCCGGGCTACCTTGCCAGCAGAGTCTTGCCCAACACCCGCAAGGGCCCACACGGGACTCCCCACGGGATCCTAAGACCTCTGGTGAGTGGAACACAGCTCCTGCCCCAATCCAATCCAGCGGAACCTGAGACTGTGGTACATAGGGAAGCAGGCTACCCGGGCCTGATCTGGGGCACAAGTCCCTTCAGCTCGACTCAAGCCCCGGGCTACCTTGCCAGCAGAGTCTTGCCCAACACCCGCAAGGGCCCACACGGGACTCCCCACGGGATCCTAAGACCTCTGGTGAGTGAAACATAGCGCCTGCCCCAATCCAATCGCGCGGAACCTGAGACTGCGGTACATAGGGAAGCAGGCTACCCGGGCTTGATCTGCGGCACAAACCCCTTCCACTCCACTCGAGCCCCGGGCTACCTTGCCAGCGGAGTCGCCTGACACCCGCAAGGGCCCACACAGGATTCCACACGAGATCCTAAGACCTCTAGTGAGTGGAACACAACTTCTGCCAGGAGTCTGGTTCGAACACCAGATATCTGGGTACCTGCCCTGCAAGAAGAGAGCTTGCCTGCAGAGAATACTCTGCCCACTGAAACTAAGGAGAGTGCTACCCTCCAGGTCTGCTTATAGAGGCTAACAGAGTCACCTGAAGAACAAGCTCTTAACAGTGACAACTAAAACAGCTAGCTTCAGAGATTACCAGATGGCGAAATGCAAACGTAAGAATCCTACTAACAGAAATCAAGACCACTCACCATCATCAGAACGCAGCACTCCCACCCCACCTAGTCCTGGGCACCCCAACACAACCGAAAATCTAGACCCAGATTTAAAAACATTTCTCATGATGATGATAGAGGACATCAAGAAGGACTTTCATAAGTCACTTAAAGAATTAGAGGAGAGCACTGCTAAAGAGTTACAGGCTCTTAAAGAAAAGCAGGAAAACACAGCCAAACAGGTAGAAATCATTAAAGAAAAACAGGAAAACACATCCAAACAGGTGATGGAAATGAACAAAACCATACTAGAACTAAAAGGGGAAGTAGACACAATAAAGAAAACCCAAAGCGAGGCAACGCTGGAGATAGAAACCCTAGGAAAGAGATCTGGAACCATAGATGTGAGCATCAGCAACAGAATACAAGAAATGGAAGAGAGAATCTCAGGTGCAGAAGATTCCATAGAGAAAATCAACACAACAGTCAAAGAAAATACAAAATGCAAAAGGATCCTAACTCAAAACATCCAGGTAATCCAGGACACAATGAGAAGACCAAACCTACGGATAATAGGAATTGATGAGAATGAAGATTTTCAACTTAAAGGGCCAGCTAATATCTTCAACAAAATAATAGAAGAAAACTTCCCAAACATAAAAAAAGAGATGCCCATGATCATACAAGAAGCCTACAGAACTCCAAATAGACTGGACCAGAAAAGAAATTCCTCCCGACACATAATAATCAGAACAACAAATGCACTAAATAAAGATAGAATATTAAAAGCAGTAAGGGAGAAAGGTCAAGTAACATATAAAGGAAGGCCTATCAGAATTACACCAGACTTTTCACCAGAGACTATGAAAGCCAGAAGAGCCTGGACAGATATTATACAGACACTAAGAGAACACAAATGCCAGCCCAGGCTACTATACCCGGCCAAACTTTCAATTACCATAGATGGAGAAACCAAAGTATTCCACGACAAAAACAAATTCACACAATATCTTTCCACGAATCCAGCCCTTCAAAGGATAATAACAGAAAAGAAGCAATACAAGGACGGAAATCAAGCCCTAGAACAACCAAGAAAGTAAACATTCAACAAACCAAAAAGAAGACAGCCACAAGAACAGAATGCCAACTCTAACAACAAAAATAAAAGGAAGCAACAATTACTTTTCCTTAATATCTCTTAATATCAATGGACTCAATTCCCCAATAAAAAGACATAGACTAACAGACTGGCTACACAAACAGGACCCAACATTCTGCTGCTTACAGGAAACCCATCTCAGGGAAAAAGACAGACACTACCTCAGAGTGAAAGGCTGGAAAACAATTTTCCAAGCAAATGGACTGAAGAAACAAGCTGGAGTAGCCATTTTAATATCGGATAAAATCGACTTCCAACCCAAAGTTATCAAAAAAGACAAGGAGGGACACTTCATACTCATCAAAGGTAAAATCCTCCAAGAGGAACTCTCAATTCTGAATATCTACACACCAAATGCAAGGGCAGCCACATTCATTAGAGACACTTTAGTAAAGCTCAAAGCATACATTGCACCTCACACAATAATAGTGGGAGACTAAAACACACCACTTTCTTCAAAGGACAGATCGTGGAAAAAGAAACTAAACAGGGACACAGTGAAACTAACAGAAGTTATAAAACACATGGACCTGACAGATATCTACAGAACATTTTATCCTAAAACAAAAGGATATACCTTCTTCTCAGCACCTCACGGGACCTTCTCCAAAATTGACCATATAATTGGTCACAAAACAGGCCTCAATAGATACAAAAATATTGAAATTGTCCCATGTATCCTATCAGACCACCATGGCCTAAGACTGATCTTCAATAACAACATAAATAATGGAAAGCCAACATTCACGTGGAAACTGAATAACACTCTTCTCAATGATACCTTGGTCAAGGAAGGAATAAAGAAAGAAATTAAAGATTTTTTAGAGTTTAATGAAAATGAAGCCACAACGTACCCAAACCTATGGGACACAATGAAAGCATTTCTAAGAGGGAAACTCATAGCTCTGAGTGCCTCCAAGAAGAAACGGGAGACAGCACACACTAGCAGCTTGACAACACATCTAAAAGCCCTAGAAAAAAAGGAAGCAAATTCACCCAAGAGGAGTAGACGACAGGAAATAATCAAACTCAGGGGTGAAATCAACCAAGTGGAAACAAGAAGAACTATTCAAAGAATTAACCAAATGAGGAGTTGGTTCTTTGAGAAAATCAACAAGATAGATAAACCCTTAGCTAGACTCACTAAAGGGCACAGGGACAAAATCCTGATTAACAAAATCAGAAATGAAAAGGGAGACATAACAACAGATCCTGAAGAAATCCAAAACACCATCAGATCCTTCTACAAAAGGCTATACTCAACAAAACTGGAAAACCTGGACGAAATGGACAAATTTCTGGACAGATACCAGGTACCAAAGTTGAATCAGGATCAAGTTGATCATCTAAACAGTCCCATATCACCTAAAGAAATAGAAGCAGTTATAAATAGTCTCCCAACCAAAAAAAGCCCAGGACCAGATGGGTTTAGTGCAGAGTTCTATCAGACCTTCAAAGAAGATCTAATTCCAGTTCTGCACAAACTATTTCACAAAATAGAAGTAGAAGGTACTCTACCCAACTCATTTTATGAAGCCACTATTACTCTGATACCTAAACCACAGAAAGACCCAACAAAGATAGAGAACTTCAGACCAATTTCTCTTATGAATATCGATGCAAAAATACTCAATAAAATTCTCGCTAACCGAATCCAAGAACACATTAAAGCAATCATCCATCCTGACCAAGTAGGTTTTATTCCAGGGATGCAGGGATGGTTTAATATACGAAAATCCATCAATGTAATCCATTATATAAACAAACTCAAAGACAAAAACCACATGATCATCTCGTTAGATGCAGAAAAAGCATTTGACAAGATCCAACACCCACTCATGATAAAAGTTTTGGAAAGATCAGGAATTCAAGGCCCATACCTAAACATGATAAAAGCAATCTACAGCAAACCAGTAGCCAACATCAAAGTAAATGGAGAGAAGCTGGAAACAATCCCACTAAAATCAGGGACTAGACAAGGCTGCCCACTTTCTCCCTACCTTTTAAACGTAGTACTTGAAGTATTAGCCAGAGCAATTCGACAACAAAAGGAGATCAAGGGGATACAAATTGGAAAAGAGGAAGTCAAAATATCACTTTTTGCAGATGATATGATAGTATATATAAGTGACCCTAAAAATTCTACCAGAGAACTCCTAAACCTGATAAACAGCTTCGGTGAAGTAGCTGGATATAAAATAAACTCAAACAAGTCAATGGCCTTTCTCTATACAAAGAATAAACAGGCTGAGAAAGAAATTAGGGAAACAACACCCTTCTCAATAGTCACAAATAATATAAAATATCTTGGCGTGACTCTAACTAAGGAAGTGAAAGATCTGTATGATAAAAACTTCAAATCTCTGAAGAAAGAAATTAAGGAAGATCTCAGAAGATGGAAAGATCTCCCATGCTCATGGATTGGCAGGATCAACATTGTAAAAATGGCTATCTTGCCAAAAGCAATCTACAGATTCAATGCAATCCCCATCAAAATTCCAACTTAATTCTTCAACGAATTGGAAGGAGCAATTTGCAAATTTGTCTGGAATAACAAAAAACCTAGGATAGCAAAAAGTCTTCTCAAGGATAAAAGAACTTCTGGCGGAATCACCATGCCAGACCTAAAGCTTTACTACAGAGCAATTGTGATAAAAACTGCATGGTACTGGTATAGAGACAGACAAGTAGACCAATGGAATAGAATTGAAGACCCAGAAATGAACCCACACACCTATGTTCACTTGATCTTCGACAAGGGAGGTTAAACCATCCAGTGGAAGAAAGACAGCATTTTCAACAATTGGTGCTGGCACAACTGGTTGTTATCATGTAGAAGAATGCGAATCGATCCATACTTATCTCCTTGTACTAAGGTCAAATCTAAGTGGATCAAGGAACTTCACATAAAACCAGAGACACTGAAACTTATAGAGGAGAAAGTGGGGAAAAGCCTTGAAGATATGGGCACAGGGGAAAAATTCCTGAACAGAACAGCAATGGCTTGTGCTGTAAGATCGAGAATTGACAAATGGGACCTAATGAAACTCCAAAGTTTCTGCAAGGCAAAAGACACCGTCAATAAGACAAAAAGACCACCAACAGATTGGGAAAGGATCTTTACCTATCCTAAATCAGATAGGGGACTAATATCCAACATATATAAAGAACTCAAGAAGGTGGACTTCAGAAAATCAAATAACCCCATTAAAAAATGGGGCTCAGAACTGAACAAAGAATTCTCACCTGAGGAATACCGAATGGCAGAGAAACACCTGAAAAAATGTTCAACATCCTTAAGCATCAGGGAAATGCAAATCAAAACAACCCTGAGATTCCACCTCACACCAGTCAGAATGTCTAAGATCAAAAATTCAGATGACAGCAGATGCTGGCGTGGATGTGGAGAAAGAGGAATACTCCTCCATTGTTGGTGGGAGTGCAGGCTTGTACAACCACTCTGGAAATCAGTCTGGCGGTTCCTCAGAAAACTGGATATAGTACTACCGGAGGATCCAGCAATACCTCTCCTGGGCATATATCCAGAAGATGCCCCAACTGGTAAGAAGGACACATGCTCCACTATGTTCATAGCAGCCTTATTTATAATAGCCAGAAGCTGGAAAGAACCTAGATGCCCCTCAACAGAGGAATGGATACAGAAAATGTGGTACAACTACACAATGGAGTACTACTCAGCTATTAAAAAGAATGAATTTATGAAATTCCTAGCCAAATGGATGGACCTGGAGGGCATCATCCTGAGTGAGGTAACACATTCACAAAGAAACTCACACAATATGTACTCACTGATAAGTGGATATTAGCCCCAAACCTAGGATACCCAAGATATAAGATATAATTTGCTAAACACATGAAACTCAAGAAGAATGAAGACTGAAGTGTGGACACTATGCCCCTCCTTATATTTGGGAACAAAACACCCATGGAAGGAGTTACAGAGACAAAGTTTGGAGCTGAGATGAAAGGATGGACCATGTAGAGACTGCCATATCCAGGGATCCACCCCATAATCAGCATCCAAACGCTGATACCATTGCATACACTAGCAAGATTTTATTGAAAGGACCCAGATGTAGCTGTCTCTTGTGAGACTATTCCGGGGCCTAGCAAACACAGAAGTGGATGCTCACAGTCAGCTAATGGATGGATCATAGGGCTCCCAATGGAGGAGCTAGAGAAAGTAGCCAAGGAGCTAAAGGGATCTGCAACCCTATAGGTGGAACAACATTATGAACTAACCAGTACCCCGGAGCTCTTGACTCTAGCTGCATATATATCAAAAGATGGCCTAGTCGGCCATCACTGGAAAGAGAGGCCCATTGGACTTGCAAACTTTATATGCCCCAGTACAGGGGAACACCAGGGCCAAAAAGGGGGAGTGGGTGGGCAGGGGAGTGGGGGTGGGTGGATATGGGGGACTTTTGGTATAGCATTGGAAATGTAAATGAGCTAAATACCTAATAAAAAATGGAAAAAAAAAAGATAAAAGTTGCTTCATGTAACCTGCAAAACAAGGAGGAATAATCATGAGAATTACAAACTGGTTATTCTGTCTCCATCTTTAAATTTGCTAACAATGTTAACAGAGTTTTCATTGTAAGAGAATTAAGTCTCATTTTAGTTGCTAAAAAAAAAAAAAGAAAAAAAAGAAAAGAAAAAAACTCTCCTGGGGTGGGAGAGATGACTCAGGAGTTAATAGGAGTTAATAGCACTTGCTGCTCTTTCAGAGGACTTTCATTCAGTTCCCAGCATCCTCATGGTGGCTAACAACCATCTGTAACTCAAGTTTTGTGTTAAAGCCTAGGTAAAATGTTAAGGCGAGGTAACTGTTACCTGGCTAACCTGTCATTATAAGGAAACTTTCCCATATGTTACTACAGTTACTAGGAAACATTCTAATGTCAAATGGATTACATATTTTGTGCCCTTGGGATCCAATTGCAATAGAAGTCAGTAGAATTGTTTTGTTTAAATACTCACAATAAGCTTGGACCCGAACTAACGACCAAATAGCACTTCCTGCACCTGTGTATAAGCTTTTATAGTATAAGCTGCCCCTAAAATGGACACCAACATAAAAAAGAGACCCCTGCACCAATACAAGAAACTATTTGGAATAAGATTTCCATTTTAAAAAGTCTAGTCAAGACTTTCTTAGGAACTAACATCCTACTTGGTAGAAAGAGACATGTACACGAGTAACTGACATCCTGGTTGGCAAGTTAACACATAGATATTAGGTAATGCGAGTCCTCTGCCATAGTTGAATATCCCAATCAATGAGAACAGAATAAGTGTACAACAAAGTCATGTTCCTAAGGAAATTCCCTATCCCTACATCCTGATAGGTAGAATAACTTGGCACAAATGTTTGTGGGTTTTAGGCTTTAAAACCCTGTAGATTCTTAATTTGGGCTTGCAGTTCAGTTCCCAAATCTGGGCTGAGGTCCTGGTTGATCATTTCCGGGGCATATGCTTAATAAACTATTTCTGTCTGACTGAGATCAGAGTTTATGATGGTTTGTGAGGCAATTCCTGGGCATCAAAATTCCACAGAAACTGAACTTCTTCTGACCTCCATGGGCTCCACACATGCATGTCATGCACAGACATACATGTAGGCAAAACATTCAAGTATATAAATAAAATTGTCTTTAAAACAAGCAAACAAATACTTCCTAGGCAGGCCCAGGTCCAGTGGTTTACAGGTGGACTGTAAACTCCACTCCATTTTTCTCTTACCATACCGTTTCACTGTTGGTTCTCTCTGCCAGTAACAAGCACTGTACAAATATAGAAATTAAAGTTAAATAGAGCTATTTTTTTTGACCACTAAGGAAGGAGAAACTTAGGCACACTGCGTTATTTTCCAAAACGCATGCTCAACCGTAGGAGATGAATGCTCTTTAGACTTAGCAGACTTCATGTCAATGTTAATGAATGTGAGGGAAATTGTAAGTTCAGAGTCTCAGTTCCATTCCATTTTTCCCAAAATTTAAATCTATCATTTGTTTGATTTGTGATTTTTTTTTGAGATGGGTTCTCTCTGGCTCTCCTTCATCTTATGTAGATCAGGCTAGGCTAGAACTCACAAAGATCCTCCTGCCTTTGCCTCCCAAGAGCTAGGATTAAAGGCATGCACCAGTATGCCTGGCTTGGATTGTGGTTCTCAATACTTAGCCATTAATTGAGTACTAAGCTGAACTTCTCTGATACAAATATCCAGATTGAAAATTATTGGTTTCAAGCTTTCAAGTTAATAGTAGAGATATATTTTTAGTAAACTCTTCCCTTTGTAATTAGTAAAATTTAACCCAAGAGAAAACAAAGTGAAATTGTCTCTTGACATTTTCTACATAGAAATGTCTAACAAATGACAACACACACACACACACAAATCATAGAGACTACAAATTTAAAAATGGGTTTAAATTTAATGAACAGTGAAATTCTTTTATATTAAGAAATATAAATATTGGTTTAAAAACTTTAAAAACACAAATGACATCACAATGCATGCTCATGGATTGAAAGAATTGATATTATTTAAGTGTCTACCCATACTGTTCAGAGTTAGCTACAGATTGAGTGCAAGCTCAATTACAATTTCAAAGCCATTTTTTACAGAAAGAGTAAAACAATATTAAAATTTGTATGTCATTACAAAATACATAAGTAGCCAAAGCAAACAAAACAAAGCTAAAGGTATCACACTACCTGACTCAAAACACAAAGCAACATAAAACATAAGCAAAACAACATGGTATTGGCATTTAAAAAAAAATCAACAAGAGATGGAATGATAGACAAAGAGGAAATTTAATCCAGCAGCATGACTGCTCTGGCAAGGGATCACATCCAAAGACCGTCTCAGTCTGTCTGATCTGGTTAGAATGGCACTCCTTTAATGCCTTTATCTGGAATACAGACGTGCCTTTAGTATACACACTTTCTATTCCAAACAGTGAAGGTAAACTTAGTAGAAGGATACAGCCATGTTTGAAAGTTATATCTGACTGAGAGCTAGACAAACTGATGAACCAGAGGAAGATCTGACAGAATGAGTCACAGGTAGGATATACTCAACTCTCACAAGAGCAAACGGGAAAGAGGATACTTAAGAGAGAAGTGCAGAGAGAGAAAGGAGGCAGTTTTACAGAGACAGATTGCAGAAGGTGCAAGAGAATGGCCTTGTGGGACATCAATGAGAGAAGAGACCCTTGGTCTTGTGAAGGCTTGATATCCCAGTACAGGGAAATGCCAGGAAAGGGAAGCGGGAGTGGATGGGTTGGTGAGCAGTGGGAGGGTTAAGGGATAGGGAACTTTCAGGGGGAATACCAAGAAAGGGGATAACATTTGAAATGTAAATAAAGAAAATATCTAATAAAAAAAAGAGAAGGAAAAATGTTGAACATGTCTTTAAGTGCTCCTCTGAGATTCCATCTTATACCTGTCAGAATGCCTACGATAAAAAACTCAAGTGATAGCACATGCTGGTGAGGATGTGGAGCAAGAACACTCCTCCATTGCTAGTGGGAGTGTAAATATGTACCACTTTGGAAATCAATTTGGCATGTTCTCAGAAAATTGGGAATAATTCTATCTAAAGACCGAGCTATACAATTCCTGGGCATATGCCCAAAATAGGCTCAACCACACAAGGGCACTTGCTCAACTATGTCCATAGCAGTTTTATTTGTAATAGTCAGAAACTAGAAGCAACATAGGTGCCCCTCAACTGAAGAACAGATAAAGAAAATGTGGTATATTTACACAGTGGAATACTACTCAGCTATTAAAAACAAAGATATCGTGAAATTTGCAGGTAAATGGATGGAACTAGAAAATATCATCCTGAATGATATTTTTTCAAAGGAAAAAGAAAAAAAATGCGTCCCACATACCAGCACGGACCCCAGAATCAATTTTTTTTTTTCGAGACAGGGTTTCTCTGTAGCCCTGGCTGTCCTGGAACTCACTTTGTAGACCAGGCTGGCCTCAAACTCAGAAATCCGCCTGCCTCTGCCTCCTGAGTGCTGGGATTAAAGGCGTGTGCCACCACGCCCGGCTCAGAATTAAATATTTTAGCAGACTCTGAAAAACGATTCTGAGTCACATTTTATTATTAATTTACTTTACATCCCTGTTGTAGCTTCCCTTCAATCCTCTCCTCCTAGACCTTCCTCTCTCCTCACCCTCCACCATCTTCCCTTTTTCCTCAGAAAAGGCTGAGTCGTGTTTTTATATCTACCTTGGCTTCTAAGGGGAAATGCTTAGTGAGCTGACCTCTTTCTGTTTTTTTTCTCATCAATTTATTTATTTATTTATTTATTCATTTTACATCTCAATATCAACCCCCTTCTTCCCAGTCTGCCCTACGCCTCCTCCCCTCACGCCCCACTCCCCATCTCTTTTGTGAAGGAGTTCAATTCTGCACCAGGTAATGAAGCTAATTCGATTAAACATGTCAATGTCTCTGTGTGATCCTTCCTGTGACCCTGCTGGTCTCAGTGCTCACACAGCAGCTCTTTCCAAACTGGACACTGTTTTTCTTCTGTATCTATCTGTGTAGGTGAGATTTTATGGTCTAGGTTATGTCTAGTGCTTATCTCTGAATTCCTTCCATTTTGCCTGCACATGGTAATGAGGTTGACAGAACTGAATATGTTGCTTATGGTAGGAAAAACAGATACACTGTCTTTCAAAACTGATGAAATCCCTTGGGCTATAATTTTTAATGCCATAAACCATAAGTATATATCTACCATTTAAGATCTGAATATAATCGTCTATCTACTAGTACCACCAATTAAGTTTCTGTTCCCTAAGTTTATCCCTCTACATACTTCCATAATGTTTGTATTATTTCAATATTCTTAGTGTTTCGTTTTTTAATCTGAACATGATGTAAATTTTGCAACTGAACATTAAAAAGTATTTTTAAAACCAAAATTCTCCAGGATTCTCTATTTGTAATCACTCCCATCTAGAAAATGCCAGGCTAAACCTATTTACATAATAAATTCACAGGATTGCAAGGCATTATAATTAACCTTTTGCTTTGACAACACATCAAAATAACAAAGCATTTACAAGCTACATTGTTTTCAAATGTATCTTACCGGGGGAAAAAATATGTTCTCAAACGTATCAAGTCAAAGGGTGAATTTTCTCTTCTTATAATATGAACCATAGAAGTACACATAATTTTAGGACATTCAGGAAATGTGAAAGTAAGTAATAAAAATAATTTCTGAAAAAAATAATGAGTTGAAAAATGTATTCTTTATAATTTAGATTTAAAAATATATAAAAATAAGAAAGTAAGCCTCAGTGGAAGGAAGATTGAGTTCAGGCCAACAAAATAAAATGTTTTTACTCCGAAAGTGAAGAAGCACTCCATCCTTAAGGAAGTCTGAGTAACTACACACAGAAACTATCAAAACAAGAAGTTACATTGTAACAAGGAAAAACTCCAATTTTTCCTTGTTGGCTTTTAAAACATTTGTCAATTACTCCTTTTGTCTTAATGGGCATATGTACTCACAGTACATGATAGCAAAGGAAACCTTCCTGAGATAAAATGCCAATTAAATGATTGTCTAAATACCTCTGAAATGGATTTCTTTTTTAATGACCACTGTTTAAACCCTGAGAACAAACAAGCAAACCAGATTCATGCCACTTAACTGAAACATTGTCTCATTTTTCATCTAAATTTTCTGAGACTATTCTGTGTTCATTACAAAATGTTAGATCAATTAAAATTAAGAAAATTAACACTAATTATTGCCTTGAGTAAACAGATAACTCATGCCTTTAACATAAATGAGGTCCTTGATAATTACTTTATCCTTCCCAGGGATGGATTAGATAGCACACTGCGATTGCAAGCCTTACTGTTGACATTCTTGTTGAGGAAGCTGGAAAACAGTTACATTCTGTTGCTGTGATATAAACGCTAAACAAAAGCAACTTGGGGAGGAAAGAGTTTGTTTGACCTAAAAGTTACAGTTCTTCATCATAGCAAGCCATGGAGGGTTCAGTTGTCCATCAAGGGAGCCACAGCAGGAATTAGGATGCAGAGACTTACAGGCACGAGCTAATGAACAGACCATAAAAGAAAGCTTCTTGCAGTCTTGCCTCCAAGGCTTCTCAACTTGCTTTTATTTGTTTTTCCTTTTTCTTCTCTCCTTTTCTTTTGTTTGGGGGTTGGGTTTGAGACAGGGTTTCTCTGTGTAACCCTGGCTGTTCTGGAACTTGCTCTGTAGACCAGTCAGGTCTATAACATCTGCCTGCCTCTGCATCCCAAGTACTAGAATTAAAGCCATGTGCCACCACCACCCAGCTTTTCGGCTTGCTTGTTTGTTTACAACCCAGGGCCACATGGCAAGGCACTGACACTGCTCATAGCAGAGTGGACCCTCTCCACAACAATTATTAATGAAGAAAATGCCTCACAGATATGGCTACAGCTCAATCTAATGAAGGCAATTCTTCAATTGAGGTTCTTTCCAGCTAACTAGTTTGTGTCAAGTTGACATAAACTAACCAGTACAAAACATCTCTGGGAAAAACAAAGATCAAAAAAATATTACATACTGATGAACTAAAGTGTATTTAAATCTATTTTTCTTTTGCAAGGACTTGATTTGAGGCTTCGTATGAATAAGAAAATTTCTAAATTTACATATGAAGGAAAGGTGCCATGTAGTTTTTCTCTTCGGTACCATTGAGTAAAATAGGGCTAGTTTAGACATTGTTATTAAGTGAGAATCTTAGTTTCCAATACAGAAAAACAAGTCAGTTTAAGGTCAGAAAAGGAGGGCACTGGCTCACAAAGCTGAAAAGACCGACACTGAACTGCCTCAGGCAGAAGAGTTGGTGAAGTTCAAGTTTTCCTTTGCATGACCCAATTTACAAGAACTGAGAATGAAGAGAGTCAACCCCCAAAAGGAAACTCAAAGTATTATCACTGGGGGCAAACAAAAGAGGTCAGGATACTTGGCCATAAAAACAGACAACTACAAAACCCGTAAGACGTCCATTAAAAGTGGTCAGACACCTTTGACTACACACAGTGACCCCAGTTTTAACTCAAACCAAGGGAGATTTCTGATTCACAAAATTAAGCCACAGGCTAGAAAACAGCTGGCCCTCAGTTCTAACCAAGACTGTCTCCTTCCAAGTTTATGCTACTCTTGATGCTGGCCTCATTATCAGACTGAGCTCCTCCAGAGGGAACCAATGGACAGCTACAACTCTCAATCTCTGTTCTCTGTCTTGGATAGATGTTAGTATTCTTTAAACTCAGATTTTAAAACCCTAGCAAAGGATTTGTTCTAATCAGTCCAGCTCAAATTAGGTGCCATCTTGGGCCAATTGTATGTAGACAAGAAAGCAATGACTTTGGATGAAACAATGCAATTTGGGTAGTAGTATACCTTAAAGATTGCATTAAATGTGGAGATAATCTTTCCCAAATATTCTATGGCATTATGGAACTCCTTCTGCTCATGTCCTATCTTTTTGGACAATGCTATTTGGTAAGAAATGGTCCAATGCATGGAAAATTGGTGTTTTACAACTAAAAATGTGTGTTGTTCAATTCAAAGAAGTGGAAATATTTGAATATCTAATTGAAATAGGAACACAAATTAGGGAGGCTGCATTCACTGTGGTCTTTTGCTAGGATTGTTTATAGGTGTCCTTCTGAAAACTTGGGATTCCACTGTCTGAGAGAGACCGGAAATCATGTGCAGTGTCTATGAAGAGGACACTCAGCACTGGACAGCTTTCAATGACTTTCTCATGCCGCCATGATGATTTCAGAGTTACTTTAGGAGTTGTGATTTTTCTCGCCTTTCTTGCTTTATCTCCTTTGTTTACTGATCATTTAAAACACCCATTTATGCCAAATCTACAACAGACACTCTTATAATTTCTAGGAAAGCTATACAAAGCATTTTTCTTCCCAAGCCTGTGTACCTGTTTTAGAATAAACCTGGCATATTCTGTCTGGAGTATCTTACATTGTCCAACTGGTCCTAGTTGATTTTTCAGTCTGGGAGCTACAAAACATGATCAGTTTTACACTATTTTACTTATAAACTGATTATAGAAATAAATGTTCACTGCCAGAGGCAGAATTGAAAGGTGCTATCAATTTGATGAGGCATACATTCTAAATCCCTTGTATTGAAAATGTGTGCTATTTTTTTATATTTATCCATTTGGGTATTGAGTTGAGTTTTATTTTGAACAGCAACAATTTTTTTGGAGCCACATGGGGAGGCGAGACTTTAGTCAGAGTAAGGGTTTTTAAAATTATGAGTCTGTTCCTGAAACAAATTTCATATAAGCTAAAGTTGTTGCCCTCAGCAGGAGAAATGAGACCAGAAAAACTAGCCAATTCTCATCTTTCTACAGAGTCTGGAAAACATATTCACACTAAAGAAATAAAGAATTATGACTTTATAGAGAAACAAAGACAATGGTGTGTGTGTGTGTGTGTGTGTGTAAGACAGACAGACAGACAGACAGACAGACAGACAGACAGACAGAGACATTCAGAGAGACAGAAAAATGCACAGAGATAAACAGAGATGGAGGCAGGCAAATATATATAGAGACAGGCCAATTCCTTACAAGGAACTGGTTCATACAGTTACGGAAGGTTGCCAGAAACCCAGATCTTTAGGGCTAGTTGGCAAACTGGAAAGCAAGGGGAGCTGGTGGTGTTAACTCAGTCTGAAAGCCTGCAGGTTTAACTAACACTTTAGTTCAGCTTTGAAGGCAGGACAAAGCCATTGCCTTAGCTCAAAGGCAGGTCAGGCATGAGAAATTCTGCCCTGTGGATGGACGGTTAAGCAATTTGTTCTAGTTAGGCCTACAATTAGTTGGGCAAGACACCACACAGTAAAGTAAATACTCTTTCTTATACAATTGCTTGGTTTCAATGATCATCTCATCCAGAACTACGAAGAATCAGGTTTGACCAGATGTCTAGACACTCACTCCTCATCCACTCTCTACCAGGAAAATTGACACAAAAAATTAACCATTATATTTTGAAATACAAACATACCTTAAATCAACTGTCCAAATCAATGACTTGATGGAAATTACAAAGCAAAAGATTTCTCTTGCTCATCTAACTAATATTCACTCACGGCATTTTCAGAGGATCAGGATTCTAACTGAAAACAGTAGAAGTTCTGTGCTATGAATCTGAGTATGGACTCCAAATTATACCTCAGGAGATTTTGCAAAATTAGAATTTATTGAAGCTACAGACTGTCTTTATATTGTATCTGACACTAAGCAACTATATTGTAAACTCCTCCATTAAGGATCAAATAGCCTACGTACCAGCTGACTGCTTGAGAGTGGTGAACGCTCAACCATCAGCTCTAATCTCAGCATCATCTTCCTCCAACATATCATTTAGAGAAACAGGTACATATAAAGAAGCACAAATTATAAAACTTAGTTTAAAAAAGAAAGAAAAGGACACAGATTCGAATAATGAGAATTAATTCTGAGAATGTAGTCTTTGATCATTGTCAAACCAGAAACACATAGTCTCAGTTGGCCCCACTATCTCCCAATGGCAGGAGCTGGATGGACTGAGGGAATCGTGTTTCACACACACATATATATATATATACTATTGTGTGGATATGTGGGAGGTGCTCACAGAGGCCAAATTGATCCCTTGAAACTGGAGTTCCCAGTGGTTGTGGATTGATCAATATGGGTTCTGGAAAGAGTCCAGGTCCCCTGCAAGAGCAGCGAATGTTCTTCGCTGCTGAGCCATCTCTGCAGCCTGGACTGAGGTTGTTTAGAAATATTCTGGGAATAAGCTCCAACGGCTTAGCGACATAGCTTGAGTTTAAGTGCCACATAGGCCCTCTTCTTATCTTCATATCCTGGCCCACAATTCCAACAGAAACCCCTAACTTACTGGAGGACACATCAGTCCCAGGAACTCCTGGTAGGCCCCACCCACACCTTCTTACACTCTTTATAGCCCACTAAGCTTTCTGCAACAAGGCAGAAATTTTTTTAAAAAGCATGACAAATAAAAAAATAAGTAACAATTTCAACATAAGATGGAATGAATGGAAACAATGGAGTGGTCTCGGGTGTTGTTACTCAATTATTTTAGGGAATTCTGGGGGTGAATTGTGGTTTGTTCCATTCTGTCTTAGTGTACAATGACACACAGAGACATAGACAAAAAACAACTATGAAAAAATGTGGGACAGTTATTGTAACAAGGTAAAAGAAAATTTCCAGCTATATATGTTTGGAGAGAACAAGGTTAACTTTTGGTAAGTCTGTAAGTCTGCCTTTTGCATTTCTCTTCACTAGTCTATATCAGTGAAGGTATCCAGTCTCATAAGGGTCTTATCTATGTATGGGACATTTTAGAATCACCACATGCCTAAGGGTCCCTGATGGACTTTATATCTTCAGGCTGTCCAGAATATAGAGTAACTTAGAACAGGTCACAGCCTGCTCTCCACACTCTACTACAACAATCTGTGCCCAGCAAGCCAACATACTTTCATGGGATTCCACTATGACCAACCTGAAGAAAAGGGGATCGTAGTTTTTCCATAAATCTTAGCGGAACAGAAATCACTAAGAAGCCTCAGACAGACAACTCATAATAAGTCTTGGCAGTTGTGGAAAGATAGGAAGTCATGGCTCTGAAGTAACATTGCAACTTGGAGGTGTGAGACAGGCGAAAGAAAACTATTAAAAGTATACAATCAAGCCTGTATAAATGACACACAATCTTGGTATTTTATTTACAAACTGTAAGCTTAGATTGGGCAGGTTTGGAACTATTCTAACTTACATTCCAGCTATGTGTCCCGGTTACTTGTTGTTTCTCCTGGACACATCCTCATGGCCTGTCTCCTCTCATGGAGGCCTCCTCCTCTCTCTGAGTCCGTTTTTCTTTTTCTTCTCCTCTCTCCCTCACTCAGTCCTTGATCCTGACTTTCTTTCCCTATTGCCCAAGCACAGGCTTTAGCCTTTTATTAACCAACTAACTTAAATTGGGGATCAAGGTTTACATAGCATCACTTGGTATACATGAGAATCTCCTTTTGGAGGGGGGCAACCAGATCTTGGGGGCTAGTATTTAGCATTTAATTACATAGCGACCAGACCAATGTCCAACAGAAAACAGTAAGAGGCATCAGGGAATGGGTCTTTCTGGAAAGAAAGGGATCTACAAGCATGGAAAAAGTAGCATTGGGTTGCAGACAATTCCAAACAAGGAGCATGGAACAGGAAGAAATCAGTTTCAACTAGCACATTCATGTATTAGTCACCAAACTACAGGGTAGAGGGCTGTCTGCATTTACTGAACACAGTTTGGCTGGTATGAGGAGCTGCCTAGAGTACCTTTACATACATTATATCAAGGTCTTAAATGAAGGTATTATAATTTCCATTATTACAGATGAAAGAATTTTGCTTAGGAAAGCTTAGAAAAGTAAACTTGTCAGAATCATATGAGTAGTGAAGTGCTGACCTCAGCAGAGGCTCTCTCTCTCTCTCTCTCTCTCTCTCTCTCTCTCTCTGACACACATTCATACAGAGATACACTTACATACACTCATAGACACACACACACAGACAAATACGCTCTCTCTCTCTCTCTCTCTCTCTCTCTCTCACACACACACACACACACACACACACACACACACACACACACACATACACACACAATTCTGTCTATAGGATAGTATGGAAAATCACTCTGAATCAGAACAAGCAAGAATATTTGCAGTTAATCTCACACTGGAAAATACAGAAGATAATCAGAAGGGTGTTTATTGAGACTGTAAACACAAATGAGTTACAGAGCCCCTCCAAAAGATCAGGATGTATAGGATTATTATCTATGATAGAGGAAAACTTAGCATGGTTTTCAAGAATTTTACATATATCCCATGAATGAAAAAGGAGAAAAATACTTATTGCTTAAGATAATATACTCATATCAATTAGGTTTTAAAAATTAATATTCATAGCTAGAAAGGGAATAATACATAATTAAGATAAATGAAAGTCAGATGTTAATACCAGTTCATTAAGTCAATAAACCTTTGGGTACTTTATGTGAATTCAAATCTTCTCCCTGTGCTTATTAAAAAGACAAAAACCAACCAAACAAAAAAACCTAGAAATGAGAGTGATCAGAAACTTCTGCACAATTTTATGAATAGAAGAGACTTACCCAAAATTTGAGATTAGTGAATAATATTTATTCAATAATTTATTAAGAGAAATTAGGCTTCCCATCAATAAGATCACCTTATAGTGATCTTTAGTTTCTTTAATATTTAATTTCTATCCTGCAGTTACAAGTATCTTAAGTAAATAATTTTAATCCACTTGAATGAAGACCTAGGAATAAATATGGGACCTATTTCATATTTTGAATGGTGTAATTTACATATAAAACATCCTAGACAGTATGCCACAAGACAAACCTGGTTATCCTTCTCATCACTATGACCAAATACCTGACTTAGGCAGCATTCAGAAGGTTCTTATTTTGGCTTACAGTTTGATGTATACAGTCCTTCATGGCAGGAAATGCAGAATGGAAGAAATACAAGACAGATGGCCACATTTCATCCACAGTCAGGAAACAGAGCTAAATGCTGATGCTCTGCTGGGTCAGTCTTTTTTCCATAGTCTAGGACCCCAGCCCAAATTGTGCTACCTATTTTAAGGACAAGTCATCTCACCTCAGCTAAAATTCTCTCAAATGTTATAAACTGGTGGGTTATCCCAAATTCAATCAGGTAAACAATGAAGATTAACCAATCAAAAGATAATATTTAGAAGGAAATTACTTTAAATAGAAATTTAAGGTAATCTACTCTACAAATAAACACTAAAGTGTTAGATTTTTATGGTTCTGATTAAGATGTGTATTTGGCCATAAACTTTCTGCATCTGATTTGCCTGTCCACAGTCAATGCATTCATAGTTGGCATTAATACTTCTGAACAGAGGGTGGAACAGGACAATTAGTGTCAGCTCTGTGAACTGCTTTTTACGTCAAGGATGAAGTCTTACGATTAGACCTACTCTTGAAAGTTGGAAAGAAGTAAGTTTGTTAGTACTGGAAGTCCTCAGGAAGTAGCTGGGGCTGCTGCAGAAGACACCGTTGTCCCTAGACATGCAGATCTAGGGTATCTGATTACTAAGGATCCTACTTGCTTCAAAACATATTTTTTATTATAATTTCTTAATTACGTATTTTCCTTAATTACATTTCCAATGCTATCCCAAAAGTCCCCCACACCCCCCCCCCACTCCCCTACCCACCCATTCCCATTTTTTGGCCCTGGCATTCCCCTGTACTGGGGCATATAAAGTTTGCCTGTCCAATGGGCCTCTCTTTCCAGTGATGGCCGACTAGGCCATCTTTTGATACATATGCAGCTAGAGTCAAGAGCTCCCGGGTACTGGTTAGTTCATAATGTTGTTGCACCTACAGGGTTGCAGATCTCTTTAGCTCCTTGGATACAGGGCTCCTCTGTTGGGGGCCCTGTGATCCATCCAATAGCTGACTGTGAGCATCCACTTATGTGTTTGCTAGGCCCCGGCCTAGTCTCACAAGAGACAGCTATATCACGGTCCTTGCAACAAACGCTTGCCAGTGTATGCAATGGTGTCATTGTTTGGAGGCTAATTATGGGATGGATCCCTGGATATGGCAGTCTCTAGATGGTCCATCCTTTTGTCTCAGCTCCAAACTTTGTCTCTGTAACTCCTTCCATGGGTGATTGTTTTCAATTCTAAGAAGGGGCAAAGTGTCCACACTTTGGTCTTCGTTCTTCTTCAGTTTCATGTGTTTTGCAAATTGTACCTTATATATCGCTATACTAAGTTTCTGGGCTAATATCCACTTATCAGTGAGTACATATCATTTGAGTTCTTTTGTGATTGTGTTACCTCACTCAGGATGATGCCCTCCAGGTCCAACCATTTGCCTAGGAATTTCAAAACATATTTTTCTCTGAAGCTTCTCATCATCTTGTCTTGTCCCCCTGGCAGCTACCTATTTAAGCTATCTCTGTGATCATCTGATGCTGATGAACACCATGATGCTGAACTTTTGCTTCACAAAAGATAGCGAGCTCCACCTGCCCCTTCACCACTCGCAGTTCCATCCATCATGGAACTGGAAAAGGAGATCTTGCCTTTGTCTGTATTTACAAGGATGTCTGACTTGACGAAAGTACTGTTTACTTTCTACGTGGTCTTACCAAATAGACAATTTTAGTTTACTACTGTCACTGACAAAGCTGTACCTTCTCCACATCATTTACACATTGTCTCCATAGCATGGAAAAGAAGAGCTCAACTGGTCGTTCCCTGCATATTTCTTCTTCACAAGGTGTCTATGCCATCAACATTTAATTTTTTTTCAAAATCCTCTTTATCATATCTCTAAGATAAAACAAATTCTGAAGGCAGGGGTCACTGGGGGAGTGAGGGGCAGGACCAAAGGAAAAGAAAAGAGTTGACAAAATGTATCTGGGATTAAAATTTTTTAAAAAATTACAAATATGATTTATCCATTTTAAACCACAAGATACAAATTCTTACCAATATGGTTTATTACCAGTCAAACAACATCTCAAACATAAAAAGACACTCATAATTCCTTTAATATGCTCCAAGTGATTGATTGATGGAATTAAAATTTTAAAAGTTATCTTGGCTTTACTTCCAAGGTGTTCTGAGAAGCTTTTAATGACCACTCAACAAAATAGTTTTTGATGGTAAGGTACTTACTTAGTACATCTGTGACCCTCCCTGTCCCTAGGGATTGTTGGCCAATATTGGTCTGCAAGGGCAAAGGGAACAGAGACAACAGATACACCGGGGTTCAGAAACCCTATGTATGTATCTGGAAATGACATCAGGACCAGCTTCGGAGAGGCATGTCAACTTCTTATATAATTTGGGGGATGGGAGTCAGAATATCCAGGATGGGCAAAGGCTCTTAAGGCTTACAGCTCCAAATGCCTCATTAGTATGGGGAAACATTTCAGGAATCTAAGATGCTAGATGAATAGGTTCTTCTCAGAGAACAGAAGTTGAACCTGCAATCTAACCAGGGCTACATGACATTCCTCTGTGGGGGAGGAGGATGCAGCTTGAATTCCCCAGACAAGGTCAGAGAAGTGGAAGCCCTGCCAGAGAAGAGTCCTCCATATAGTGCTAAGCTCTGATGGCTATCCAAACAATGATAGACTTAGACCTTAATTAGTAGGGCAACATCTGTCAGTTTCTAAAACTAAGGTACTTACTAAGTATCTCAGTTTCCAATGGTCAGGTACTTACTGAGTACATCAGATACTGCCACCTCTGCATCTGTGCATGGTCACTAACTATCTCATTTAGAATTTTATTGACACATATGTAAATCTCAGAGACATGAACTGCAGTTACTTTGCTTGCAAGCCTTGTATCAAAGATTAATGACTCAGAAGAAGTAACCAATGCACTTCAGCCTAAATAAATTTTCAAATAACCACCCCATTATCTGCAGAAACAGCAGGCAGCACACGTTTGTTTAGTCAATGAAGCAGGGTGAAGGAAGTATGTATGTGGACATATCAGCCTGCAGAGGGAAGTACAGATCTTTTGAGTTATAAATTTGCAGCCACAAAGAATCATTAAAAAATAATAATAATTAGAGCCCCCACTCCAATTGTTTCTCAGCCACACAAATGCATCTGCTGACTTTCTCACACATTTCCATTAGATTTGTCTCTCACTTGGTTTGTTCCTCCCTCAACTTTCCAAGAATGTGAAACAATGAATCTAACAAAGTACTGATCTCAGTGTGAGCTAAAATAAGTGAGTGCTCCCTGTTTCTCCTGTTCCTTGATACAAATGTATCATCAATACATTTGGGGCTGGAACACAGACCACAGTGGGATGACTTGGACAGAAAAGGGATGGAGGGAATAGCAGGAATAGTGGAAGGAGATCCATTGTGGGACAAGGGAACGAGGTGCAAGGGACTCTTTGCCCTGCTGCCCCATGCAGGCGAATTCTATTCCTTGAAGGTCTCCTGTTACTCAACCTCCCATGCTCAGACTCCCTGAATGCAGATTGGGAGAAGAGTATACCTTAAACAGAAAATTTTCTCCACAGTAAAACCAAGAGCAAAACAGTTGGAATTTCCTTTGGAGCTGAAAGAGTGACAGTGTCTCATGAATTTCTTAACAGTCAGAAGAGGACCCTTTGGGGAATTTTTCAAAAGTGAATACTCCAGAGCCTTTGCCTGTACATGGTGTAACCATGGATTCTCACATTTACAAAGCAAGACATGTTACTTTCTGCTAGCAATAGGCTCTGCTATTAAATGTAGAGGCACACAAAATTGAAGGAATCTCACCAAGGATCCGCATGAATCATACAGTGTGCTAACTAACCCTTTGGGAATAAGACAAAAGACTAAGACAGGAAATGGATAGGAGCATGAGATTCAAGCACACCAGTACCCTGCAGAAATGTAATGAGGCTCCTGCCACCAAACCCAGACACTATTGCATATGCCAGAAAGATTTTGCTGAAGGGACCCTGTTATAGCTGTCTCATATGAGGCTATGTCAGTGCCTGGCAAATACAAAAGTGGATGCTCACAGTCATCTATAAGATGAAACACAGGACTCCCAATGGAGAAGCTAGAGAAAGCACCCAAGGAGCTGAAGGGATCTGCAACCCTATAGGTGGAACAACAGTATGAACTAACCAGTACCCCCAGAGCTCGAGTCTCTAGCTGCATATGTAGCAGAAGATGGCCTAGTCGATCATCATTGAGAAGAGAGGCCCCTTGATATTGCAAACTTTATATGCCCCAGTACAGGGGAAATACCAGGGCCAAGAAGTGGAAGTGGGTGGGTAGGGAAGCAGGGGGGGTTGGGGAGGGTATAGGGATAGCATTTGAAATGTATATAAAGAAAATATCTAATAAATAAATAAATTAATTAATTAAAAAAAAGAAATGTAATGAGGCTAGTCAGTGGGCAGTTTGTAAATCACAATTCCTAGATACACAGACAGGAAGAGCATGGGGTTTAAGCTCTGGCCCCATTTTTCAGCATGACTTTGGGAAATGCATACTACTCCAGCTGTGACTCCCTTCTCCACAAATAAGGTAAACAATGCTGACCATTTACTTACAAACTAAGCCCTGTTCTAAAGCTTATTTCCTTCCTCACCCCTAGGGAGTAGGTACTATCCCATTTTAGAGCAAATGAAAGGCTTTCTCACACGATGGCATAGAAAAGTGACCAGAAATCAGTTAGGGACAGGATGCCATCAACACATATCCAACTCTAAGTCTGAGGAAGGAGAAAATTGGGGGAGAAAGGACACATTAACTTTGCACAGGGTAAGATATATATTTTCCCAAATTAAGCAAACAAAATTCACATAATTGGGATGATTTACAGGGTAGTTGGCAAACACATAGGCTATGGAATGAATGAAAATAAATTTCTACATCTCTTACCTAACTCCACCTCAGCATTTAACTGATTCTGTGACAATTTCACAGAAAGTAAGTGGATCATATGCCTGTTTCCTCCCTCATAGAGTTTGGGGAAGATAATAACATTAGTACAATGCAGACTTTAAGGTCAAATGGACTGAGACAAGGAATTTAAAACATTCTTAGTGTCTGTCGGCTTACATTTAGATTGTTACTATCAATTGTACAGCAAAAGTGGTGTAAGTTGGTTTTTGATTTGTCAGTAAAGAAAGAGGCGGTGGGAGGGATTGTTGGGTGGAAGGTATAGGTAGGACTTTCTGTCCCAAGAGGAAAAGGCAGTCACAAGGAAGGAGAGAAGCTTTTTCTGCCATACATTGGAGGAAGAACAACACAACAATCATGTAAGACCTCAGGCGTCGCCTCCTATTCCGACCAGCAGAAAAGAGCGACAACACTACGTTCTCAAAGCAGTTTATTCAGGAACCTTTCAATATCATGCATTAATCTCTCTCCAGAAATCAATCTCTCCAGGAAAACACAACAACAACCCCCCACCCCCAATTGCATTCCCTTATATATCCTCTCAACCACGTCCCATCAGCCCAGTCCACGGAACAGCAGTCCATTGGCCAGAATCATCACTCGTCATATGGTCCCATCTTGCATCATGGTGCACCTGCGCAGTTCTCACGATGGATGCAGCTTATTTTCAGGTGTATGAGGAAGTCAGGTGCAAGTCATAAGACTTGGCTGCAGTCCCGGGCACCATCTTGGGACTGCTGCCACACCCGCTCCTCACACTCAGGGATATCTTGGGCCTGCTAAGGCAGGTGGCCAAGGATGTTTGGCAAGGATTAGGTGGGACTAGCTGCTAAGTTTAGGGCAGAAGAAAAGTCAGAGATAATAAACTGGTTAATAAACTGGTAAGGGCACGATTTTCCAGGTGGGACATATCTGTACCCAGTAATTGTGTCTAGTAGACAAGTTATAAAGTAACACAGCTCTGTGTGAGGAGCGGGTGTGGCGGCAGTCCCAAAGGCACCAGGGACTGCAGCTAAGTCATATGACTTGCACCTGACTTCCTCATATAAGCCACAAACATCTTGAGAGCTGCGCAGGTGTACCAGGATACCGGTGAATCCATTTTGATGGAGATATGCCCCTGCTGCCCTGATTAGCTGAAGCTGCGTGCCTGGTAAGGTGGCGTGGCCTGCTGTGTGTGGATGGGAACTGAGAGTATAAAAGAGTGAGAGGCCCGGGTTAGAGGGAGGATTATTATTCAAGAGAGGATTATTATTGGGAGATATAAACAAGGGAGATATAAACAAGGGAGATATAGAGAAAGAAGAAACAGGACTGAATAAACGTGTGCAGAAGGATCCTGTTGCAGCGTCGTTCTTCCTGGCCATTTGGGCGCGTGCAAGAGCTCTGTGTGTATGTCTTTTATCCTCATATTCAAGGACCTCATGAGTGGACAGGTAAAGTGGCCAATCCCAGAGCTAAGCCAGGTAGAACAAAGGGGAAGCTGGGAGGGGCCAGAGCATGGTCCAGTCCTGGGCAAAGGCGGTAGCATTTTAAAACTACAGGCAATAAAGTGTTTTTCACATTCTTTGTGTGTGTATATATATATATATATATGTGTGTGTGTGTGTGTGTGTGTGTGTGCGTGCGTGTATTTTTTTTTTTAAGTTCACAGAACTCATAGTCTTGATGTGCTTCATCAGGAGAAAGTATATCAATGCAAACTTAAGGATGCATTTTGGGCATTTTCAAAAGTCAACTTGTCTCATCACTCTTCCATCTTTGGAATTTTGGCTGGTGAACAGGTGAAGATGGCCATCCTGATACACTGTTAGGGAAAAAAATTCTATCAGGATCGTGTGTGTGTGTGTGTGTGTGTGTGTGTGTGTGTATGTGGGTGGGTGGGTATGTTCCTATGTCTGTGTGCATGCCCATATATATGTGTGCACAAAGCTTTATGGAAACCTAAGAATAACTTTAGTTCTCACCTTCTTTTTATTTTTTATTTATTTTTTATTTATGTTTTGCTCTTAATAGTCCAGAATAGTCATATGCATTTATTAAAAAGGCATGCCAATCATAATTTTTAGTGCACAGGAGAGAGAGAGATAGAGGTAGAGGTAGAGGTAGAGAGAGAGAGAGAGGGAGAGAGAGAGAGAGAGAGAGAGATGATGGTGGTGCTGGTGGTGGTGGTGGTATATGCCTTCAATCTCAGAACTCAGGATACATAGACAGGCAGATCTCTAAGTTCGAGGCCAGCCTGGTCTACAGATTCCAGTACAGCCAAGGGCTACACAGAGAAATTCTACCTTGAAAACAAACCAAGTAAAATAAAATAAAATAAAATAAAATAAAATAAAAATATATATTTTAAATTAAGTAGCCAGACTTACTTCCTGCCCAAAATTCCCTACTCCGTTATTTTGAGCTCCAGGAACAGAGACAGTGTGCCTTGCTCCACTGCTGTGTAAGGATCTACCTCCTGACAACTCTCCCTATAGCGTACCAAGGTAGTAAAGCCATTGTTTTTCATAGATACCTAAATTACAGCACAGTTCTCCTTAAATCTGGAGTTCTCTTGACTTACTTGAGCAATCTGGCATATGACAGGAGAGGTTTGGGTCTCTATTGAGCCATTTGAGACACAGACACAAGGGTGTGGAGACACAAGGGTTTATGTAACTATGTAACGTGTCCAAGTTGGGAAGCCCTTTCCGCTGTGTACTCATCAACAGACTCACCCATTAATGGAGTTAGTGTCTTTGTAATTCAGTTACCTCTCAGTAAGAACATCAGACCAGAGCCAAGACTTCAACACAGCCTCTTAGGAAGGACACTTCATATCCAAGCCATAACCGAAAGATCTGGAAGGGGCTTCTTCCTCGGTAACAGTAATTTCCAGCTTTTGTCCCTAGACATTCTTCAGCTTGGAGCCACAGCTGCCACCTAGTGGTCATGGTGGAAACCACAGGCGACCAGAGAAACCGAAACCAACGCAGTGTACCTTCAAGCTTGGAGTAGCAAGATCACATTTTAGTCATACTCTGTTGCATGTAGCCTTACACATCTTCCCAGTACATCCATGTCAAGGTGGTATCACGTAGCCTCATAATGAACACAGCATCCTGATGACAATGCTAGTGTAAACAATCAAGTAACACCTCCCTTTTTGTTTTGCTTTTATTCGCTGGCTAATAGAGAACATTTCTTTTCGGGTAAGTTAAGTCAGCATACTACCGCTTCTCTGCAGAGAGTTGGGCTGTGATGGCTGCTTTCCACATCAGACAGATTAATTTGTCTGGTACAAATGGCTCCGTGGTTAAGAGCATTTAGTGCTCTTGCAAAGGAACTCAGTTCAGTTCCCAGAACTCATGTCAGTCAACTCACAACTGACTGTAATTCCAACCCCAGGGAACCTGACACTCTCCTCTCTTCTCTTCTCTTCTCTTCTCTTCTCTTCTCTTCTCTTCTCTTCTCTTCTCTTCTCTTCTCTTCTCTTCTCTTCTCTTCTCTTCCTCTCTTTCTCTCTCTCTCTCTCTCTCTCTCTCTCTCTCTCTCTCTCTCTCTCTCTCTCTTTTAATAGAACTCTCCTCCATGGACTTCCATCTATTATTTTTTAATTAGGTATTTATTTCATTTACATTTCCAATGCTATCCCAAAAGTCACCCCCCCCCACTCCCCTACCCACCCACTCCCACTTCTTGGCCCTGGCATTCCCCTGTACTGGGGCATATAAAGTTTGCAAGTCCAATGGGCCTCTCTTTCCAGTGATGGCCGACTAGGCCATCTTTTGATACATATCTTGGGTATTCTAAGTTTCTGGGCTAATATCCACTTATCAGTGAGTACATATTGTGTGAGTTCTTTTGTGATTGGGTTACCTCACTCAGGATGATGCCCTCCAGGTCCATCCATTTGCCTAGGAATTTCATAAATTCATTGTTTTTAATAGCTGAGGAGTACTCCATTGTGTAAATGTACCACATTTTCTGTATCCATTCCTCTGTTGCAGGACATCTGGGTTCTTTCCAGCTTCTGGCTATTATAAATAGGGCTGCTATGAACATAGTGGAGCATGTGTTCTTATTACCAGTTGGAACATCTTCTGGATATATGTCCAGGAGAGGTATTGCTGGATCTTCCAGTAGTACTATGTCCAATTTTCTGAGGAATCACCAGACTGATTTCCAGACTGGTTGTACCAGCTTGCAATCCCACCAGAAATGGAGGAGTGTTCCTCTTTCTCCACATCCTTGCCAGCATCTGCTGTAACCTGAATTTTTGATCTTAGCCATTCTGACTGGAGTGAAGTGGAATCTCAGTGTTGTTTTGATTTGCATTTCTCTGATGCTTAAGGATGTTGAACATTTTTTCAGGTGCTTCTCAGCCATTCATATTCCTCAGGTGAGAATTCTTTGTTTAGCTAGGAGCCCCATTTCTTAATGGGGTTATTTGGTTTTCTGGAGTCCATCTTCTTGAGTTCTTTATATATATTGGATATTAGTCCCCTACTGATTTAGGATTGGTAAAGATCCTTTCCCAATCTGTTGGTAGCCTTTTTGTCTTATTGACGATGTCTTTTGCCTTGCAGAAGCTTTGCAATTTACCCGTTTGCCGATTATTGATCTTACAGCACAAGCCATTACTGTTCTATTCAGGAATTTTTCCCCTGTACCCATATCTTCAAAGCTTTTCCCCACTTTCTCCTCTATAAGTTTCAGTGCCTCTGGTTTTATGTGGAGTTCCTTAATCCACTTAGATTTGACCTTAGTACAAGGAGATAGAAATGGATCAATTCGCATTCTTCTACATGATAACTGTCAGTTGTGCCAGCACCATTTGTTGAAAAAGCTGTCTTTTTTCCACTGGATGGTTTTTGCTCCCTTGTCAAAGATCAAGTGACCATAGGTGTGTGGGTTCATTTCTGGGTCTTCAATTCTATTCCATTGGTCTACTTGTCTGTCATTATACCAGTACCATGCAGTTTTTATCACAATTACTCTGTAGTACAGCTTTAGGTCAGGCATGGTGATTCCACCAGAGGTTCTTTTATCATTGAGAAGAGTTTTTCCTACCCTAGGTTTTTTGTTATTCCAGATGAATTTGCAAATTGCCCTTTCTAATTTGTTGAAGAATTGAGTTGGAATATGATGGGGATTGCATTGAATCTGTAGATTGCTTTCGGTAGGAAAACCATTTTGACTATATTGATCTTGCCAATCCATGAGCATGGGAGATCTTTCCATCTTCGGAGATTTTTGTCAATTTCTTTCTTCAGAGACTTGAAGTTCTTATCATACAGATCTTTCACTTCCTTAGTTAGAGTCACACCAAGGTATTTTATATTATTTGTGACTATTGAGAAGGGTGTTGTTTCCCTAATTTCTTTCTCAGCCTGTTTATCCTTTGTATAGAGAAAGGTCACTGATTTCTTTGATTTAGTTTTATATCCAGCTACTGCACTGAAGCTGTTTATCATGTTTAGGAGTTTTCTGGTGGAATTTTTAGGGTCACTTATATATACTATCATATCATCTGCAAAAAGTGATATTTTGACTTTTTCCTTTCCAATTTGTATCCCCTTGATCTTTTTTTGTTGTCGAATTGCTCTGGCTAAGACTTCAAGTACAATGTTGAATAGGTAGGGAGAAAGTGAGCAGCCTTGTCTAGTCCCTGATTTTAGTGGGATTGCTTCCAGCTTCTCACCATTTACTTTGATGTTGGCTATTGGTTTGCTGTAGATTGCTTTTATCATGTTTAGGTATGGGCCTTGAATTCCTGATCTTTCCAAGACTTTTATCATGAATGGGTGTTGGATTTTGTCAAATGCTTTCTCAGCATCTAACTAGATGATCATGTGTTTTTTGTCTTTGAGTTTGTTTATATACTGGATTACATTGATGGATTTCCATATATTGAACCATCCCTGCATCCCTGGGATGAAACCTACTTGGTCAGGATGGATGATTGTTTTGATGTGTTCTTGGATTCGGTTAGCAAGAACTTTATTGAGTATTTTTGCATCGATGTTCATAAGGGGAATTGGTCTGAAGTTCTCTATCTTTGTGTGGTCTTTTTGTGGTTTAGGTATCAGAGTAATTGTGGCTTCATAGAATGAGTTGGGTAGAGTACCTTCTACTTCCATTTTGTGGAATAGTTTGTGAAGAACTGGGATTAGATCTTCTTTGAAGGTCTGATAGAACTCTGTGCTAAACCCATCTGGTCCTGGGCTTTTTCTGGTTGGGAGACTATTAATGACTGTTTCTATTTCTTTAGGGGATATAGGACTGTTTAGATCATTAACCTGATCTTGATTTAACTTTGGTACCTGGTATCTGTCTAGAAACTTGTCCATTTCATCCAGGTTCTCCAGTTTTGTTGAGTATAGCCTTTTGTAGAAGGATCTGATGATATTTTGGATTTCTTCAGGATCTGTTCTTATGTCTCCCTTTTCATTTCTGATTTTGTTAATTAGGATGTTTTCCCTGTGCCCTCTAGTGAGTCTTTCTAAGTGTTTATCTATCTTGTTGATTTTCTTAAAGAACCAGCTCCTCCTTTGGTTGATTCTCTGAATATTTCTTCTTGTTTCCACTTGGTTGATTTTGCCCCCGAGTTTGATTATTTCCTGCTGTCTACTCCTCTTGGGTGAATTTGCTTCCTTTTGTTCTAGAGCTTTTAGGTATGTTGTCAAGCTGCTAGTGTGTGCTCTCTCTAGTTTCTTTTTGGAGGCACTCAGAGCTATGAGTTTTACTCTTAGAAATGCTTTCATTGTGTCGCTTAAGTTTGGGTATGTTGTGGCTTCATTTTCATTAAACTCTAAAACGTCTTCAATTTCTTTCTTTATTCCTTCCTTGACCAAGGTATCATTGAGAAGAGTGTTGTTCAGTTTCCATATGAATGTTGGCTTTCTATTATTTATTTTGTTATTGAAGATCAGCCTTAGTCCATGGTGATCTGATAGGATGCATGGGACAATTTCAATATTTTTTTATCTATTGAGGCCTGTTTTGTGACCAATTATGTGGTCAATTTTGGAGAAGCTATGATGAGGTTCTGAGAAGAAGGTATATTCTTTTGTTTTAGGATAAAATGTTCTGTAGATATCTGTTAGATCCATTTGTTTCATAACTTCTGTTAGTTTCACTGTGTCCCTGTTTAGTTTCTGTTTCCAGGATCTGTCCATTGGTGAAAGTGGTATGTTGAAGTCTCCCACTATTATTGTGTGAGGTGCAATGTGTGCTTTGAGCTTTACTAAAGTTTCTTTAATGAATGTGGCTGCCCTTGCATTTGGAGCATATTCAGAATTGAGAGTTCATCTTGGAAGTTTTACCTTTGATGAGTATGAAGTGCCCCTCCTTGTCTTTTTTGGTGATTTTGGGTTGGAAGTCGATTTTATTAGATATTAGGATGGCTACTCCAGCTTGTTTCTTCAGACCATTTGCTTGAAAAATTGTTTTCCAACCTTTCATTCTGAGGTATTGTCTGTCTTTTTCCCTGAGATGGGTTTCCTCTAAGCAGCAAAATGTTGGGTCCTGTTTGTGTAGCCAGTCTCTTAGCCTATGTCTTTTTATTGGGGAATTGAGTCCATTGATATTAAGAGACATTAAGGAAAAGTAATTGTTGCTTCCTATTATTTTTGTTGTTAAGATTGGCATTGTGTTCTTGTGGCTGTCTTCTTTTAGGTTAGTTGAAGGATTACTTTCTTGCTTTTCCTAGGACGTGGTTTCTGTCTTTGTATTGTTTTTTTTCTGTTATTATCCTTTGAAGGGCTGGATTCATGGAAAGATACTGTGTGAATTTTGTTTTGTCATGGAATACTTTGGTTTCTCCATCTACAGTAATTGAAAGTTTGGCTGGGTATAGTAGCCTGGGCTGGCATTTGTGTTCTCCTTGTGTCCGTATAACATCTGTCCAGGATCTTCTGGCTTTCATAGTCTCTGGTGAAAAATCTGGTGTAATTCTGATAGAATTGCCTTTATATGTTACTTGACCTTTTTCCCTTACTGCTTTTAATATTCTATCTTTATTTAGTGCATTTGTTGTTCTGATTATTATGTGTCGGGAGGAATTTCTTTTCTGGTCCAGTCTATTTGGAGTTCTGTAGGCTTCTTGTATGTTCATGGGCATCTCTTTCTTTAGGTTTGGGAAGTTTTCTTTTTTAATTTTGTTGAAGATATTTGCTGGCCCTTTGAGTTGAAAATCTTCATTCTCATCTACTCCTATTATCCGTAGGTTTGGTCTTCTCATTGTGTCCTGGATTTCCTGGATGTTTTGAGTTAGGATCTTTTTGCATTTTGTAATTTCTTTGATTGTTGTGCCGATGTTCTCTATGGAATCTTCTGCACCTGGGATTCTCTCTTCCATCTCTTGTATTCTGTTGCTGATGCTGGCATCTATGGTTCCAGATTTCTTTCCTAGGGTTTCTATCTCCAGCCTTGCCTCACGTTGGGTTTTCTTTATTGTGTCTACTTCCCTTTTTAGGTCTAGTATGGTTTTGTTCATTTCCATCATCTGTTTAGATGTATTTTCCTGTTTTTCTATAAGGACTTGCAACTCTTTAGCAGTGTTCTCCTGTATTTCTTTAAGTGAGTTATTAAAGACCTTCTTGATGTCTTCTATCATTATCATGAGATATGCCTTTAAATCCGGGTCTAGGTTTTCGGGTGTGTTGGGGTGCCCTGGACTGGGTGATGTTGGAGTACTTGGTTCTGATGATGGTGAGTGTTCTTGGTTTTTTTTTAGAAAGATTCTTACGTCTGCCTTTTGTCATCTGGTAAACTCAGGAGTCAGTTGTTATAGTTGTCTCTGGTTAGAGCTTGTTCCTCTCGTGATTCTATTCTCTACCAGCAGACTGGGGAGACTAGCTCTCTCCTGAGTTTCAGTGGTCAGAGCACTCTCTGTAGGTAGGCTCTCCTCTTTCAGGGAAGGTGCACAGATATCTGGCATTCAGACTTGCCTCCTGGCAGAAGATGAAGGCCCGAAACAGGACCTGTCCCAGAAGCTGTTAGCTTCTGTAGTCCACACTCTCACTTGTGCAGAGTAGTCTCAGTGGAGTCTGGGATCCAAGATGTCTCCCGCAGATGCTCAGGCAAATACCTCCCGGGCCGGGCAGACACCTATCCTCTGGCAGGGATGGTGCCCGGATGTCTGAAGCCTGAAAGGGGGGCTGCCTCAGAAGCTCTGTCCTCTTTTTATTTTTTAACTTTTAATTTTTTATTTCATTTTATTTTTTAATTTTAGGCACAACAAGTACTTTAACGGAGCATGCTGTCTCCTGCAGAGCCCAGCTGTGTCTCTGGATTAGAATCAGGTGCCTCCACAAACGCTGCAGGACTTGCAAGCCCAGGTGTGGATTCACCAGTCTTGCCAGATGTTTGATTCCATCCTGTATTCTAGGGACTATCTGGAAACTGAATGTTTGCAGCCAGTGGATTCTCTGACAATAGCCATCTGGCTGGCTAGCTGCCTTCAGCAAATTGTGGTTTCTCTCTTTGTCTGCTTCACTTAATCAGCGACTCAAAGATGGAATTGCTGTAAAGTGCAGTGCACCACAGTAACTAGCCTCAGAGCTCCACCTGTCCCACTGCTCGTAGTTCAGGCACCAAACTCTCCCAGGAGGACCTTTCCTCTCAGCTGCATTCTATATCTATATGGTGGCCTGTCCAAATGCAGGTCACTCTGAGACTTAGGAGGGAAAGACTATGTTCTAAGATTCATGTGGTGGAAAACTTCCATTTATAAACTGAAGTGAACAAAAGAGAAATATTGTCTAAAAATGCAAAGAAAAGCCTCCCAGCAGTGTGCTGAAGTAACTGTATTGTACCTCTGTCACAGAAGGGGAAATTCCAGGTGAATAACACTGCACTGGGTCTGTCAGGCAGCAAGGGTGGGGCTGGGATGAGGGTGAGTTGTGGAGTAGTTTGGGTCTTAACTTTCCCTCAACAAATTGAATGTGGAAGGTTCAGGTCTTACTGCAGCAGTATTCAGAGCTGAGCTTTTGAGTTACCTGGCACACAAGGGGCCATCTACAACTGTGGATTAATGCTTGCATAGATGTGTAGCTTAATATTTTGAGGTGGAAGGTTTTGCTGCTTAGGATGTACCCTGAAATACACACTTGGAAGTGGTAGGCCATAATCTATTCTATGCACCACTTCTCCAACACACCAACTAACAAGCCAGCAGAAAATGGTTTCTTCCTTTTGATGTAGTTTTAAGTGACAATTCAGTGCTTTAGGTATTGGCTGGCCTGCACTGCCCACTTCTTCAAATGCATGCCTGTCACTTGGTCCTGCCCCATCTGCTGTTTATAGACCCATGCTTCCTGTCTGGCTACCCAAGACATTCTCAGTACAGCCTCTACTCCCAACTCCGGCCCCTTTCTTGGGTCAGCACACTGGCCTTTCTCATCTTCCACCTTCTCACCTAAGTCCTATTTATTGCCAATCTCCACCCAAGTGTCTCTTCCCTAAGGCAGCTTTCCTGATCCACAGTTCACACTTTTTCTGGTACATAACCAAATATAGCAGAAATTACATTGTGTAGAATCTACATCTTATATGACGTGACATCTTCCAGAGCTGCTGCATGGTAGGTGGTTAACTCAATCAGAAGCCAGAGTCTTTCCCAGCATCACCAACATTCCTGGCTGCAGTAGAATTTCCTGTCTCCTAAAGCATGCCCAGTTTTCTGCCACATTCTGACTCACATCTGCATTGGCAGCTCTGACATCCTCAGCTACTTGACTCAGGTGGCTTCACACTGCTCTCTACCACCCCTACCTTAAGGAATTTTGTACTCCTGCGGCTGCTCTTTTGATCTTCACAAACTCAGTCCCACCAGACTTCTACTTTTTCTATCGAATCTCAAATCATCCTTAATTATTCACCTCAGCAATAGATTTTACTGTCTGACTTCTAAATATCTGAGGTCTGACAGCGTCTCACCAACTCTAATACCACTGTGGTCCATCAGCCTGTCAAGTTTTATAGTATTCTTCTTGCTTTGCTGGGGGCCCCTCCGTAGCCTCTTCTTGAAAACAGTAATTTGCTGAAAGCTGAAGTCATAAATCAGGCCACCACTTTGGTGAGGTGTTTCCCATTTGAGCCAAATCCCAACCAGTCTCTTCCTGTGCTCTACAAAGTGGCACATAAGACACTTCCTGTCACATCCTTTCTACGCATTCTCTTACTGTACCAGTCACAGGGTCCCCTTGCTTATTAGCTAGTATCCTGATCATGTTCTCTCAACCTGCCGCAATCTACCCAGCTTCCCATGGGCAGCCTGTCAGCTCCTTTCACATGGTGTCATAGTCACTCTTATTAAAACTGATGGCCACTGGAGCCACCAGTGCTCCCTACCAATTTCACTTCACCACATCTGTCCTTGAGAAGGTCAATTTTATAGAAATGGCTCATTTTGCTCAGAGGTTCTGTTAACACAAGACAAAAGAAGGAAGGTGAGGTAGGCAGCAGGGAGACAAAAGGACTGTCTCCTGATGGTTTACATGTGATAATACTTTTGGTGAAGCCTCTAGAATTGAGCTTTGCAGCAATGAAAACACTCACATGTCATCTCCGTATTGGGGGGTAGGGGCAGAGGCAGGAAGTAACACACTGAAAGTTGGACTATATAGGCTGTAACATGAGACCCCATTTTTTGAGTCAGTGATTACTCTGTTGCTAGTTAAATAAAAATTTTTACAGAATGGAAATATTGACTTAAGACAAATCCTTTTGCTTACAAACAGGAAAAAGAACCAGGTATTGGGAAGAGGCAATACAATACATTCATAGGTGGGCCTTCTGCCAGGCATCCCTTTAGATTCACTGTCACAGAATTTTCCCTGTCCAATTATATTAGGGCAGCAGGAGGCCTGTAATTGGACATTGAAAAGGGAGGTGGAGCTAAGAGTTGTGGAGACAGAGAACTCTCAGGGAGAAAGGGGAAGGCCAAGATGGAGACGGTCATGAACCAGCGCGATAGTTATGATGTCATAAGTTTAGAATAATTAGGATAAAGCTTTTACCATTATCAATTGGTTCTGAAATTATTGTATTGGCATCTTGTAAATTGAGAATTTATTGATACATAAATCTGATTGGGTAGACAGTCATTGCATGGGGCTGGTGGCAGTGATCCACCAAGGGACTCAGAAGCTTTGGCCCAGAGAGACCGATGACTTGAGATCACCTGGCTGGAGCCATGTGGTCTGCTAGTTGCTGGTGGTAGTGCGGGAAACTTGCTGGTCCTTTTATTTAATATTTCTTGCAACAATGCAATACTAGGATGGCAGAGGCAGGAGACGCCTCAGGTTGAAGTTATCCTGGGCTGCACCAAAATTCAGCCTAGAAGCAAGCAACCCTTTCCAGATGTAAAGGATCAACTCATAGTGAAAAACAACTAAAGAGTAAATGTGAAGAGACCCACAGGCTGGGTCTCTTCAGCCCTAAGATAGGACTGTGATAGCTAAAGTAACTTCAGTCAGAGATAAAGCAATTATGCTACCACACTTTTACATGGGTTGCTTGAAGCAAAGAACGTTCAGCGGTAGTGTTTAAAGACTGGTATACTTAGCAACAGTCACGAGAGGCTAAGTCCATGAAAGTTAATAAACTATTTTTCGTTTATTCTTAGTACAAGGATTTTTATGTATAAAGGTAAGAAGAGTGTTGCCTTGGTGAGAGTTCAACAGCCTAAACTTTTTGATAGGCTTCAGAAATCTGTGGGCTACTACAACAGATGTTTTCCATAATAAGAAAACAAAATTTTAAAAGACTGAACTAGTCTTAACATTTACAAAGATTACAGCAGAGTATCAATAATACACCAGTCATCAACCACTGGCAAGGGCCAGATGTCATTTTATGAACTATAATGTCGATGCCAAAGTTTAGGGATATGATACACGTTTATGCCTCCCTTCCCCCACACCACTTCTGTTTGCTTTGGGTACAACTGGGAATTCATCTTCAGGTTTCATTCTTTTTTTTCTATTACAGAAGGTAACTACATTGTCAAAGTGAATTGAATTATAAGCGTTCTGACAACTACTTTTTGGTGGGCAAGTGAAAGAAAGCTATTTCACCTTGGCACTCTGCTATTTAAAAAAAGGGGGGGGGGAGAAAACAACAACAACAACAACAACAACCTAGAAGAAAGGAAGTTCTTCCTAAAGCTTTAATGAACTATTACACAAGCTCTTCCTCTACAGGAATTTGATTTGTAAGCAAATTAAACGAGATGATTAAAAGGAATGTGAATGCTCTACACAAGCCTTTCCAAACAAATGGAAACACATTAGCTCACTTGAGCTGTTGTGTATCTTCCTCACATATTAAAATGTGAAGCAACACACTTGTATAAATTATTATAATTTCTCAAAAGATACCATGCTCCCATATGAACTTAAAATCCTGAATCCTGTAAGACACTTTCTCATGAAATGCTTGAATCAAGAAAAATTTATAAACTCAAAGGGGAGGGAGAAGCTACCCACAGTCCTTTTATAGAACAAACTATTTCTTAGCTTTTCAGTTCTATTTACTACATAGTTTTATATCACAAACTCCTACAGTGTTGCCATTCACTATCACTGAGTAACATATTCAGAAAGCATCTGGTGGCTCCTGTGATTGGTAACAGACACCAACTCTCCACCAACTGTGCTGACACTGAGCATGTTATGCTACCTTTCTTTCTTTCTTTCTTTTTTCCCTCCAATTTTTATTAGATATTTTCTTCATTTACATTTCCAATGCTATCCCGAAAGTCCCCTATACCCTCCCCCCACCGGTCCCCTACCTACCCACTCCCACTTTTTGGCCCTGGCGTTCCCCTGTACTGGGACATTTAAAGTTTGCATGTCCAATGGGCCTCTCTTCCCAATGATGGCCGACTAGGCCATCTTTTGATTCATATGCAGCTAGAGTCATGAGCTCTGGGGGACACTGGTTAGTTCATAATGTTGTTCCACCTATAGGGTTGCAGATACCTACAGCTCATTGGATACTTTTTCTAGCTCCTCCATTGGGGGCCCTGTGATCCATCCAATAGCTGACTGTGAGCATCCACTCTGTGTTTGATAGGCCCCAGCATAGTCTCACAAGAGACAGCTATATCAGGGTCCTTTCAGCAAAATCTTTCTGGCGAATGCAATAGTGTCTGATTATGGGATGGACCCCCCGGGGGGGCAGTCTCTAGATGGACCATTCTTTCATCTCAGCTCCAAACTTTGTCTCTGTAACTCCTTCCATGGATGCTTTGTTCCCAATTCTAAGAAGGGGCAAATTGTCCAGACTTTGCTCTTCCTTCTTCTTGAGTTTCATGTGTTTTACAAGTTGTATCTTGTGTATTCTAAGTTTCTGGGCTAAAATCCTCTTATCAGTGAGTGCATATCATGTGAGTTCTTTTGTGATTGGGTTACCTCACGCAGGATGAAACCTTCAAGATCCATCCATTTGCCTAGGAATTTCATAAATTCATTGTTTTTAATAGCTCCATTGTGTAAATGTACCACATTTTCTGTATCCATTCCTGTTGCAGGACATCTGGGTTCTTTCCAGCTTCTGGCTATTATAAATAGGGCTGCTATGAACATAGTGGAGCATGTGTTCTTATTACCAGTTGGAACATCTTCTGGATATATGTCCAGGAGAGGTATTGCTGGATCTTCCAGTAGTACTATGTCCAATTTTCTGAGGAACCATCAGACTGATTTTCAGACTGGTTGTACCAGCTTGCAATCCCACCAGAAATGGAGGAGTGTTCCTCTTTCTCCACATCCTTGCCAGCATCTGCTGTTACCTGAATTTTTGATCTTAGCCATCCTGACTGGTGTGAGGTGGAATCTCAGGGTTGTTCTGATTTGCATTTCCCTGATGCTTAAGGATGTTGAACATTTTTTCACGTGGTTCTCTGCCATTTGTTGTTCCTTAGTTAAGAATTTTTGTTTAGCTCTGTGCCCCACTTTTTAATGGGGTTATTCAGTTTTCTGGAGTCTATCTTCTTGAGTTCTTTATATATATTGGATATTAGTCCCCTACTGATTTAGGATTGGTAAAGATCCTTTCCCAATCTGTTGGTGGCCTTTTTGTCTTATTGACGGTGTCTTTTGCCTTGCAGAAGCTTTGCAATTTTATGAGGTCCCATTTATCGATTCTCGATCTTACAGCACAAGCCATTGCTCTTCTATTCAGGAATTTTTCCCCTGTACCCATATCTTCGAGGCTTTTCCCTACTTTCTCCTCTATAAGTTTCAGTGCCTCTGGTTTTATGTGGAGTTCCTTAATCCACTTAGTACAAGGAGATAGGAATGGATCAATTGGCATTCTTCTACATGATAACTGCCAGTTGTGCCAGCACCATTTGTTGATAATGCTGTCTTTTTTCCACTGGATGGTTTTTGCTCCCTTGTCAAAGATCAAGTGACCGTAGGTGTATGGGTTCATTTCTGGGTCTTCAATTCTATTCCATTGGTCTACTTGTCTGTCATTATACCAGTACCATGCAGTTTTGTTTTTTTTTTTTTTTAAATCACAATTGCTCTTTAGTACAGCTTTAGGTCAGGCATGGTGATTCCACCAGAGATTCTTTTATCATTTTTGCTATCCTAGGTTTTTTGTTATTCCAGATAAATTCGCAAATTGCCCTTTTTTACTCAGTGAAGAATTGAGTTGTCCCCATCAAAATTCCATTGCATTGAATCTTAGATTTCTTTCGGCAAGATAGCCATTTTCACTATATTGATCCTGCCAATCCATGAGCATGGGAGATCTTTAATTTCTTTCTTCAGAGACTTGAAGTTCTTATCATACAGATCTTTCACTTCCTTAGTTACAGTCACGCTAAGGTATTTTATATTATTTGTGACTATTGTGAAAGGTGTTGTTTCCCTAATTTCTTTCTCAGCCTGTTTATCCTTTGTATAGAGAAAGGCCATTGACTTGTTTGAGTTAGTTTTATATCCAGCTACTGCACTGAAGCTGTTTATCATGTTTAGGAGTTCTCTGGTGGAAGTTTCAGGGTCACTTATATATCATATCCTCTGCAAATAGTGATATTTTGACTTCTTCCTTTCCAGTTTGTATCCCCTTGATGTCCTTTTGTTGTTGAATTGCTCTGGCTAGCACTTCAAGTAGTATATTGAATAGGTAGGGAGAAAGTGGGCAGCCTTGTCTAGTCCCTGATTTTAGTGGGATTGCTTCCAGCTTCTCTCCATTTACTTTGATGTTGGCTAATGGTTTGCTGTAGATTGCTTTTATTATGTTTAGGTATTGGCCTTGAATTCCTGATCTTTCTAATACTGTTATCATGAATGGGTGTTGGATTTTGTCAAATGCTCTCTCTGCATTTAACAAGATGATCATGTGGTTTTTGTCTTTGAGTTTGTTTATATAGTGCATTACATTGACAGATTTTCATATATTAAACCATCCCTGCATCCCTGGGATGAAGCCTACTTGGTCATGATGGATTATCATTTTGATGTGTTCTTGGATTCGGTTTGTGAGGATCTTATTATTTTTGCATCGATATTCACATAAGAGAAATTGGTCTGAAGTTCTCTATCTTTGTTGTTTCTTTATGTGGTTCAGGTATCAGAGAAATTGTGGCTTCATAGAATGAATTGGATTGAGTACCTTCTGTTTCTATTTTGTGGAATAGTTTGATAAGAACTGAAATTAGGCCTTCTTTGAAGGTCTGACAGAACTCTGCACTAAACCCATATGGTCCTGGGCTTTCTTTTGGTTGGGAGACTATTAATGACTGCTTCTATTTCTTTAGGGGATATAGGACTGTTTAGGTCATTAATCTGATCCTGATTTAACTTTGGTACTTGGTATCTGTCTAGAAATTTGTCCATTTCATCCAGGTTTTCCAGTTTTGTTGAGTATAGACTTTTGTAGAAGGATCTGATGGTGTTTGGATTTCCTCAGGATCTGTTATGTCTCCCTTTTCATTTCTGATTTTGTTAATTAGGATGCTGTCCCCGTGCCCTCTAGTGTGTCTGGCTAAGGGTTTATCTATCTTGTTGATTTTCTCAAAGAACCAGCTCCTGGTTTGGTTCTTTGAATATTCTTTTTGTTTTTGCTTGGTAGATTTCAGCCCTGAGTTTGCTTATTTCCTGCTGTCTACTCCTCTTGGGTGAATTTGCTTCCTTTTGTTCTAGAGCTTTTAGGTGTGTTGTCAAGCTGCTAGTGTATGCTCTCTCTAGTTTCTTTTTGGAGGTACTCAGAGCTATGAGTTTCCCTCTTAGAAATGCTTTCATTGTGTCCCATAGGTTTGGGTATGTTGTGGCTTCATTTTCATTAAACTCTAAAAAGTCTTTCTTTTTTATTTCTTCCTTGATCAAGGTATCATTGAGGAAAGTGTTGTTCAGTTTCCACGTGAATATTGGCTTTGTATTATTTATGTTATTGAAGATCAACCTTAGTCCATGGTGATCTAATAGGATGCATAGGACAATTTTAATATTTTTGTATCTGTTGAGGCCTGTTTTGTGACCAATTATATGGTCAATTTTGGAGAAGCTACCATGAGGTGCTGAGAAGAAGGTATATCCTTTTGTGTTAGGATAAAATGTTCGCTAGATATCTGTTAAATCCATTTGTTTCATAACTTCTGTTAGTTTCACTGTGTCTCTGTTTAGTTTCTGTTTCCAGGATCTGTCCATTGATGAGAGTGGGGTGTTGAATTGTGTAAGGTGCAATGTGTGCTTTGAGATTTACTAAAGTTTCTTTAATGAATATGGCTGCCCTTGCATTTGGAGCATAGATATTCAGAATTGAGAGTTCATCTTGGAAGATTTTACTTTTGATGAGTAAGAAGTGCCCCTCCTTGTCTTTTTTGATAACTTTGGGTTGGAAGTCGATTTTATTCGATATTAGAATGGCTACTCCAGCTTGTTTCTTCAGACCATTTGCTTGGAAAATTGTTTTCCAGCCTTTCATTCTGATGTAGTGTTTGTCTTTTTCCCTGAGATGGGTTTCCTATAAGCAGTAAAATGTTGGGTCCTGTTTGTGTAGCCAGTCTGTTAGTCTATGTCTTTTTATTGGGAAATTGAGTCCATTAATATTAAGAGATATTAAGGAAAAGTAATTGTTACTTCGTGTCGTTTTTGTTGTTAGAGTTAGGATTCTGTTCTTGTGGCTGTCTTCTTTTAGATTTGTTGAAGGATTACTTTCTTGCTTTTTCTAGGGCATAGTTTCCGTTCTTGTATTGGTGTTTTCCTGTTATTATCTTTTGAAGGGCTGCATTTGTGGAAAGATACTGTGTGAATTTTGTTTTGTCATGGAATACTTTGGTTTCTCCATCTATGGTGTACTGGCTAGTTTTTTGTCAACTTGACACAGCTCGAGTCTTCACAGAGAAAGGAACTTCAGTTGAGAAAATGCCTCCATGAGATCCAACTGTAAGGCATCTTCTCAATTAGTGATCAAGGGGGAAAGGCCCCTTGTGGGTGGGACCATCTCTGGGCTGGTAGTCTTGGTTCTATAAGAGAGCAGGCTGAGCAAGCCAGGAGAGGCAAGCTAGTAAAGAACATCCCTCCATAGCCTCTGCATCAGCTCCTGCTCCCTGACCTGCTTGAGTTCCAGTCCTGACTTCCTTTGGTGATGAACAGCAATGTGGAAGTGTAAGCCAAATAAACCCTTTCCTCCCCAACTGCTTCTTGGTCATGATGTTTGTGCAGGAATTGAAACCCTAAGACATATGGTAATTGAGAGTTTTGCTGGGTATAGTATATGCTACCTTTCAATACAAAACAAAACCAAACCTTTTCAAAAAAGGTTTTTTGAAGCACTGAGAAAACCTTCCATTCTTATTCTGAAAACGGAAAAAGCCAAGGTGGATTTAAAGTTCTGCAGAGCATGGGGCTGAGTCTCTTTCTTAAAGGAAGCATTTCTTGTGTCTAGTCCCATTACCCCCAAAAGAACTAGGCTCTACAAGGATAATTTCTGCTCATTTTACCCATAGGAAACTAAAGGAGAAATGAATGGAAATTAAACTTAAATTCCCTTAAATAAAATTAACAGCTCTAGTCAATTAAGACATAAATAAGTTTAGTTAGTTTTTTATGAACCTCAATGAATGTGCCATTTAAATGTAATGACCAAGGCTCTCTCATGCTTGTTTTCAAGTGGGTGCAGATAAATGAAGTGTGCCGGAGAATCTACCTTACAAGTATAGAACTTCCTACCACAAGGAGACCACAATGCACCAAAGTCATCTTGTTACAAGAGAGTTCAAACTGATCATAGATTAACTGTAGAGCAAAAGGTATGAAAACTCTTCATAGTGCTTACCTAGCATGCCCTGCCCCCCCACCCTCCCCGAGCAGATGCTGAAAGTGCTTCACATTATACTGCTATCTCCTGACTGGGAGAAATGAGTGTCCATGCCGACTACAGCCACCTATGTACTCTTCATCTCACGCCCTCAGCCTCACTAGACACAAGACCAATTCCTGATGAGTTTCTGAAGGTCCTGGGGTCCACTGATGCTACTGATGCTCTGGCCCAACACCATCCAGCCTAGATACTCTGCACCCCTAGGTCAGAAAGAGCACACAAATTCAACATTGGCTTTCACAGTATATGTGTCAGAAGAAGATGCTTGATTTCAAGGCAAACGTTCAGAGCAGCAGCACACTGTAATGAGCTGAGTTCTGAAACTCTGAACTGAGAGACAAATAGATTTCACACCTGTGGATGACCCATACTTACATTAATGTGATGGTTTGTATATTCTTGGGCCAGGGAGTGGCACCATTTGGAGGTGTAGCCTTGTTGGAATAGGTGTGACCTGGTTGGAGTAGGTGTGTCACTGTGGGTGTGGGCATAAGATCCTCACCCTAGTTGCTTGGAAGTCAGTCTTCCACTATCAGTCTTTTGGATAAAGACTTAGAACTCGTAGCTCTGCTTGTGCCATGCCTGCCTGGATACTGCCATGCTCCCACCTCGATGATAATGGACTGAACCTCTGGACCTGTAAGCCAGCTCCAAGTAAATGCTGTTTTTTATAAGACTTGCCTTGGTCATGGTGTCTGTTCACAGCAGTAAAACCCTAAGTAAGACAATAACAGCTCTACCTTTAGTCATTCAACCCATATTTTTTTGTCCTACAAGTTGAATTCAAAGACAGCAAATCCTGTAAAATATTTTATATTTTTATAAAAATGCATAGTTAGTAATTGTTCAATATGCTACTCAGGCACTGGAAAATCCATACAATAAAATGTCATCCGACCAGACGTTTCAAGATAGAGAACAAGGGTGAGGACATAATAAAAAATGACACTACTGTCTCCTGAAGTCTTCCCATCACACAGGAATATCAAAAGGTAGTAGTCTCACACACCTGGTAATTTTAGAGTGTAACATTTATTAAATTTCATCATTTATGATCACTGTTATAGCCAAATTAACACTGGCAGAAGCTCTGACAGTTAAAAACAGAGAACATATTGATTTTCCAACTATTTTACTTACATTTTTTAAAAATTCTCATGCAATGCTCATAATTAGGAAATACTGTACATTCATCCTCCCATTTAAGACACTCTCCAAAAACTATTCATAGACACATTAGCCACTATCCCTTCCAACTATGTATTTATAGTACACTCTTTTGCAACATGTGTAATTGTAGTCACATAATAATTATGAGAGTAAGATAATTTCAGGAAAAGGTTACAACAAGAGCAAAATTTGAAGAAACTGGAGCATATAAAAGTCACTTGAGAACACCACACACAGTTGAGTATTTTCTATTTTCCAGTTCCAAAGAACATGCTCAAAGTTTTCTTAGAAGAGAATTATGAGGAGTGTATGAAGAACTGCCTTTCATGTCGTACAGGCCGAAAGAAGATCAATGTCCCCGAGGAAAGAGCTCTGTTCATTATCTTTTAGGCCTGTCTATCTCATCTATAGCTGCTAGGAGCTTCTGTCTTGCTTTCTTATTGATATGAGATCCTAGGCAAACATTCACCAGGTTGGTCAACTGCTTCGTTGAGTATTCCTGCCCAAAGAAAGAAAATCCAAATGTAACCTACAATGCACTAGAACTGATTAATACAACAGAGCAGGCAGACATCTAAGGCTGGCACGGGCTGAGCCCTGTGGCCCAATGAGAGTGCTGGAAGGCACAGGAGAAGCATGTAAGGCAAACTACTACTATGCTACATAGGAGGCGAGGAGGAGGGCAGAGCATCCTGGAGGCAGGCAGCAACACTCTGTCAATGACAAAGCAACACAATGTGCTGCTCATTGCGTTAAAGGGCGCATATTTTGTACTTGTTTTTGTGGTAGTCTGATTTCAAGTTATCAAAATACATTTTCATTTCAAATTTTATAGTGCATTATACATTTTACACTTTAGCTAAAATCTCCAAAAGAACAATGATTCTTTAAGACATGAAAACAAATTAGATTACAAGTCAGGAAGATGTCCTAGAAGACTTAAAGATTTACTTTACGTTTAAGTACTTTGCCTTTAATAAATGTGTATGTACTCCACATGTGCTTGCTGTCTGTAGAGTTCAGAAGAGGGTGCTGGATCCTTTGGATCTGAGTTACAGATGTTTGTGAGGTACCACGTATATGCTCAGAGTCAGGCCCGAAAGAGCAACACGTGCTCGTAACTGCAGAACCATCTCTCCAGCTCCAAATCATTCTTTTTAAACTGCTGATATTATAACTGTTGGGCAGTTAGTAAAATGAAGAAAATATCCTCACTGTCCAGATCTCCAGTTTATGTGTTTCAACAGTGCACTGCTAGGATGGGCATAGGCAGTTCCTCAGAACTTCTTACATACTGTGTTTCTCCTGGATCAACAGGACAACTTAAGGAAGGACAACTGTGTGCCTTCACCTTGTAAGAGAAAAGAAAGTCTACGTGCACTGAAGGTATTGTAAAGACAATATTATTTTAAAGCACGGGGCAGAGTTCAATCCAAACTCTTAGAAATGGTTTCAGGTATGCACCTGGCAAAGAATTCCTTAGCCTGCTCAGCATTCAGTATCCATCATCAGTGGGCACTATACTTGCTCTGGTGAGTTGTTAGAGAAGCTTCCGGCTTTTTTGTCTGCAAAGAACTGGCAGGGAATTCCCTGGGAATTGTCATTGAACTACAAATACTAGCCAGCTAAAGCTTCTAAAATTCCAAGTTAAAAAAATCACATCTGCCCGGCGTGGTGGCGCGCGCCTTTAATCCCAGCACTCAGGAGGCAAAGGCAGGCGGATTTCTGAGTTCGAGACCAGCCTGGTCTACAGAGTGAGTTCTAGGACAGCCAGGGCTATACAGAGAAAATCTGTCTCAAAACAAAACAAAACAAAACAAAAAGTTTACATCATTTTGCATCAAGTAATGGATACTGCAGAGCGCTGTGCTTTCTCCCCTGCTGCACCCTGTCCTCACCACCCCTAACCCCCCACCCCCGCAACAGCACTGAATATGGCAGCTTACTCTAACTGACTGAACATTCAGCAGCCCATCTGCATACATGGCTAGCATTTTGGTTCTCAGATATAAATGGGGATAAGGGCAGTGAAGTTTTTTTTCAATTCTGGCTTATTTAAGTCCTTAAAAATGGCATGCATGTTCAACTTGACTCCAACAAACTAAACATTAAAAAAAAACACACAATAAGGTCCATTTTGTCTTTTTATGATATTAAAACTCAAAAGTATTAAAATTTGGTGATTTCTCCTCCCCCAACTAGTTGGTTCCTTCATTTTGATCTGTTTGAGACAAACAGCTCTTCCGCAGCTCAAGCTAGCCCTAAACTTCCTATGAAGCCAAGGCTGCCCCTGAACTTAGACCACTCCTGCTTGACTGCAGGTGACTTTAATATTCTCCATGTTTTCCTCAAACTGTTTATCCAGAAGATCAGAGCAGATGCTCCCTGCTAGAAATGTTTGTGTATGTGTTCAATTAAGCTGTAGAAATTCAAAATTCTACATAAGTGAAGAAAACCTATCAAGCTTGTATTAAAGGTAAAGTCTAACGCTTGGTAAAAGTGTAGCCAGAAGTATTAAGGATGCCTGAATCATCCCTACAGGCCACCATGGTGAAGATGTTACCACTGCATGATTTAAGAGTACAACACTTAGGTTCTACAGCTAGTGAATCATCTCAGCCTTACTCCACTCCACTTGTTTTGATATAAACTGTGTTAGTCTCTTTCTATGATGCAGCACAGGAAAATCAAACTCATATTCTGATTCTAGGACACACTTGAAAAGGGCTCAAATGGACCTGACTAGACAAAGGACATTGCCTAGATAGTGTGACTACAGGGAAAGTGTTCTAAGTGTGTTTACACCCCAGACAAGATCAGCACACCAACCCGTGTTCTTACCCTGTGCTCTTTGATCCAACGCTCCATGTCATTCTCAGTTAGGTAGTAGGCTTTGATATACGTTTCCACAAATTCTTTATCAGGAATAGGTCTAATGTCAGTTAGTTTTTCGAGTTTCATTAAAAACTGTTGAAAATCCAATTGCATCAAGGCACGCCCCTCATTACTGCATTTCTTGACATTGGCGTATCTAAGAGACCCAAGGATGGGATAACACATGGTGAGACAGTTAGAAGCAGTGCAGGAGCCTGTGTCCCAGGAACAGGCTACGCTCCAAAACTATGTTCAAACACTCCAAAGCCAAACTCATGTTAGAAAACACTTCAATATTGTAGCAACTCAATGGAAAAGGAACAAATATTTTTCCCATCAACATGGTACATATTTTCCCTAATAAAATAATTCATGGACATATTCTTATATACTACTGAAATACCGGGTTTTAAGGTAGATACATGACAATAATCATACATATATTAATCTCACAGTACAGTATATGACTACTCTTGATTTAGTGATGTATTCTATGTTAGAAAATGAGCTATTTCCTTAAAAAAAGACCAGAAAATCATAGCTAATATTTAGTAATCAATGGATTTTGTGTATGTGTGTTTAAGAAAGTGATATATGTGTAACCTTAACACATATTTGTCACTTTTTATTTAGACAAATGTATTTTTAATATTTCTACACTATGGCTGTTGGCATGGCCATCTTACATATGACACTGTTCTTCTAATAGGTCATACCCGTCCCTTTTCTACTTTCTAAATCTCTCTCTCTTTCTCCCTCTCCCCCTCCCCCTCTCTGTCTTAGAGACATGGTATTAAAGGTGTGCACCAACTTGCCCAAATTAAGGTATTCCTTTCAAAAGGAAGGAAGGAAGGAAGGAAGGAAGGGAGGGAGGGAGGGAGGGAGGGAGGGAGGGAGGGAGGGAGGGAGAAAAAGAGAGAAAGAAAGGAAAGAAAGAAAAGAAAGGAGAGAGAGAGAAAGAAAGAGAAAGAAAGAAAAGAAAGAAAGAAAGAAAGAAAGAGAGAGAAAGAAAGAAAGAAGGAAGGAAGAAGGAAAGAAGGAAGAAGGAAGGAAGGAGCAGTCAGATGAAAGATGATATAAATTCAATGTGCATATCGTCTCTGAAAGAGCTGTTTGCCTCTTGGGCCCATTTTCTTCTTTGCGTCAGATGATATGTATGCCCAGAGTAGGGATGATGTCAAGTAAGAGGGAAAGCTCCCGTGGACAGACTGGAGACACAGGCGACCTGAAGTCTGAGTACCAGGCACGCAGAAGCCTTCCCTGCTTCTGAACACTGTGGACTGGGACAAGCTACATAGTCTGTAAGTCTGGACTTCCTTACCCAAGACTTTCCACCGACAATTATAAGCTGAGGCAAGTCAGGATTTGCCAATAAAATCTGTGAAATCTTTGGTTCAGTAAATAATGTTCAATAAATGATAGGAATACTCACAGAACTTATTAGATACTAATTATCAGTTCTACTTTCAGATAATCTAATGGCTCTGTATTCCTCATTCATCTGCTATCTTGGCTCAATGTCAGTATCAATAGAATAACCCACAGGGAGCAGGCACACTGACCTATGACTCCTTCTCACGCTTGAGATTGAGTACTTCTGCTACTGATCATCATTGCTATCCATTAAATCAGATGACATTCATTTACTACATTATAATTTAAGAAACAACTACTGCGTTCATGAAACTTACCCTTCCACAATAGTTCTGTTAGCTAATCGTATACAATGCTCCCAAAGTATATTTGATACAGGCAGAGGTATCCGAACTCTCTTAGAAACTTCATTTAACCGCTTGTTAAACTGCTCAAATTCCTAAGAGGGAGGCGAGGCATGGGTATAATTTTAATGCCACAATATTTTCCCACAAACAATTATTTTTAAAAAATAAAACAAAACAAAGAACACCCAGAGATGTAGCTATTAACTAAATGAAGCAAGAAAGAAAAATGGGGTGGTGGGTATTTATACCATAGACAATTTGGACTTAGTGAAAAGATTTTAAAAATATAACCAGGTCTAGCAAAATGGCTCAGTAGGTTAAGGCCCTTTTGTGCAAGACCCACTCACAAAGAGACCCATGTAGATCTCTCTTCTTCACAAAAGTAAACAAATAAACATTTTAAGAAAAAGCATAATACATGTTACAAGAGAATTTATCTAAGGAGAAATAAATATAATAGATTGACTAAACCTTATAAATCATGCCTAAATATTTTCTATGATAATCTACCATGGACTAAAAAAATCTATTGGCTTGAAGAAACAGTTTTTGTTTTTTTAAAAAATATTCTTCTCTCATATATTATATCCCGACTGCAGTTTCTTCTCTCTCCTCCCCCATCTCTTCCCTGCACTTCCCCAGTCTCCCAGAACGACTCCCAACCCCTGCCTCCCCTCAGACAAGAGCAGGCATTTCAGGGGACATCAACCAAACAAGGCATAAGAAGCTAAAACAAACCATCTCGACAAGACTGGGCAAGGCAATCCAGTAGGAGAAAAAGAGTCCTATCCTACAAGTAGGCAAAAGACGGAGGGACAGCCCGCACTTCCACTGCTAGGAGTCTCACAAGAACAACTGCTACTCAGTTATAGCATGCATACAAAGGACTTAGGTCAGACCCTATAGGCTCGCTGCTCTCTCTGAGTTCCCATGACTCAGTTAATTCTGTCGGCTATGTTCTCGTGGTTCCTCCGATTCTAAAGTCTATTTTAATAAGCTTTCAACTCAAAGCTAACTATTCACAGCTTGTATTTCTGATAAATAAAAAACCTGGCATATAATTTTCTTTCCTAATCATTATGTAACATTTAAAAAATGATTTGAAAGTCACCTCACAGTCACAAAATTTTAATACAAAGGAAAATAACCATAAAATATTTTCTATGAGCTCTTAACTTTCATAAGATTATATTAGGGACCATGGGTGACTTTGTAACAGCAGTGAAGAAATTCATTTTGAGTGGATAGTCTCGTTGGGCTACTATGACAAATGCGCAAACAAAAGGAGTGTCCCTGACTCCTTATGAGAACACATTTAAGAAGGGTTAAGGTGGAATCTTTCTCAAGTTTTCTGGATAGAAAGTGACATGCTGTTGAGCATGGCAGGACCTAATGGAACACAGGGTGACAGGTGAGCTCAGCCCAGGTGTCACCATCACCACAGTGTCAGCGGCAGTCCCCACTGCTCTGTGGCTACATCACAGGTCACAGTTTTTCTTGCCAATTGATTTTTAACAGTTCATTGCTTTTAATTATTTTTTGGAAGAATGTGCCTCCAATTCACTAAGCTTACCTTCTGAAATCAAAGTTAAATAAGTAATTGCTCTCCATCAGTTGTTCCATTTCACAGCCTCACAGAGCAGCGGCATTGGCTACGGGATATAGTCATGCATTTGCTACAGTAAACCACTTTGGGTTTCAAGTCATAGTTTGGTAATTTTCATTAATATTTACGTTAGAAAGCTCTAGGCTTCATACACAAACCGACTACTTATTGCTAAGTTCGGCGTGCATGAGCACTGCTCCTTAGATAAAGCAGTGCATTTTACTCAGGATCAGTTGAGAGCAACAGCACGGTTTGCTTTCACCCAGTTTCAGGAGAGTAACAGAGAACAGAAGATATCAGATGGTTAACTTTGAGGCTTAAAGAAGGCCTCGGGCCAATAAAAAAGGACAGATTGAGATTTAGAACTTGAGTGAGACTGGCTTTTCTTTAGAATAATCGGTTTTCCGGGAATGAAGATATTGACACAAGCAGTGCCTTTGAGAGCCCTGCCCCGAGCGAGCCCAGAGTTCTTTGCCTTTACCCCAGTGTCCGATGGCCGCATGGGCTGTGGTCCGCAAGGTTTGTTACCTGAGGCTCATCCTCTACACTCCCAGCCCCAGGGTGACAGTGTTGGAAGTAACTAGGTCATGAGGACAGAGTCCCCAGCCTGGGGACTGGCACTTTTATAAAAGAGGCTCAGGTCAGCTGCCTGCCCCTTTTCATTGCATGAGCATGTTCCAGAAAGAGGATACTGGTGGGAGACCAGCATGGACTTCACAGAAAATATGTCTAAGCCTTGACAGTGGACTTTCTAGGTGTCTGAGCTCTGACAAACAAAACAGAACAAAACCAAACAAACAAAAAATAACAACCTTGTGTATTGCCTCAATAAAATGAGGAAACGTCATGAAAAAATAGAACATATTGTTTTGAAACAAGAAGGTACCATTATATATAAACTGCCCTTGATTTTTCCATTCCAAATTTAAAGTAGCAATTGAAATCTCAGAAGACAAATATCTCTCAGTTCCAGGACAGAAAAAAAAATATATATATATATATCAAAGACTTGTACTTCTCAGTTACCCTTTAGATCTCTAAGCCTAGACACTGCTAAGCACAGCCTTTGAGTCTTGAGCCAGCTGACAGCCCCACAGAAGAGCACCATAAGTTGTGGTCAAACACAGCAGTCGAACCTTACTTAACCTATGTTCTAATCTACAGCTTCATTGGTTCTCAGGTATCCTAGCCTACTAAGAAGATTACAAATGAGATAAAAACGAGGACTTTACAGTTTGGTTTCTCTGTGTTGACGGAAATGGACAGAGCTCTGCGGAATTTGCTTTCCTTTCTCAGACACTCCTTATCAGTGATTTCATGCGGCGACTTCCTAACTTTCAGAATTAGACTCCTGTGAGCAGAACGAACAAGTGCCATCCGCCTCTCACCTACATCATTCCCTCTCTCTGCCGGGTGTGCTTGTTTCACAGCATTATGGACCAATAGATACTAAACACCTCTGGCTCTGTGCACTCCTACCTCTACACCAACATGGCTGTTCCTCAAAGTCACATATGTTTTCCTTAATTAGCAACTATCCAGGCAGATTTCTGTCAGGTCTGGTATAATCAGGTGGTCATAAATATTAACTGACAAACGAATGAAAAGAGGTGAACTGCAACTCCTTTAGGGAACATACATAAGCGGGCATCGCATGCAAACAGCTGATCCAGAAGGCCTTGCAAAAGTCACGGGTTATAGACAACACAACCGGACTCAGGAGTATGGTCCTGCCAAAGGAATGTACCCTGAGCTACAGCGGTGACTAGTTAAACAGAAATGCCTTGTGTTTAGAGGTGTAACTACTGGGTTCTATCAGGAAGGTAGCCATGGCATACAATAACCAAACTAATTCAATGTTACAAACTAGGGAGCAAAATTAAAAAAATAAAATACAAATCTGCAAGTATCACCGATCAAAAGCACAAAATGTAAAGGTCACATTCAACCCGATGCCCCCATTCCAGGAATGAGTAGCAAGCAACTAGAATCTCATATTTTAGAGCCACATCCCTTAATAAAAATGATCATTAGCAAAAATTCTCAGAGTACTTGCCTTCAGCAATGCATCTACATAGATGTTGTGCTGTGACATGATCTCTTTGACATCCCACTTCACATTCATCATTAGGAGAAGCATCTGTTCATAATCAATAGCTTTACCAGCCACAATCCAGTAAATGGGCTTGCGCAGTTCACTGGCAGTTGAGACTGTCTGAAATGTTCCACAGAAACAAAAAACAATTATTTCTAAAAGTGCTACACCTAAAAAGAATTATTTACCCTTTTCTAGTTTGTAAAATATATAATATACAATTGGAGACTTCAATTAAGAAAATATTTTTAGCATGAGACAATGGCCCTGTTTCCACTTCCCCCATCTTTCCTCCTGGTACTCTTAGCTTGGGATTCCATTCTCACTAACAGCCTTCAATTGCCCCCACCCCCACATACCCCTGGGGTACCATTTAACATTCTTTACCCACCTCCAGAGATTCCTTTCCAAGCACACACCCCTCTCCAACACTCCCAGACCTTCCTGGTGCCCTTAGAATGCAGCCTAGTTCCAGGCTGAGAGCCTGGATGTATAAGGCGCCTTTGCCTGTCACTCCAGATACCCTCCTCTTCCCTGCTCTGACAATCATGTGTCCCCAGTTTGCTCCCTACCCAGCTGTTCACTAGGTTGTTTAATCTAACATAGGAAGTCATGAGCAAACAGAAGAGCATTTTGTCCAGCTCTCCTGGAACCTGCCTGAACTCTATTGATAAACTAACAAACAGCTTGAGGGATGGCAGCAGCTCTACAGTGCTGACAGCTGAGATGACAGACAGGAGCATCTGACCTGGGAGTAAAACTGCTGCAGGAAGGGCTTTTTGACTGCAGGCATCACAGCATCCAAATGTGGCTGAAGGAACTCAAACTGCTCAGCCAAGAACACTCTAAAGAGAATGAATAACCATGGTGTAAACTTATTGCAGGATTTGGAACCTGTTGTCATTCCTGTGTAATGAATCTGTTAAGAACAAAACCAACTGAAAATTGTTTCCACTTTAGTAACTTTATACTATGAACTAGACAAGTTTCCCTATCACTATACAGCAGCAGATGTTCATTTATAAGTTAAAGGAAAAGTCATTTTCCAGGACATACTCAGGCTCTAAGGTGTGGAAGAATATACCCCCTCATAGTAACATATGAGCCCAGGAAACATTTAAAAAGAAAAACCTAAAAAATATAGAGCTTGTCTTTTAAAAATAAGAGATTTATTTATTTTATATGAGAATGTTTTGCCTGCATGTGCATGCCTGGCGACCACCAAGGCCAAAAACGGCACGGGATCCCCTGGGACTAGGGTTATAGGTTATAGGCGATTGTGAGGCACCATGTCAATCCTAGGAATTGAACCTGGGTCCTCTACAAAATCAACACATGCTCTCAACTGCAGAGCCAAGTCTCCAGTCCACTGCTTGTCTTTTAGAGAATTTCTTTTAATTCCACGCAACATATTCAAATCACTGAAACTCAAGAGATTCAAAAGGATACTTGTCATAAGTAACAAACATTCCTAAAATACAGCAAACTCTCTCAGGACAGTCAGGCACACATACTCTGGGTAAGTGCAGATACACTGCCACTGAATTCTGCTTTTCTTGGATTTCAGTTATGTACAAGAGAATATTTACCTTATACTGGGCTGCACCTTATGGAACAAGTTACATGATTTAATTGAATTAACTTGGGGGTTTAGAAAGATCAGAAGGCATTCTTGCTGATGCTCAAAATGTAACAATAACAGTGGACTACAATTACCATGGATTCTACCAGGAAGCAGAAATATACTCAGTTTTACTTAACAAGGATCATCTTGTTAACTATCTAAACTATCAAAACTAAACATACTCCTTAACTTTGATTTATATAATTAAAGCCAACCATAAAAAGCCAGGGGTGGTGCACACTGCAATCCCAGCAGTGGTCAGGCAGAGACAAGTGGATCACTGGGCTCACTCTTCACCCAATCTATCATACTTGGCAATCTCTAGGCCAATGAGAGATCCTGTCTCAAAAACCAGTTGAACAGCATCAGAGGAATGATATCCAAGGTAGTTCTCTGGCTCTCATATATACAAAGACATATGCCTGCACAAACACGAGCTCTCCCAAACACATGAACACACATACACATACGCACAGACACATGGAACCATGCAACTAAAAAAATCAATTAGTAATCTATGCTAACATATATTCTGCATTAACATCTATGTGGTGCATAGGAAGAGGAGGAGTATTATATAGCAAAAAGTATAATTACACAATGCTTACTTTTCATAATTTTCCTTAAATATTTATGGCAAAGCAACTGTTTTCAACAACTTACAAGGATTCTGTGGCTACCACTCTCTCTGCCAACCCATACAATGTATCCCCAGATGTCAAAATCACTAGCTGATTGAGGTGTGGGCTGGGTACCTTCTCCTTTCTTTCCTCGGCTGCTGTGAGAGTGGCAGTTGGATCAGCTGAGCCCTCCTGGAAAGACAGCACACACACACCTGAAACAGCAAGTCTAATAGTAAAGAGGTCAGACTGACCGCGGCTACGTAATACAATGAACGCTCACAGGCACAGGCACAGTTCTTACAGACTTAGTTTCAGCCCTTCTTTCTTGCTTTTATGCTTTGCAACTATTGGAATTTTCCTTTTTATGCTAAATTAAGATAATTCCGTATGTTACCTAATACAACATGCTACCATATGTACACAACATAAAGTTACTCAACACAGGAAATCTTCCGTAACTGACAACTGTTCATAGAGCAATGTCTCCCCAAACTGGAAGGCAAGGGTCTGGTCTTTGAGAATTACTGATGAAATAGCAATATATGGTTCAATTAATGATTTTACAACCAAAACTGTAAGCAAGGTAATCTGGTATACTCTCAAGAAGGCAGGGCTAGAACGCAGTTATAGACCTAGAGAAAGATAACAACTCTCTAAGAGAACAAAGATGGTCTGTGTGAATCTAGGTGAGAGATGGCCATGGATACCCTGCAGTCCTTGGTACTGGCCACGAGACACTGAATCACACAAACAACGATGTAGCCAACAGCGATGATTGTAGTTCATCCGTGGTCAGGGAAATTCTCATGTCAAATCCTTACTACATGATCTTTGCCTGGCACCTGAGTAAGGAGGTTATATGTCACACACATTCCTGAACATAAAAGAAATATCATAAGCAGTCTAGAGAAGTTGAGAGTGTCGTCAGGTCTTAGCTAAGGAGTGCTCAAATGAAGTAGCTGGGGACCAGACATTCGCCAGACATTTGAATAGAGCTGTACCTGGGTGGACAAGCTATCCTCTATGAAACAGGAGAAACTGCTGTTGACAACACTGTTCTCACAGCAGTCACCTAACTCGTCACTATACTCAATGGCAAAGAAAAAGAATTCATGTGCTCTTTCTGAGGGGGCATCTAGGGGGTAAAATTATCACTGCATTAAAAGGAACTCCCTGGCTAGTGCCCTCCTTGGCTCCCACTAACAGTGGCATGTCAGGCATTAACTTTTCTGGCAACTATTTGCTTATACTGAGCTTACACAAGAAAATATATTTCACTGAGCTAGCCAGCTACAAAAACTTCCAGGCTGACAAAAATAAGTGGAGTGCTTATCATGCAATGGACCAGTAGTGCTGAGTTTCAGCTAACATCGGCCTCTTGAGAGGAGCCTCGGGCCCTCTGAAGACAGAAGAGAAATTTCACTCTCTCTAATCATGGCAGAAGTCATGTTAGTGCCTCTTGCTGCCATTATCCTACCACTATAAAGAGAATATAAATCAACAGATTTCCTGGTCAAATTGAAAATGTTTTTTATAAATAATCAAATATTCAAACTGGATGTGGTGGTGCACACCTGAGATCTCAGCTTTACGAGGCTGACACAGGAGATCACTAGTCTGAGGCTAGCCTGGGCCATACAGGAAGGCCTTATCTCAAATAAACAAGCAAGAAAGTTGGCCAAAGGTTTTAAACAATGTAGTTATCATCACTCAGGTGGTTTGAATAAAAATCGCTCTCAGGCTCATATATCTGAATGCCAGGGAGTGAACTCTTTGCTAGGATTAGAAAGATTAAGAGGTGTGGCCTTGCTGGAGGAATCCTGTCACTGGGGGTAGGCTTTGAGGTTTCAAAAGCCCATGCCAGCAGACCCAGTGTCTATCTCTGTCTCTCTGTCTATCTGTTGCCTCCCACTTGTGGATCAGGATGCAGCTCTCAGGCACTACTTCTCCAGCACCAGGCTTGCCTGTCCCATGCTCCCTGCCATGAGGATTATGGACCAGGCCTATGAAGCTGAAAGCAAGCCTCAACTAAATGCTTTCTTTGATAAGAATTGTCTTGGTCATAGTATCTCTTGCAGCAATAGAACAGTGACTGAGAGTCACCAAACAGAACAGTAGAGACTTATTTCTGGCATGAGATCAGCAACGGTTGCTTCCTCATGTGCACTTCCTCTCTTAGACGTCCCCTTGATGAGGGAAACACATTAAAATTTTAAACTGAATTTATATGATAAATTCTTTCAGGTAGCATTTTAAAGTATCAAAATGGTTCCATTTGTCACTTATAACTTAAAAGTAAAAAATAAGATACATATAGAGAAAATAAAACTATGAAAAGTAAGTCTAAAGTTTTAACAGCCACATAGAAGTGATGTGAGAAGTTTTCTGCTTTCTCCAAGCCGATTGGGCTATTTATCACTGGCCTATCCACACAATGCAGTGACTCCACCACACTTTCTGACATCATGGAAACAAGTTAATGTTCATGTTAACTTAAAAATAATTTAGATCAAGGTATATTAAACAGCAAATGAGATTTCCTGAAACAATAAATCAAGACTGTTATCTATGCAAAGATATAGAAACTAACAGGAAAAACAAAACAATAAAAAAACAAGACGGCCAGAAACAAATGGAAAACTATTTTGAAAACGTAGACTATATTCGAGGGAGTGTTAGTTATCTGGCTGCAGGAACTGGACAGGTGGGCCTTATACACTCAAGGATGAATGATGGATTTTCTATTCCTCAGCCAATCTTTTGATTTAAAAGAACATGAACATAACACTTAAAACTGGGACATGTTTAGAAAAAAGTGCCCAAAATAGGAAACAAGAAAGGAAGGCATGTTACTTTTGAACATACAGCTGTACATTTGACAAATTCACCACTCTAGGACACAAATTAATTGTTATCACCATAAGAGTTAGACAAATGTCATGGGCATTCCATTGCCAAGAAGATGAGTAACGGCATGTTTCCCACGGTTTACTTAGTGTGTGATCTCTTATATGCCTTGTGGCAAAACCTGAAGTATAAATCCATGCCTTAAAGGTCAAGTTCAAAACTCAGGTTTAACAATTCTAGTCTAGTAACCTGTAGAAATAATGGAGAAATGCCAGAATGATTTTAATGATGAAGCTCTACCCAGCACTCTTGAAGCATTCTGTCAGAAAAAGAGAAGAACGTCAGTTGAGTTCTAAGCTCAACACAGAATAAGATCTGATGGTCAGAGTCATCCCCAGGCAAAGAGAATGCATAAAGAAACATGGAAAATGGTTATAGTGGCAAAAGCTGATGGATTCCTTAAAAACAAAGGCAGGCAGGTCAAAGGGAAGGAAGGAAAGAAATGCTGGGTCAAAAACGGAGCCATTATCTGAGACAAAGATTAAGGATTAATAAACATCAAAACCTAAGAAGTCAGACTAAATCAGAATACAAGGACTCTTGCACACTATGAACATTTCTGGAGATGTCTATATGCCAATAAAGGCAGTGGGACAGCTGTGCTGTCAACTCTCCATACCCACAGGTCTGTGTCTGTGTTTTGCCAACCAGAATTCAAAATTACTTGAGGTGTAGGGCACACATCTGTACTGAATATGTCATTACTTCTAAAGGACATAGCATATTACCATTTATAAAACACTGACGTAGCGTTAGGTATGCATGTACTGTATAGATGATGAGGTAAACGCAGGTGGTAAATGGGATCCTGGAACCATGTGGTCTGCTCTTCTGCTGTAGCAGTGCCATCTGGGACAGCAACATTCAGTCACACCATCAGTGCTCACAGGTCTCCACTCCAGCCATCACAGCATTCAACAGGACCCAGCAGGGTATCACATACTCTACAGAAAGCATTTGTCTAACTGCCTCTCCACTAAACAGAACACACACTTTAGAGCAAAAGATAAGGATTGCTACTTTTATTCACTGCCAAAAGTTTTGTACACTAAGAAGTCACAGAATATTATATAACAATTATTTCAGTTTTTCTGTCTTTTCCATTTTCTCTTACTATTTCCTCCTTTATTTCTGAGAGTCTCGCTGTTTATAGCCCATGTGGTCCTTGAGCTCTCCCAAGGGCTGGGATCAGAGGCATGTATCACCATACCCAGTCATTACTTCTCAAAAGATGTATCATCATTGCATTGTTGTATAATCTTAAACCATGCATTTTATCATCTGACACACCAGTCAAAACCCAGGAGTTCCTGCTACAAAAAAAAAAAAAAAGAAGCAACCCCCGAAACAAAACAAACAAACAAACAAAAAACCCCACACATGCAAACTTTGCTCTTGAATTTCAAAGTGATTATAAAGTGATGTCAGACACTTTCTGAACACAGATCTTCAGTGGCCAATTGGAGATACATCAAGGCTATTAACAATAGGTTCTTACTTCCTGTATGAACTTGATATAACTAAAGGGCTCAGACACTTCATATGTGTATATTTATATGCAGTTGGTTTGTGACTATTTGTTTCACATAACTCAAGTAAATTAATTACAATTGGTTACTTACCAGGTCAATAAGGCTTTCTTGAATTCTGTTTAGAGTTGTTTTTAGTCTGCTACTACTAAGGCCAAGTCCTGTTGATTCCAACTGAAAAGAAAGAAAACATTACACAACTCTTCTTACACAGATGCTGTTGCAGAAGACCTGAAGTAGTAATGAGCTTAGTGTCTGCAGGTCTCCAAACTGCATTTAAAAATACCAACACAACAACAACAACATTATTATCATCATTATCATCATCATCATCACCACCACCACCACCATCATCACCATCCACAAACCAGTCACATCTTAGCCCAAAAGGAAACAACAAACTATTCATGAGTCCTTGAAGGTCAGGGCAACATCTAAAAAAGAAGTTTGTCAATTATCAGGACAGAGTTCACCAGAATTTCTTTCCTGCATGTTACATCTTTAGTTACAAAAGTTAAGATTCCTAAACATGGTTCACTTTGGTGTACATTATCTGTTATGCTTATATATTTAAGCAGAAAATGAAGTGTTACTATTTTTTTCCATACATGAATTAAAGAAAGTGTATTGGCACTTGAAATAAAATCTCTTGGGCACACTGAACATTTCATAGCACTCAATTCTATTCATTAGAAAACAAAGTCAAAGCATTTACAAAAGCCAACATACAGCACATAAATGAGAAAGCTTGAGTGTTAAAACATGATAAGTTAGTCAGCCCCTTGTATAATAATTCAATGGATGAAATCAATTTGACAGGGAAATGACAGTAAATATATACAGGTACTTGGAAAAAAGTTAAATTACCTGCTGTGAACCAAGAAACGTAAAATGATATTATTAGTAGTAAATTTTAAAATAAAGCCTCATTAACACTGAGTGTGTGATTGAGCCGACACACCAACAAGCATGGACCCATATTTATTCTTGCTTTCTTTCTACCCAAGGCACAAATAGAAAGGCTCAACTAAACTGACACACAGGAAAGTACGAGCTAACTGATTTCTCTAGACTTTACACTTCATTAACTCACCTCTCCCCTTATGTAATTTATAGGAAACTAAATCAATCCACTCTAAGTATGTGACGTTCAGTAGTTGTTCTGATCTTTCAGCCAAACCCACTTAACTAAGATGCAAAGTTCCTTCCACTTGAAGCTGCCCCTGCACCTCAGGCACTTAGCACTCCCATCCTTAGCCTCGCGCCTCCCTGGAGTACGGCAGTTTGTGTTTCCCTAGAATTTCACATAAACAGCATCAATTGAATTCTTTCTTGTTGACTCTTTAAAAGCATAGCCTGCCTTTAGGATCCGTCTGTGGTGGACACTGAGCATGCTGTGTTGCTTAGCTTTATTTACAGTGTGGACATGACACAGTCTCCAACTAAACATCTGAGTGACAGCTTGAGTCTGCATTCTACAACCATGAACATTCCAGTCTTTATCTGACTACCACATTTATTTTTATTTTCTTGGGTAAATATCTAAAGGTGAAATTTCTGAGTCACATAATACATATAATTATAATTTTATGTTACCACCATGACACTTTCTAAACTAGCTATGCCGTTTTCTTTTCTTTGAATTCTGGTTGTTCCATGCAGTAAGAGTGTATTTCTGCACACCACCCCCAACCCCATCAGTATGGTTAGCATCCTGAAAAGTTCCACACATTATAAGAACAAGCTTTTGGCTTCATGGACTTCTGTCCTCTTGCTTGATACCAGTTTTTCCTTACTATTTACCTCTTTCTTTTTTTGGGGCGGGGATGGTGGTGAATTTGTACTTTTTATTTACTCTCCTCCTTCTTTTCTTTTTGCTGTTGACACTGAAGGGTAGACACTTCCCCCAAAGCCCAGCCAAGGTGCAGCACAACATGTAATACGTGTGCTGTCACCACCACTCACGAGCTTTTCTGATTCTCTTGTAATTTCTTCTTTGAACCAAGAAGATCATTTAATTTCCAAATACCTGGAATTTTCCTAGCTATCTTATTGTTACTAATTTTCAATACAATTAGATTGTTGTGTCACTAGATTATACCTGTATAGTACTGAAGTCTTTAAAAAACTTTTGGGATGCGCTTACAGGTCCAGGTATGAAGAACCAAGTTTTTATCTGGTATATTTATTACCTTTTAGTCGGAACACTTCTCTGAGGAAATGCTCTTAACTGCTAAGCCATTTCCTTAGCTACCAGTTTCTAAATTCTTACTGATGCTAAGCACACACTTGGAAGTAACAAATTCTGGGGCAACAATCTGTTTATACTTTGTTTCTGTCTGTATTGGTGTTCTTTCCATAAAACATTCCAGAATTTGAAACCTGTGTATTAACAGGTCATGTTCTTGAAATACTTGTGATCAGAACAAAGATACAAATATTACTAGAAACTATGTAAGTATTAGAGTCTACACATTTGCAAAAGGAAAATATTACATTGAAAAGTTATTCCTATGAATGAAGGTCTACCCTCACACAGAGACCTTGTACAAATGCAGACAGGCTGGGCAAATCTTGCCAGCACCAAATGAGTCACTAATGTTGGAGCAGAAAGAGATAAGCTTAGTAAAACCTTGAAACACAAGAGGAAGTATAGTAAACAATTCTGAGGAAGGCAGATGGTTCAGTTAACAAAATTAATGACTTAATAAATATTTGTCATTATCTGCTAAGGTGGCGAGGCAATATTTTAAAAGTTGTCAATTATTATGCTTTAATTACACTTAGGCTTATATAAAGAAACCAGTACATTTTTCATTGCCAAAAAAGATAAAGGATAGAGAAAACAATTTCACTTTTTCTGCCAAAGATCTGAACAATCTGAAGTATGTTCATCATGTCAAAGCTAAAGTTAATATATAAACAACAGCACTCGAGCCCCGGGCTTCCTTGCCAGCGGAGTTGCCTGACACCCGCAAGGGCCCACACAGGATTCCCCATGGGATCCTAAGACCTCTGGTGAGTGGAACACAGCGCCAGCCCTAATCCAATCGTGCGGAACCTGAGACTGCGGCACATAGGGAAGCAGACTACCCGGGCCTGACCCGGGGCAAAAGCCCCTTCCGCTCCACTCGAGCCCCGGGCTTCCTTGCCAGCAGAGTCGCCTGACACCCGCAAGGGCCCACACAGGATTCCCCACGGGATCCTAAGACCTCTAGTGAGTGGAACACAACTTCTGCCAGGAGTCCGGTTCGAACACCAGATATCTGGGTACCTTCCCTGCAAGAAGAGAGCTTTCCTGCAGAGAATACTCTACCCACTGAAACCAAGGAGAGTGCTACCCTCCCAGGTCTGCTTATAGAGGCTAACAGGGTCACCTGAAGTACAAGCTCTTAACAGAGACAACTATAACAGCTAGCTTCAGAGATTACCAGATGGCGAAAGGCAAACCTAAGAATCCTACTAACAGAAATCAAGACCACTCACCATCTTCAAAACGCAGCACTCCCACCCCACCTAGTCCTGAGCACCCCAACACAACCGAAAATCTAGACCCAGATTTAAAAACATTTTTCATGATGATGATAGAGGACATCAAGAAGGACTTTCATAAGTCACTTAAAGAATTACAGGAGAGCACTGCTAAAGAGTTACAGGCCCTTAAAGAAAAGCAGGAAAACAGCCAAACAGGTAGAAGTCCTTAAAGAAACACAGGAAAACACATCCAAACAGGTAATGGAAATGAACAAAACCATACTAGAACTAAAAAGGGAAGTAGACACAGTAAAGAAAACCCAAAGCGAGGCAACGCTGGAGATAGAAACCCTAGGAAAGAGATCTGGAACCATAGATGCGAGCATCAGCAACAGAATACAAGACATGGAAGAGAGAATCTCAGGTGCAGAAGATTCCATAGAGAACATCGACACAACAGTCAAAGAAAATACAAAATGCAAAAGGATCCTAACTCAAAACATCCAGGAAATCCAGGACACAATGAGAAGACCAAACCTACGGATAATAGGAATTGATGAGAATGAAGATTTTCAACTTAAAGGGCCAGCTAATATCTTCAACAAAATAATTGAAGAAAACTTCCCAAACATAAAGAAAGAGATGCCCATGATCATACAAGAAGCCTACAGAACTCCAAATAGACTGGACCAGAAAAGAAATTCCTCCCGATACATAATAATCAGAACAACAAATGCACTAAATAAAGATAGAATATTAAAAGCAGTAAGGGAGAAAGGTCAAGTAACATATAAAGGAAGGCCTATCAGAATTACACCAGACTTTTCACCAGAGACTATGAAAGCCAGAAGAGCCTGGACAGATGTTATACAGACACTAAGAGAACACAAATGCCAGCCCAAGCTACTATACCCGGCCAAACTCTCAATTACCATAGATGGAGAAACCAAAGTATTCCACGACAAAACCAAATTCACACAATATCTTTCCACGAATCCAGCCCTTCAAAGGATAATAACAGAAAAGAAGCAATACAAGGACGGAAATCACGCCCTAGAACAAACAAGAAAGTAATCCCTCAACAAACCAAAAAGAAGACAGCCACAAGAACAGAATGCCAACTCTAACAACAAAAATAAAAGGAAGCAACAATTACTTTTCCTTAATATCTCTTAATATTAATGGACTCAATTCCCCAATAAAAAGACATAGACTAACAGACTGGCTACACAAACAGGACCCAACATTCTGCTGCTTACAGGAAACCCATCTCAGGGAAAAAGACAGACACTACCTCAGAGTGAAAGGCTGGAAAACAATTTTTCAAGCAAATGGTCTGAAGAAACAAGCTGGAGTAGCCATTCTAATATCGGATAAAATCGACTTCCAACCCAAAGTTATCAAAAAAGACAAGGAGGGACACTTCATACTCATCAAAGGTAAAATCCTCCAAGAGGAACTCTCAATTCTGAATATCTACGCTCCAAATGCAAGGGCAGCCACATTCATTAAAGACATTTTAGTAAAGCTCAAAGCACACATTGCACCTCACACAATAATAGCGGGAGACTTCAACACACCACTTTCATCAAGGGACAGATCGTGGAAACAGAAACTAAACAGGGACACAGTGAAACTAACAGAAGTTATGAAACAAATGGACCTAACAGATATCTACAGAACATTTTATCCTAAAACAAAAGGATATACCTTCTTCTCAGCACCTCACGGGACCTTCTCCAAAATTGACCATATAATTGGTCACAAAAAAGGCCTCAACAGATACAAAAATATTGAAATTGTCCCATGTATCCTATCAGACCACCATGGCCTAAGACTGATCTTCAATAACAACATAAATAATGGAAAGCCAACATTCACGTGGAAACTGAACAACACTCTTCTCAATGATACCTTGGTCAAGGAAGGAATAAAGAAAGAAATTAAAGACTTTTTAGAGTTTAATGAAAATGAAGCCACAACGTACCCAAACCTTTGGGACACAATGAAAGCATTTCTAAGAGGGAAACTCATAGCTCTGAGTGCCTCCAAGAAGAAACGGGAGAGAGCACATACTAGCAGCTTGACAACACATCTAAAAGCTCTAGAAAAAAAGGAAGCAAATTCACCCAAGAGGAGTAGACGGCAGGAAATAATCAAACTCAGGGGTGAAATCAACCAAGTGGAAACAAGAAGAACTATTTAAAGAATTAACCAAACGAGGAGTTGGTTCTTTGAGAAAATCAACAAGATAGATAAACCCTTAGCTAGACTCACTAAAGGGCACAGGGACAAAATTCTAATTAACAAAATCAGAAATGAAAAGGGAGACATAACAACAGATCCTGAAGAAATCCAAAACACCATCAGATCCTTCTACAAAAAGTTATACTCAACAAAACTGGAAAACCTGGACGAAATGGACAAATTTCTGGACAGATACCAGGTACCAAAGTTGAGTCAGGATCAAGTTGACCATCTAAACAGTCCCATATCACCTAAAGAAATAGAAGCAGTTATTAATAGTCTCCCAGCCAAAAAAGCCCAGGACCAGACGGGTTTAGGGCAGAGTTCTATCAGACCTTCAAAGAAGATCTAATTCCAGTTCTACACAAACTATTTCACAAAATAGAAGTAGAAGGTACTCTACCCAACTCATTTTATGAAGCCACTATTACTCTGATACCTAAACCACAGAAAGACTCAACAAAGATAGAGAACTTCAGACCAATTTCTCTTATGAATATCGATGCAAAAATCCTCAATAAAATTCTCGCTAACCGAATCCAAGAACACATTAAAGCAATCATCCATCCTGACCAAGTAGGTTTTATTCCAGGGATGCAGGGATGGTTTAATATACGAAAATCCATCAATGTAATCCACTATATAAACAAACTCAAAGACAAAAACCACATGATCATCTCGTTAGATGCAGAAAAAGCATTTGACAAGATCCAACACCCATTCATGATAAAAGTGTTGGAAAGATCAGGAATTCAAGGCCCATACCTAAACATGATAAAAGCAATCTACAGCAAACCAGTAGCCAACATCAAAGTAAATGGAGAGAAGCTGGAAGCAATCCCACTAAAATCAGGGACTAGACAAGGCTGCCCACTTTCTCTCTACCTTTTCAACATAGTACTTGAAGTATTAGCCAGAGCAATTCGACAACAAAAGGAGATCAAGGGGATACAAATTGGAAAAGAGAAAGTCAAAATATCACTTTTTGCAGATGATATGATAGTATATATAAGTGACCCTAAAAATTCTACCAGAGAACTCCTAAACCTGATAAACAGCTTCGGTGTAGTAGCTGGATATAAAATAAACTCAAACAAGTCAATGGCCTTTCTCTATACAAAGAATAAACAGGCTGAGAAAGAAATTAGGGAAACAACACCCTTCTCAATAGTCATAAATAGTATAAAATATATTGGCGTAACTCTAACTAAGGAGGTGAAAGATCTGTATGATAAAAACTTCAAATCTTCGAAGAAAGAAATTAAAGAAGATCTCAGAAGATGGAAAGATCTCCCATGCTCATGGATTGGCAGAATCAACCTTGTAAAAATGGCTATCTTGCCAAAAGCAATCTACAGATTCAATGCAATCCCCATCAAAATTCCAACTCAATTCTTCAACGAATTAGAAGGAGCAATTTGCAAATTCATCTGGAAAAACAAAAAACCTAGGATAGCAAAAACTCTTCTCAAGGATAAAAGAACCTCTGGTGGAATCACCATGCCTGACCTAAAGCTTTACTACAGAGCAATTGTGATAAAAACTGCATGGTACTGGTATACTGACATACAAGTAGACCAATGGAATAGAATTGAAGACCCAGAAATGAACCCACACACCTATGGTCACTTGATTTTCGACAAGGGAGCTAAAACCATCCAGTGGAAGAAAGACAGCATTTTCAACAATTGGTGCTGGCACAACTGGTTGTTATCATGTAGAAGAATGCGAATCGATCCATACTTATCTCCTTGTACTAAGGTCAAATCTAAGTGGATCAAGGAACTCCACATAAAACCAGAGACACTGAAACTTATAGAGGAGAAAGTGGGGAAAAGCCTTGAAGATATGGGCACAGGGGAAAAATTCCTGAACAGAACAGCAATGGCATGTGCTGTAAGATCGAGAATTGACAAATGGGACCTAATGAAACTCCAAAGTTTCTGCAAGGCAAAAGACACTGTCAATAAGACAAAAAGACCACCAATAGATTGGGAAAGGATCTTTACCTATCCTAAATCAGATAGGGGACTAATATCCAATATATATAAAGAACTCAAGAAGGTGGACTTCAGAAAATCGAACAACCCCATTAAAAAATGGGGCTCAGAACTGAACAAAGAATTCTCACCTGAGGAATACCGAATGGCAGAGAAGCACCTGAAAAAATGTTCAACATCCTTAATCATCAGGGAAATGCAAATCAAAACAACCCTGAGATTCCACCTCACACCAGTCAGAATGGCTAAGATCAAAAATTCAGGTGACAGCAGATGCTGGCGTGGATGTAGAGAAAGAGGAACACTCCTCCATTGTTGGTGGGATTGCAGCCTTGTACAACCACTCTGGAAATCAGTCTGGCGGTTCCTCAGAAAATTGGACATAGTACTACCGGAGGATCCAGCAATACCTCTCCTGGGCATATATCCAGAAGATGCCCCAACTGGTAAGAAGGACACATGCTCCACTATGTTCATAGCAGCCTTATTTATAATAGCCAGAAGCTGGAAAGAATCCAGATGCCCCTCAACAGAGGAATGGATACAGAAAATGTGGTACATCTACACAATGGAGTACTACTCAGCTATTAAAAAGAATGAATTTATGAAATTCCTAGCCAAATGGATGGACCTGGAGGGCATCATCCTGAGTGAGGTAACACATTCACAAAGGAACTCACACAATATGTACTCACTGATAAGTGGATATTAGCCCAAAACCTAGGATTCCCAAGATATAAGGTACAATTTGCTAAACACATGAAACTCAAGAAGAATGAAGACTGAAGTGTGGACACTATGCCCCTCCTTAGAATTGGGAACAAAACACCCATGGAAGGAGTTACAGAGACAAAGTTTGGAGCTGAGATGAAAGGATGGACCATGTAGAGACTGCCATATCCAGGGATCCACCCCATAATCAGCATCCAAACGCTGACACCATTGCATACCCTAGCAAGATTTTATCGAAAGGACCCAGATGTAGCTATCTCTTGTGAGACTATGCCGGGGCCTAGCAAACACAGAAGTGGATGCTCACAGTCAGCTAATGGATGGATCACAGGGCTCCCAATGGAGGAGCTAGAGAAAGAACCCAAGGAGCTAAAGGGATCTGCAACCCTATAGGTGGAACAACATTATGAACTAACCAGTACCCCGGTGCTCTTGATTCTAGCTGCATATGTATCAAAAGATGGCCTAGTCGGCCATCACTGGAAAGAGAGGCCCATTGGACACACAAACTTTGTATGCCCCAGTACAGGGGAACGCCAGGGCCAAAAAGGGGGAGTGGGTGGGTAGGGGAGTGGGGGTGGGTGGGTATGGGGGACTTTTGGTATAGCATTGGAAATGTAAATGAGCTAAATACCTAATAAAAAATGGAAAAAAAATATATAAACAACATACTCAGCCAGATGTCTGATGATAATTTCCTGTCTGATGGATGATTCTCCAGTGTTATCCACTTATGCAGAATAAAACAGTTACATTTGAGGAAACAAATACATTTTAAAAGAGATTTTTTTCCCCTCTAAAGTTTACTTACTGAATCATTCCGACCAAAAAAGGTATATATGGCATACAAGTAATAGTCAAAGAGCTGAGACATGAAATGGATCACATCGAAGGCGATTGGCTTAAGGATGTTCATCATCTGCATGTACTTTCCTGAAAGGAAAAGAAAACCCAAAGATAAGTTAGAAAAAATTAAATTTTGTTACTCTATAATTATTAAAGGCAATAAGAATATTCCAGTCAAATATTTAAATAGTGAAATATGGCATTGCGCATTATATGGTCTGCATCTGTAGTATTGGCAGGAACCAGAACAGGCCCAGCACTTTGCAGTGTTCTACAAGGCAGCACACTGAATGCTCCTACCACAGTGCCCTACTTTTACCTGGCATTGCCTGCCTGTCAAACTCTTATCAGACTCCTTTACTGTTCTGCAGACAACACTGTATAAACACACAATCCATGTTCTTAATGGCTCTTCTTAAAATAATTTGTTCAAAAATATTTAACTTCAATAAGGTTATATACTACTCACTTGCCAAAAAAGGACATTTTTAGTAGATCACATACACATAGCAAAAGTGACAAAACTGAGTAAATTGAGCAAAAATCCCCTGCACAATGAAAGTTGATGCCCATGCCCTTTAGCCTTAGCCCTATAATTCATGTGTCAAAGGCCCAGGACACTTATCACATATAAGAACATACATATAAGCTCAATACCCTCAAAGTACCAATGACATATAATTCTTACTTCTTCCTCTGATAAAATCCAGTATCTTCTTCTCTTTTAAATGTATTTTCATAATTAATAGACAAATACCATTTACCAGTTTATCTGATGGATAGATATGAGGAATGAGAACAATTTTAAATATCAAGTAAACAATTCCAAGTACCTTGCTATGTCTCTTTTCTAACAAGACCTACACACATAAAATAATCAAAATAAAGCTTTAAAATAAATGTGATAAAACCATCTTCTTTGATGGAAACTATGGGGAAGATGAAAGGTTCATAGCCATCAGTGACTACTCTAGAATCAAGATAGCATAGAAGGTGAGAAACAGGCTGAGAAGAGATGAGATGGAGATTCCCATGAGACAAACTACATAAGTCTATGTCCTCACCCACAGTCACAGCAGCAAGCACCAGCTGCCAGGCTTAACCACCTAATAAAAGCCATATTCTTAGGATTTCTCTCTTTTAAGCCAACAACAAAAACAAAACAAAGCAAAAAACTAAATATGGGAAAGTAAGTTAATAACAACAGTTGACATTTTCTATACCTGAAACATCATCTAGTTAAACAAGCAAAAATGCTAAAGGAACGAGGGGTTCTGCTTAAGTTCAAGAGACCCCTGAAAATCAGACCCTTAAATGACTTGACAAGGAAGAAAGAAAAAAAGGAAGGAAGGAAGAGAAGGAAGGAGGGAGAAAGAAACAAAGACAGAAACAAAACAGGGGAAAGAAAGAAAGAAGATAAAGAGAACGAGAAAGAGAAAGAAAGAAAGAAAACAGACACATACACAGAAAGAGGACAACAGAGAGCAAAGAAAAGGTTAACTCTGACCATACATTGCATGGTTTTAAATATTCAACAAGAAAGTAAAAGCAAGGATTAAAATGACTGGTAAGGTTTTTAAAAAGACAGTACTCTGTAGTCAGAGGCTTAAATCCACATGAGAAAACTATTTCTTACCAACAAATTTCTTTTTGATAAAGAAATGACCCTGATATAGCTGTTTCCTGTGAGGCTATGGCCAGTGTCTGGCAAATACAGAAGTGGATGCTCACAGTCATCTATTGGATGGATCACAGGGCCCCCAGTGAAGGAACTAAAGAAAATACCCAAGGAGCTGAAGGGGTCTGAAGCCCTAAAGGAGGAACAACAATATGAACTAACCAGTACCTCTCAGAGCTCGTGTTTCTAGTTGCATATGTAGCAGAGGATGGCCTAGTTGGCCATCAATGGGAGGAGAGGCCCTTGGTCTTTCGAAGATTCTATGCCCCAGTATAGGGGAATACCAGGGCCAGGAAGTGGGAATGGGTGGGTTGAGGATATAGGGGATTTTCAGGGAGGAAACTAGGAAAGGAAATAGCATTTGAAATGTAAATGAAAAAAAAATCTAATAAACAGACAAAAAAACAAAAAAAACAAAAAAAACAAAAAAGAGTTCCTAAAAGCAAAAAAAGAAAAAAAAAAAAGGAAAAAAAAAAAAAAAAGCAATGCCCAGGCATGGGGCATAACCTTCTTGGCTCAACTCCAACACCACGGTGCATACAAGGACCAGAAGCCAAGAGACATGCCCACTGCTGTTTTAACCTCAAACTTCAGTGCTGGTTAACAGCCCCCTCCTGCCCTCCCCTTCACACCATCTGACAGGGATTTCACACTGTGATTCTAGCCACTCCGGACCCATCAAAGTGCCTGACAGCACATATCACTTTCTAGTTTAGCCTTGGAGGCCAAAGGGATAAAAAAGTACCCAAGGACTGATGTCTTATTAGCCCATCCAGAGATTCTCAGTGGACTTCAGGAAAACCTCTGAGAAGCTTCCGGGGTCTCCTGGTTCTCTGCCTAGGTCTTATAATGGTAAGCCAGTGCATGAACACATGCCTATTTCCTATTCCTAGTGTGATGAACCATGTCCTCTGCTCAAAGGGCTCCAACTTCAGTTCTCCACAGTCCTCTCTTGCCTTTATCTTCCTCATATCTCTAGCCAGGCACCAGCCAATAACACCCTTTCATCCCTATACCTGCTCATTAGACAACTGGGACTACTAAGCTACTCTCAGGGTCACCTAGACAGCCCCTCTGGACAGGTATCCCCAGTGTCATATCTGGCAATCCCACTGAGCTTGAAAAAGTAAGATAGCAGCCTAAATGCCAGTTAGGGAGTCTTCAGAGGGGAAGCTGATGAGAACAGGAGCAAGCACTGGACAGGCAGACTTGGTGAAAGGCTTCCCCAGGGCAGCAGTTCCATGATGTTTTTGGTTCTCTGGCTAAGAGAGCCAGAAGACAGCTCTGTTTTCTCATCTCTCTCTAAATGAACACCCTGCTTGAGGCTCTATGTCACAGTAGGAATGGAAACTGTAGCCCAGACTCTGTCTGGTAGACAGTTTTGGAAATGGATCTCCAGATTTTCATTAGAAATAGGTTATGTCTATTCCTCAGCCTCACTTTATCTCCTAAGTGATTTTTCAGTGTTACCTCTTCATAAGGGAGAATATGTGGTAGGCTTGATCACAGCTACTATGGAGGCCTATTAAACTATTTCTCTAGCCTGAAAAGAGACCCAACATTTCAAGCCTCCCTAAACATAAATCCAAGCACGTGGCCAAGGGACCACTCAAAAAGGCAGGTTCACCGTGGCCTGTGCTAAACAGCTAGGGGGATAGTTAGTCTTGAATGAGGCGATACAGTCCTCCCTCCCAGGCTTCTTGCACAAGCCCTAGCGCAGCCCAACATGGGGCTTTAGGACTCTGTCTACCTTTCTGAACCCTGACTTCAGCTGAGAGAGGTAACTTTTCCTTTCCTTTCCTTTTGTTTTCCTTTTGGGTCTGGCCAGATCCTCTGTGTGTGAGTTCTTTGGTATTTTGGACTTTTTATTTTTACCCTTTCTGTAATAATGTGCCTTTCCACTCCGTGTGGCTCCCACCTCCCAGATGTATCAAATAAGAGTTTCAATTATTTAAGAAGGATACACAGAAATTATAAAGAATTCATAAGACAACAAATAGTTACAGATGATACACAGCTTAGAAATCTGTTACCAAATCTATTGGTATCATTTTAAGAAAATTGTAATTATGACGAACAGCTTGGGAAGGAACATGATAAAGGAACTGCATAAAAGAAAGCAAGCGGAAATCTAAAGACATGGAGAAGCTTCACGGGAACCTTGGTTAAACCAATCTCCACACCTCCAGACCTGTCCAGAAGGACAGACGCCAAATATCAGCATGGACAGAACCTACAAACAAGAGACATTAAGCACTCTGCTTTGGCTAACTCATCTATCCACAGCTCCTGTGTAGGTGAGGAAATGCACAGGGATTAGAAGCACTTGAGTAGAGGGAATGCCTGGAAACCACTGGAAAAGGGCTTCCCTAAGAGTTACAATTGTAAACATTAAGCTTTTACAGATGCTGGAGATCTAAAAAAAAAAGTAAAACGTACTTGGCTGAGTGCTACACATACATGCTGAAACCTGTCTTGATTCTTATTTGTAGGAGCTTAAGTATCAAAGGGCACAAGCAAGAATAAAATCTGAACTACATCAATACATGTGTGCATATGCATGTGTGTATGTATATGTGTACATCTGCATGTGAATGAAGCATATGCAAAGGTAAAATTGCCCGAAACAAAGCAGAAAAGCTCAAAAGAAGAGTAAAACATTAAAATACAACTTTATTAATAGAAAAGTCGTAATGGGTATAAACAGGAGTTAATAGACAGAAGTATAGTTTAAACACATGAAAAGATGCTTGAACTCAAACAAGCATATTAAATCCATTATCTGAATGATATGTCATTTAGCCTATTAGACAGTCAGGCACGTCAGTATGTGATACACAGCGTTGGAGACACTGAGAAGAGTCCCCCAGATTGTTGGCAGAAGGGCAAACTATCAAGCGTCTGCAGTTAAATCAAGAATGAGCATCAAAAAAAAAAAAAAAAGAGCATCAAGCTGAAAATCAAGCGTACATTCTCTAGTCCAGATAGAGTAAGCACTTATAAAATTGCATTTTCACATGAGCAAAAAAATGATTTCTTCCAAGATACCTGCTGTGCCATTCTTTGTCATGTCATGTCAAATGAGACGACAGATGTTCAAAGTCAGAAGCTGAGAAGTCGGTAAGCTGAGTCACACATATGTGCACAACAGGAGTATGAAGGAGAGCGACAGAGGAACCCACTGCGATGGACCACACCTAGGCCATTTCAGTGACAGAGGAACCCACTGCGATGGACCACACCTAGGCCATTTCAGTAACAGAGGAACCCACTGCGATGGACCACACCTAGGCCATTTTCAGCAGAGCCTCATGTTACATGAACAATGGGGAAAAGGCATGCTACAACACACTAGGCACAGTACGAGCTAGTCTTGAAACGAAAGCAAAAACAATCAAGAGAGGAGGTATACACTAAACATTCTTGGAAACGCACACTAGCACTTAAAACAAAAAACAAAAACCCCCCAAAACCAGGAGAAAGTGGGTGCTTTCTCTAAGGAAGGGGACCTGGACTGCAAAGTATTTAAGCTTGAAGGCATCTTAATTTTAAACCACTTTTACACATTATCTTTCAAGTGAAAATCTTCAGTAGTCAAATGGATGAGTAAAGATGCTGGTGACAAAGAAGGTCAGTGCAGGGCTGGATCGTAGTCCATTGTCCTCACCCCACACTACCCACACCACAGCCACAGCCTGCCTCAATGTCTCTCAAACCAATGGATTCTGCCTTCATGTTAACTGCAGAGGTGTTACTGTGTATTCTGTTGTTAGTATAGATTCTGCCAACATATCTCCTGTCCTTCAAATCTGTCCACCATGTAAGTAAAAGTTGCCTCAAGGAGCAGACCCATGAGTGCCAAAGCTATGTCCAGTGAGACAGACATGATTCACCCCTAAAAGCTTCTCACAGGAACACATGCCTTTCTGCTCACAGGGCTCGTACTGCCATTTCTCCTCTGTATCAGTGGGCAGGGTACCTAGCCTATGATACAGGGAGCCTCACTAACTTTTCTTCTCTTATTTATACACGGAGAAGTACTGCCTTTGCCAGCTTGGAGTCTTCGAGCATTCAGCAGTTAAAGACAATCCCTACCTTCTGCCCCTGGCCTTGAGTGGCTCTCTTCAAATCCTATTTTAAGTATATGCACAAACTAAGATGGGGTGGGGGCAATGGAATTCTTTAATAGACACAGAAGAATACCTATCTTCTTCAATTTCCTACACCAACCAAGAAGGTTAGGATTGTGTTTGCTGCTTGGATTTAACAGGAAACATATTAGCCTGTTGTATTTTATGAATGAATTATATGTATTTATGTTATATACATATTTTATATGTGTGTGTATATATAGTATTATATATACTATAGTATACTATATATACACACACACATAGCCTCCACTGTTTTCTTTTACTGTAATAAATCATTTAGAATACAGTATGACTCCTCTAGCTACTTTAACTAGGTATGACTAAAAACAAGCACTTATATTTGAATGCCAGCTGCAGTATTCTAATTACCTGTGTCCCCATGCCCAGAGTATTATGTACCTACACCATGACAACAGCACCACCCAGTCACTTTTCTGCCACTGACAGGCCAAAAGCTGTCTCTAGTTTAACCTTCAGTAAAACCAGACAAACTATCTTAAGTTAATTATATTCAAATTCCAAAAGGTGTTAAGAAAGATAACAAGGTTCCTACAAAGCTTAGGTCATCTATCACTGAAGACCACAGGGGTGAGGGTTAAGTGGGCTTGAGTGGCAGGCATGAGGAAGGACTGACAGAAAACTACCTTCACAGGTCTGAACAGTGACCATGATAATACTGGAGGACAAAAAGCACACACGCATGCTTTATCTCCTAGGCAGAGTATCTAAAGGACCTGATTCAACACAGGAAAGAGATTTTTAGCAATTAGATCAGTCTAATAGTCGACTAAGTAGCCTTGTGATATAATGTGCTCTGAGTGTCTCTGAGTCAGGAAACGAGGGCTTGCTTGACAGGCACTATATATTATGGGCACCACTGAAAGAAAATCTCATTCTGTGGGCTTACACCAGACAACCTCTCAGACCTGTCCAATTCTGATTCTGCAAATTCGAAAGAGTTATTCATGCCACTTTTCTGTTACTTCTCCTGGATAAAAGAAGAAAAGCTAATTACCCTGATAATAATTAGCCACAGAATAGCTTTTTAGAATCTGTCTTTTTTTTTCTGGGGCATGAAAATGTATACCTTTTCTTCTCAGGTCAATATGACTTCTGGATATTGTTCTCTATAGACGGTAGGACTAAAGCATTTTGTACATCTTATCATGTTCATTAACTATATTTGGAAATTATCTTAAATAGCATAGATCTATTTCATCAGATCCGAGGTTGTTAAAACAAGGCAGTAGATAAAAGGCACCTTCAAAAATAGAACATAGAGATTCTTGTAGCCAACTGCTAAACTCCCTGATTGGTGTAGACAGCACTGTGAGACAAAGCTCAAACTTACCTGTCCAATGTATGGTCCTATCTGAAATATGAAGTCTGACAGAATGCAAGATGTTGAAATACCCACATTAAAAATTGATATGCCCCTGGAGCTGTATCTCTAGGACGGCATTTGTCACTGGTGGCCTGTGGTGACATCTGTAAAGGTCTCATCTGAGACCTTTACATGGGAACATTTCCTTTGTGAAACCTTCCTGCCTGAGAAGAACAGAATCTCTATTCACTCTGCGTATCTGGCAGGAAGGCTGGGAAGCTCTATGAGGCAATTAAACTGAAAAATATTGTGCTATGAGATTGGCACTATTACCCTCACACAGACCTCTCACTCACTCACCTGCAATGCTTCAGACAAATTAGAAGACACGATACTAAGCAGCTAAGTGAAAAAGTGGGACCAACATTACTATCTGATTACTGCTGTTCCGTGCATTACAAGATGAGAAGCACTGATGTGTAAAAGTATTAAATCCTTCACTCCCGTGAACATGAAGTTATCACGCAAAGAAATTTAAGTAAAAATAATTTGGTAACTAAAATAAACGAATGTAACTGATGGGATATTTAAGAAACAGCAAGGCACAGCTACTCACCAACAAGCCTTATTACATTCAGTGTTGTGTTTGTTAAGATGGGTGCATTCACTTTGTTTAGACTGTAATCCGACTTCTTCCTGCTCTTCAGGGTCTCTCGGGAAACACTTCACACAGAAAACAAAGGAGAAGCACCATTAGACTGCAGTCTAATTACCAGGAAGTTACTCAGATTATCATCAAGCTCCTACTCACAACAAATTATTTCTGAAATCCTATGCATATGTGAACTCAGAGCCCAGAGAGAGGAGAAAGAATGCAGAAACGAAGTTCTAGAAATGTATTTGTTCATAGGCACTTTGAATACACCACCTGGAGTTCTTGCCAACATTTCTCTCTATTTAATGCATTCAGTTTTCACTTCTCCCAGTCTTCGTCATTCTATTTTGCTTACATCCGTGTTTTCGACTTTACCCAGGTATTTACTGCTCTCCTCTTTAAGTTCCTCAGTTGCTAGGTTTTTAACTCCTGGGATACTGTGATGAAGTCATTGTTCTTTCAAGTTCTGGTTCCTAGGGCTCATCTAGATTATTCCAGTTGAAGAACATTCCTAGAGGGCTAGTGGGTTTCACTATGCTGGTGTTTTGGTGATGTCCCCTGGGCAGATAAGCTGCTTTTCCTGTCTGCCTGATGTGAGTGGCTGAGCCAGTGTAGGAGCTGTGCACCAGGTCTGGGGCGGCAACCATTCTACAATCTGTAACACTTCTAAAACAAGGTTTTCCTTTGGAAGCTGTACATGTAGGAACAAATGTATGAGATCTACAGAGTCCAGAAACTTATGAAAGAACAAAAACCCTCTATGGAACTGGGACTAAGAGAAGACGGGATGTCTGAGTATGGGGTGAAGAGGTGACACTGATTCAAAGGAGAAGCATAACTTAGTGGAAGAGCGTTTTTAAAAAGTGATAGAGGAGGGTGAATATAATCAGAATAAATGAATGACATTCTCAGAAAATTAGTAAAAATATTTTGAAAAGGGTGTGGAGAAAGGGGCTCTATTATGTACCAGGCAGAGAAAACAGTCCCCTGAGAGATGACTGGGACTTGGTTACGCTGCCACACACAATACAGAGGCAGAGGACAAGGCCAGAGAGGTAAGCATACTCTAGCTTGCTAATGCAATGCAGAACCAATCACAGCCTAACCCAGAGAAACACCACGGCACTGAGTACACTTAGAGCTAAGGAAAAAGAAAGTCTAAATTCGTAACAGCTTAAAAGGAGAGAAAGTTTAGAGACCAGAAGCTAAAGTAACTCTAGCAAACGGAGATAGAGATTTATAAAGAGCAGACACTACCTTACATGTCCACTTCAGTTAAAACAGAGCTTTCCTTTTAGCCAAAGGATTTCTTAAACATATCCAATGCATAAATTCAACAAATTATCCCATTTAGCTCAAAGACTGGTTAATATCTTACATATATAAAATCCAATAAAATCTAACCTTCCCAATCAAAATATCTACAACTATATGGATAGCTGACTATTAGGGAAAGAATTATGAGAGTCAGAATTCTAAGTAAATCAATTATTAACTAGGTGTAATATACTTAAATCTAGCATTTAAATATGTGTGTGAGTGTGTGTATGTATTAACTAAAAGTATCCAAAATAAATTTAGTTCAACATAAAAATCAGGCTCATTGAACTGGATAAAGGTGACAAAATTTTAAGAAAATTATAGTTTTGAAGAGTAAAGCTTATCATAAAACAAAACTTAATTACTAGCAAGAAACTAGAAAATCAAACACACACTCTGAAAGATTAGAAAATTAGAAGAGACACTGTATTTACCAGATCAGTACAAAAATGACTGAACACTCTTTGACTGGGCTCAGTATTTACATGAGATGATAACGTAACTTTTAAGATTTGAAAAAAGGCAGGGCAATTATGGCACACGCCTTTAACCCCAGAACTCAAGTGGCAGAGGTAGGCAGATCTCCGAGTTTGAGGCCAGCCTGGTCTACAGAGTAAGTTCTAGAACAGCTAAGGATATACAGAGAATCCCTGTCTCAGACGTTCTCCTATCCCCCCAAAAAAGACATATTTGAAAAGAGATTAGCTTGTAATTGTAGTTTTTTTATTCTTTAATTAGATTTCTTTCTAGGGTTGGGGATTGGGGTGGCAGTGGTATGAGTGCCCAGGTACATGTGTGGTGGTCAGAGGACAATGACAGGACCTGGTTCTTTTCTACTATGTGGAACCTGTGCTTAGACTCAGGTCACCATGCCTGGGGACTAGTGTTCCTCACTAACCCATCTCACCAGATCTTGTTACTGTTATTTTTATAAATAAATGAGAATATGAATGGAAAAAAAAATCGTATACGACCCTCTGCTAGATGAAGAGATAAGGGTAATTAGTTAACGGCTGCTAAGAGAGGGAAATTAGTCCACTGCTGTCAGACAATCCTAATCCCAGATAATCAAATCCCAAGTGGTCAGCCCTAAATCCATATATCAATGATCAATCAATGGCCTGAGCATTCTCATTCATTCATATTCATTCTCATTCTTTCTCTCTCTCTCTCTCTCTCTTTCTCTCTCTCTCCCCTCCCCCTCTCCTTTTCTCCCTGCCCCCTCTCTCTCATAATTAAAGAAGAGGCCATGAATTTGAGAGGGAGTGTAGAGAGGTATGAGAAGAGTTAGAGAGGGAAGAGGTTGAGCTGGAAATGGTGTAAGTGTAGTTACTCATGAAATTCTCAAAAAACAAAAAATTTAGAATCTTGCAAAAAACAATGTCAATGATAAATTTGCATAATCACGTCATAATGAAAGTTATTATTCTATGCATTGAATATATGTGAAAAAAGAAAGTAGTCCCTTGGTATCTGTCATGGAAAGTGTTGTAGAGGACAGAAGAATTCACAAAACCATCGATTGAATGAACAAAATTTAGGATAATTTTTATAATATCAAATACTGTATAAGTCGAAAGAAAAGATATATTTAAGCCAGTTTAGATGAGGAGAATCAACTAAAATTTCTGACAGGATAACAGTCAAATTCCATTAAATAAACTGATCTATGAAACATCAAGTGAGGCTTTGTTTAACTCAAGTATTTTCATATAAGTGTTTTATTATTTTTTTCCTGAAAGTTCAGTTACGGGAAAAACCTGCATGCTTAAAGTCTTCCAGAAATCATTTTCTAATGTACATTAACTGCTGCCATACTTTAAAATTTTAATTTAAATTTGTTCTTTCTTAACCTTCAAAGGAGCCTAAAAACCACCCATCCAGGGCAGTAGTCACCTCTTCACGGGCACGTCGCCGGTCTGCTCGTCCACGTAATCCCGCTTCAGCTCCTCAGGGACGTCGCTGTCACTGTCATAGTCCTGATAGGCGCTCTTCTCTTGCTCATCAGACTCATACTGAGGAAACATGGTGGGATATGCAACATGGGGCATACCAGGTCTCAACACACAAAGGTACTTGACTTTTAATAAATGGCTAAAGGAAAATTCTTAATTTAGCTTGCATTTTAGCATGAAACTCTCCTTTCATTTTCTTTTTCATCCTACTTTAACTAGCTCAAAAGAAAGAAAAATTAAAATACCATTTATGTATTAGGTATTTGTAAATGAAATACAACCACAACTAATACTTCACTGGACCTCAAAGAAGGAACAGTGTGTTTTAAGATCTTCTAAGTGGTTTTGTAATATTTACTTTCCAAGTTTTGTAATATGTAACTCTTTCCAAGGCTGAGGATTCAATTCTATCTCCAGAACTCCTACTTCAGCTCATGGATACACTCAGTACACATTGGCCTCTGGAGAGGCTCCTTTCTGGCTTCCTTCCTACCATCTTCCTTGCCCTGCAGCACGATGGACCGATGCCAGCAGAACAAGGGCAGTGCAAAGCAAGGGGAGAGTGGTACCGGCGCTGTCCTCATCCTGTCACACACGGCCATAACTAAATACTGGCTAGCATTCTGCATTTCTGAGCACAGGTTGTTCTCTGTTAAGTCAACTCTATATTCAGCCGAGGAGAAAAACGTGATATCAAATGGAAAGAAATATGTGCCCCAAAGTCAACTACTGTTTGATGGTTTATTACTGAGGTACAGCATCAGGCCTTACTCAAGACAAACCCAGATCCTCAAGGACTTAAGACTGTGTATCTGCAAAGTTAGATTCTGCACTAATAATGAGAAAAAATATCATGGCATTTCCCTGGATGTTCAGACAAGAATTCTTCTTAGGAGGCAGAAGCAGGTAGATATCTGTAAGTTTGAGGCCAGCTTAGTCTTCTACATAGTGTGGTCAACTAGGGCCACATAGAAAAATCCTGTCTCAAAAATCTGCCCAAAATAGGTTACAAAACTAAAATAGAAAAATAAAAGAAATAGATGTTCTCAGATCTAAACAATTCTTATTTGGTTTCATCAACTCTATAGTGGGTTCATTTAGAAATTATGGAGAACAACTGGACATACCAAGTAATATCCTGGGTCAAAGGGTGATGATGCTACAAAAGCCTCCGAGGCAGGCATTGCAAATATGGGCAGACCAGGAACACAGATGTAAAATAACTTGTCAAGATCCACACAGCGAATAAACTGAAGGGATGTTACTGCACTGAAATTCTACCCACCAACTAAACAGTACCTGTATTTAATATCATTTCAAGCTGCTTGAAGGGTTGGTAAATGATCACAATTCTCTAAATCCCTTCTCTAAAATTCCTGCCAGGCAACAAGGCACAAACTTTGTGTTTGTTTGAACAGGAATGGCCCCACAGGTTCCTGTATTTAAATACTCAGTCATCAGGAGTGGCATCACTTGGGAGGGATTAGGAAGTGTGACCTTCCTGGAGGAAATGTGTCACTAGGGGTGGGCTTAAGCACAAGCCAGGCCCAGTGTCTCTCTCCCCTGCCTGAGATCCAGAGGGAGAACTCTCAGCGCTTCTCTAGCACCATAGCTACCTTCTGGCACCATGCTCCTCACCAAGACAATGGACTAACCCTCTAAAGCTGCAATCCAGCCCCAACTAAACACGTTGTTTTATAGGAGTTGCCATGGTCATGGTGTCTTTACACAGCAACAGAACACTGACTCTCAGAAGAAAGAACGTGGAAAAAAAATTCTGACTTGGTTACTCAGGAGTGCAGTCAGGACAAAAGCCTGGGTGTACTATTCCCTCAGCTGTCTGCTAGTCACCAGAATAGTCCATGGAGATAGACCACTAGCAGGTAAATACACTGATAAGAATATCACACAAACAGGGACAGCATTGTGAATAAGCACACTGTAGAGTCATTATCTCACAAGACATTCTGTAGGGACACAGCATATAGCAAGAATGTAAGTGGTTAACAGATAAGCAATCCAGCAAACTAACAACTCACTTCAGAACACTTAAAAAGAAAACTCACTTCTGTCTCAAGAAGAATATTAAAAATATCACTTACCCCATTAGAGGCTAAGACATCTTCAGTTTCTTCATCTTTGTGGTCGGCTTGTATTTCAAATGGATTCCCACCACTGCAGTACTGCTCAAACAAAGTCACAGGCTTTGAAGAAGTTGCTGATGGCTGCTTACTAGGTGAAACTGATGGGGAGCGAGACTGTTCCAGGAATTTAAACTCCTAACATTCAGAAAGGACCAAAGGGCTGTTAGAAAAGTAACAAAACCTGAGCACACAAACATATCCATGAAATGTAAATGTAGAGCTAGAAGTGGGGAGGGGAGCATGATCTTTGTGATCTTCAAGACCTTTAATCTTAGAAAGGCATAACTGTTCTAAAAGACAACTCAGTCAACAGTATTACTTAAGTCAGAATGGCCTCGCCAAGCAACGGTGGCCTTCCCTAAAGGGAAGGCAGAGACACATTTTGAAATGACAAGAAATCTGAATGGCACAGCAGCAGGAACCCTGGGAAGACACTTGTAACCCACAATAACATTTCACAAGAGCAACTGCTGAGGCATTATTGCCTCCTCACACTTGGACCACGCAAACCATTCTTACAGGGAAAGTATCCGGTGCCAATCTAACCTCACTATATCAGTATCTATAACATAGACCCAGAAGCTAAGAGCTCTAAACTCCCTGTGGGTCATGTGTCTTCTGCCCCTAGACTGCTATATTCAAACTACTATAAAATGCCACCTGCCTTCTCTTTAAATACTTACATTTCCTCGTCTTTAAAAGTGAAGAAATCATCTAGATTGCAGAAATAAAAAATGATAAAGCTAAAAAGATGCAAGCCCTGATCCAAATCCTCCATTACAGAATGAGGAAATGTAGCAGCCTGGGGAGCCACGTACACTGAAATCTTTACTCCACCATTACACTGTGTCTCAGTCTCGGCTTGTTCTCTTTCTAAATTTCAACAACATGTTAAGTCACATCTAACATGATGCTTGAAAATCATGACATTATTTTTATAAATCTAGACAAGTGTTTGATATAACAACATGATTTTTTAAATAAAATCTCGAGAATACATATGAGTAATTAAGTTGTAAATGGTTTTCAAGGCAGCCATTTCAAGAAAAAAGATAAGGCTTGCTAGGATGGAAACAACATGTTTCTATTGAATGTTCTCTTACAATTATACCAAGTATACATTAAAACATGCATGATCTGGAAAGAACCCAGATGTCCTTCAACAGAGGAATGGATACAGAAAATGTGGTACATTTACACAATGGAGTGCTACTCAGCTATTAAAAGCAATGAATTCATGAAGTTCTTTGGCAAATGGATGGAACTAGAAAATACATCCTGAGTGAGGTAACCCAATCACAAAAGAACACACATGGTATGCACTCATTGATAAGTAGATATTAGCCCAGAAGTTTGAAATACTCAAGATACAATTCACACACCACATGAAGCTCAAGAAGAAGAAAGACCACAGTGTGAATACTTCAGTCCTTCTTAGAAGGGGAAACAAAATACCCATGGGAGGAGATACAGAGACTAAGTTTGGAGCAGAGACAGAAGGAAAGGCCATCCAATGACTGTCCCACCTGGGGATCCATCCCATATACAGTCACCAAACCCAGACACTACTGTGGATGCCAACAAGTGCTTGCTGATAGGAGCCTGATATAGCTCTCTCTTTCGAGGCTCTGCCAGTGTCTGACAAATACAGAAGTGGATGCTCACAGCCATCCATTGGACTAAGCACAGGGTCCCCAATGGAGGAGCTAGCAAAAGTACCCAAGGAGCTGAAGGGGTCTGCAGCCCCATAGGAGGAACAACAATATGAACCAACCAGTATCCCTGGAGCTGCCAAGGACTATACCACCAAACAAAGAGTACACATGGAGGAACTCAAGGCTCCAGCCGGATATGTAGCAGAGGATGGCCTTGTGGGACATCAATGAAGAGGAGAGGCCCTTGGTCTTGATGCCCCAGTGTAGGCAAATGCCAGGAAAGGGAAGCACGAGTGGGTGGGTCAGTGGGGGGGGGTGGGATGGGGGGTTTTCGGAGGAGAAATGAAGGGGATAAAATTTGAAATGTAAATGAAGAAAATATCTAGTAGTACTAATAAAAAAGAATTAAATTAAAATTTAAAAAACATGCATGATCAATCCATTCATGATCAATCTGTTAAATAAATATTTAACAAAAGTATTTACATACTGCAAAATTAATGTTAAACTTAAAATTCTAAATGTTAAGGATTATAACTATCTTAGAACTCATAGATTCTGCTAGTTTAATGTTACTTCATTATTGCCAATTAAAATTTATGTTAGTTTGGTGTCCTTGGGCATGTACTGATTACCACTGTTAAGTGTTTTTACTGTTACCATATTAGGAAAGCACTATGATAGAACTATATGAATCCACCTAACATAAAAACAGTATGTCTACTCAAAGAAAATGTAGGGCTGCAAAGATGGCTCAGCTGTTAAGAGCACTAGCTGCTCTTCCAGAGGACCCAGGTTCAAGTTCCAGCACCCATAAGTCAGCTAACCATCACCTATAACTCCAGATTCAGGAGTCCATGTTGTCGTTTGGCTGCCCACAAGCACTGCACACATGTATACTTAGACATGTATAAGGTAAAACATCCATTCATATAACAATTTTTTTTAAGTTGCTAAGTACTTTTTAAATATAAGCAGACTTTGTTTTAATGCTTCTAGAAAGCCATTCCATTTGAAGGAAACCACTCAGCACACTGTGCTTTCAGGTCATGGAGTAAGGACACAGGGGGACTTACTATGATGTATTTCAATCAAACCAATTAAACGGGTTTCACAAATTTCATTTCAAAGACTCCAATTAACTAGTAAAAATTAATATTTCTTATAAGTGTGTCTTTCATTTATGAAGCATTTTGTCAATACAGCAATTCTGATAATTGTGCTATTACTTAAGTGCCCATCCATCCTCTTTAGGAAATTACTAGTATTTTACGTCTGTAAATAAGCATTTTTATCACATGGTACCAAGATATAGCCAATTCATTCTCTGAAAAAAATTATATAAAGCAGTGGATTCTCTTCTTAAGTCAAAAGAAAATCCACTGTACTTGTCACTGTCCAAAACAGTGCTTACTGAAGCATGTAAAATAAGCTTTGGAAAGAAGGGAGTTTTACAGGCCAATCAGTGGATAATTCCTACAAAAGGGCCTGCTAGGAATGCCTTTCATGGATTGAAGCTTGGCACTGTTCTTTACTTTGGTTGCTTTATAAATGCTCTCACATAAGTTTCTGCTACTAAGACAAAAGCTCAAATAGTAACTAAAAGACACATTTCTTTGTTCACAGGAAAAACTTACATGAAGCTGCAAGATGCTAAAATTTGACTTAACAGGGCAAAGCTCCCATGTCTCATTCTCTAAGAACATTCTCAGTTCATCAAGTCGTATCCTGAGGAAAAGAAAATGAACAGTCGAAAGGAAGAAAGGGGCAGGGAACGCATAAACTCAGGAAACAAAATTATCATCATCATAATCACAACTCATTCAGATTAGCACAATAAACTACACACGCTGGCTTCTGTTAGCTCTCCTATGTTCCTTAAGAAAAAACAAAATATGTCAAATGTTTACTAAGCTAAATATTTTTAACACAGTGTAAAAATGAGGTGAGAAATATAATTATTAAGGACCCGATATAAAACCTGTCACTAACTCATGCACTTAAATTTGTCTTAACTAATCAGGCACCAATGCCAAAATAGAGAAACAACTAGCGGGTTATACAAATACAAGTATTTATTCATTAGTGTATCATAAATATGTCAAGTGTCCGACTACTAAGCAAAAATAGCAAGGTAACCATCATTCTGCACAGCTCTTTGACTTAGTGCCCAGCACCACAATGCACTTAACACTTGGCGGGTCAGCACTTACACTCCAGATACTCCATTAACCGCACACAGTACAGTACACTCAGTCGAGATACTCCAGTAATCGCTCACATCAGACTCTCCACTAACTGCACACAGTACACTCACAGTCAAGATACTCCACTAAAGGCCCACATTAGATTCTCCAGAAACCGCCCACATCAGATACCCAACTAAGGGCCCAGAGTACACTCACACTCTGGATACTCCACTAACTGCCCACATTTCATGGACGTTTTTTATACTACTGGTCTCACTTTATGTCTTAAGTCATCATGACATTATATAGGAAGATGCAGAGAAACAAAACTTTATTTCTATTTGAATAAAAGGCCAGTATTTCATTAGCTGTTGCTACCATGCTAAAACAAAATCTAGACTTTTTAAGAAACCAAGATTTGAAGATGAAGAGAAAACAGATGGACCTAAAAGAGGAACAGCTCTAAATATTGGGATTAACTGAGCAAGGACTACAGCTGATCAATATTCTCAACAAAGTTATAGGCTACAAAATAAACACTTAAAAAATTAGTGGCTATCATATATATATGAATTACAAAAACACTGAGAAAGAATCAAGGACAGAACGGTGAAATTTACTATCTCCATCCCCCTGAAATTTTGTAATACACATAACCAAGCAGTGAACAATACTTTGTACAATGAAAAAAGTTAAGATGATGAACAAAGGAGCTGAAAACATCCCAGATGATGGAAGGATGCTCCATGCCCACGGCTTAAGAGAATTAATATTGTGAAAATGGTCATCCTATCAAAAGTAATTGACAGGTTCAACAGAACCCTATGAAAATTCCAACGAAATTTTTCACAGAAATTGAAACAAATCTTAAATTTCATATGGAAACACAAAAGAGCCAGGAACTGGCTCTGTTGGAGGTATCATCACTACCAACTTCAAGTTATGTATTTCAAATAGTTTCAATGATAACAAAAAGGCCAGACATCATGTTAGATATATGCCTGTAGCTATACCACTCACAAGGCTGAAGCAGAAGAATTATCAATCCTAGGTCCTGCGCTGCCTGAGTAACATAGACTTTATTTGAATAAATACAATCATTTTTAAAGCCAAGAAACAAATAGACACTTGAGAACTGAAAGGAAGATTTCAGTTAAAGCCTGACTGGGAAAAGCTTTAGACATACTTCCGCACAGAAGATATACAAAGAGCTAATAAGCACACATAAAGCTAGCAGCATCTTTATTCATTAAGGAAATGCATATTGAAGCCACAACAAAATACCACTTACATCTACTAGGACAGTTACAAACAAAAAGAGAGAAAGCTAAGCAAGTGCGTGGAAAAGCTAGAAGCCCCATACAATACCACTACAAATGTAAGACAGTGGTGACTAATGGGTTAGAAAACAGTTCCACCGTTTCTCAAAATGTTAAAGTCACCACAGAACCAAATGTTAAACATTGCTACCACAGAAGGAAGCAATTTCTGTCTGCAGGCTAGTTCCCTGCGCAAATCACCACAAACTGAGTGCCTTAAAGCTCTGGCGGCAGGAAGTAAAACATGGCAGCAGTCTGCACTGTTACACACACAGACTGGTGTAGGGGAACCTAGAGAGCTGTTCTTGCTCCAACTGGCCGCAGCACTCCCTGCAGCCTCCTGGCCACAGCACTCCCTGCAGCCTCCTGGCCACAGCACTCCCTGCAGCCTCCTGGCTGCAGCACTCCCTGCCTTGCCCTTCACACTGCTTTTCCACGCAGACAAACTTGTCTTGTGTCTCAGTGAAATCTCTGCCACTGCCTTCCTCTTAACTTGTGATGGTATTTAGTGCCTCCCAGATAATAAGGTGTCTTTGCTATCATGACACATGTTGAAAAAAGGATTGGTGCTGAAGCTTGAACACTTTTTCTGTGTTTATGAAGTACAATTTGGTGGAAAAAAAACAGGCATATAATAGAGCCTGTCTCGAGTAATTTTAGTCAATACAGGTGTGCACACTGGTACTGTTGCTGAGCTGCCTGTCAAGTTAATCTTGCCTTTGAAGGAACTGCTCCCAAGTGGCTTTTGTGAACACTTTCTAAGTGACAACCATTAGAAATGTTATACTCAATAAATAAACTACAAAGGTCTAGGTTTTGGTTTAAACATTAGGGGAAAAATCCGCAACAACCACTTTTTGCTGTTTCACCTGTGATAGTCTTTGTTACATAAAATGTAGCAAGAAGAAAGGATAACTGGGAAAGCAACAGTTATGGAGGCCAGTCCCAGCCACCTCACTTTACAACTGGTCCAGTCACAGCCCTGAGAGGTTGCACAGCTGCCCACTACCTGAGAGTTGGCACACTACAGGGCAAGAACCTGAGCCTCTTCTCTCCAGTTCTGACAACACAGTATAGCCTCATCAAAGAAAAGCAGGCTCTGCACATGCGCCTAAGAAGCCCTGAAACTATGAAGAATTGTGTGGAATTTTGATGGGGATTGCATTGAATCTGTAGATTGTTTTTGGCAAGATGGCCATTTTTACTATATTAGTTCTGCCAATTCATGAGCATGGGAGATCTTTCCATCTTCTAAGGTCTTTAATTTCTTTCTTCAGAGACTTGAAGTTCTTGTCATACAGATCTTTCACTTCCTCAGTTAAGAGTTCCACCAAGATATTTTATATTATTTGTGACTATTGTGAAGGGTGTTGTTTCCCTAATTTCTTTCTCAGCCTGTTTATCCTTTGAGTAGAGGAAGGCTACTGATTTGATTTAATTTTAAATCCAGCCACTTTGCTGAAGTTGTTTATCAGGTATAGGAGTTCTCTGGTGGAATTTCTGGGGTCACTTAAGTATATGATCATATCATCTGCAAATAGTGATATTTTGACTTCTTCCTTTCCAATTTGTATTCCCTTGATCTCCTTTTGTTGTCTAATTGCTCTAGCTAGAACTCCGAGTACTATATTAAATAGATAGGGAGAGAGTGGGCAGCCTTGTCTAGTCCCTGATTTAGGTGGGATTGCTTCAAGTCTCTCTTCATTTAGTTTGATGCTGGCTACTGGTTTGCTGTATACTGCTGTTACTATGTCTAGGTGTGGGCTTGAATTCCTGATCTTTCCAAGACTTTTAACTTGAAGGGGTGCTGAATTTTTAAATGCTTTTTCAGCATCTAATGAAATGATCATGTGGTTTTTTTTTCTTTGAGTTTATTTATAGAGTGCATTTCCATATTCTGAAGCATCCCTGCATCCCTGGCATGAAGCCTACTTGATCGTGGTGAATGATCGTTTTGATGTGTTCTTGGATTCAGTTGGCAAGAATTTTATTGAATATTTTTGCATCAATGATCATAAGGGAGATTGGTCTGAAGTTCTCTTTCTTTGTTGGGTCTTTGTATGGTGTAAGTATAAGCATAATTGTGGCTCCACAGAATGAGCAATTTACAAATTCATTTGGAATTAAAAAAAAAAAAAACCCAGGATAGTGAAAACTATTCTCAACAATAAAAGAACGTCTGGGGAAAATCACCATCCCTGATTTTCCATCCCTGATGGAGGGGAAGGGGAAGGGGGAAGGGGGAGGAAGAAGGGGAAAGGAGAAGGGGAAGGAAGAAGGGGAAGGAAGAAGGGGAGGAAGAAGGGGAAGGAAGAAGGGGAAGGGGGGAGGAAGAAGGGGAAGGAAGAAGGAGAAGAAGGGGAAGGGAGAAGGGGGAAGGGGAAGGAGGAGAGGGGGAGGAAGAAGGGGAAGGGGGAAGGGGAAGGAGGAGAGGGAGAGAAGGGGAAGGGGAAGGAAGAAGGGGAAGGGAGAAGGGGGAAGGGAAAGGAGGAGAGGGGAAGGAAGAAGGGGAAGGGGAAGGGGAAGGAGAAGGAGGAGGAAAAGTGCCGCAGACCCTCTGGGTCCCTTTGTCTGCGTGGAACAGGTCTCTAGTTGCAGTTGGGCAAGGAGTCAGCGGAAATGACAGACAGATGCACACAGGAGATTTTGTAGAATCTGAATGTAATTTGTCAAGTCAAGCACCAAACTTTTTAAACAGAAGAATAACAAGAAACCAGGCGAGATACATCCAAGTTACAGTGACACATTTCAAAAGGAATGTAAACATCAAAAGAAGGCAGGGACCAGGCTGCTGCCACTAAGAAGGGAGCCAGGTGTAAAGCTAGTCTATTGTTAAGCCCACCACCAGGGGTTCTGCTCTAGCAGATATTCTCATGAATACTGCAATACCACAACCCCCTATTTCCTGGGCCCTGATAATTTCTTGTATGAGTGTAACTTACGTATCTGTGGAGAATCTCCATTTGTCAGAAGAATTCACCAACTTACTTCTAATATGCAATGTAACCTGTACTGAAGATTTCTGTCTCAGTGGGATTCCCTAGCTCTTTCAAGGTAAGCCCACCTATTAGCTAGGCCAATTGTGTATTCCTTTGTTTTGGTGAGGCTGGCTGCTGTCTCCAGTAAAGACTCTGCAGACCAGCCCAGAGCTACTCCGGCTCCGTCCTTTGTAATGATGAATAGGCAACTTTCTTACTGAATTCCTACTGAATTCCAGTTTGTCGGCTTCAAGAATTTTCTGGGACATTGGAACACTGACAAAGGCTTAGCTATGTCAGAATTCAGTCTTAAAAGGCACTTATAATAAGATAATACTAAAAGAGAGCACGTGGATCCATACACCAGACTAACGTGGGGTTAGGGAATGAATATACGGATTATGAGAATGCCAAAGTTCCAGGAGGTGAGTTTCAGTGAAACTCTTTGCCTCGTGAGTGCTTCCAGGCCTTTCGGCCTGACAAGCAAACTTCACTGGAGTGTGCACTGGAGTGTGCACAGCAGAGAAAGAGGAGGAGGAGGAGGAGGAGGAGGAGGAGGAGGAGGAGGAGGAGGAGGAGCAGCGCATGAGAGCAGGAGAGCAGGAGCAGCAGCCCTGAAACTTGCTGAGTATTTAGGAAATGGTAATTGTTTCTAGATTCTCTGATTTCTGCAAGATAAACTTTGGTGGCGATTTTACACCACGACCAGAGTGTAAAGCAAAAGTCCTTTCAGTTGGGTACCAGGGAGGGCAGACACACTTTAGTAGTCTCAACAGTACAATGCATAATGGCCATCATTCCCCAAATCAACATCTGACAATGCTCGAACCTCCAGCCACTAGGAAAAAACACACTTCCAGTTGTCCGGCTGGATACAAAGCACTCTTTGGGAGGTAGGCATTCGGCAGAGAAAGCTAAGCATTTGGCTCTTTTATGGACTTTTCTCCCATTTTTATCAAAAATCTTTTCTTCTTCAACACAAATATATTTAATAATTAATCCATAGTTTGATGCCAAATAATCTCTCTAATGACATGATACATTATATCTGTATGAAGGTATTTACAATAAATAGAAAGCAGGATTTCAAACTAAGAGGCTCCAAATTAGAATAACAAAATCAAAACTTAGCTGTAAAAATTAAAATCTCAGAATGAAAATATATTTATAAATAATTGATGATAAAACATATAAAGATACAACTTGAACCTGGCACATATCCAGAATGATCTAGGGGTCAGTAACGTGGGTCAGCAGGTTACTGGGTCAGCAGGTAAGGATGCTTGCGGCCAGGCTGGACAATACAAGATCAAGCCCTAGAACTCACGTACTGGAGGAAACCAGACTCCCTTTGGTAATTTGTTCTCTGACTTCTGTGTGCGTGCTATGACGTGGTGCTCTTACTCTCTCCCCCTCTCCTTCTCCCTCCAAATAAAACACATTTTAAAGCTGTCTGGTACAACTTGGGCACATGATCACACTGCCATGGCAACACTTTTTTGCATCTTCTTGCACTCCTGGAACACCACCTAATGGCCCTTTCCAACACTGGCTGTAGTGACGGTTAAGCAAGCAGTACTGCACACAATCTCAGTTTTGCAGCTGGAGTCTGAGTAGCATACCCGCTAAGCTAATGGCCTTCTCATTCCTGGAAGCAGACTCATACCACTGAGTGCTGCCACTACTGGTCACTGTTCTCACGCCCTTTCTCCTTGTGCAATACACCTGCAGGCACAGAGAAGTGACTAGAATCTTTCAGTAACCCTGATCTGATGCTAAAGTTTTACCTCTAAAGAAACCAGTTCAATATTTACTCCAGTATGTTCAACCCAATCCAAATAAATAAATAAATAAATAAAATAGATTTACAAGGAATAAATAATGAGAATACTTTCCAGTATATTCTTGATGAAGTATCCCTAACTATCTTAAAAAGAGACATAATAAATTTATTTACTAAAAGTTAAAATAGCTTTAAATTAGCCAGTCTTACCAAAGAAAGCATGGATAAATGTTCTTATTACATTTTGCTGAATTTCTTACCTATGGTGGTTCTTGAAGTAATTGACACTTTGTTTTCTAATGGACTCCTGCAAAACTTCAGACTTGCTACCACAAAATTCTTCTCCAACTTGCATCAACCTAGTTGGATAGAAAAGTGTAAGTTTTAGAACATCCTTATAGAAAAAAAGAAACAAACAAACAAAAAAAGAAAAACAAGTAATTGTCCAGGTTCTTTAACAAGTACAACTAATAGAAACTTATGTATCTGAAAAAAATGAAAAAGATCCTTCAAGCCCAGATCCATCAGTCATGCATGATTATATTCTCTTCCATAAAGAAGTTATGCAGAAAACTCATTCTGATTTTAATTTTTATGGTTGAGTTATGCAACAGGAGTCAGTATTCCAAACACTACCTGCTGACAATATCCAGAACAAAGATGAAATCATCATATTTGAATATAGATAAATCAGTTCCAAGCAAGTAGGTTTTTACTTTTAGTTGAACATCCTGTAAGACACAAATAAATAAGTAAATTTATTCTAGTTACAGACTAAAATGAGATATGAGTACATTTTTAATTCAATGACATCTATCTACTTAGATCAACAGTCAAATCTTTAGAGTAACCCAGTGGAGACAGTCCTATGATTATTTTTAAGAAATAGTAATGGACATAATCTCACTACAACTTGGCAAAGTTGTATTAAATTTTACCTAATGTAAAGGCACACATAAGTACACACATAGTTCTTATGATAAGAATGATGCCCTGGGCTAAAGAGATGACTCAGTTAAAAGACCATACTACTCTTGCAGAGAACTCAAGGTCTATTCCCAATGTCCCAGTGGCTCATAACTAGCTTCAAGGGATTCCACACTGCTGACTTCTAAAGATACCTGTTCTCAGGTGCACATAAGCACAAATAGATACATATAATTAAACATTAGATAATATCCTTTTTCAAAAATTATATTTTTATAAATGACAAAAATCATGCATTAAGGCATGGGGTTAATTAGAAACCCAAATTCAGTATATTTAGAAATGAAAAACTGTAAAATAATTATCAGCTAATATATAAAAAATGATAGCCTTCACAATTACCTGCTAAAGTGTTATAAAATGGGGAACTTTCACTTGGAAACATACTAAATATTAAAAAGGTCTATAAAATTCCAGACCATTAATACACAAGGAATAACTCTAATGAAATTATATATATATGTATATATATATATATGTACATATATATATGGATATATATTTTAAATAAATCAGTACATTGATTGTAGTAGAACCAAGTGTATGACTAACCAGTAGAGACCAGTTTTGTTCAAATTTTCATATAAGTCAAATGAAACTCCTGCCAAAAGTCACAAGAATTTTTCTTTTAAACAATTATTCTAAAATTCTCCTAGAACAATAGGCAATAACTGCTTTGTTAATTAATTATTTTATGTTTTTATTCCAAATGATGCCCCTCACAATAACTGCCTTTTAAAAAGTGAAACTATATAAAAATAGATATTGTAAGTAATGCTGCAAGACTTGTAATATATTAAATATACCACCAACTACTAAAAAAATGAAATATCCAGATAAATAGTCCAAATAATTCAGTAATGCTAAAGAGTACACACTATAACATATACATATACAATGGCTGAATAAACAGTTGTAAAAAAAATCTCCTGATTTTGACCCATGTCAAAAAACACTGTGCTAACTAACAACATTATATGTGGGATAAAACCAGCCTTGTGAGCAGGTATTTATATCCCCGTAGAGAAGCAGAGACTAGAAGGGTCAAGCATTTTGTCTAAGCTCTTGAGCCTGCTGCATAGCAGAGGTCGCCCTTCATTCAAGGTCACCTTTTGTCCCCCCCTCTGTATCTGGCAATTAACGAAGTAGACAGAAGCGTAATTATCCAGAAAGTGGTGAAGAGGAAACTTAACTAGTAGAGGGAAAATAGTTAATGTTCAGATATCAAACAAAATACACTACCAATTAGTGATTTCTATGTATTCTCAAAAAGGTAAAAATTAGAAATTTCAGAATAATTTAATAAGCCAAAAACATTTTCTGACTGTCTCTTTAGTGCTTCTGATAGTACTCTAGGCATAATGGATACAGCAACTAATATGCAGTTTAGAGGCCAATGTACAATTATCAGGTGAACACTTAGCTAAGCTTTACATAGGGAAAGGCCATACACAGAGAAGACAAAAAGATACAGATCATAGTATGGCATCACAGAAATGCTACTGCACTTAAAGTAAGCAGAAGAGACAGGTAACTGATAAGGAATTAGCTAGCTAGCACAAGTAACCGAGAATCTATAAAAACAAATAAAAAAACCCCAACTAATTCACAAAACAAATTATAATACAGAAGGGATTCAACACTGGAGCAGAAGTTACAGAGGTTAGCAAGCGGTAGTAGAAATAACAAACTAAATCTTGACACTGGAGCATAATAGTCAACTTGAAGGAACACAACAATCATACATGAAAGTATGACGACTTCCATGAACCAGTCAAATGCTTACATAGGAATGGTATACTGTAGTCTCCCCTCCCCCAGCCTGAAACCTGCTTTCTCAGGGGTGGAGCTTCCTGCTCATTCGTTCTGCCACGCCCACTGCTGGACTGTGCAGCTCTGCTGTTTGGAGCCACACACGTGCTCACCCTGCTACTGGACCCCGAGATTATTTGGCGGGAATCGGGTCCCCTCCCCCTTCCTTCGGGTCCCCTCCCCCTTCCTTCATAACTGAGTGTCACAACAGTAAAAATTGAGCTTTGATCAGAGTGACTTTGACTTGGCTTCGTTCTTTCTTCCGCCCGTCTAGTTCCTCTCTTGCAGCCCGAGTTGCCATCTCAGTTGAACCATTCATTGCGAGCTGCTGGTCGGCCGCAACAGTATCTAAGTTTAACATCAAATAGGTTGTATATACCAGGAATACAATCAGGTTGCCATGTCAGATGAGAACTAACTACATAAAATGTCAGGTATTTCAAAGGGCACAACTGATTACCAGAGATTCTACAATACATACACTAAGTTCAGTTAAGTACAGGAAGGGTCTATTAGAAGACGAAATCACAAAAACTTCATGTCTGGCCCTGGGTGGGTATTTAATAGAGTATGATGTTCCTTTCATATATAATGGTCAAAAATAGCCCCAAAACACAATTACTTGTAAAATTCATAACATTTTAATATCATCATAAGAGAAAATACACATGTCAAACCATTGTAACTACAACATTAATATATTTAAATACTAAACTATAAATTAAAATTGTGTAACCAATATAGGGTTGTCAAAAACCAGAGCGCTATATTCTAATAAAATTAAATGATTTTTGAGGAAACATGTTTTTAGGATGTTTCCCTAAATGATTTTTAAAAGAAAACTTACACTAGATGATAAAACTAAAAGCAAACTAAATGGAGGGGCGTGGGACCATAGCATACCTACAAGGCTCTACAGTCTTTCATGGTTACAAAGATTCCAAGGAAATTATACTTTGATCTAGGAAGAACCAGGTTTTAATTAAATTTCAGAATACAACTGAATCAGTCTACTGAAAAAAAAGATCATTATGGGTCTATTTATAGTTCATGTGATGACATCCAAACCTGCAAGGTGAGAGCACAAAGTAGGGCCTTTAGGGAGGCTTTACGTCATGACAGGGAGGGACCCTTGTGAATGGGATTAACTTAAGTTAAATGATTCTTATATTGATGCCTGAGGAACATGGCTTTCCAGTTCCACAGTAAGGGCAATTGTTGAAGTACAAAGCAGAACTTTATCCTACACAAACTCTTAAGAATTTTGACCTTAAACTTCCCAGACTCAAGAGTTGTAAGAAACAATATAGATCTTCTGAAACAGGCCAGGCTAGGGTATTTTAGTATAGCAGTCCAAATGATGGAGTACACCAACATCAGCCCAAATTCAAGTAAAAGGTATACAGCATTCCTCAACGAAACTTATTGAGGAAATAATATTCTTCCTACATTCTGACCGTTATCACCTACTTATTTCTTTTCTAAAATTAAGCAAAAAGGAAATTAAGACAATTAAGTAAACTAAAAAGGACATCTCAATAAAAAGGCACATCTTCTTTAAGAAGGCATGAGATTCCTTAATCAAGGAATACACCGGAGATTTTCAAACTAAGAGATTTTTGTCTATTGTTCTTTGTAATCTATATAATTATCAACTAATTACACAAATTAAGTTAAATGAGAGCCAAAGATGAACTAGCATATGATTAAGCCTTCAGAGAGTACAATAACACAAAGTGTAGAAACAACTAAACAACTAAACCAACTGTCCCATGCGCATCTCAGAGCACGGCTTCTGTAACAATGAGCATAAATAACCACACCTGCCATATCCGGGTAAGGCCGTGCTCTAACTTCTTCTTTACATAGCCACGGTCAAAAGTGGCCTCCTCAGTACTCATCACATTGCTTCCTTCTGAAAATGAAAGAAAGATGGCAAATGTTTTTAATTCCGTTTTATTCCGAATTTTTTTGTTGTATTTTCTCATTTTTATAAGCCAACCTAAGATTAAAAAAAAAAATTCTGGGCAAGATATATGCTCAAAGGTTAAGATTTCTAGCAGCTATATGGTTCTGGGAGCCTTTTGTTTTGTAACTTTGCTCCTGAGGAATCCCACAACCTCTTCTGGTGTCTGTGGGCACCAAGCATGCACGTGGTGTATAAGCATACATACAAGCAAACATCCAAACATAAAATTAAAGAGAAAATATGCTCGATATATGTACATTGAAAGTGATGGTAATATCAGGCACTGGAATTAAACTCTTTTGATAAATGGGTTAACTTCAAACAGAGAATAATAAATATATTCAAGACTATGCAGAACACATGTGAATAGGCTTATGAACCCATTGAAGGCACGGCGGCCCCAGAGCTGCATACCACCTACATCTAGACCATTTGAGAGTCTGATGTCAGGGAGCTAGAAAACCAAACAAACCTACTGTCAGGTAATGTGCATGCAAACAGAGTAGAACACAGGAGGCACATTTTTTTTATTTTTAAAATTCATATTACATTTTTATAATCAACAATAATATTATAATATTAATCATTCCAAATAAATAACTTAACAATATCTAGTCCCACAGGTAAGATCACTTTTGTTCCTAAAGGAAGTTTCCCACCTGGAAATACAAACATGCATCTGTATTAAAGCAAATGTAGCTTAGTGCCCTGCAGAGTAACAGCCACTTATCTGCACTCAGGCTGGCCACCTCCGATATCCATCTATCTAGCTCCAGGCTAGAGCTTACCATGACCCAGCAGCATAGTTGTGCATGTAAACTACACCTTTAGTGTTCTATATAGAATTTACAGTGGTAGGAAGACAAACAGGATCACTACAAAGCTACAGAAAATGAATTTTAGAGGCTGATCACCTTTATAAAAGGACTGGGAACAATTCCCCATTCCTGGTTCTTACACTGTGTTTCTGCAAGTCTGAAGGAAACTATTCAGTTATATATATTGCTGGTGGACTGCTAAATTAGTCAGAGAACCAAAATGCTTTAAGGTTTAGATTAGGGACAGGGAACTGTAACAAAAAAGGCCTCAATATGTAAGGCCCAAATCTGGTATGACTCAGCATTGCATTACCATATTTTGGTTCTAACATTTACATAGAGATCATATATATATTTAGGGTTCTTATAGCTAATGTATCTGCCAATTCTACTTGAAATCTGCCCTTTGGTTTATCTGTTAAGTTATTTGTTAGAAAACAAAAATGGTGCTAAAACATCTTACAACTGCTTGTAACTAGAAAAAAATGTGAAATATTAACAAAGTAGAATAAGTCTTAGAAAACCTGGTATCTCAATGAGCCTAGGAATTCCAGCTTTGGCTGAGCCCTGGCCCCACGTGCTCAACAGGCACTTACCACTGAGCTGCACCCCCACCCCACTGTATTAAATTGTATGACACAGTATGATTTATAGTATGTATTAAACAAATGTTAATAAAATAATTGTTTTAAAAGTAAAATTCTGTGTGTGTAGGTGAATGTGAACGGGTGTACAGGTACACATGTGTGTATCTGCACCTGCTTGTGAAAGTCACAAGTTGTGGTATGGTGGTCTAAATAAAAATGGCTCCCCATAGGCTCATATATTTTAATGTTTAGTCACCACGGAGTGGAACTCTTTGAAACAATTAGAAGGGTTAGGAGGTATGGCTTCTTGGGGGCAGTGTGTCACTGGGGCAGGCTTTTAAGTTTCAAAACTATGGCAGGCCTAGGCTCTCTCAGATGAGGATGTAGCTCTCCACTACTGCTCCAGCATCCTCCTGCTTGTTGTCATGGTAACCACCACGAGGATAAGAGATTAAGCCTCCAGAACAGTAAGCAAGTTCCTAATTAAACACTTCTCTCTCTCTTTTTAAATTTTTAATATTTTTTTATTACGTATTTTCCTCATACATTTCCAATGCTATCCCAAAAGTCCCCCATACCCTCCCCCCCACTTCTCTACCCACCCATTCCCATTTTTTGGCCCTGGCGTTCCCCTGTACTGGGGCATATAAAGTTTGCCTGTCCAATGGGTCTCTCTTTCCAGTGATGGCTGACTAGGCCATCTTTTGATACATATGCAGCTAGAGTCAAGAGCTCCGGGGTACTGGTTAGTTCATAATGTTGTTCCACCTATAGGGTTGCAGATCCCTTTAGCTCCTTGGGTACCTTCTCTAGCTCCTCCGTTGGGAGCCCTGTGATCCATCCAATAGCTGACTGTGAGCATCCACTTCTGCGTTTGCTAGGCCCCGAGGCATAGTCTCACAAGAGACAGCTATGCTGTGGTCACAGTATCTCTTCATAGCAATATAACAAAGACTAAGGCAGAAGTTGGTACCAGGAAGGAGGGTATTGCTGTGATAGGCCTAACCATGCTGCTTGTTGGTGGAATGTGAACTCTGGGACTGTGTCCTTCCTGGGTCTTCAGGAGTCTTACTAGGATCTGTACAGAAGACAATGGTGCTGAGAATAATGTAAATTAGGATGACCCAGCTGAAAAAGTTTCAGAAGGGAAGAATATTAGGAAGAAGCCTAGAGATCATTCTTATGATATTTTGGCAAAGAATGTGGCTGGTTTTTTTTTTGTCTTTGTCCTAAAGAAATCTCCTTGAGGCTAAATTGAAGAGTTTTAGGTTAAGAGGGTTGGCAGAGGAGACTGGATGACAGCCTAATATTGATTCTGCCATGTGACTAGTAGTGACTATTCTTAGGCAGATCTATAATAAAAAGGAGCAAACAGGGCGAGGGAAATACAAAATGTATGGTGTGAGGAGAAAAGGAGTGCCAGGACATGTTTTGTTGGAGCCTTGTCAAGTATTCAAAGAGATAAAAGTTTAAAGGAAAAATGGTAAATGGCACAAAGGGAATAGTGAACTAAGGGCAAGACCCCAACCAGCTAAGCTGCTGGCCTGTAAAAAGGAACTATGGGAAGGCTAAGGCGAGAAGGAAATGGTCAACAGCGGACAGCTGATGCAACTGAACTGAAGGAGTGGCCAAGTTCCAGTCCCATCAAACAGCAAAACTTGGCAGCTTCAGACCCATGGTTCTGGATTTAGAGGCAAGGATACAAGAAGGAGGTTTGGGTCCCTCCACAACTAAAGAAAGCCCCTGAGGTTAGGCATGTGTAAGAGGCTTGGAATGGCCATTGTGTGAGACTATGAAGATGAAGCCTGGATTGCCTTAGAGACTCCAAGAAGTTGGAGGTGCCAGAGTTGTGGAATAGGTGCCAAGAAGAGCTACAGCCTGGGTGTAGAACCAGCCCAAAAGTACGCTGCAGTTAACAAACCAAAAGGAGTTGGAGATCTGAGGACCTCTTTGATATCAGCCATGAAAATTCAAAATCTGGAGTTTGCCCTTCTGGTTTTGGATCTTGCTTTGGTTCAGTGTCTCCTTACTCTGTTCTCTTTCTCCCTTTTAGATTAGTAATGTATTATTTGTATAACTGCATGTTGGAAATATGTGATTTTTGATTTTTACTTTATAGGGGATTACAATTAAGAGAATGCCATGATTCTTAGAAGAGATGTTGAACTTTGGACTTTTAAACAGTGTTGAGGCTGTGATGTTTGATGTAGACTCGATGCATTTCTGCATTACGATATGGCTACAGGCCTATTAGGGCCAGGAGTGGCATATGGTGGTTTGAGTAAGAATGATCCCCACTAGGTCATAGTTTTGAATGCTTAATCACCAGAGAGTGGCTCTATCTGAGGAGGATTAGGATGTATGGCCTTGTTGGAGCAGGCATGGCCTTGTTAGAGAAAGTGTGTCATTAGGGGTGGGCTTTGAGGTTTCAAATTCCATGTCGGACCTGGGCGCCCCACCCCCTGCCCACAGATCAGGACATAGATCTCAGCTACCGTGTATATGCTTCCAAGCATCACGAGGACAATGACCTAAACCTCTGAAACTGTAAGCAAGTCCCTAATTGAATGTGCTGTTTCATAAGACTCTCCTTGCTTGTGGTGTCTCTTCACAGCAATGGAGCAGTGACAACAACAGGTCTCTTCCTCGGTCGATGAACCTGCAATGTGCTGACTTGGCTAGGCTGGCTGACTGCTGCCTTCAGGTCCCCACACGGTGTCTTACACAGTTACAGGATCCACACTCAAGTCCTCGTGCTTCAGTGCCAAGTCCTTTAGTGACTGAGCCGTCTCATAAACCCCCAATTATCTGCGATGCGTAATCTTGACTACTGTTTGAAAAGGGCCACTTGGATATGGCAGTCTCTAGATGGTCCATCCTTTTGTCTCAGCTCCAAACTTTGTCTCTGATCCATCCCATAATTAGCCTCCAAACGATGACACCATTGCATACACTAGCAAGCTTTTGTTGCAAGGACCGTGATACAGCTGTCTCTTGTGAGACTAGGCCGGGGCCTAGCAAACACAGAAGTGGATGCTCACAGTCAACTATTGGATGGATCACAGGGCTCCCAGTGGAGGAGCTAGAGGAAGTATCCAAAGAGCTAAAGAGATCTGCAACCGTGTAGGTGCAACATTATGAACTAACCAGTACCCCGGAGCTTGTGTCTCTAGCTGCATATGTATCAAAAGATGGCCTAGTCGGCCATCACTGGAAAGAGATGCCCATTGGACAGGCAAACTTTATATGCCCCAGTACAGGGGAACGCCAGGGCCAAAAATTGGGAATGGGTGGGTAGGGGGGGTGTGGGGGACTTTTGGGATAGCATTGGAAATGTAATTGAGGAAAATACGTAATAATAAAAAAAAAAGGGCCACTTGAGGATTTGAAGTTACTGCTGTTTTTATTACTTAGCATTGTATACCATAGCTACTTAAAACTGTATTTTCCTTACAAAATCAATGTTTTAAATTCCTCATGACCCTGCCTTTCTGTATTTTCAAAAGGGAAAATACCAACATAATTATTAATTCTTAGAACCTAACTTAATATTCACAACTTGCAAATTAGAGTAATATAGTGAGTACTAGTATTTCTTTCACTGTAAATCTTAAAATGACCAATCTCTTACCAAGTTTACAACTGATGACACCAAAGGAAAACTTTTTAAGCTTTTTTCAAAACAATACAGCACCAGGGCCATCAACATGTACAGAAACGGACTCAGATGCCACTTGACAGTCCTCTGTACCCCGGAATCCCCAGACTTAAAGGTCTGAAGGACTTCTTTTGCTCTTGTCCTAAAGGTGGGTCTTATCCCTCCTTTCCCTTACTCCAGAAACTCGGCACATGCCAATCACATGGCCCATGCTACACCGCAGTTTGAAATGAGAAATTAAACCATGTCCTACCAGCAGCTGCAGCTGTTTCCTCATTGTCATGTTTCTCGTGCCACTCCATGGTTCTGTAGTAGCTGAGCATGACTTCCCACAGTGCTTTGCACAGGTCTGCCAGGCATGGAATATAGCTGTCTGGTGTCACATGCTAAAGAAAAGGAGTTAGTTCCCAAGAATTACATTTTCTTAACTAGAGCCACTCCAAATAAAATGTCCTACTGTTAATCAAATACAAGTGAACACTACAAGCTAAGACATTGCTTCCAATGGAATAGCCTAAGAATAATATCAGTAACAAAGAAACTTTCAAGTAATTTCCATTTCAACACATCATTTTATTACTCATTAGTAATAACACTCCATATAGTATGAAACAGCTTTTGGTTCAAGGGAACCAAAGGATCCAAGAAATTATTGAACAGGTAACTATTCTAAACAGTACTTTTAACTTTCCCAAATGTTGGGACACAGTCCAAGAATGGAATTGTGTAAGAGGAACTCTGAGACCTTGTGAAAAAACTCCAAGTAAACAAGACAAGAGTCTCCTAATCACTGTCCCTCCATAACACTTTATGTTTTCTGTGTGCCTGGAGGTGGAGTTTATTCAGCTACTGTTATTCATATGCAAACTGTGAGTTTGCTCCGTGAGGCTAGTCCTTGGGCTTGAATACCTCCCAGATGTGACCCTCTGAGCCCTCAGAGCATAAACTGTCTACCTCTTGAAATAAACTTGCCTATGCATGAGACTTGAGTCAGCCTCATTTTTCGGGTCCTGCACTCCCAAGTTCATGGCACCAACTAGACCACTAAACACCCAAATACATATACTTTTTCAACCACATGTCTAACTATGCAGACATGGCTTTATATTTATCCTTGGACCAGAGTCACAACTAGCAAACTGGTGGCTGGATTTACAACTCAATCTGTGTAAAATAAGTTAGCACTTTGAGAGATTGTCCAAATTGTCCAGATACTCCAGAACTCACAGACATTTCAGTAAAGTAAAACATTTTAAAGCAAGATATTACAAGGGAGGGACCTGCACGAGGGCTCTGCACCCTTCTCCCTTACAGCTCTAAGAAGAGGCCTTCTATGCTTTTGCTCCTATTCTACCTTTTAAGCTTCCCGTCTGTCCTAAGGCAGCATTTGCCACATCGTTAAGATTTTCTAGATCCTTTACATTTGTGACCAATCCACCAGCAAGGACTCTGCTGATAAGCATAGATGGTCTCAGGCACTGGAGTGAGTGCTCCTCCAAGGGGAAGTACGGGCAGAGCAGAGCTCAGGAGAATGGACAGATGCATTAGGCTGCTGCTGCGCATCCTCACAGGCCCACAGCCTGCAGGCACTGCTCATGAAGCTTACATACCAACGGTCTAGCAGGGCTGCTTGGATGCAGCATGCCTGCAGACCTTCCCAGAGTGCTGCCTGGGAGGCTCACATGTCACATGTCAGTGGCCCTCACTCTCATAAAAAAAAGACCTTTTCTTCCCAGAATGATTTCACTCTCCCCAAACTCTTTTATTTACCAAACTAACCAGGATGTCTCAGCACACTTCTGTGTAAGCACGTCAAATTTCTCAAGCTGAACCACAAAGCAGAAGAGCTAGCTAACCTCTGGAACCAGAGCCCATGCAAGGCTTGCAACAAAATACTTTACTAGTTTAATATTACACAGCAACGTAATAATGTTTTCCCTATTAATAGGTCTAAGAAGGCAAAACCAAATGACTGCCTCACCGACACCAAAACAGAAAAAACGATGGTCATTCATCCAAGAGCCATTCCTGACTAAACAGCTCATGACTCTATTAAGAACGATATCCACTATTAAACAGTTTTGGGAGATAGTGGTCAAAACAATTAGACTAAACAACTAGGGGCCACACAAACAAAAACCTACTTTAATCTACTAACTGACATAATAACTGAAAATTCCTACAGATCTCTAAAACTACCTCAGTAATAACCCAGCAATGATATGGGTTATAAAAAAATAAGACTCATATCAATAACAATCATTTAAAGCATTTACAATTAAGAGATAAAAAGTTTTAGAAATAATCTTTGTAATATAAGTTAAAAAACTCCATAAGGAAAATCATGAGACAATGTGAAAAACGTAAAAGACTTGAACTAGTGGAAAGTCAAGGTACTCTTGATGAGAATATTTCAGTGTTATCGACATATTCTACTTAAGTTAATTCAAGATCTTATTATGATACCCATTAAAAATACCCAGTCTCTCATGAAAACCCAGCAAATGGTGGAGGTGGCTCCTCACATCATTAGACAACTGTTTTCAGTGTTCAGCAACTAGACAGTCAATAGAAAAGTCAAAACTAGACTCACTTTATTCACCATGAAACGAAGAGTAAGAAATCTAAATAAAAACTATAACTATACAGCAGTAAGAGAAAATATGAGCATTTCCTTTTTAATGTTGATACAAAGTTCTCTTCTATAAACTCAACATTCAGAGGTAACAAAACTTAAAGTTGATAAATTTTTACATTAAAAAGCAGAACTTATATGACCATAAACAAGTCAAAATGCAAGCAATATAGTTGAAGAAATTCACACACATACATAAAGAACTAATATCCCAGGTCTAGATGGGATTCTAAGGAGTGAGAAGCTGGATACGAGAGTGTATGCCTCAAGTCCTAACTCTTTGGAAAGCTGAGGCAGGGGAATGGACATACGCATTCAAGGCCAGCCTGGGCAGTACAGTAAGAAGTCTCTTTCAGAAAAGAGAAGAATCGCAACAAGAGTCTGGTTAGGGGCAGCATGCAAACATGAGAGAATATGCTTCACAAGCATACACCAGGATGGTGTGGGACAGTAACGTACTCTAGACGGAGAAAGACACAGCCACACAAGCTTCCCACACCACTGCTGAAAGCAACCTTAATCTCAGAGAGAGATAGGAATCACCTAACAGAACAGCACCAACTATGCAATCTCACTTCTAGAAATGCATCCTGGTGATGCGCCATAACCAAATGTGCAGCTAAAAACAACTGGAGTCTATACAAACCCCAAACACAGGAATATGTAGAAGAAACTGTCACTCATATACATCAAAAAATAGCATGCAGTTATATAAAATAATTTCACATGCTTATTGTTATAATTGTTAGCTTACAATGAGCCAGTTTCAATTTTTCTTCTTCAGTTTATTTTAGCACATCATTATACCTGACTCATTTCTAACCAAATATATATTCAAAAAAAAGAACAAAATCAGTAAAGATTAAAAATATATGGCCAAGTGAAACAAAACTCAAAAAAGTCCTATACCTCAGGGAGCCTTTACTCAATACAAGAGCTCCTCTGAGGCCAATTTAAAAACAAAAAAACAAAACAACAAAAACAACAAAAGACTTCACAAATTCAATAGTACTTAATATACATTTATATTAAGCAAATACATTTCATCTAAGTATATCCCAACATTTTGCCTAGAATATAAGAGGAATATAGTATTAGAAATATTTTTTCAGGGAAACATTAGTATAAAAATAACTGTTACAGTCAATTTTTATAACAGGTCATAGTTTATAACCCATAAAATTAAACCTTAATTGTACTACCTTTCACTCTACACAATGTGAGGAAAAGAGGCTCCTTGCTTATGCTCTCTCTTGGGCCTCCTCCCCTGTGCTATCACTTAGGAGCTCACTGTATTTTACAGCTGTATCAAGCAAGATACATTAATGTTGTCTTTTTTTTTCCTAAACAACTGAAGTTACAGCAAACCTGCTTGTCAGTGATTTAAGCATGAATGATTCAAAGCTCTAGCTGAATCAAGATTTTGTCTAAAAGTCTTCCAAAAGAACTCAAATTTTATTATAATCCAATACATCAATGTGTACAAGCATATGAGAATAATAAATTTAACACCAGAGAGCAAGATAATTCCCATCTAAGTTATATATTTAAAATATAAAATTTAGAGACCATTTTACTAAATAAATGTAATAGTTTTTAAAGGTGTTTTCAATGTATATAAATTATGGCATATTAATCTCTGTACTTGCAACATATGCTGGCAATAAGAGTCATTTTGCATTAAAACTCAGCCATTTCCACTATACCATTCTAGCAGTTAGCATCTGCACTCAAAAAACAATTCTTCCTAGCCATTAAAATCATTAGCAAACCAGGCATGGTGGCATTACCTATAACCGAACACAAAAGAGACTGAGGCAGGTGTGTTACAAGTTCAAGTCCAGCTCGAGCTTCATAGTGAGCCCTGCTTCACTACCCAACTCATGATCAAACCAGTCAATAATTCTGTATGGCCAGGAAAGGGGAGGGATGCATGGACGTCTGTCCCTAGCTGAGGGTTGCAGTACACAAGAAACCATGTTGGAGCCATTTCACCTTTCATAAAACAACAGAGGTACCCAGACCTAAGTCATCACTTCTTAAAGTCAGTCATCAATTACCAAACACCTAGCAAGGAAGCTCGGGTCACACCCTGACATCGTAGTTCCACTTCTATGTTCACATGTGGGAAACTGCAATTCTCTGAATGAATCAATTCAGGAAACACTAACAGCCTAACACCACTTCTTGACATGTCTTTAAGGAGAGGAAGCAAAAGTGTAACTTCCAGCACACCGCTCCATGTTTACAGCTGTATTCATCGCCCAGGGACTTCAGTGCAGGTGCAAGTGAGGGAAAGAGAATGCAGTCTCTGAGAAACAATATTTAGTACAGAAAAGAAAGAGTTTAAATAAAATAATGTTCAGGGGGAAAAAAAACCTCAAATCTATAGAAAAGGTATTCAATTCTCCTAACTTGGATGAGCACAGAGAGCAACAAGCACCCCACTGCAAGATCTGGATCTGCAAACCTGACTCTCACAGTGAAGAAACGTGAACACAATGTGAACACATGAAGGCTCCCTAATCTAATCTTGATTGATGCTTAACCTCCATGGATCCGACTTCCCATCTCACCACAATCAGCTCAGAGAAAGCCTACAACCTTCCATCTCTACTATTGTCTTAGTCAGTGTTTCTATTTCTGAACAAACATCATGACCAAGAAGCAGTTGGGGAGAAAAGGGTTTATTCCGCTTACACTTCCATACTGCTGTTCATCACCAAGGAAGTCAGGACTGGAACTCAAGCAGGTCAGGAAGCAGGAGCTGATGCAGAGGCCATGGAGGGATGTTCTTTACTGGCTTGCTTCCCCTGGCTTGCTCAGCCTGCTCTCTTATAGAACCCAAGACTACAAGCCCAGAGATGGTCTCACCCACAAGGGGCCCTCCCCCCTTGATCACTAATTGAGAAAATGCCTTACAGCTGAATATCATGGAGGCATTTCCCCAACTGAAGCTCCTTTCTCTGTGATAACTCCAGCCTGTGTCAAGTTGACCCCCAAAACCAGCCAGTATAAACTGAGTTTGGTTGATTTTCAATGTATAGTGTAAATACCCTAAATTGCGAGCTTGAAGTATATAGTCGAAGAATATCTTTTCAAAGTTGCTTCAGTGAAAAGTGATGAGTATAGGCTGACTGTCCTTTATTATATAACTGAACTCATAAGAAAACACTACTAAGTGTATCAAAAAATCAGAAAGTTCAAACAGAAATCTCTAGACGGTTCTAGTGCATTTTTGTTGATTCATATTTAGATTTAGCACTCTACTCACATACTAATAAACATGTAGACAACAGAGGCTCTGGTATTTTACAGAGATCCAAATTCCACAGTGACTGCACACACACAGAGCGTCATTAACACCTCTGGGAAACTGCTGCATGCCAGTCCCTGGTCAAAACATGGAAAAGTGCTTATGAGACAGTCTCTCAGCTGTAAATCTCTAGTAATTTCTGCATGTGCCATGCTGTATGCAATGTTAACATCTTATGTACTTCCTAAGCACCAAAACACCTCAGCAACAGCAGAAAAAGAACAGAACTGGATGGGAGAGGGCTGGGCTTGGAGCCCAAACCTGTCACTTCCTTGGCCATGACTCCTGCATACCAACAAAGCATGACAAATATTACTAGCACCTGACTAGACTCCTGACTAAAAAACACAAACAGCTTGTGGAGAAAACGGCCATTCTCAATTATCAGGCACTTGATCATTCGGGCTAACCAGGAATATAAACAAAAAGTGTACTGTATAAATAACAACTGTGGCACAGAAATTGTCTCTTGAGTACCAGTGTTAGGTGTTTCTAACTGCTAATAAGTATCCTTAATCAAACAGTCACATACTAGCATTATAAAACAGGCAACGTGTACATCATTATAATATGTATTTCAAAGTTACAAATGATACAATGTGTTATGGTATCTGAAATGACCATAATTATTTAAATGTTTAAATTATTTAAATATAAGAACACTGTTGAATTAGCTGAGACGAAAGGATGGACCATCTAGAGACTGCCATATCCGGGGATCCATCCCATAATCAGCTTCCAAACGCTGACACCGTTGCATACACTAGCAAGATTTTGCTGAATGGACCCAGATGTAGCTGTTTCTTGTGAAACTATGCCGGGGCCTAGCAAACACAGAAGTGGATGCTCACAGTCAGCTATTGGATGGATCACAGGGCCCCCAATGGAGGAGCTAGAGAAAGTACCCAAGGAGCTGAAGAGATCTGCAATCCTATAGGTGGAACAACAATATGAACTAACCAATACCCCTCCGGAGCTCGTGTCTCTAGCTGCACATGTATCAGAAGATGGCCTAGCTGGCCTTCATTGGAAAGAGAGGCCCATTGGTCGTGCAAACTTTATATGCCTCAGTACAGGGGAACGCCAGGGCCAAGAAGTGGGAGTGGGTGGGTAGGGGAGTGGGTGGAGGAGCGTGTGGGGGACTTTTGGGATAGCACTGGAAATGTAAATGAAATAAATACCCAATTTAAAAAAAAAGAAAGAAAAAAAAAGAAAGGAAAAAAGAAAGAAAGAAAAAAAAAACAGCAGAAGACATGAAACACAAGGTATTGTTTCCAGAACACTGGTCAGCATGATGGTCTCCAGTGTCCCCTGCTTCCTGAGACCACATGTCTACATCTGCTTACCATCACCATCTACTTTTAAATATGAGGCAGAAATGACTCCCACCACCACCACATAAAGTTAAGAACTTCATGTCCAGTGACCGGCTTCCTCCATGAATCATCAGCTTTCCTGAGTGATGCCAATGAGAGCCACTTACTTGTTCCCATGAGAGAGATATGCTTATGTTCTCTCTCATCAGCTTCCTTAGTCAACATCAGAGGAGGAGGTAACCACCATCATTTATAGAACAAAGGCACTAAGTGGTATTATTCTCATAAACTAATCAACAAACTGAATTGAAGTCATTTTTCCCTGCCCCCTAAATCTTAGTCACCAAGAGCACAGCATGTGCACAGCAGGCCGGGCATATATTCTCAAGCACTTCACTGCTCACCCCAGCCCCACCTGTGCTGACCACCAGTGAAGTGTGGGAGGAGCAGCTGTGCAGAGGTGGCACTATGAAGGCACTTAAAGAAAAGACGATAGCAGCTGGAGGCTGTGGTGCACACCACACAGGCTGTCCATTTCTTTGGCACCAGTTTTGGTAAAAAATTAAAGCAGTTCTGCAATCACCTGAGGCTATAAGCTAACCCAGAACTGCCACAGGTGGTCAATACTATACTCGTCTCTAAAAGCTTTATTATTTCATCGTACTAGGCAATATTTTATATGTATGCGTGGTTTCTATGACTAAGCTCTAGAATAGTAGCAAACCAATTTTCCCCACAACTGAATTATATATAGTTCAACTGCTACCACATATATATGACTACCTTTGTACTGAGGTACCAGAAATCTTTTAGGGCTAACTTGAAAAAGCATTTTTTGAAGAGGCAATTCACAATGACAAGAAACAGCTATTTCAAAGATCACCTTATCATCACCGTTTTTTTTTTAAGTGACAATAATCCAAAAGAAACACAATGAGAAACACATCGTGCATAACTTTTCACTCATCAAAGCATATAGAATCATCTTAATTGTGGAATTAAGAGTTTGAATGTAGAGGACTAGCTCATAAAGCCTTGACTTTAAAAAGCATACAAAAACAATAAGTACAGACACAAACATCAGCGTTAACCACTGTAAAAAGACTAGACCGTTATTTGTTTAAAGTGCTTCCTTTGAATTAGTAGGAATCATTTCCTATTTAGTTGAAATTACAAACTTGTAATTACCTACTATATCACTTAAAGTCATCTACCAATTATAGCCATACTAACAACATCATATACAAGGCCACTGGATGGTTAACAGGTACCAAGCAAGTTAAGGTGGCGGCATCTGAAACCTGGGAGACTAAAGGAGGTAATCCCAAACTCAAGATATCTGAAAAACAAACAAAACAACCAAAAAAAGAAAAGGGAAGGAAAAAACCTCAATGAGTAGCAAACAGATGGGCAGTTTCCTCTGTGGTTCTGTAGACACTCTGAGCTAGGGGTCAGCCACACTTCCTGCTAAAGTGTACCCTAAATATGTCCACTCCTCGCCTGCTTTCTAGGAAGAACCACATTAGAAAAGAAAAAAAATGATAAATATGTTTGCTTTTATTTTAGGGGCATCTTCAGGCAATAGGTGCAAAGAAGCAGGAAATTACTGATTTAAAACCTAAGGGAGAGAAGAAGAAAAAAGAAACTAATACACACCGTACAGAGATCTTTATACTGAAGCTTCTGGAATTTTGTATCCGTGTTTCCTGCACACAGCTCCACATAGCCAAGCACAACCTGAAATACGGTGTTGTGAATGGCTTGAGTGAAGTGCATATGAAGCTGATCCATCGCAGTCTAGGAAAGAAAAAATAAACAACATAATTTCATAGTCTAAAATACATGTCAAGACTAGACAGAACAGACTAGCAAAACCTCATCAACTAGAGCAACAGCACGGATAGCCTTAGAATTGAGTGTAGTACACAGTGTGTGCAAAGCAGCTTTCATATACCCGTGGCATCACACCATTCAGGCTGCGTGTAACTGAAACTGTGCTGCTGTTCTCATTTATAACTGGCATTCTGGCCCGTCACACATAATTGTACCTGTGTCTCCTGTCCTGTAACACTCCTTCTCTTACACTGTTCAGGAGATTTCTCAATGGTTAGCTTCTCAGAGAAGCCTTTTCTGACTCAACTATTTAAGTCAGTATGTTTCCACCACTCTTTTTTGGTTTCTCTGGGTATAGCTCTTTGCAGCACTTCCTATACCACTTGACAGCATCTTCACTTACAACTTTACCATGTGCATCTGTGGTGGTATGAGTAAGAATGGCTCCCATAACTTTACACATTAGAATGCTTGCTCACCAGGGAGTGGAACGATCTGAAAGGATTAGACTGATTAGGAGGTGTGTTCTTGCTGGGTAGGTGTGGTCTTGTTGGAGGAAGTGTGTCACTGTGGGTAGGCTTTGAGGTTTCAAAAGGCCAACTCAGGCATAGGCTCCCTATCTCTTGGGGGAAAACTCTAATTAAGGGTGAAGTCCACCATGACCAGATAGCCTCTAGACTGTGCAATATGGGCCAGAATTTATTAGTGACCTTATCTGGAGAATTCTAAGCCCCAACAGGTAGTCTCAATTGGATTACAGCATCAATTTCCTTTGTCCTGATAAAATCTGTTTAGCCAGCAGCTGAGAGTCCTGAAATGCTTCCCTATGTTAATGATGTATTCCGGATATCCTATGCACCTAACATTTGCCCATCCTGGATGTGCTTACCCTCAATCCCCAAAAGTTTATAAGCCTTGAATCACCTAAATAAAGGTGATCTGCCCCTGATAGCTGGTCAGGATGTGCTTATTCACGGACGTACTCACAGGGTTTCTGAAACCCCTCTCCCAGTTTCTGTTCCCACTACCCTTGTGGACCAAACTGTCCCGTGATCCATGTGGGCGGGGGACAGCATGTAGATCCACATCTCTGTCTGCTTGCTGTCGATGGATCGGATGTAAAGCTCACAGCCATTTCTCCAGCACCATGACTGCCTGAGTTGTCTCATGCTCCCCATCATGATAATAAGAGTAACTTTCTGACACTGTAAGCAAGCTCTCAACTAAACGTTGCCCTTCTTTTCTAAGAGTTGCCCTGGTCATGGTGTCTCTTCCCAGCAATAGAACATTGACTACACTGGTTGGTTTCCCTCACCAGAACAGGATATAGATGACAATTTATACTCTGAGACCTGGAGTAATACTGTAAATAGGTACCACGTACATTTATTTGTCTTGTAGTCTTCCCAAGATACAAGTTAAAATATAAAAATTAAGAAAAGACCAAAAAATCAGCTTTTAAATACTAAATAGAATTCAAAACATTTGGTACAGTCTTGAATTTCTTTCCAAAAGGCACCATTTTACAAAAAAGAAAAAGATAAAAGCTTGTGCCTATCACGTGTAAAGGTTGAATAATTAAATGAATTATTCTAGATATAGGAGATACGATTAAGTTTCACACCATTCCCCTTCTTTCTGTTGAGGCCTGCTTTGGATTCAGTCTCCATTTTGCTCAAAAGGTGAAATTAAGTTTAGGTTCTCAGACACTACTTCCCAGAAGTGTAATTATCCATAGCTGACACTGAAAATTTTTCCTTAAAGATAGTAAACCTATGGTTGTATTACTTCTGCCCTGTTATCTCAATGCTCTGAAACTCCCCTGTTCACCACCCCTCACACCCTCACATAGGACCAATCACTTAACAGCCAGCTGTTAGTACTTTGTCTAGTTAGCCAAACATGTAGTACTGCCTCCAGCCTTGCTTTCTCACCTTCTGAACTTGGTTTTCCCTATATAAAGCCTGCCCTAAGAACAGATTGGTACCAACATTAGGCTCCCAAGTCCTTTTTTAAGGTCCATATCGATTGGTCTTGGGGGAGGTGTGTTCAATAAACTACTCTGGCTTAACTGAGATCAGTGGTTTGTGCAGTGATTCCTGAACCCCAACAGTTCCATGTTTTTCACGGAAGACTGTGGACAACGAGTGTGCAAAGACACACATTAGATGGCAAGCTACAGTACTAGGGAAATCTGCTAGATGCAAGGGATCTATTTGACAGATAAGTGTACTCATTAAGAAACAATTTATCACGACTGCTCTGTAGTACAGCTTGAGGTCAGGCCTGGTGATTCCACCAGAGGTTCTTTTATCATTGAGAAGAGTTTTTGCTATCCTAGGTTTTTTGTTATTCCAGATGAATTTGCAAAATGCCCTTTCTAATTTGTTGAAGAATTGAGTTGGAATTTTGATGGGGATTGCATTGAATCTGTAGATTGCTTTTGGCAAGATAGCCATTTTTCTATATTGATCCTGCTAATCCATGAGCACGGGAGATCTTGTGAGATCTTCTTTGATTTCTTTCTTCAGAGTCTTGAAGTTCTTATCATAAAGATTTTTAAACTTTATATGTCCCAGTACAGGGGAATACCAGGGCCAAGAAGTGGGAGTGGGTGGGAAGGGGAGCAGGGGGAGGGAGGAGGGTATAGGGTACTTTTGGGATAGCATTTGAAATGTAAATGAAGAAAATACCTAATAAAAAATTGGAAAAAGAAAAAAAAAAGAAATAGTTTATATATTATTTGAGGAAGTCAGGCTAGCCTATCTAGAAACAAACAAAACCCCTTATTAAGATCCACCTCACAGGACCAAAACTTAAGGTACAAAATACTATATGCAATCTCCCATTGAATTTTAATTAGCTTGTACTTTTCATTCCTTCCTTTGTGGTTGTCTTGCTCGCATACTTGTTTGATTATTTGTTTGAAATCAGGTTTTTGCTATGGTCTTGGCCTTGCAATCTTCCTGCCTCAGCCTCTTAAGTAAAATATACTTTTCTTAATTCTACATAAAGTAGTGAAAATACCAGAACTGGCAAACATATTTTAAAACAAAGTTTTAGGATGTTTCTGTTACATTATTTAACACTCTGAGACCGTTAAGATGTTAGCATTATTCATTCAGCATTACAATGCACTTTTGTTAGTGAAATTTTGTAAGGATATATTGGTAATAATGAGACCCAACCATAAAGGTTTATGAGCGACATCTGCTTAGAACTAACCTGTGTTTTTCCAAGAAGCCGGTAAGCTTGCTGAACCTTGGTATAATGGTTAATGTCAAAATTCTTGCAGATTTTGGAAAGAGCTACATCCAACTGTTCCTATACAATCAACAGAAGAGCTGATGAGGAAACTTTTTTTCAAAGAAATATAAAAAAAATATTAACTACCTTCCCTCCATTTATAACTAATAACTATTTACCATTTTACTGGACTAGTAGAAACCAAGTATAATTACAATTAGCCATTATAATTAAGTTTTGTATAAAAAATTAGCATTATGAGCAATGTATTTACCTTGAAACCCATATCTAGTATTTCAGAAGAAACAAAATAAGCATAAATTTCAAGAGGCCTTATTTTATAATATTTCTTAACTATTTCCTAAAATATCTGCTAGATTACAAAGTTATATAAGCTGAATATATACAATTATTTAAAAAAATAATATAACAATCCTTTTGCAACCAAGACAAAGTAATTCTTAACCAAAAACTGACTTTGAAAATACATACCCCAATTAAGCTTTTCCATCTTAAATGCACTCCTTATTGGGTTTCTATTTCAACGATTTCATCTTTAAATAATGATTTTCTACATGCACAGAATAATATTTTTGTTTGTATTAAGAATGAATAAATATTGAATTTTCAACAAAGCCCTCACTAAAAATATTCAGAGCAATGCTTACTTAAGGAATTCAAGTCAGTTGCTTTTGGTTAGCAGACATTCTTATAATTAGCAAATCATTGTACTTATGACCAGACTTCTTTCACAAATGGTTATTTGACAGTCTAACTTTTACAACTACAGTATCCTGATCAGGAAAGCAAGAGGTGGAGAGGGAATCCAGGAACTCCAATCTCTCGCTGCATTGCAAAGACTGAAGGCGGGGCTTCTGATGAAATAGGAGGATTAAAAGGCTCCGTGATGAACCTGTCTCCTCCCACCTATACCCTTTCAATCTGTTTTTGGAATTTATGAGAGTTTTTACCAGTTAATAAACCCCAGGAAATCAACTCAAAGGGCTAAAAAGAGAAGTAATTTATAAAATAAAATATGTGGAAAGTAATTATATTGTATTGCAACATGACAACACATCTGTTTCCCCTTTGCAGTCTTACATTTCTAGAAAAAGTGTTATCTTCAAACTTTGCTTTAAGGTCCCCCCAATTCTAGAAGCATTATTTAGTTTACAAGTAGATTAAATCTGATTTAATTTCATGGAAATTTCAAATGAAACACAAGAGACTTGAGTGCAGTGATCTAGGGACAAGGGAAATAAAACAAACTCAGAGAATAATGCTGTGCCTGCACTAGCTAGAAATCTCCAAAAGGAAAATGCTACCCAATTTATAGTAAGACTCTTTACCTCAATTTGCTCCAAAGTATCTTGCAGCTTTGAATTCAGCTCACTGCAGAATAAAACAGGGTTAGAGGTGTCTAGTGCTAAATCCCACTGATGAATAACAGAGAACCAGTGCCCACGGTATGTGCAGTGATGGTAGAAAAGGAAAAGAAATAACTGAGGAATCTACAGAAAATTAAGAATTAAAAGTTCATGGTACATTTTAAAATTAAACTAAAAAGTACAATTTCACAAAGTTAATTGCTACAACACAGGAATAAAGAAATAGAAAATAAACATTTAAAAAAATACAATTTAAGGAAACTAAATATCAACAAAAGCTATGTAATACAATACCAAGCTGAAATAAATTGGGCTTAAATACATCAAAGAGCACATCATGTTAGCAGAACAGAATTTCCAACAACGTGCTCACCAAGTGATCTACAATAACCAAGCTCTGATCAAAAGCCAAGCAAAGATTCTTTTGTATTTGGAGAACTGAATAAGCAGCTTCTGAAGTCTCCGTGGCAACTTAACTCTTGGAGAGCAAGGTTTCAAGGCCTTGTGTAAAGACACAGCAATGAGACAGCGTGCTGCTGACAGAGGGACACAGAGCGACGTGAACATCAGGGGCAAATGGCTCCAACAGTTACTTGGCAGAAACTATTCAACTGCCAATACAAACCATCATCAACAACAGCAACAGCAACAGCAACAGCAACAGCAAAAGTGGTGCTTGAGCCCATTAGTCATCCTAAAAAAGCCACTGAGAAAAACAGCAAACAAGCAGAATGGCCAAAGATATTTTTAAAGAATTAAAGACTGCATCTTCAAATTCTGGCTGGACGTGGAACAAATGGAATATTCTAGCATCTGCAAGACACAGGGGACATCTCAACAAGCTCTTTGGAAATCGCTAAAGGCTACTGCAGCCCACACACTCTGCATCTTAGCAGTTCCAGTGCTGTACACATACCTAATCGAAGTGTATACACAATTCATGGGGTCTATTTCTAACAGTCTTAAAGCTAACATTATTAAAATTATATATTACCAAAAAAGGTCTCTGAAGTGTAACAAAATAAATCCACTCACAAAATAAATTTAATCTCAAAAAAAAAAAGACCGACAAACTTTTTAATAATAAAAAGAAGTAAAAGATTTAGTTCGACACATTGAAAACTTGGGTTTTTCAATGTCACCTGCTAATGATAAACTCGACTCTCAAATTCCTAGCAGTAGCTCATGCAAGCAGGAAGGATTACAATACACAACTTCTCATTCATAATATCAAAGCACACTAGTCACCTAAGGGTAGGAAAGCATACAAACACACACAAAAAAGTTTATTTCTGATGTCATTAGTCCCTGGGAGAAATTTTCATAATTCTTTGAAAATTAAACCCTTCATTGCCGAAGGCACCCTTGACAACCCTACCCTCATGCTACATAACTCAATGGGCTCCTTGTAATGGCTCCTACCTGAGCCTCTCACTGCAACACCACAGGGAGATGGCCACATAGACAGCCATACAGGTACAAAGCAATTTACAAGTATGATGTAGTTGTATGATGTGTTTGATGATCTAAGGATAAATGTTCAAGTCTACAGTGGAAATTTTGTTTTTTTTTAAGCATATAATGCTTGTCAGATGCATATTGTGGCCTCAAGTCAGACAGTGGTAAAAACTGACAGTGAGCAGAACTAGATCCTATGTCCACCAGTGTTTTAGGGTTGATAGCTTAGAAATAACCAGATCTCTAGCCACAACTGACACACGGTATAGAGCAGAACCCACAGGGATGGGTTAGAGGAATACTTATAACGAGTTCTCCTCAGCCCCATGGGCTGCCTGCCCTAACCTCTGTGGGCTTCTAGCCACACTCTCATGATTGTGTTGCCTGGTTGATTCTTAACACAGCAATGTTTGCAGCACCTAAGCAGAAGTAGAATCACTTACTGTCCCATAGTTAATAAACACTTTGGCAGTTTCCCCAAAATAAGGACAAAGCAAAAGTCGGCATGGAGTGTGAGACCTTCGACTTCTCATCCAGTTTCCAGGGCCTACCCTTATCCATGTGGATGCACGCACTACTCTATAGACACCCCAGCCGTCCACAGGCTTACTCCTGCTCAGTGTGCACAGCTGAATAATTCTTGTTCCAAACAACCACTTAGCTTTCCAGTCCTAAGTGTCACCTTCTCTAGGGGAGATCCTCTTCTGCTCACTTCCTGGTCCCCTGTAATGGGTATCTGTGACTGTGTCCCCAGGGGCAAGCCTCCAAGAGACAGTCACTAGTCCTCAGTGACTTCCCAGGACCAAATTCACTACCCGACTCAGAGAGCCAGTAACAGATATCTATAGGTCAAATCTGCAATTGGGTGGGTAGGGGAGTGGGGGGGGGATGGGGAACTTTTGGGATAGCATTTGAAATGTAAATGAAGAAAATACCTAATAAAAAATATTTAAAAAAGAAAAATAATTAGCCTGCATTTTCTACTTTAATAACTAAAACTATAAAGCCAAAAGGAGAAGAAAAACAGTCCTATTAGACCCTGGCAAGTGCTTCAACAACAAAAAGATAAACACAGCTAAATCTAGATACCCTCCTCCACCAAGTGAGCTGATCTGAAGAGAGGGCAAGCATGGCAACAGAGAGACACTTTCCAATCCCCGTCTTCAGGGGACAGTTTCACTTTGGAGGAAAAAGAAGTATTTCTAGATTCATTCACACCCATTCGATCACTATAAAAACAGTTGTTTATTTGTAAAACTGTAACTCTGGCTGCTTTTATAGCAGTTATTATTTACAGTTACATCATTCTCTTTCTTAGCATGTAGAACACTATAAACATAAAATCTAGAAACCAATTTCATTTTATTAAAAAGGCTCTCAAAATATACAACTGCAGCTTGACCACAATTGACTGCTAACTAAACACACAGAGAGAGATTAGTGATGAAGGAGTAGGCATTAGATGTGCAGCTTTTAAAGAAGGCCTTAGGTATCAGCTAGAAATGTAAGTTCAAGCCACTTTAGTCAATTAATCAGAATATATTCAAAAGAATTACCCATAAACATTTTGATAAATAAAAGCTACATTATGCTTTTTAAAAAGTCACTAGTTCTAAGACAGAAGGCTAAAAGCTTTTAAAAGCTATCTGCAAGCTCAAGAGAATGAACTAAATGCCTCTGCTGAGTCTGGGCATCACTAGAGAAAAATGTAAAGATAACGTATCCATAAATAACTAATTAAGTGCTTATGTGACTGCTCTAGTGCATGACGCACACACACACACACACACACACACACACACACACACACACAAACAAACAAAAATTGGTCTTAAGAAGGCTGAAAATAAAGAAAACCTTTATACAAATTTGATGATACAAAGACAATATAGTACAAAGATAACAGCATTGTATTGCACTTTGCCTGGTCTGGTAGTTACAAGCCAGTGTTTTGAGTCAATTTCCATAAGATCTCTGGACATCACTTTGCTCTATAAGGTAGGCTAACTCAAAAAACTGCTTGCAGCTCTAATGTTTCCTGAATATCTGTTTCTCAATTATCACATCTTTGTATATTGGCCTCACCAAGTTCTAAAACCTTTAAAATAATTGTAAATAAATGGAATTCTAAATTAGTAGTTAATACCCATACTCCATGAAAATTAACAGTATGCTTAGCTTAGAGCCTGTTCCAAGGGTTCTAATCTACACATGGCAAAGAAAATTTACCCACAGATCTCAAAGAAGACCAAATACTGTGAAATGAAGCCAACCCGAGATACCACGAAGCATCTACACAATCTCCTAAAGCAGACATGCCTAGACCACAGCAGAACGAATGGGATGGCTTTAGCTATAATCACACCTCTATACCCAAACCCTCTGCTTAACTTCAAACACATCAGCACAAAGCTTGGAGTCCACTTCTAAGAATGCTAAATAGCCAAACATCTCCAAACTGTATGGATTCTTAATTCTAGCAAATTTGGGAAAACAAAGAAGCGAAGTCCTTAGCATATATGTGTACACCGCTAAAAGCTGTGGACATTTACTGTGTAACTTAAATTCATAAAACTGTCAACATCATATCTTGAGGAAAAAAATAAAGGATACTTTAAAAATTATTTATGGTAAAAGTACAATGCTCAACAAAGTAGTTCTGACAACTCATGCTCTCCAGCCCAATACACAGTGCTCTGAGGGTCTGTCAAGAAGTTTCTCTCCAATGAAATAAAAAGTAATAAAGTAGTTACGACTTTTGGGATAACTTTCCTTGAAACTAATTTAGGTAAATTTCAAGTGAAAAATAAATACTTCATTCAGATACATTTTAACATAATTCATTCTGAATCATATTCCCAGTAAATTCCAACTAAATGACTCCGTGTCAATCAACTCAATAATTTTCCAATAACATTGCAGAGGTTCTCTGTCAGTCATAAAGTGAACAAAAGTGGTATCAAGGTTTATTTGATTAAAGATACTGAAACAGCTCAACATCTCAACAAAGATGCAAGAAACAGAAGAGTTACCTCTTTGTTACCTTTCATTCTGTAACCAACTGAGTGCCTCAACTATCACTTGGAACAGCAAGTGTTAAACTAGAGATGTAAGGCCTCCTACACATGGCCACTGTTTTCTTATTTAAAAGCAAATGTGCAAATTCTGGTTTTCCTGCTTTCAGACGTTTAAGAGTTAACTGGAAGTTGTCCCTAGGCCACATAAGCCTTGTAGACCACTGACCTTGCTCAACCCCAAGCTTTCCTTTTACTTCAAATAAAGGAGTCAGGTGACTAGAACCTGCAACCAACCAAGGCCAAAGTAAGACAGGACCAAGCAGGTCCATGGTTAAGATGAACCACAACTGAAATTTAAAAAAAAAATCAGAATACAGAAATGTTCTATATCATGAAGTAGTTCTCTTAAAGATTTTTGTACTTGGGGGCAGGTGTGGTGGCATACAACTTCAGTCCTAGCACTAGGGAAGCAAAGCTAATCAGATCTCAGTGATCACTGAGATCAATTTACATACACATCAAGTTCCAGGCCACCCTTGCCGAGAAAGGGAGAGGGAGAGGGAGAAGGAGAGGGAGAGTGGGGGAGAGGGGGGGGTGGGGGAGAGGGGGGGTGGGGGAGGGGGTAGGGAGAGGGAAGGGGAGGGGGAGGGGAGGGGAGGGGAGGGGGAGGGAGGGTAACGGGGGAGGAAGAGAAGAGAAGAGAAGAGAAGAGAAGAGAAGAGAAGAGAAGAGAAGAGAAGAGAAGAGAAGAGGAGGGGAGACGAGGGGAGGGGAGGGGAGGGGGTGGGGGGAGCAGGGGGGAGAGAGAGAGAGAGAGAGAGAGAGAGGTAGGGAGTAAGCAGAGGCAGGCAGGCAAATAAATAATTACAAAGAAAGTATTAATGATTCTCTAGTACTCAACAAAAATGAAAGATAAACTACTTAAAATTTGAATATGGAGATTTAATTGTAAATTAAATATTACTCCTAAGATTAGCCGAATGTCAAATTGTTTTTCACTGATTCTCTGGTGGTAAAAAAACTGGGAATTCACAGGATCATCATGAGACATGAAGCACAGGATACAAGTAACAGAGCAAGGTCTGCATTTAGAGATCTGCTGCACAAAACACTGAGGCTCCAAGTAACCAAGAATGCTTTATTTCAATATTGCTGTAAAAATAAAACTCAAATGTTCTTATCACAGAAAACTAAGTATTTGAGGTCACAACAGGTTAGCTGGCTTGATTTTAATCACTCCATACTATTTAGGAAAATCATAATATCACTTTATACTCCATAAATATATAACTAAATACATAAAAGTATAAATCATCCTCAAAAGGGAGAATTTTTTTTTAAAAGAAAGAAATGTATGTTTGTAGGAAGAAGGAGCACCATAAAGAGACAATGGGAAACTGTACAGTGGCCGAGCTAGGCAGGACAAAGCAAACTATGCCACTGCAACCCAGAGAGGGGCTCCGGCAGGCCACAGCCAATGCTGCACGTTTACATAGTCACAGGGTGCACACCCTGCTCCATTCAGCAACTTTCTTAGGGATCCTAAGGTGAGCTCACACTACCACGGCTTTCCTGTGATACACAATGACCTGTGGGAACTTCTACCCATCTCTAGAGAAAGACAAGCCTTTCTCCTTACCTCACGCCACTCATTCATGTACACAAACAATGTCTACTTTTTAAATACTGCACCATCTAAGATAAAGCAATTATTAATGTATACTGTCATTCATATCACTTTCAATTTCATGTCTGATAACACCTCCTCGTATCAAAACAGTCATTAATATAAAAGTTCTTGAGAGGAACTCCTTGATGAATGTAAAAAGCCCCAATCTGACTTACTTTTAGACATTTTACAGCCAAATCCTTATATAAGACATTTACTTTAGCATAACTAAAATAGAACTCTTAATTAATAGAAAGTATAGTTTCATCACAGTTAGGCAGCTTTTTCAATTTCCTGCCACCAAATTCTGTATTCATCCTTCCTCCTGTAATAGACAGTGACCTTTGCAAAGTCAACCCTTGCAAACTCTTGGCATTTTATCTTCTATTTTACTTTCCATTTCTCACTCTTTCCTATCAAGTTTCAAATATTCAAGTCCCTCTTTTCTTAATTCCATGTTTTTCACAAAAGTTTCCCATTTTACACCTACACTTCAGCCAACACTCCCTAAATCTGACCCCAAAATGGTTGGCCATAACTTCTCTGTTGATGTAAATAAATCCAACAGATATTCTCAATCTTCAATTTTCCTGGCTTTTCTAAAGCTGAGCCTTCACTTGTAGTGCAGGAATTTCTCATCCATGACCCTTTTATTTTGGCCTAACTCACCCCCTACCCCATTTTCCTCCAGGTTCTCCTAGAAGACCCCCAAAGGCGACTCCTAAAGGAGAGTGAGATCGGTGCTTGCAGTGTGTGAGCCTTGCACACAAATTCCAGCTACCCCAGGTAAGAGCACACCAAGGATCTGTACTGACTACACTGTGTGTGGCTCCCCATCTCCTGATATAAACACTTAGAAAATGCACAGCAGTTTCAATGATCTAACCCCCAAAGCCAAGATTTCACCACCACAACAGGTAAAAAGGAAAAAAAAAAAACCTAAATGGATGCTCTATGTTTTTTTCCAGAACTCAGAACACGTCAGAAGTTTCCAAGGATCTGCCCAAGCCCTGGGTTCACTTCCCAGCAAGGTAAAAGTATTAAAAATGAGTGGAGAGAAAGGGGAGGAAGGGAACTCCTGAGTACAGTCAACATACTGGAGGTAATTCTGTATTCACTTAGATAACCTAGTTTCACGTCAATGTTGTTGTCCAGCTTTTTAATAATGACAGTAAATAATGGAAGGCAGTTTAGTATTGTATATTTTTAAGGATCTTCTTTAACAAAAGATAAAACACAATCATTAAATACCACAAACCATTATTATATAAACTTGAAATAATATTTAAATTTTCTAGAAAACCACCCACTTGAAACAATTGGACCTTTAATACAAGCTGCAATAATACTTCAATATTTCTACAGTGACCAATAGTCCCCAAGAGATGCAAAGAAGATGAGAGCAGATTGACTCTCACCTATGATCCTATAGTATTGTATAAAAATGGCAACACTGAGACTGGAAAGAACATGAAAGAGTTTGAAGAGGCAGGACTGAAAAGCCTGTGCTCTTGCATACCTTAACAGCTGTTAGGTATTTTACTGTAATGCCCGTTTAGGAACACAAACATTAAATCAAGAACTTCATATGCTTATTATTAACATCATATGTTGAGCAATTCCTAAATAAAAACTACTGAATCGGCTGGGCAGTGGTGGTGCACGCCTTTAATCCCAGCACTTGGGAGGCAGAGGCCAGCCTGGTCTACAGAGTCAGTTCCAAGACAGGGAGGGCTATACAGAGAAACCCTGTCTCAAAAAAAAAACCAACCAACCAACAAACCAATCAATCAAACAAAAAAACCCCTACTGAATCAGGTTAAAATGTATATACTGCCATACCTTATACAGCTGTAGTGTTTAAAAGTGCTGGCAGCCTTCTGACATTCTAGGCACAGCTGAATAGCTCCTGGATAGTCCTCTTCCTTAAGACAGAAGGAAAGCCATTAACTAAAAACAAGTGCTTAGAAAGCCTGATAGAAACGCACTGCTATTGATTTGCTAACAATTTATCTCTTAAACAAAGATCAGAACACTAATGACTGACAAGTAGCAAAGCAGGCAAATTTAGAGGCAACTAAGCTCAGGCCTGAAATCTATGGGGAGAGGAAGCTGTGCAACAATACTTGGCACAGAGCCTGCCAGCACCACTGAGAGGGGCAGGAGCTGCTCCCAGGGAACCTCTCTCTACCAGGTAGAGTAGTTTCTTATGATGCATCTATAAGATGTGCCAAAAGTCTGCATCCTGTTCGCAGGATGAAATGTTTTACTACCATATAATCAATAAATATTTCTGAACAAATATTGATTAACTGCATTGCTTAAAATTGACTGTCCCCCAAAAATGTATGTGACAGAGGCTTGGTGAGCAGCTTGCAATGCAGCCTACAAGAAGTGTCCCTAAGGAAGGAGGCCGGTCACTGGATGTGCCCCTGAGGAGTGCTGAACCCCGCCAGCTCCTCCGCTCGTCACCCCTCTTCCCTTCCTACCATGAAGAGGTGAGGGAAGCGCTGCTACTTTAGGTCCTCTGTCACAGGCTTACACCCAACAGACCCCGTGGCCATGAACTGAAACCTTTGAAACCCTGAGGGGATCTTCCTCCCAGAAGTTTATTTTCCTGGGGGTTCTGTCATAGTAACTAACTAACTTAGTAACTTCAGAACATGCTGTTACCCAAATAGTAATTTAATTTCAACTGAGTATTTTCAATAGATATCTCAGACTCTAGTTTATTAGTTATGGTACAGAAGTAACACTGGTTATACAGAAAACTTCAAAAGTATTTCCTGATGCTTACAGTTAAATCCAACAGAAATAATTCAACCACTAGGGATGCTAAGAGCACCTACCCCAAGGAGACCAGGTATAAGTTTCCTATAATATTTAATACGTCATTATGCTTTAGGAAAACCTACGCCAACAAAAATTTTCAAAGAAAGCAGATGGGTGACTTAGGAAACAGATTACTGTATGAGATACCAAATATAAGGAAAATATTACCCATCTCACAATTAACTTCTATATGTTAATTGGGAAATTTTACTTGATTGTTTGGATACAATCAGAAGTCTAAAACCGGCATGCAAATACTACTACAAAATAAATGTTTCCAAATCAAAGTTCATTTTCCAAATGAAATATATGTTGACAAAAAAGGCTCAAGTACCTTTCTTGTTAAATATTCTCCTTATAGCGGATATCGATCAAAGAAAACCACAGATCAGCAGTCTGTCCTCTGTGATTTGTCTTTGTGACATTAGTTTAGCGTTAATTAAGAAATGTACAGTTTGGTCACTGACCTCCAGCATTTCACTTAAGCGTATGTCAGTTCTTTGCTGAAAAAAAAAAAACAAAAAAAGTCAAATCTGTTTCAATTACAAAAATAACTTTTTAAAGACTTATTTTTATTATTTTAAATTGTGTGTATGCAGCAGCAGGAGGTGAGAAGAGCATGTAAGTGCAGGTGCCCGATGAAGCTAGAGGTTCTACACCACAAGGGGCGTAGCATCATAGGCAGCGGTGAGCCACCTGAAGTGGGTGCTGGAAACTGAACCCAGGTCTTCTAGTTGAGCAGTTTGAGCTCTTAACTGCTGAACCATTTCTAGTCCGCAAGTTGTATTATTGAAAAAGGGACTCATACATACCAATGTTTTTATGGTTCTCAGCGACTTCAGAAGTCCAATTAGCAACTGACGCTTCCTTTGATTTGCAAGAAGGCCTAAGCTAGCCTGAGTAAAACCTTCCTTTGCAATATTCAAGTGCCTGTGGATGTGAACAACAGTGTGAAAACACAGCAGTTAGGCAATCAATGAGCCAGAGACCTAGGTTACTGAAAGGAGGAGCATGTGGTGGTGAACTGATGCCAACCCATCAATTGCTCATGCCACTCAAAATACAGAGATTAAGAATAGGCATCTTGAACATATCATTGTGAGATGATAACCCTGTCCCAAAAGGACACACATGGCATATACTCACTTATAAGCCATAAAATATAGGATAGCCATTCTACATACCACAGACCCAAAGAAGCTACACAAGATGGAAGACATAAGCAAGGATGCTTGAATCTCACTTAGAAGGGGGAATAAAATAGTCAAAGGAGGGATGGAGAGAGAGAACTGGGTGGGAGAGGGAATGGGAAGGAAAATGGGGGACTCAGGATCAAGTGTGAGGAAGGACAGGAGAGAAAGCCAGGTGACCATGAGAATGAATAGAAATCTGAAACTAACAGGGGTGGGGAGGTGGGGAGCATCTCCAGGATAAGACAGAGACCTGGGATAAGGGAGGTGCCCAAGAATCAACGGGGATGACCTTAGCTATGACTTAAAGCATTGGGGATATGAAACCTGAAAAAGCCACCTCCTATAGCCCATTAGGGATCCCAATGGAGCAACAGGGACACCAACCCACCCACAGAACTTTCAACCCCAAATGTATCATGTCTACAAGAAATGCAGGCATGGGGGATGGAGCAGAGACTGGGGGAATGGCCAACCAATGACCGACCAATTTGAGACCCATCCCATAGACAAGCCCCAATCCCTGACACTATTAATAATACTCTGTTATGCTTGCAGACAGGAGTGTAGCATGGCTGTCCTCTGAGAGGCTCCACCCAGCAGCTGATTCAGACAGATGCAGCCAAACAGGAACTGGAGCTTCTGGACTCTTATGGAAGAATAGAAAGGATTGTGGGCCCCAAAGGAGATAGGAACTCCACAGGAAGACCAATGGAGTCAACTAACCTAGATCCTTGGGACTCTCAGAGACTGAACCACTAACCAAAGAACATACCCAGGCTGGACCTAGGACTCCCTGCACATATGTAGCAGATGTGCAGCTTAGTCTTCATGGGAGACCCGAAAAACTGGAGTGGGATCTATCCCAAAAGCTGTTGCCCGTCTGTGGGATATGTTCTTCTAGCTGTGCTGCCTCGTCTGGCCTCAGTGAGACAGGATGCACCTAGCCTCACAGAGACCTGAAGTGCCAGGGTCAGACGGATACCCAGGGGGCCACCACCATCTCAGAGGACAAGGAGAGAGGGAGGAAGGATTGGGGAAGGACCATGAGAGGGGGTGGCCAGGAGGTGGGCAGTGAGCAGGATGTAAAGTGCATAAGTAAAATAATAATAATAATAATAATAATATATAAATATATATATATACATGCATGCATATGTATATATACATACATGAATAAATAGGCATCTCAAAACAGTATAAAAGTTCACAGAATAATGTTATTACTTGTAGATCTAGTAATTAAAAATCTGGCACTCCGTTATGTAATGTTTGCTATTTCTTTTTCTTTTTCTTTTTCTTTTCTTTTCTTTTCTTTTCTTTTCTTTTCTTTTCTTTTCTTTCTTTCTTTCTTTTTTTTTTTTTTTTTTTGTTTTGTTTTCCTTTCCTTTGTTTTTCAAGACAGGGTTTCTCTGTATAGCCCTGGCTAAATATGCCTGCCTCTGCCTACCGAATGCTGGAATTAAAGGCGCTCTTTTTCTTGTTTTTTAGTCATCTGTTTCTATTGTATGTGACAATAACAGCCTATAGCAGAGAAGAGAGGTGGGTCTCACTGGTTCTTCACTACAAATAGTGTGCAAGGAGATCTGTTGCAATTTTTAGATATGTCTGATTACTGAAAGGTACTCTACACATTAAAGACACAGCATCAATGGTAGATCTCACAGTAGCTCTTGAGATAGTTTGAGCTTAGAGAGCAAAGCCATAGAAAGTAATACCTCCTCCCATTTGTGCAGATGACAGCAGCCAACTGAAGACCTGTCTGCAGTGATGTGACTCTTTCAAGTTCCTGCGGGAAGAATAGATACAGACAGACTACTGTCTCAGACCTTTGCTTTCCTCCTACTGCTATGACATTCTAGCAAAGACTAAATAAAAGCCGGCTTTAAAAACAAACTAGTAACAAAGAAACTTGAAAACTGCTAGTATTTTGCATGAAAAATAGTTTAAAATACCTACTTCCAATTGATTTCCACAATGACAGATGACAAAATATTTAGTACTGTTTGTAAGGAAATCTAAACCAATCTATTTCATGCAGGAATACAAACCAATAATGCATACATTTATATATGTTTCTGCCAACAAAACTTTACAAACTAATTAGGGATATGACAAATCTGATTTCTGTTTGCTACGGGGCTTCCATGAATCCTGAAGGCTTTTCTCCTAGCCCCATTCCAGTGTGCACTATGAGACCTGTGTAGCATACAGAGGACACTGGGTGTCTTGCTCTATCACTCCGCTTTCTTCCTTTTAGACAGGGTCTCTCACTGAGACCAGCCAGCAAGCTCCAGTGATCCTTCTATCTCCAACTACACAGCACTGAGGCACACACACACATAAAACACACCCAACTGTTCTCATGGGTACTAGGATCCAGACTCATGCCCACGCCTTAAGCATTCAAAGCCACTGAGCCACCTCTCCAGTCTACAGCTCTGTTTCTGGTGAGGACAGAGATCCAGCTATAGATGTAGTTCCAACAGCAACATACTTTTACAATGACCCAGACTGCTGAATTACTAATCTATACATTTGTTACAAAGCTCATGAAAGCAACTTTCATTGGTTAATTTGGTAAAAATGTCACAAATATACAAATACACACATGCATACACATGCACACACTACGAGAAAAGAAAACAGTTAATATTTTAAGTTTCAAATAAGTTACTCAATCAGTTTTAAATTTTACTATAACAAGCAGCAAAGAGTATCTTACCTTTACATAAGCAGGCTGCTTTTCAAGAATCAAATCTGCCACTTTTTTAGAGACCTGTAAGAACATACAATCAAATAGGATAATGAAAAAGTCTCACACTTTCCACTATACTATTTATTTCAAACCTCAGCCAATAATACAAATTGCCCCTGGTAACTTCTAAAACTACTGGAATGGTCATCTTGAAAACATTAACCTAGACTATGAAGGTAGTATAAATTAGCATAGACACAATCCTAGAAACTCAATAAATGGTCATATGAATGTGAGGGATATGTGCTTCGTTACCTGTTTAACAAACAGAAAGAAAAGCATAACAAAGGATCTGACTTGGAAAGATGAATGAATGCTTTAAGGCAAATTTTAGTTAACTAAATTTATAGAGGTAATTAACATATGGGGAGAAGAAACTGCTTGCACCATGTAAGAAAACAAACAAGGCACTTGGTCCTACTATGAAGAGCTAAAAATACACAAATTTTCTCTTTGGTTCGTTTTGGGTTTGTTGGTTGGTTGGAATGCTATGAACTAGGTAAGGTTTGTTCTTCAACTCCGTGAATAATTCTTAATGTGCACAGGTTAATACTACAACGATTACAAACACAAAGCTCTTAAGCTTTAGGGGCCTCTTCAAGCACGCATGACATCTAGCACCAAGCTGGGCTAGGCAAACATACAGTGAGGTGCATAGTTAGTTCCCTCTGGCGGGCAACTTCCACAGCTTTGGGAAAAATGGCCGCTGAGGCTATGTGTTCTTTACAGTACACCTACCATTTTACAAGTACAAGAGTCAGTGAAGTTCAATAAGCTACTCATTGTCATAGTTATGTAGTGACAACTGTGACTTTCTCAATCTTGGTTCTATATTTTCTTTACATATATTTATTTCAACTATTAAGTGTGACTTTTATTGTGAGATTAAAAAATGCTCCACTACAAAATCATGGGTAGGAGCATCATATACAGCACTTCAGGCACCTGTTAGAGGTGCTCAGAAAGCAAGCTCCAAGTCAGAGAGGCACGACCTGTGCGCCACGACGCCCCGCCTTGGGAGAAGAACGTCACTTTCACAAGGGTCACATATCACATATTTAAATTATAATTCATAACAAAAGCAAAATTACATTTATAAAGTATTTCGGGGCCACTCTACCATGTGGAACTGAATTAAAGCATCACAGTATTAGGAAGGCTATGACATCTGCTCTAAGCTCTTTGGTCACATCTAAGGACCTGAGAGAATCTCACTCCCTAGAAGTATCAACTAGAAAAACAGAGGCATGAGACAGTATAAATGCGTCATCTGAGTCACGATAGACAACAGGATGTGTGCATGTCATTTCTCTGTGAATACGACATCTCTGTTTTCATGCACAGTTTTACCAGAAAGAAAGAAATGCTTTTACTTACTGCAGATTGTTGTTGCTTTAATTTGTCTCTGTACTCCTCTAACTCTTGCAGATTGAGAACAGGAGGAAGCTTCTATAGCAAAACAATTGTAAATGAGGAATGAACTTGTTGCATTCAATCTGACTCCCAGAACCCTTCTAACTAGAGCTATAGAGTGCACGTGCGGCAGTGCCCCACCCACTGTCCTCCAATGCTTCCACGCTGTCACCCAGCTCCAGTCACACAAGCCTAAGTATGTGTTTTACATGGCCCTTGGCTTTCGACCTTGTCCAGCCTTGCTACAGCCACAGCCACAGCTGCTACTCTAGCTCCAGAAACCCATACTCGCTGGGCCACCTGGCAGAGACAGTCAGAAAAGGCTCTAACACAGATCTCATATAGTTTACCTGCTAACCTTACTATAAGATATTTCAATGCAGATTTCCCACCTCAGGAATATTATAAATAGACTGAATGTTGTGGTGACAGGCAACACTTTAAATTAAGTCACCATGAAGAAATAGTAAAAAACACATGGAATTGGGAATATGAGGAAACAGATCCCAAGCTTAAAACTCATTTTGCTATTCTGACTCTTCATCTGAAGACCCCATAAGTTTATTACTGTCAGCATTCAGACAGTTTTGTACAGAAGGCTTCTCAGCACAATACACATTCACGACCAAGAGTCAGTACTCTAGCTAAGCTTGTAGTGGCATGGTTGTAATCCTGGCTATAAAGGAGACTGAAAGCAGGCTGTACATCTACAGTCAGACAAAAAGTCCCACAAAGCTTTCCTAAGCATTTATTTTACATTTTAAGTAATTACATTTTAATTTTATTTTAGTTAGCATTTTTAAATGAATTTTGGTAATATGAACGTACAGAGAAGCAGTATAGCAACATGCTGCATAGTAGCAAATACCAAGGGCACAGAAGTACTTCTGTAACCAGTACTCTGAAGGTGCACTTAATAACATGGGCTGACAGTTCATTAAGTTCATATTGTGATAATCACAGACCTGTTAGTGTTATTAAAAAAATATTAGTTCCCTCCAAACTTTAGATCTCACAAATTCATTCGTATGCACTGAGGAAATGAGCTTTAGATGTGTTTTAATCAAAGTTCCCTTTTACCTCCAGCTCATATTTAACAATATCAAATGGATCCGCAGAAAAATAGACTTGTTCAATGCTATTAATCAACTCTTGCTCAGCTTGAGGGTCGCTTGGCTGTTCTCGAAGCTCCCTGAATTCCTCCTTAAAAAATAAAAAGACAAAAAAAAAAAAATTAAAGTCTTAATTACAGCACATATAAGTGTTAAGATTCCATCTGCATAGAAACAAATGATCTTGTACCTTCAGTCACATACCTTCTGAGAACCATTCTGACCAAGAACACAAACTACTTAGAAACCAGAAAACTAGAAAATAGACAAACACTAAAACACTGCTTTTCAACTGAAAGGAAGAAAAAAGAAATCAGATTGTATTTTGAACTGTTTGTATGCCAGGAAGGCTAAAAGAATTTACATGTTTAATTGACATGCAAGCAACTACCTAGATCTATCATAAGGACACATCACAGACTCACATTTTATCACATCAATAATATTCTAAAATCTGTCTGACTGCACATAACAAAACACCGTCTCAATGACCCCTGGAACACAGCCAGTACTGGAACTGTGCAGCGAGCATCTGACTCTGGTAGGAACCACAGAGAAAGGGGAGCTAAGCATCCAGCTCAAGAACAGGTTTACAAGTTGCATCCTGTATTCTATGATGCTCCTCCAAAGTGTATGAACGATGCAATTCTGACTGTGTACCAAACAAAGTCTTTGTTCCCAAAGCACAGAATGGGCTTCCATGCATTTCGTCTAAAGAAACGTGACAGACAGATGCCTATCCCTAATATTACTGTCTTTACACTATGCAATTTCATTGTATTATTTGACAATCCCTTGGTTAACTAGAAAAATCTCAACTTAGATATCTACTTCTTCCCACACTGGCTAATCAAAATGATACTACACTAAGATAGGTATGGTACAAATGCTGATAATTCTAAAATTTGGGAGGCTGAGGCAGGAAGCTCTTGAGGTTAAGGTCAGCCTGAGCTATCCAGTAAGTCTCTAAGAAAAACCAAAGACCCAGTCTTAACAACAGCAAAACAAAAAATGCTATTTTTAATTAGTTCTTTGAGAATTCCATATAATGTGCTTTAATCCCATTCAGTGTTCTCCCAACTCCTTCCAGACCCATCGAATTCTTTCTCATCTGTCCAACTTTGTAATCGCTTTATATTTTAAACCCATCCCATCCAATTTGTGTTGCACAAATACGCTTAGATGTGTGCTTTCTGAAGAGCCTGTGCTATACTCTTAAGGAAAATGAATCCTCCTCCCAATAGCTATCAACTGCCAGGAGCCCCTCAGCTGTTATAAACATAGAACAACGTAGCCATTCCTCTCTCCAAAGTTAGTATCAAATATATTTAAGTATAAAAAAGAAGCAGTTATTTAAAATCCTTATAATCATTAGTGTAATGCTTAGCAAACATTTTAATAAAGCAGCACTAAGCTTATTGACTTGTTTGGAGGGTGCACTGTGGCATACATGTGCAGGACAGGAAACTCCATGCAGAAGTTGGTTCCCTCCTTCCACCATGTGGGCCCCAGAGATCTAACTCATGTCAGCATTTGTGGTAAGTGCCTTTATCCACTGACCCATCTCATCAGCTCAAATCATCACTAAATAAATAACAAAATTATCACAAAATGTATCAGCCAACTAGAACATAGAGTGATGTTCTATGACTTATTGAGGTCATTTTATTTATTAAAAAATAACTTGCTTTGATATCTTTTAACCATAATTTATATTTTTAAAATTATAAACTATAGAATTAACTCCTATTGTAAATTCAAGCTAAATGTGTCAGAATACTATGTTGAAACTTAAAAGAACAAGATAACATTTGAATTTTAAAGTATTCAACAAGAGAACACAGGCATTTAAAAAAAAAAAAGTCAACCCTGTACATCAAACTCAATTTACAAAATATCCTAACAGAAAGGGGCAAAGACATGAGTATTCTGGATAACAGTATGATGTGATAGGTACCATGAGTATAGCATGAGTACAGCATCCTGGGCCTGGCAATGGCTCAGTTGTCTTCTTCATAAGCCTGGGAAGTTCAATTTAATTCCCAGAACCCACAGGACGTGAGTTTGCTCCAGTAATCTCAGCAATGGGGAGGTAGAGACAGGCTAGTTCTTGGGCTCTCTAGCCATCTTGTCCAGCCTACAATCCAAGGCATAAGTGAGAGATCTAGTCTCAAAAATACGGTGGAGGGCTCCTGAAGAATGGCCTCTGGACTCTATATACCCAAGTGACCGTGTACATGGACCTGAACACACACATAACCAACCAACCAAATAAATAAATAAATAAATAAATAACAACAACAACAACAAAACCCCCTACCATTGACACAATGAGAACAGCACTCCTGGAGCAGCAGGGGATGGGAAAAGGAAGTTATCCACTTAGCACCACGGACAGTAGGTGCTCAACTTGTGGGGTGGTGAAACCCACACCACCTGTGGAAGACAGGCAGCCTCCACCCATTAAATGCAAATATAAAGTGAGAAGGATGAACTAGAAAGAGAACTCAGAGTTTTCTCATAAACCTCCTTCCCTTAAAAAGGCACTGGCATCTCAAATACAAGTTTCAAGAGTGTGATGTCACCTAAGCACCACAATCAAATAAATGCAGTTGGTACCATTCAAAAAGAAATGTTGAACGTTACTAAATTGGAAACTATCATTTGTAGCTAGCTAAGTCCAAAACCTCAAAGGCGTGCAATGATCAAGCGACCCTCTCATCTTCAGGGTGTAACTAGCACATTACAGCACACAACAGCATGTTGATGCTCTCCTGCAACCCAGGACAGGCGGGCTGACCTGAAGGCAAAGACACTCCAGCTTTAGTTGCATCTCTACAACCTTGGAAATTTGATTTAGCCTCTTCAAACCTATTTTTTCATCCGCTTTAAAGTTATTAAAATTGCCAAAGGGAAAATGTGATTTCATTTAAAAATCTCACAAATGTACATTTCAAAAATATGATGGGTTTATAAAACCATTACAATCTGTGTAAGCATACAAAGGTCAGATGCCAGTCCTTCCTAGAGATCTATTCAGTCAGCATCCGAGAGCACGAGGAACCAACATGGAGCACTTCATACTCTAATGGGACAATCCTAAGTGAAGGGCAGAGACAAATGGAGCAAGGCAGGAAAAGGCAGAGCATACAGTGAGGGCCTCTCAACAACCAGCATGCCTCAACCTTAGGCTTAAAAGCCATCTTATAGTAAAGACACACTAAGTGCATTCCAGTTTATGATTAAAACTCTGTTTCTCAAGGATGCGGCTATACCCTCCTTGTAACCATAACTACAAATGGCTCCCTTCTGCCCGGTCCAGGAATGGCAATCATAACTTTGTTTCAAAAATTAATTACCATCTTGCAACCCTAACTTGGTTTCAAAAGGGTTGTTATGGCTACCCTGCTATGACTACCTGTTGTCACGACCACTTGTAATCATGTCTCTGTTTCAGCAGGCCCTTATGGCTAACATGCTATGCTTATGTTCTGTTCTAGTAACCCACCAAATCCTTGATTTAGAAACCCTGCGCTATATACATAAACAAACAAACAAACAAACAAACCCTTGTCTTCCTCACACCCAAGTCTGACCTCTCAATCCCCACCTTAGGAGGAGGCAGCTTGTGTACACAAATAAAAAAGCTTGCTTTAACTAATTGCTTGCTTTAATTAGTTTGGCCTTGATGATTTGTGACAGTGGTCTTTCTCCCGTTAACACTTTTGTGGACCCAGATACCCTGATACATCACTGCATCCCAATAAAACAGCCCTCCTTCCAGCCCATCTAGTGACTTCTCTGTGAAATGCACATCTGAGCTCATTCATACTGCTTGGAAGAGACTGTGTCTCTTGCAGCTGCTGCATGTGCAGCCTGCCAGGCACTGCTTCCTTCCACCTCATCCCTCCCTACACACTTCCTCCCTCAGCAGGCCGCCTGCTTAGTCCCAGCCACACTGGGAACTACATCGTGATGCTGTGCAGTGCCCAGATCCACAGCACTCCAGGAACAATTACAGGGCATTCTGTAATTTAACAGGGAGGGATAGTCAAAAGAAATATGAGACAAAGACAGTTGTGGTAAGCACCATGGTCCATAAACTCATAATGCTTCTATTAATGAGAAATCACAAAAATGTAAGAGTATTTTCTGTATGTAAATGAGAAAAATAAACACAAACAGCTACACTGCATATTTTAATATAACTGTTGCATAATTTTGCTAGAGTTAAAAACTCACTGCCTAGCATTAGAGATGTACAAAAATATGCAATTCTGTATCTAAAATAGAATCAACAGGGTAGTTCATAAGTATGAGATATTTTATATACAAAATGAACAAAAGACTCCCTATAAAAATTTTAAGGCAAACAGAAAAAACTAGATCCAAATAAAACCCTTTACGGCATATTAAAACATGTTAAGAAAAAAGAGGTTACAATAATGAGATAGGTCAGGTAAATTTTGAAATAAACAGTTCAGTCTTGCCAACTGTTATATTATTAATGAAGTATTTAAGGATTTATTTTATAGTTACAGAGTATAATTAAATGAGTATTAAGATTAGTGCACTGTAAAAGCTCTTTAAAATGTGAAAATCCAAAACTAATTTGCCAACAAGTAAATGCTATAAAAATGCAACAAAACGGTCAGTCACTAAAATACAGAAAATGTACATCAACGCATCTCATAGTTAAAGCTGGAAAGAGACAAAGTCGTGGATCCAACTGCAGACAGAGGAAACGAAAGCCGAGAAAGCACAAGAACACTTGGGCCCACGGTGCCATCACTTAGGCTTGATAGCCTGCTTCACAGGCTCTGATACCGACCCTCGGTCAGTGGAGCCGCATGGAGCAAATGTTGATTTTATTCTCCACATGTAAAACTCTCCTCCACAGCACAGCCAGGGCTGAGTAAAAATCGGCCTTGCCCTCCAGCAGTGACTAAAGAGCCTGATGAACAAATAAACAGCAAGGCCAGCAGAGCGGAGGGAAGAAAGGAGACAAAAGACCAGCGCACAAGTGCTCTCAACCCCAGGGAGGAAAGAGAAATTCAGAAGACAGAAGAACACAGAGAAATCCAAGTTTAAAGCGAGGACCAGAACAAAATGCAATTATGAAATTGTGATGCAGAATCAAGCAATAAAGAGCCTTGATTTGAAAAACAAAAACATGGCATGAAAACACTAGGAAGCCATAAGAAGCAAGGCAACAATTGGGACTTGTAAACCACGGGTATGTACAGACATACATACATGTATAGGTGTTAGAATTATGTTTTCCTCTAATGAAAGTAAATAACATATGCCATTGTACCAGACACAGTATCAAAAGTAAGCATCGATGTTCAATATTTTATTAAGGGAATAAAGCAGCCTGGCTTATTTGAGCAACCTGGCAGGGAACTTGCTGTTTAGAGGCTATTTCCCGGTCTCACACGCAGCACATTGACTACATTACCACCTAGCTGCTCCTCCATTCGATTATCTCGGAGGTAGATAACGCTACAGGAACAAACACACAGAAAACGTAGACTGCGGATGTAGCTTTATGAGAAGTGAAGAAAAAGATTCGTAACAGATATTTCAGTCAGTATTTCTGCTTTAGCCGGGCTACTTTTAATCTCAACATAAAAACAAAAGGTTTTATGGGGATTCAAATCCATAAAACAAAGCAAGCCCTCAAATGAAGGATGTGAGGAGAACATTTCCAAGATATTTACGGTTTCTAAGGAACGAAATGGTCATTTTAAAAAACAATTTCACATCACAGGGTCACTTCTTAGGGAATTCATCTGTGTTTAAGGAAAAAATAAAACAACTACAAGCTTTGCATTTTGGTAATTTCAAATTATCCAAAACTCCATACTGATTGAGCCCAAAACCTAATCCATAAGTAACTAGTTGTAACTGCCCCCCTCACAACTAAAGTCAGCACAAACAGCACCTTATACACATAGCACTCAATTTTAGGTAGCTATTCAAACTAATTATATAATGCAAACTGACATGAATCCCTCAGTTCATAGGTCACTATCAAAACTGCAGAAAATTAATAGAATAAATCCTGGAACCCCAACGTCTCTCATATTAGATCACAGTTTACACATGCTTGATTCTCTACCTAGAGGGCAGGAAGCTAAGAGAGACAGATAGACAGAGACAGAGAGACAGACAGACTGAGTGTGTTAGAAGGATGAGGAGGAGAGATTTTGTTCCTCTAAGCATACATTTCCTGTCTGCTCTCTTGTCTTGTGTGTGTTTTAACTGTTAGCATCTTTTCATCAGTCAAGATGGCAGGGCAGAAATGACAGTTACAACTGCTGTGGTCTCGTAAAGCTAACATCCTGTTAGAGCCCTAATTGAAAGCAAAAAATTAATAAATTTAGTTGCCAAAATCTATATACAGTGAACAAGAAAAAATATATGGTTTTCAATATTTGATCAGTATTATTAAAGTCATAAATCACTGAACAAATAGATATAGGGTTGATCTACTTCCAAAAGAAACAATTCAAACTAATTATATAATGCAAACCTATTCTCAGATCTCAGGTCCCTCAAACCATGTACCACATAAGATTATAATGAACTGCCATATGTCTGATTACGTGGAAAAATGGTACATTTCTTATATTCCCACTAGAACAACAATAACAATCTATGAAATGTAGCGGCTTTCTCAGTTTGTTTCTGTGTAAGTAAAGCAGGCTGTAAATGCCTACCCTGTTTTCATCAGGTTTAAAGTGCCATCTAGTGGAGTACTGGTTACATTACAATTTGAAAGAAGGCTACAAGTAAATGATTTATGAACACTTGTGCAAGGGATATTAAAGTATGACTATTTTAACCCATACCTGAAATAAGATTAGGTAATAAAAACATTTTAATCACTTTATGGAAAAAGTAAGTAATGAATAAAAACTGATTTCAACCATAGAAATGTACTACATTGATCTACTTATAAATCACAAAAATCAGAAGTCATAAATTTTTTTCTTGACCCTTTGCCAAATATTCGTATCAATTTCTTTTGTTAAAATGTAAACCCAAGTCTGGGATTTTAACATATTTTCATGTATTTACTGTATGAAAAACATTGACGATAATAACATTGGAAACCTTAAAACTTTTAAACTCTCTTTAAAAATAATGCTCAGCTTCCATGACACACTGTCTGCCACTACTGGGATGCTAATACTGGAGAGCACACAGCACATTCAGGGAGTCAGACAGTAAAGTGCCATGCGCGCCCTCCCTGTGTTTTCTCGGCTCTTAGATCCGCTTAGAAGAACAAGGTCTATGCTGAGAGGAGCATCGCAGCCCCTCCAGCCTCGGGGCTTCTTGGGCTTTCCCTGTTCATATCTAGCAAACCCTGAATCTTGGACTCTGCTTTCTTTTCTTTTCTTCCCCCCCCCCCTTTTTTTTGGATTCTGCTTTCTAAACGTCCCTCAAACATACAGCTTCTCTGTTTCTCCACGTCATGAATGTGTCTTCTTAATCAGCAGCCAGGACTTCACCCCTGTGTAACAAACACAGACAGACACCCCTCACCTTTCCTCATCAGATCTAGGACCCTGCTTTTGAACCACTCCTTGGTCTCCAGCGCCATGCATATGATGTCCAAGGTTTCTCCTTAGACCTTACACTAGTCTCAAAATATACAATTAAAATAATAAAAAATAAAACAAGAGCCTCTGGCTCATCAGACAGCTCGACAGACAAACCGTTCTCCTCTTCCCCGCCCTCGTTTTCCTAGGGAGCTGAACCAGCATGGAAATTGCAAATATTAATCCTTTTTAACCTAACTAGCCACAGTGTGATCCAGCCTAATAACCCACTCCCACATACACTGGCTTACTGTAGAGCCTTCCAATATCACAACTCAAGCTAATCCAAGTCTGTCTTCCACTTTACAGTTCCTTCTTCCAATGAGAAAGATATTATGACAAAGAAAAAAGAAAAGTACTCATGCATTAAACTTGTAAACTGGGATGTTCCCGAGAATTTTAGGGGATTAAAATCTATCAGACAATGTAAGGTGAGTTTCATTTGTTATTCTAATTTTCTGCCCAAAGGAAAAACATAAATATACTTTGGGGTTCATAATGTTACCAGCATTAAAAAGAAAAAAAATGAACTCATTCTTGAGCAGAAGGGATTATTTTCAGTGTTCTACCTATATACTGCTGAGTGTGGTAACGCATTAGGTGGAAGTATTTAAATGTTTCTTCACAGCATTGAAATGGCTTAAGTAGAATAAATAGCATATTCATCTTAAGCCACCACCGAATAGCTTTAACCCTAGTAATAATTATACTGTGTTTCCATGTAACAGATTGTACTGGCTAGTTTTGTGCCAACTTGACACAGCTGGGGGTATCACAGAGAAAGGAGCTTCAGTTGGGGAAATGCCTCCATGAGATCCAACTGTAAGGCATTTTCTCAATTAGTGATCAAGGGGGAAGGCCCCTTGTGGGTGGGACCCTCTCTGGGCTGGTAGTCTTGGGTTTTATAAGAGAGCAGGCTGAGCAAGCCAGGGGAAGCAAGCCAGTAAAGACCATCCCTCCATGGCCTCTGCATCAGCTCCTGCTTCCTGACCTGCTTGAGTTCCAGTCCTGACTTCCTTTGGTGATGAACAGCAGTATGGAAGTGTAAGCCGAATAAACCCTTTCCTCCCCAACTTGTTTTCTTGGTCATGATGTTTGTGCAGGACACAGATAGATTACTGAATTCATAATCCAAGTTTCAAAACCATCTCCAATGCATATAGCTCTGTGGTACCACAACAGCAGGAGACACTTCAGATGAAGCAGCTCAGCCTGGCTGAGGTCATCTTGTCACCTCTGTCCTTCAAGGTCTTGTCCTAATTTACAGCCACCCCCATGTGAATGTTACAGGAGCAAAGCTGCAGCCTGGGGGACATCCTTGCCTTTTCACTGCGCAGCTGCCAGTTCTACAGCATGTCTACCATATAGTCAATTTTCAAAACTGTTACTAAAATTCACAGGGAGACTACAAGAAGAAAATGTCATCCTTCACAATGCTGGGAGTTTCTGTAATATTTTTCTAGAATTTGTAAAGTATTTCTAGAATATTTTCTGTGCATCTCACATGCTACTTTTATAGTAAACAAAGGGGTTATTTTAAAATACTCATTTCAAATTAGTAGTTTCCATTTTTAAAAATGCTTTCACTATCTGAAAAACTTAAGATCAGTTTTTGAAGACAGCAAATTTCAATTGATCAAGCACTAAGCTCCACACATTAATTTTAAAGCAACAGTATAGAAATCACTTACTATATGTGGTTAAGTTAAGAGCGCATGCACTCTGCCCCACTCAGTAGTGACTGTGAGCCCAACTCACACCAAACTCAAATCTACCAGCTGGAGCATCACCACCCTGGACTGCACGACTCTTGTGTGTGTAGATCTGCTTGGAGAGATAGCAGCCGCCCTACAGCCCCTAGTTCTTGTGAAGCTGCCAGTTAGCAGAGAACAAATAAACATGAGGCTCTTGGGAGCGTTCATATCATAAGGCTAGCTGCAGCTCAGCCCACAAGCACCACTTTCTATTCATTACTTTACAACCTAGAAACTCCTCAGTATGTGCCCAAAAGACCACTGCAGTCTGACAAGGACATAACAGTCCCCTGGACCACTTTCACTTGGTGATCTTCTGACCCCCAGACTATACACTCTACCAGTAAAGAGTCCATAAGAATGACTTATAAATCCACTGCCACCACTATCACAAAAACACCAGGTCTTGGGGTTTAAAGACAACAGACCATTCCTATCAAGAAATTCATGTATTTTTAATGAAATTCCCTCATCAACCTGACACTGATTCTAAAACATGTAATACATTCAAATTTAAGGTATGTCCACAGTGTATAAACATCTTTTTAATCCACCACATAGATAAAGACAACTTTTTTATCAGTTAGGATGGATGGTTAGTCCTTATTTCCTAACTGTTCCACATCCATTTAATAAGATAGAGTGTGTGTGTCGCAATAACTAAGTCTTTGTCTGAACTACTTCATGCAAAAGGATTGTTAGTACTTTATTATACTGAACTCACATGAAGATTGAGCAGTAAGTATAAAACTTCCTTCACTGGTGAAAGTGTCTGAAAGAGGTAGGAACTGACACTGGGGTGTGAGGAGCCTCAGATAATGGAGCAAGGAAAACCCTGCATTAAGGAAACAGCACTTACGCTGACAAGGATGTAAACTGCTGCTGGGAATGGAAACCAGCCCATCAGTGATTAACTAAACACTGGCCATCCACGGCATCCCATGTACAATCCCTGTGCATCTGCCCACAAGACTCCTGGCAACCAGGCCCCATACACTGTACACCAGGGCTTACTGCAATGGGACTCGAGTACTGTAGCTAAGCTAGGACACCAGCAGAGGTTTCCAACAACGAGGAATGAAGGAAGGAAATGTGCTTTTCTACATAATAGAATTTTCTCCAGCCATTATGTAATTTACAGAAATATAGACATAATCATCATATTAAGCAAGGAACTCAGTCTCAAAGACAATCGTGGTATATTCTCTCTCATTTACAGGTCCTAGACGCTATAAATACATAAAACCAGGTGCATACAAATGACATGAAAGCAGAAGCTAACAAAGGGACTACTAAGGAGGGTGAGGGCTCAGAGTGGGCAGATAATGAAGTATGAAGAGAAATGTGATCCAAGTACAGTATAAAGTTGTATGAAAATGCCCTTTATATAACCCCATATAATAAAAATAAAGATATGAAAATATGTAAAAAGAAATTTCTAGAAGGGAAAAGAAAGCTTCTTGTGTGGGGATGCCAGACACAGCAAACCGAGACGTACTTTTAATTACGGTGCTCAGGGACTGGGGGTTAATTCACCTACAGAACAGTTGCCTGGTAAGCATGCCTAGGTAGCATGTAATATTTTACCAGGTACTGTTTTCTGTGCTTCACATAAACTACTTTTATAGTAAATGAAAGGGTTATTCTTAAATGCTCATTTCAAATTAGTATTTTTCATTTTTAAAACATGCTTTCACTAATCTGAAACACTGGGTTCAGTCCCCAGCTGTTTAAAAAAAATAAAAAGGCAAAACCCCACCCCCCGCCATAATCCTCAAATTAAAATCATCTGAAAGCCTTTATGTGTGGCAGAGCTGTGATTCATACCACGCTCTCAGCAGCAGCGGCAACCCACAACCAGTGGCAGCAGGGTTAACAACAGCTGACGGTTCTCCAGGGGAAAGCCAGCTAGCTTTCAAGTGGCATGCATGAAACTTGTAAACTGAGATGCTCGCAGGAATATTAGGGGACTAAAATCTGAAATATAGCAGACTTATTATAAGGTGGTTCTCACTTGTTTATCAAAATTCCCTGACCAAAGGAAAAACATAATTAAATATACTTTGGGGTTTGGAATGCTACGGCATGAAAAAGTGGGTAATAAATTATTTTACTTGACGTCTTCAAATTACAGCAAAAAAAAAAAAAAAGGTAAGTAGAAATATACATATATATCTGTTCTCAAGCAAAGAATTAGATATAATAAACCCTACCTTTATTAATTTTGCAGTTTTTGCTTTCCTGGTGAATCATACTGCATCCCCACACAATGAAAGCAAAAGAATCATTTAGCTTATCACAGCAACCACCTGCTGTGGGAAGCAGCACTTCACAGAGAAGCAATTAGTACCCAGGGGCAGGAAGTCTGTTCTTGGGGACATGAAACGCCAACCACACATGTAGATCAATACCTTTCCAGGGACCCGAAGGCTCTCAAAGGCACCAAGATCATTGAGGCTCTCCGGAGGGCTCTTCAGACCCTTGAAAAAAAGAGATAGAGAAAAACACAATTTAATTGTGCTAAAGAACTATAAAAAGATAGAGCACACCTAGTCAATCAGACATGATAGTTTTGAAATGAGATTCTCCTGCTTCAAAATACAGAGACCATGCATTTTAAGAACAAATGTCGCTTAACACATACGGTCTGCTATGAAGTCAAGTAAGAATGCGTTTGGAGTCTTTTAAAATAAAAGAATATTATGTGTCACTGTCAGCAGAAAAGGAGAGGTCTATCTTAACCACAACTTTAAAACAAAAAGAAAGAAAACTTACAAAGCTTTCCAAAAACATACTTTTATTTAAATCACTAATAAATTCACCTGACAAAAGGGATTTGAGCAAGCCATAATATTATGATATATAGATAAAAAATACACTCGCCAACTGATCTAGTTCAAAACTTTTAAGGTGTTAATTAAAACATAAGTAAGCCCTCTGTTAATCCTGATCATTTGTCACTAACACAGTCAGTCCCTGCTGTCTGTCTAGGGTAAGACTTAAAGCCCTATCTCACTGCTCTCCAGCAGTCCTGTATGCACATCACAGGGGGGTTTGGGAACCCTTACATAATACCAGCGATACCTAGGAGACAGGAAGAATCTAAACTTCATTTTAAAGCCCCATCTTAGAAAACATGCTATTTAAAGAGCTGACATTAGTCTGTACGGGAAAGCAGCTGGAACATCCGACTGCCCTTCAGGAGTCTCCTACTGACTCTTTGAGGTCTTTAGTCACCAAAAGACATAGTGTGCTATAGGACTGCTTATATTTCTATGAAATGATAGCACTGGTCACATCTACAAGTTTATAACAGCATTTTTCTACCACTATTTCCAGGTTATCCAGCCCACCCGTCCTTCTTTCCTGTTTTTACTCTCCCTCCCATCTCCAAACACCTAAAACCAACATCCCACCAGAGGAGTTTTCTCTTTCTTTCTTTCCTTTTTTTTTTTTTTTTTTTTTTTGGAGACAGGGTTTCTCTGTGTAGCCCTGGCTATCCTGGAACTCACTCTGCAGACCAGGCTGGCCTCGAACTCAGAAATCCGCCTGCCTCTGCCTCCCAAGTGCTGGGATTAAAGGCGTGCGCCACCATGCCAGCTTGAGGAGTTTTCTTAAAAGCTCTATGCTTCAAGGTACACAGTACTTCCAAACATAGCTAAGCATTGTGTCTACTAACAGCACCCAGGGAAGATTTAAAGGTCCAGGGCCTACCATGCACCTAACAGGTAGGCTCTTCTGGGTTGGGGCTGGGTTTGCACTGTCACTCACACATCGGGGGACTCAGAAGACTGTTCATGCTTCAGAAACACAGCTAGACATTTTCAAAACAATTTCTCAGCCAAATCAGTGAAAATTTAAATATGAAGTGCACATACTTCTTTCACACTGTAAGTCTCAAGGAAAGGAGAAAGCAAGTGTTATTTGCTTTTAAATGCCCAATGGCTAGCAAAGTTCCCAAACAAAACAGACACCAAAAATTTAAAAAAAAAATAACAAAGTAAATTACTGGGTATAAGTTGTTGTTCAGGCTCCAATCTCCAACTACTCAGCACTGTGTTTTCACGGGAGCATGCAACTGACGGCAGACTGCAGTTTCCAGGAATTCTTACTGGGATAACATCTACTGCAGTCTAGTGTGCCTTGCAATGGAGGGTGTGTTGGCTCATCCTATCCTGGGTTTCTCATGGCAACTCATATGAAGCATCACAAAGAGCAAAGCTGATTTAGACAAATAAAACTCCATATACATATACTATACAGAACTATGCACTCATAGGAAAGTAAAAGTTTTCAATTACTTCAAATGATACTATTACTTAGATGCCACTTTCAACATGTAGTTAGCATGTCTTTAAACACGTTTTAAAGGTATAATTTATTGGACAGAAGTCCTTGAATGCATATAGCATGTTTATTTTCTCTTTCCATAAATGCCAGAATATAAGTGTGATATAAACCAGTATCTAAAAGAAGATTTCACCTCTATAATATTACACAATTATCAACAGATTTCTGCCAAGTATACAAAGAATAATAAAAGTTGGGAGTACGATGTCAGGAGCCAATAGAATGGAGTGAACTCCAGAACAGACTTCCTGGTTTGTTCCCTAACTCTCCTGTGGCCTTGCACAATCGATCTACCCTTCCTGTGTGACAGACCTGTGTGACAGACCCTAACCATGGTGAGAACTAAAAATTATAAAGAACATTATAAAGAATGAAAGGGACAGTACCTGTGAGGGACCAAAGCAGAACCGGCTAGCTTGCAAGCATCTCTTGACTTTTAACCCTTATACTCAGAACTATTAGATCATAGAGAAACGGTTTTTCTTTTAACATTATAGAAATGAAAATAAGGACCTACATGTCTCCACATATATCTGGCATACAACTGTAATTTAAGACTACAGGCTGTTAACCCTTTCATTGCCAGTTTTTTAAGTTCTTACTAAATATGAACTCAAATTTCTGCTATTCTCATCTGAGGCACAAGTTTACCTCTGTTACTGTGGTGCTCTGCATTTTTTAAACAAAACATTTGTCAATATCATATCCACTATCTAATACTCTTTTCTAATTTTTGTTTACAATTTCCCCCAACTTAAATGTATATAAAATTCAGCATCAATAAAGCTGCCTTTGTACTTTCTTATACTTCTGGTTGTGAGCCTAGTAGCCTAAATGGCTGAGCCATTTCTCCAGTCCAAATCAATCAACAATAAAGATACTTCGAGTACAGCTATAATGAACCTTTTGCTCCTTTTATGAAATTAGTAATTTTGTCCTATTAGGACAAAATGACCTTTGCAGCTATTTGTCCCTTCTCATCTTAGAAAGACTTGAGTCTTTATAATTTCTCTTCATCTCTCTCCCCAACATAGTTGACTTGAGCCCAACCTAGCCAGAATTTCTTCCCCACCACTTCATAAGAAGTGTTGTTGTCTGGGCTGGAGAGAGGGCTCAACAGTTAAGAGCACTCGAGGACCTGGGTTTAACTCCCAGTACCCAAGTGCAGCTCTTACTGTCTGTGACTACAGTTCCAGGGGATCATGTCAGAGAAGTGAATGCAGGGAAAACATACAAATAAAAATTAAATAAATTTATATAATATAAACTACAAAAACAAGAAAAATTTTAAGGAGAGGGAGAAAGAGAAAGGGAAAAGAGGAAGGGATGGAAGGAGAGAGATAGGAAGGGAGAGTGGGCTGTTCCCAGGTCCCCATGGCTCCTGGGCTGCTCAGTCCCAAAGCTGACTCTCACTCAAGTCCTACCTGACGGATCTACAGCATATTTTAAATCCTTGCTTTTCTTATGCTTTCTTCTTTATCCGTATTCATTCAGTAAGTATTTATTAAGCATCAGGCTGCTACAGACTTCATACGTCACTGACAGATCCTTCATAGTCTGCTCTGCAAAATCCATCTCTTAATATTAAATGGAAAGAGCAGTTTGGACTTTTCATATATCTACTGCCATTCCACTTCACTTCAGCCAATGCTGTCTGCCAGTCTATCTGTGTTTGGCTGCAATAGACTTGTAATTCCTGAAGGTTTATCTATGCCTCAGATTCCTGCCCATAAACTCGGACCCATTTGTCAAAGTCTCTACTTAAATATCTAAGCAGCCTTCATATAAAACCGTCTAAAACCCTCTTCCCTGAAATCACTGCTCCTCCAGGGTTCTCCATATCACAAAGTGATAAATCTATTCTTCTAACTACAGGAGCTAAACCAAATTGGGCCACCCTTGACTCTTTACACAACACAGGAGGGAATTTACATCAGGTCCACAATGGCGCAGCCTCCGTGCATGTCCACCACTAGCATCCTGGTGAAGGCCCATTCTCTCTACCACCGGGATCACTGCAGCAGTCTCTGGAGTCTCTATTCTTTTTTTCTCCCTTCTTAAGTATATTACTAAAACGGGCCAAAATGGCCACTCAGAACAAAAGTCAAGGCATGCTCTGACCTGTAAAGTTCAGTGTCACCTGCTTCCTGCCTACGTCCTAACATCATCTCCTAAGGCCATTTCCTTTATTCCCTGTAGTCTGCCTACAGTGGACCGTAATAGTTCCTGAATTTGTTCTTCTGCTGTTATCCACTAATCCAGTTCACCCACTCACTTCTCTCAGGCCTTTGTATTATTTTTGCACTGAAGCTTTCTAGGACCAGCCCATATCTACAGATATAATTGAACTTAAATTACCAAGCCTTCCAGGCCTCCTTATTTCCTTCTCCTCAAACATTTCCCTGAAACATTTCCCTCACCAAGTCTTCCTTAGCACTCACTGTCTATTCTATTCATTGTTGCCTCTCCCAAATCTGCTGGAATAGTGCCTGGCCCACAACACTCAATTCAGTTTGACAAAACTGAATGAACAGAAGCCAGCATAGTGAGGAACGATGAGTCACAGGTCTCATCTACATAAGGCCAGCTAACTAAGGGCACCCATCCCTGTGAACGTTCTGCAAAGAACAATCAAAATGGTGAGCAATCGAGCCACAGAGACAGAGAGACAGAGAGAGAGAGAGAGAGAGAGAGAGAGAGAACCCAAATAAAATTAAATTTTCATAAATCAGAATTTCATCTCTTTAATATACATCAACAGCACAATAATAATATATGTATAAATTGAGCTTTAAACATATATAATTAGGGCCACACATTTGCATAAACCTGTTAACTTTACATTACTATTATTTATACAGTAGTTTCTTGTATACGTTCTAAAGATTTTTTTTCTCCAACTAACTACAGATATAACCTACTATAATTCAGTAAACTGTGTGAGGCTTAAGAATTCACACTTTCTGCAGAGTCAGCATTACATTTACAAACATTATGGATATATTATCACCAGTTCTCTGGAATTCTTTGGAATTTAAGGAGAGCACCAACCTTAGGAAGAAAAAACCCAAATGCAGCAGCCCAAGGTATTTATAAGCTGTATGGCAGACAATGGACTATGCTGCTTAACAGGCAAGACCAAGGAGACAGAACGCAAAACCAGAATGTAGTCATCCAAATCTGAGGGGCTCCTGAGTGTCTGCTCCCTCTCCTCTCACCTCAGGATGGAGCAGCCTCCAAACCTATTCTCAAGTAAGAAGCAGCAAGACGCACAGCGCCAGTGTCCAACAACGTGAAAGGCTGCTAAGTGCCTCTGCCCCCTGCTTGTTTGTTTTATTATTCATAGAAAATTTTTTCCTAGTTTCTCGACTCAAATCAAGAAAAAGAAAAGCATTATGCAAGGATCACGTACGTACTGTCTATAAGAAATTACAAGTGTCTGTCCCACTACTGCTGACACTTTGAATCCTCAAGCAGGACAAGAAGTCTTCTGTTCTCTTGTTAAGAAAAAGAAATTATAAGTGAAGCTTTAAAGAAAGGACTCTACCAACATTTCTAAGCCACAATGATTTTAAAACTCATCTAAATTGCACTTCTTTCTTATTAAAACAAAGAAAAATTCTAATTATGTTTCAGTAGCTAAAAATGCTACAGTCAAAACAAAGGTTTCTGAAATAAAATGATCAATAAATACCTAAAAAAAACATACATTTCTTCAACTCCTCGAAGGAAGTTGAGACACAGTATTAGGAAGCTCTAACATATGTGAGACAAGATATAGTACCAGTCTTATTCCTGAATTATCATTCTGAAAAAAAAAATTCTTTGTCAGAATTTTATTTTTTAAGTAGCAATACACAAAGAATGCTGACATATACTAGCTTACTGGTGACTTACAATGCGATACTTTGAGATGGGAGGGGGATAGAAAAGGAATTGTCATTCCCATGTTTAAATCCAAAAACACAGCTACAAGTTTGGAGAGTTACTGCCAATCCACAACACTACCAATGTTGGCTACAAACAGCCCTTTGCCTTCACCCTTGCTCTTTCGAGTTTTCTCTACTGCACAGACCCCACCTCACTTTCCAGGGCACCTACTGGCAAACGACCACCAGTGAGGACGAGGGGGACGCTGCAAAGCAGCTAAGGCTGTCCTGGAAAGGAAACTAAAGCAAAGGAGAAGGTACAAAGACAGCCCAGCTCCCTGATTGGCTTTGTCTAAACGAAATGTTTGTAGGAAGACACTTCTTTCAAGGAGTCGAGGTCGGATCTAGGAGGCTCAGTTGAGATTTCCAGTGTACTACTTAGCTGCCCAACACCCCTGAGCCCCGCCACCCACTATAACTTAAGCCTACGCCCGCCGCCACCAAGGAACTGGGCGTCTCGGCGCCTCTCACAGCCGGGAGCGGGAAGCTCTTTAGTTCAGAAAACAGAACTCACCTGCCGGGTCATGAGAGATTTGATTTTTTGCATGTCGAAGTCGAGAGACAATTACCCTGCCTCGGAGAAGTAACAAATCACATAATCCCACCAGACAGCCGGCTACAACACAGGGAAGCCATAGTGAGTCGTCACGTGGAGCTGCCCGCCTGGGTCAGCCTTCCTTTCCCCGAGCATGACGGGAAATGTAGTTTTCCGGCTGCAATCAAAGGAGGAGGCCAACTTCAGTACTACATTTCCCAAGAAGCAGTCGCTTCAATGAACTGGGACTCCTTCTGTTCCAGAGCCACTACCTGGACTTGGAAGAGCGTTGGGCGAGGCGAATACCTATGACTTAGGTAGTCTGGCCACTGAACTAAACAACTCTGAAGCGTCTGTAGATAGTCCACTTTGACAAGATGCCCTCTAGGAGTGCAAGAGAAAGCACACCTGGGCTAGAGAGGCGAGGAAAGAGACTGATTGACCTCCATAAAGAGCACTTGGAAAGGTGACTTAAGACAAGGAATTTCCCAGTGGCTCTGGGTGTGCCCTGAGGAAAGTGGGAGGCAGGACCCCTAAGATACTGATGGCCAGCCGTAGGTTCTTCTTCATTCTTGGCATTTCCTGAAAACGCTCTAGAAAAATCAAAGGATTTCGTCTACCCCACCTATCATTTTTCTACCTGCTTTAGCAAAGGCAAGTCGAGGCAGATGTCAGTAAGTATGAGGGCACTTGTCACTTTAAAGCCCTGATCTTGTTATTAGTAGTATAAAGGAGAAAGTAACGGGGTAACTTTGCTGTGGGGGGCAGCAAACCCAGAGCTAATAACAATAGGTAACAATGAAAACTTACGAATTGGGAGAAATTTTGTTAATGGCTTCATGTGTATGACCTTATGCATTTATCTACATGAGCATCTTTTCCTTGTTTTGTTTTGTTTTTGTACTACAATTTTTCATACAATATGTTCTGATCAGGTCTCCCCTCCCCCAACTCATCCTAGATCTGCCCCTACCGCCACACTTGCTTCCACGCACCTTCTTTCTTTCTCCCTCTAGAAAACAAAACATGCAAACAAACAAACAAAAAGATTGAAAAGGAAAGAAAGAAAAACACAAGAAACACACCCGCAAGCTCGTATGCATGAACATCTTCTGGAGTTACCATCATCTTCATGTTAAAAAATGGTGAAACAGGCATGGAGAAGTTAAGATACTTACCTAAGATTGTTAGACGTATAAACTGATGACTTAAATGCTTAAAGGTTCCCGGTATTATGCTGAGGAGTGACTCCTAAATCAGGACACCAGTGCCTTTTAACTACATTAGTTTAACGTATTATAAAAACTAATAACTAATGTTTTTATTATAAAAGCAAAGCATAAACTTGACTGTATGGAGGGTTGGACACTAGCTCAGAAATCGCCTATGCAGTTGCCTCCTCTAGTGGCTGGCTTTTCCTGCAGATGCACTTCTCTTTGGGAGCAATGTAATTACAAAGTTAGTTCACCTTAGATACAACCATTCATGTAATCTTGAGGATTTCCCCCAATTGATTCTCCTAGTGTAAATAATTCTACAGATATGAAGGGGTCTGTATTAAAGATTACAGCTGCTTGAAATGCTTGTAGTAGATGCTTGCTCACTGTGTACAACAAAACCAGCCCAATAATGTAAATGAACAGTAAACCATGTGTGATTGGCAAGACCAGAAAGCAGTCCTGCCCTCATCACCCACACACTTTCAGTGACTCCTTATATTAATGTAATCGTTATGCACAGAAATGGTTTTAGTGCATTCATTTTAATGCAAATATAACTAAGGTGAGTAAACAGTCGAGGATATGGGACCTTTTTTTTTTTATTACAGAAGCAGATGGTAGATTATCAACTGTGCTATGAAATACTGTGTTAAGACAACCCAACCCCACCTCCCAACCCCAGAGGAGATCTCATTATATAGCTCAGGCTGGCTTCAAGCTCAGAGATCTCCCTGCCACTGCCTCCAAGTGATGCCATATTTCTGGGAGAATTTTCCTTTTCTTAGAAAACTCTTTGGAACTATTTTAGGAATTCTGTCATTTTGGGAGCTCTTGAAGTTAAATTTGCCTGTATGATTTCAATGTTCAACTCCTGATTCACCAGTACTGTCACAAACAGTTATATTTACCAGCAAACCACTAGAGGGCGCATGGTTAATGTGAACAGTTCTTGTACAAACCACACATATAATGCAAAAATTTGAATGTATATAATAACAGGGAAAAGAGCACAAAAATGGATCGTTCTTGTATCTAAGTCCTTATTAAAATACCTACTATTTCTTTCTGTCACAAAAGTTGGCATTTTAATATAAAATGTGGAAAATACTGGAATATTCGTAAGTCCTTTAAATGCTATATATTTGATACTAGGGGCACCCCTCCATACTGTCTTCGTTTCCCACATCTTACCAAGGATCCTGGAACTCTCATAATAAGCCATTTTTAGTTTAAGGACAATATGAAGAATGATCTTATTTGATCAATATGAAGAATGATCTAAATGGAGTGAAGGAGCTTGTGGGGTATCTATTTAAATCCTATGGGTTTTTTTTTTTCCAATTGGATGTTGTGCAGTCTGTTATGAAAATTTGTGTGAAATTCTTAAGGAATGGCTAAGGAGCAGACAACATAGACTAAAGAGCACAGGGGTTTATTTCTGGGGAAACATGTTAAGAAAAATGAGAATTATGCTTGGATGTCAATGACTAAGATTGTTCGCTGTAGTCAAGGATCTGAGAAGGAAAGTATATATCTAAGTAAATACATTGAAGTGAATATGTATGTGTGCAGAATTTAGAGGGTGTGGAGAAACTTGTAGTCATTGCCTGGGCTTGAGGATGCCCTTGACATATTTCTGAGGTGTGAAGCATTATAAAGCAACTGAACTGTATAAAGAACTCAGGTTTCCCAACAGTAGTGTCTTTGCCTTTAGACACATCTTCAACAAGTTGGGAACATTGACATCAAGAGTATTTCCAAAGTTGTTCTCCAGAATAACAATTGTTCTTTTTTTAATTTTTAAATAATATTTGAATAACAGTCTTCTTTGAAGCAGTTAAAATGAAAAACCATGCCTTCCTTCACTCCCACACTCTAATCACTGAATTTCTTCAGTGAGACTATCCTGTTAAAAATTACTTATATTGAGAATTCTACTAGCTTCAGGTCAAATGTTTCTAGATATGTTCCATTCCATGCAGAAAGTGTGGACCAAAGCCTTCTTACAAACAATAGCTCTCTTGGAACTTACTGAATTAAGCAAAGTTCTCAGCCCACCTACTTCATGGCACTGAAAAGAGCTAGAAGATGCAGCCAGAACACACAAGCAAGATTTTAATGGTTACTAGTTCACTTCCTCTAAGCTTGAGCTGAGAAAATATGACCCCAAGTACTATCTGTTGCTGTGTGCTACACACTGTCATTATGTAAAATGTATGCCTCAGCTCCACTTGCAAACGACATGTGATTTATTTTTTTTAAGAAAGTGAGATGAATACACAGATCCAATAAAACCATCACAGCCATTTGTAATAGAAAATAAAACACAAAAAATCTCTAATACTCTGTTTTGGTTCTTTGGTACAGTCTTTACATGATAATTCACATGATAATTTTGTGAAGAAAAATGGCTACTTAGGAAATTCATAAAGTACTTCAATTTTCATAGAAAGTATTTTTTTCAAATTTCAAAATAATGGCATAATTTTTCATGATAAGAAAGTAGATCTGGGTTTTATTTATCACGAGGCCACGCAAAGAGAGTATCTTCCTCCTTCTTATTGTGAATAACTCAGTATAATTTATAAAGCAATACTGAAAAATTACTGAGAATCACCAAGAAACTATTTGAAAGCCACAGCCCTGTGTTCTCGCAGAACATATAACAGGTGTTCCTACTGCCTGTGTCCTTTGTATACACATTCATTCTGTATTCAAATCACAGAAGCAAGAGGCAGGCTAGGGTCTGTTACCTCACTGCTAATTTCCCTAGCAAATAAACCAGCAGCTGCTGGTCCATGAACCAACTTGCCACTGAGAACAGGGCGCCGCATGCATGGGACAGGATGCTTTTATGGAGCTTCTCAGAAGCATGGTTGGGCTCTCTCTTTGCAAAATACACCTTCTTCTTATAGGTAAGGGCCTGCGCGAGCTGGCTTTTAGGTATTTGGGGTTTGAGTTTTGGGGTTTTGTTGGCTTTCTTTGTGGATTTTTTTTTTTTTTTGTAGGCATAAGGTAAATATTTGCTTAGGGCTGTAGATTTTCTCAGATAATTGAAGGACAGGTCAAAACCTTTTAACAATAACACACTGTTCCAGCAAAGAAACAGGAACATGTAAGAGAAATGAGCTTCAAGAAATGATTGCCTTTGTTCCCTTGGAGCAACAGCTACTGTCAACGGGACTCGCTAAGAAAGTTAAGGCAGCATAAAAAGCTGCGGAGTCTCTTCTCCCAGGGCTTACCGATAGGCTCAATAATCTCTAATGGTTAATGTTTTAATTGGCAAACATTCTAATAGTGCATTAAATTAATTCAAAACAATTCATGGTAGTGGTTTTCTTTTAATTAAAGGTATTGCTTAAATTAAAAATAGCATGCAAACTGTTGGTTCTTCTTTAACATAAATATGGAAAATGTGAAGTTTAGCTAAAATTGCATATGAGAGAAATGTGTTTAAAAGGATCAGTGCTCAAAAATGCCTTTAGCTTTTCTCTTTGTCAGTGACTAGTCCTATTTTCTTTTTTTACTAGATCTTAATATTTTTATCTCTCTCTCTTTTGACATAGAGTTTGCCTCCCTATATCATGACGCACTGTTATCCATCAGTATTTTTTTCATCAAGAGTTTCCATCCCTCCTATTGTAGATCTTAAGCGTCAAGTTAGTTTCTTTTTTTGTTTACATTTATCTGATAGAAGTCTAAAAGGAGTTTTATTCATTAAAGAATAACAGATATATAAAGAATAACAGATATATAAAAACAATTTGAGCTTTGGATTTTAGGAGGTATTTAAAGTTTTATTTTCTCTAATGTATTTTGTTACTTTTCATTCTAATTATTATCTACATTTGTATGTGATGCATATAAATCTCACTGACATAAAAATGCTACCTGTAAATTTTTAATCTGTCTGTTCCCCTTAACTGTGGTCATCTCAGGGACTATATTGTCATACTATCAAATTTAAACCTGTAATATATTGTATGTTACCATAATTTAACATCATTCTTAGCTATTATGTGATCCTGGGATTCTTTCTCTCTCTCTCTCTCTCTCTCTCTCTCTCTGTTTGTGTGTATGTGTGTGTGTGTGTGTGTGTGTGTGTGTCTCATTTTTAAATAGAGGGACTGATAGGTTTTCACAGATAATGTTTTTGTAATTGGCCTTAAGAAGAATTCAGGAATGAATTCAGTTGAGAAATTTGACTAAAATAAAATTAATTAAAATGTAATGGTGATTTTTTCCCAACTTCAAAATAAAGTTGTTATTATAGAGAAAGACCTCCCTCCTTACTGAAATTCACTTTCTCTGGAAGTGACAAGTCACAAAGGTCACAAGTAATATGAAAGTCCTTTTGCTTTTAAAATACTGAATTTTCTTTGTACCTTTAAAAAAATTTTAAAATAAGCTTCCGTGTTTGATTAAATAGTCTATTCAAAATACAGACTGGAAAATTCTATTTTTTCTAATGATGCAAGAGTTTATTTTCAGTCAACAATAGTCATGTTATGTTTGCTAATAATGTGTGTGCTAATGAGGAAATAAAGACCAACTATTCTGAGCTGCCATAGAGGTCACTTTGTAAAACCTAATGTTTATAGTCAATACAATCAAACTGCTTGCAGAATTCTTTGTTGATGGAACATGGGTAATTTTTACAGCACACTTTCAAGTATTCATTAACTTTATCTTCTTTTCATGGGTACTGTTCTTATATGTCTTAAGAAATCTCTAAAGTGAAGTTATTGCTGTATTTTTGTTTACCAGTTTATGATTGATATTTTCCATGTTTCTCTGGGTTGCTGTTAGTACGTACCTTACAGGCAGAAGATCTTAACAGCTCTCTTAACCCAGGAAGTACTGGTCAATCTAGTAAAACCAAACTTCTCATGAGTATACGGCTGTTGGGATATCAAAAGAAAATTAAAATTCTATTATTATTTCTACCATTTCTTTCTTAAAGTTTATCTGCTCACACAGAGAGAAGCTGTAGAAAGCCTTATTCTTTTATGTTTTCTCATGCAACTAGAAGAACACTTAAAGTTTTTCAAATGGCACAACTTGTTTTTCTAAATTAGTAAACGACTGAGCTAGAAAACATGGGTGTGTTATACATCTATAGCAAGAAACGGGGATATGGAAGAGTGTGTGCTTCTAAAATACACGGGAAGCATGTTACCTGTTTACTCTCCGAGTCTCACAATGGCTCATCATATCAGGGCGTCCAAGCATTTCCTAGTCGGAAGATTTTTAGGTGCGATATAAGGAAACTCATTCCTTGCTGACACTTGTTACCTATAAATTGTCTCATAAAAATAACACAGGCACTGGTGGGTGATAGCTAACAACTTTAACCCCACAAGTTGGAAAGCAGAGGCAAATAGATCTCTGTGGTGTTTAGACCAGTCTGTTCTACATACCAGCCAGGACCTCATAGTGACAGCCTGTCAATAATGACAAAATAATATTAATATTAATTAATAATTATGATATAATTATATAATATAATTAGTTAATAAAAATGACATAGGCAATCTCCAGGAAAAGTAATATATAACAGAAAGATATACTATACCTCTCACTGTGGTGTGCATTTAAAAAACAACCCACATCATATTTGGTGAAGAATTTTTCATTTTATATTAAGGCACTGAATACATTCAGAAATATCTTTGGCAGTATGTTATTTAAAACATAAATCTATGATTCATTCTCTTAAACAGCCCAATGTTTCCGCATTTATGTGGTGATTGTAAATGTCATAGAAATGCTGGTCCTTTCACTCAGTGTGGTGATGCACACCCCTGACTCCTGCATTTAGGATGCCGAGGAAGGAGAACTCTATATTCCAGGCAAGAAAAAGCACATTAGCGAGGTCTATTTAGCAACTTGTGTCTCAAGATAATTTTTCTACTAACACAGTTTACTTATTTTCTTGGGGCAAAGGTCAGAGGTCTCTTCCTCCCAAGGGCTGGGATTAAAGTTGTGTGTCACCATACCAGATCTACTAACGTAATGTTATTTCTCTCCAGACTGCAGTATTTGCTGTTATATTTGGTGTTTTATGAAATAAAGTTTTCTCCTCATAACCTATTTAGATTTGCTAAATTACCCTGCCCTAGCTGAGAGCCCGCATTCAAATCAAGATGCAGAAATCAGTAACGTTTCCATTCTAGAGATAGTGTTACCCCGTTGTAATGCAGTGCCTAGCAACCATTTCCAGCATATTGATGAAAACTCCAACCAATCTTTTCCAATGACAATTGTATAGAATAAATTATAGAGAAACAGAAGAGCAAGAACCTCTTCAACAAGTTCCCCAAATGAAAAACAAAACCAAAAACTGATTGGACAAAATGATATTTAACCCTGCTTCAGTCTAGCAGGGACTCCTAGGATAAGATGGGGAATGTCTTAAATGCACAAGTATGTCACTGACAAAGCTGCTCCATGCCAGAAGCAACCACTTCATTTTACGTCAGCAGCCATGCAACTCTTTCCAATGCATTCTCAAAGTGATGATGTAATTCCCACCATTGCCCCTTGATTGCTTGGTAACAAGTGCAGAATTGCCAATTTGTTAGCATACATCCAGGGACTGACAACTTAATATGTGGACTAAATACTGAAACTCGCTATTTCAAAGTCCTTTGATCCCTCCCTCTTGAAATGTAAGTAGTGGCTACTCTGAAAAAAGTACCTCAGGGCATCAAGCACCTGAACAATTAGTGATCTGAGAGACATTCTAGGCTTCAATCTAGTGTTGCACTCTTTTCTCACAGGAGACAAAGAGCAGAGACATAAATGCCCTGCTCACCCAAAACCACATTTACAGACTAAACACAAGACAAGTATGCTTCCTTTGCTAAGAATTCACATTTCCAGCTTTAGCAAAACATCAAATAAAAATATTCTCTTTGCAAGTTTAGAAAATGCACACCATCCTGACCATGTTCATTTTGGGGCAATTTGCAAGTGATGCATCTAAGAGTTACTGGTGAACATAGTTGCAAAAGGAGTCTAACATCAGACATGAACCCCGACACTGGGCTAGAAGATATTTTCATAAGCAACATGGTGAAAGTTATGTTTTTCATGCCTTAAGATTAGAAACAATGAACTATAAACTAGTTTTTATTTCTTGCTTATCAAGAAACGTTGTATCTATAATTTCAATTAAAGACACAGGTGCCATTTTTATTTGTTCAGAAAACACACATCCAAGGAGGACCGTTCTCCTATTCCAGCTCCCATCCCAAAGCTCCGCCTTTGTCTGAGATATCACTCATCTTAAGACATTGCTTTGCTCACTGTCTTCCTTATTTTTTCCTACAGGTTCCTTGCAGAATCCACGGCTCTTTTGCTTCAAGTAACCCAACACTTTAGATATTCCAGCATCCATTGTCCTCTTTTATTTTGAACCTCTCAAGTTAGGAGGACTCTAAGTTTAACTTTCTTCAACTGGCCATACAGAAACAAATCATGCACATTGTAATGCTTGGAGAGGGATGTAAAACTGAAGTGTTTATCCCAGGGTCACATAAAGGCCCAAAAGCATGACTGCACTGCCTGCCTAGCTTCCCACTAGAGAGAGAGACAGAGACAGAGACAGAGACAGAGACAGAGACAGAGACGCAGAGAGATGCAGACAGGAAGGTGGGGAGACAAAGATAGAGAGGAGCGGGAGAGGGAAGGAAGGGAGGGAGAGGAAGAGAGACTGCACTTCATGTTTAGCTTCCCACACTGGAAGAAAAGAGAGATCGTGCACTTACTGTAGATAGAACTTGATTCCTCATGGGATAGGTGGTAACATACTTGAGGTTCTCCATGGAAATCACCATGAAAGACAGGCAGACCTTTGTGTCTTTTCCTTCTTTGTTCCAACTGTCTCCCCTAAGTTGATTTAAACAGAGCTCAAACCCCCCACATTTCCTGGAAACAATGAAAACAGAAAGCAGTTGATCAGGATGACCATTTGATGTGCATAAGGAAACTGAAGCGGAAACACCCTTTGGGTTGATCCAAGTTACCATCTTCTCTCACTCTGCTTCGTTTCACCTGTGGCTATCACTCTTCTGCTCTGTTACTTCCGGTTCTGATGGAGTCATCCCCAGTGTTACAAACTTAATTCCATAGTCTACATTCCTGCCAAGCCCCCGCCCCACTTCTCTCCCTTATAAGGTTAACTTTCTGGACCATTCTTCTTAAAAATCGTTTTAAAACTCATGTGTGTGTGTGTGTGTGTGTGTGTGTGTGTGTGTGTGTGTGTGTGTGTGTGTGTGTTTGTGTGTAGTAGGGAGTTAGTTTTCTGTTCCATGTGAGTCCTGGGGATTGAACTCAGGTTGTCAGGCTTGGTGGCCAGGTACTCTACTCCATCTCACTGGCCTGTGCCATTGTCTTCTCTCTTGGTGTTCAAAAGAGTTTACATTTAAATTCCACACGTTACCCAGTTATTCTAAATGTTCCTCTGATGGTGACTTAATACCAACACCACCCAGTTACGAAGTGAAGCAAAAAGCTTCCAGTCAAAGTTCTAAAAATATAATATTCTGAAAGGACTGTTTTCATTGCAAATGGTAATATATTATATTATGTTACATTATGACATCTACAGGATCCAAAGCTAAGAAGCAACATACAAACATAAGACACAGCCATAGCAGTGAGTTCATGGGCCCAAACAACACAGGCACTGCATAAGACTGTACATGAGGAAAGAGCTCCACGCCCCACTTCTCTCCAGATCTCTAGTTGTATCCTAACCAACTTTAGTGTGTTTAACAATGAGAACATGATCACTATATCCATCCAGCATTGCCTTTTGGATGTCTCATGGGCACCTTGAAATGAGTATGCCCTGCACTGACTTTAGATTTCCTCACACCACACCCCAAACAGGTAGTTCTCTGTCTAAGCCCCATGATTTAGCTCCTGTTGCAGCTCTAGTATTCCAGATGACTTCAGTGGAGAGCATGAAGGGAATCTTTGTTCCTCATTGTAAGTGTGTATCCTGCCCTGCATCGTAGCAGCTGATGTGTTAGGTAGCACCAGCCTTTGCACACATTGCTCAGCACCCCCACTCCTCTCTTGCACCATGCCTTAGCACCCCTCCATCTTTTGCCCCATGGCTCAGCAAACCCCACATCTCTTGCACCATGGCTCAGCACACCTCGATCTTTTACCAGCTTTGTTGCAGTCACTCCCTAAGACACTTTAGTGTTCAGTCTGGTCTCCTACCAGCTAGTGTGAGATAAATAAATTAGAAAAGTCATGGCTCTCTTCTGATAGCAAACTCCAGTTACATTTTCATTGTATATAAAGTAAAACTGTCCAAAATTTCTGTGGATTTAAAATCTTGCCCCATTTATCCTGGTTATCAATAGCCTCATATTGCTCTGTGTTTCTCCCCCTCTACTCTGTTATATCCAATCTGGCCAGCCCCTTGCTGTCCCTCAAACACCAATCAGAGTCCTTTGTGAACAAGGGATGTCTGGTTTTAACCAAGTATATAGTTTGCTGTCATATTTACTAAGTTACTAGGAATTAGTATGACTTTGACTACAGACAAGGGAACTTCCAAAAAATGGAATATTAAAGTATTTCAGAAGGCTTTGAAGAAATTTCTTTCAGAGAAGTAATCCCTTAGTATTTAAGGAACTGCATAGTTTCACCAGGATATGACATTGACATGGTCTAATTTCAAATGTGTTTAATGGTTCTGCTGGACTTTAGAGCTCATAATATTTCTCAGTTCTTCTTTTTCTATTATTCTAAAATGATAGTAGATAATCATTTCTGCTTCTTATTTTTGCTTTGACTTTAGGGAAGTCATGCACAGTCAGTGGGTGGAGTGTTTCAAATGCAGAAGCTCTCAGAGACAAATATTTACCTCTACCTGTAACCAGTACTTGAGTAAGTCAGTACTTAGAAGCCGTCTTCTTAGAAAGGGACTACCATCTGACTGAGTTCTCTCTGCAACCGAACCTTTGTATTATGAGATGTGGCTCAGGACACTCACAGTTTTCTTTCCTTTTGTAGCAGGTTCTTGTCTGGGACTGAAGGTGACCGTGCCGTCATACACTGTCCACGGCATCAGGGGACAGGCCCTCTACCTTCCAGTGCACTATGGCTTCCACACTCCAGCATCTGACATCCAGATCATATGGCTGTTTGAAAGATCCCACACAATGCCCAAATACTTGCTAGGCTCCGTTAATAAGTCTGTGGTTCCTGACTTGGAATACCAGCACAAGTTCACCATGATGCCACCCAATGCATCTCTGCTCATCAACCCGCTGCAGTTCACCGATGAGGGCAATTACATCGTGAAGGTCAACATCCAGGGGAATGGAACTCTGTCTGCAAGTCAGAAGATACAAGTCACTGTCGATGGTGAGTCCTCTGTGACAGTATACAGGAGGCTAGGTCAAGAGGCTCAGGATACCAAGCTTCCAGAACGTTAAGGTCCTGGCTCTTGCCACTGTGAAGGAATTAAGTAATTCTCAAAGCCTGCATCATATCATTACCTTGTAAGGCTTTCTGACACTTAATTATAGATGTGTATGAGGAAGGTGTCTGGTCCACAGCATCATATCTTCAGACAATAAGTAAAACATTGTTTTCTTAGGACTTATATAAAGTTGCAAAAGAGTAAGATAAGGACATTTTTATTTTCTCATTTGTACGAGGTATCTTAGGAGGCACCCTGTTTTTAATCACATGAAGATTTATATTTGGTACAATGTTTAAGGGAAGATGAGCCAAGGACTTTATGTAAGGACAATAGAAGTTTATGCAATGTTCTCTGAGGACAAGAGGAGTGAGCTAATTTCCAGGCATTTGTTTTTTTTCTTATTAAGATTTATAAGTGGCATACCTTGAATATACTATGCACTTCTTAATTTTCTGTCTATTCTTTATTTGATAATATTTTTATTTTAGTAAATAGTAAATTGATCCTATTACTTCCTCAGGCCAAGGCTTTGCATACATCACTGACCATTCTGCCTTCCCATTCTGCTGGAAAACCTCATTGGCTGACTTTACAATAAGACTCTAGCTGCTTCCACCCACTCTTTACCACCATCTTGCTCACACCTCTAACTGTATATAAACTTCTATAAATAGCTTGCCCTCTAGTCTCTCTGCTTTTGCTTTTATTCTCCAGCAAACACCTGTCTTAGCTTCTTATCTCACTCAAAATGAGAGTCAAAGTACTAACAATAACATTCAAAGGCCCAGCATACCCAGAACCTATCTGACCCATTCTTCACCTATGTCCATTATATACTGTCCAGGTCACACTGGTTCCTTGCTTTCCTTGAACAGGACAACTCAGGGCCTTTGTTCTCACTCTTCACTCTATCAGGACAAATATCCCAAATATCATTTCCTTTATTTCTCTTAGGCATCATCTCAATTGTCATATCTTTTTAGTCTTCCCTGAACACTCTACAGTCCATATAAAAATATCACCTTATTCACTGTCTCCAATTCTGCTTATTCTCTTTGTTCACTGAGCTTGCCATCCCTGCTAATAGTAACTCTATTTCACTTTTAATTTTCTCTTCCATGACTGGAATATGAGGTCTCCGGGAAGAGAGACATTATCTGTGCTCTTGCTTCTTTCTTCTTGTGTCAGAACTGTTCTGACCATAGCAGACTCAGTAATCCCTAAGCAGTAAGGAGGCAGGTGAGAGACAGAAGAGGCTGTAGGGGATTAAAGACAGCAGCTGGGGAGCCAGTGCCTGCAACGAATTGGAGGGAAAGTGAAGAAATACCTAATAGTAATTTTCACAAAGTTCTCCTGTAACAATTTCTGATACAATTTATAATTTAATTGTAATTTTGAATTTGTTTAGGGAAATGAAACTGTCCCCACCCCCACCCCCTAGATGTAGTAAAGTCTTAACAGTCTTTAAGGATCTAGGCAAAAACCTCAAAAAGGAAACCTCATGTCTGGGTTATTGTTTTAGGCAAGTGTATGATGTGGATGACTATTCTGATGATTGGTTCCCCTCTTACAAGACCATTACCTCGTTGCTTAGTTATCTCAGACCATACACATTCCCACACAGAGATGTGTTTCCGATAGGACCAGTATACACAATTCACTTTTCTCTTTAAAACATAACAACATACGCAAGCTGCTATTGCAAACCCTTTGCTCTTGCTAGGGAAGACAAAGGGTTGAATTAAGTGAACAAACCAAGAAGTGACATCCGCCTAGAAAAAGCCAGATGTCGTCCAGATACTCAGCTCTCCTCCAAGGTGCTTTCAACCTGGTTCTTTCTTATCTTTCATTTGTTTCTAACTCCCTTGGGCTGGAGAATTAGGTTTGTCTGTGCCTTGATACACAGTTTCCATTGTAAGAAAATGTAACCATAACACAAGATAAATTTGCCTGAGAAGAAACATCATACTCAACAGGGCGCTTGATGGGAAATCAAAGCCTAAAGTAGTGGATCCAATCATAGATTGCAGATGTGTTACCTTAGTCCCCATGTGCTCTGTGAGCTTACTTAGATGGAGACTATTAAAATATCTTTATCTACAGAATGTAGAAAAAGAACATTGACAGGTGTAAAGGCCTCTTCTCTTTGTCCTTGAAGGATGTATAACTCTGAGCAAGTAGCTATTTTCTTATATTTTCTTACCACCTATTTGTGTGTGCGCACGTGTGTGTGCCTGTGTGTGTGTGTGTGTGTGTGTGTGTGTGTGTGTAGCCCTGGCTGTCCTAGAATTAGCTTTGTAGACCAGGCTAACCTCAAACTCACAGGGATCCACCTGGGCTGGGATGAAAGTGTCAGCATGTGCCACCCCTGTCCAGCTGTAATGCCAAGTCTTATCCATGTACTCAAAGCTAAAAGCTAGTGAAGAAACATTTGTGTTCTTTTACATTTATCCATTTGCCTACTGCATGCCACATTAATAAAATAAAGCTAATTTCTCATCTCTTAACTTTCTAAAGGGAATTTGTATTGGATTTGTCCTTTATATTTCAAATTTATAAAATCCCAATATATTACATCTTGCTGTCAAATAAACTCAAGTGTTGATTGAAATGTAGACTTTGGTTTGTCAAAGAAACTGTATACATGCCACTCTCCAAAAATGTCGCTACACATTTTTCAAAAGTATCCATCCATGAGCTATATACCAATTATATACCATCCATGAGCTATATAATTTAATTTTCAGATAGTGGATGAAAATTTGAATTTGTCAAATCTCTTCTTGAAAGCTGATTTTGGTATATGTTACAAGTCAAGAAAGGGAAATTTCTGTATTCATTTTGCCTATGAGTGTAGCTTCATGGCAGGCAAGCATGTGCCTACCATGCATGAGCTCTTGGGTTCAGAGAGAGGAAAAGAGATGGAAGCGAGAGATGGGGAGAGATTTGATATTAGAGAAAGTACGATGAATAGAAAAGTGGGGCTCTGGGATTTCAACCACTAACTACATTATATAAAAATTAAGTAGATTAATTGGCAATACTTGAAGAATGAGTTCTAGAATTTGGTTAGCTCTGATGCATAAATATATTTCATATTTTAACCATTTTAAAATTTTTGTGATCTTTTTATAGCCTCTTTAACTGCTACCCAAACCATTTACATTTACAAAATATTAAAATGTTGGAGCTATTTCCCCAGGACTCAATATGGGAAAATCTCCTCAGAGTTTTAATACAGCTCTATAGGTGGAAAAAAAAAAAAACTATGTCTCTTGATATTGCAGATCCTGTCATGAAGCCAATGGTTCAGTTCCATCCTGCTTCTGGGGCTGTTGAGTATGTGGGCAACATTACCTTGACCTGCCAGGTAGAAGGAGGTACCAGGCTGGTTTACCAGTGGCGAAAAAGTGGGAAACCCATTTCCATCAACTCCAGCCACTCTTTTTCTCCCCAAAACAACACCCTTTGGATTGTTCCAGTGACAAAAGAAGACATTGGAAACTACACCTGCCTCGTGTCAAACCCCGTCAGTGAGATGGAAAGTGATATCATTATGCCCACCATATATTGTAAGTAACTTTTTTTTTTCATTTTCGCTATGTCTGTGTTTATGGAAAGTTCTCATGGGCATAGCCATAGGATTTGCTATAGTCATATTACCTAGGCCAGTAGTTCTCAACCTGTGGGTTGCGACCCAACTCTTACACAAGAATCACCTAACAACATTGGAAAACACAAGTATTTACATTATGATTCATAAGCAAAATTATAGTTATGAAGTAGCAAGGAAAATAATTTTATGGTTGGGTCAGGAAGCATCCCACCAGGACCAGTCTTAGGCATCTCCTTATAGATCAATAGTTACTTCTGGATTGTCATTCTCTTCAGTTGCTTTCATTGTTGACATTAAATCTCATAGATGAATAAAATTCATCACACTGTTCAGTTGGTATCATGATTGACTCAATCTCCAAGTAAGCCCCACACTTTTCCTTATTTTCGTATTTTCTGCTTACAACAAAGCCATAACGGTACCTGTAATGTGTTTAACACTCTCTCTCTCTCTTTCTCTCTCTCTCTCTCATCTATTTATATATCTATCTACCTACCTAAAGTGTACATGTACTTGATGTGTGTGTGTGTTTGTGTGTGTGTGTGTTTGTGTGTGTTTAAGGTATGCATATGCCACAGCATGCCTTTGACAGATAGAGGACACCTTTCAAGAGTCAGTTCTCTGTTACCACCATGTAGGTTTTGGAGGGTGAAAACAAAATTGTCAGGCTTGAGAGAAAGCAGCTTGCCCATTGAATCATTTCATCTACCTTCAAATGTGCTTAATATTGTATACAAAGTTTAATGTAATGTGGAGTTTGTGAGCGTCTTAGAACAGTGATGTTTGGAGACTGGGTGACTGCTGTGGGGCTATCCTGGACAACTTGGAGTTCAGAAACTTCCCTGTCCTTTAACAGTGCATACCAGCAGTGACTGTCACAGACCCTGATTTCTTAGGAGAGAAAGGATATGCAAAACAAAGCATATGGAGTAAAATGTCATGGCTATCATAGAGATTTGTAGCACGAAGCATAGCAGAGAGGACTAAGAACTGTGGAATCATAGACCAGGGTTCAAATCCTGTGTCAGCAAGTTTGTCTCTGTACATCACTGTCTTCATGATGATCCCGGAAACCTACTTCATGGAGTCACTGTGGGGACTGACCTGTCCCTGTGTGAAGTGATGGCACACCTGACTGCCCCTAGTCAGTGCTGCAGAGTGGTTTGCCAGTGTTTCATTATAATGATGTCATCCCATGTGAATCCAAAGACTGGTAATGTTGCTTCTTACTAAAGAAAACACTCTCTTCGTAATGTGATGTTTGATTGCATGGGTCTGGCTGAGCAAGTGGAAAGGCCTGGAAAACCGTCCCAAGCACAGAACACAGCAAGAGTCTACACACGAAGAGGAAGTGAAAGTATTTTTTCAGGAACTGAAGTAGAATTCTGTTTACATTATGGTTGTTTTGTTTGATTGCTTGTTGGTTTGTTTTAGAGACAGGGCCTCATTCTATATCTCAGGCTGGCCTGGTACTTCATATGAAATCCAGGCTCAAGCTTAGGGCAACCTCCTTCATCAGTCTCCTGTGTACTGAGAAGCAGGCATGGTACCACAGTACCTGATTTGTATTTAATCTTAATCGTGGCAAATTACTTTTATAGCTGAATTTCTAGCTATGTTTTTAAACAAGCCATTGTGAGAATGAGAATGTTCTGTCTGCCTGTGAAGAAAAGGTAACAGACTGACAAAGAATACAAATGCTGGCTGTGCTGTACGATTGCTGTTGACTGCACCATTCAGAAATGGCTCAGCTCATTTACGTGTGTGTGTGTGTGTGTGTGTGTGTGTGTGTGTGTGTGTATGTGTGTGTGTGTGTTACTAAACAAGTTATTATGACATGAATTAACACTTAAATACAAGTAGCACAAGCCTAAGTATGTGAGTTATATAAACACAGTGAAAAGAAAATATGAACAGGCACACTGAGTCAAAAGAAGGCCATGCCACCAGGACTTCTTTGGCATGGCAATTATCTACTATACGACCTGGAAACACAACCTGGACTCATTAGTAGTTTTTCTTGCAATCACTACTTTAGCCCTGTTTTGTTCCTTGTTTCTGTTTTGCTTCATTTTCTTGGTTTTGGCTAACAAGGTTTAACTAGCATGCATAAAGGTCTTTTGTTGATGTGGCACCAGGTGTTTACAGTAGTCTTTTTCCATGTGCAATGGGAATATTTCCCTTGTCTGAAGTTATTTCCTTGTGCTCCATTTCTTTGTGATTACTCCTCTTTTTTCCCTCATTATCTCCTACTGAAAGATCCATCTCTCCTGCCCTGTTCCGACCTCCTCTGTGCAAAGACAGCATCTTTTGCATGTCTGCCTCTGGTCCTCACTGAGCTAAGTCTTCCTCAACTCTTCTCCACTCATAAGTACCAGTACAACAAACTTTCCTAGGAGCTCCACATTTCTTAAACATCTTTAGTTTTATAGTGCAATACTTGGCACAGTTAGGAACCCAGTTTAACATGACTAAAACGGAAGAGATTATTTTGCTCATACCATGCTTCAGATGATACAGCTCCATGGCCCTGTAGTCAGGCAAGATCAACAAGCGCGGGACTGTCATATTCTAAGATTGTCTCATGTATATACACATCAATGATTTAAAATTCCATCATGAATAATCTATTCTGTTTTCATTGTTTATATGACATTTTCTTCATGCAAATTATCTTTCATTGTTAGAAACATAACAAAAATCTATCAAGATCAATTATATATTCATTGGGTTATGACATCATAATCCAATTATATATTCATTCTGGATTTCACATGAAGTAGCAGGCCAGCGTGGGATATAGGATGCAACTCTGTCTCTAAAACAAACCAACAAACAGACAAAGCAGTCCAATTATATATTCACTGGGTTATGACATCATAATCAAAGACATGGGCGAATACAACGACAATTTAAAAATTCAGCAAATGCTATGTATGGTTTTCAAAATATAAATTTCTGTTGGCTCCAACTGTAAATAATAACCCAATAACCACTCCATCTTGTATGAAAGACATGACTCTGCAGCAGGGAGTTCTCTAAGCGATAGAAACAAAAGGGGAAAACAGGTCATTTACAGTAAATACTTCCCATCTGCTCCCTCGCAGGGTGGCGAGCAGCATCTGATGGAAACTTAGGTACAGTTCCCACCCAGTCATAAATTGTTAAAGAGAACAGATGATATGTGATTTTACAAGTCATTTAGTAAACAGCCATCCCTGAGGGCAGAGTTCATTTTCTTCAAGAGGGTTCTGCCAAAGGCTAGACGGTGAACCGTGCTCCAAAGCCAAATGGGATTATCCATCTGCTTTTATCTGTACCAGAGGTGACTCTAGTTGAGCCATTCTGAATGTCTCCTGCAGAGCTGCCCATTCACTTGAATTATGTGCTATACTCGACCTTAAAATAGAAGAATGTTAAGTCTGAAGTCCTGAAGCACTCACTAGCCAGGGTAGAGAAAATAACATCAGAGCCCCGTCAGGGGAAAAAAGTATGTGTAAGATGAAGTTGTGTGCCTGTGTGTGCTTATGTGTGCAAGAGGAAAACAGAGACACAGAGAGAGACACGGACATGGACATAGAGAGAGGGGCTGAGGGAAGAACCAAAGAAGTAGGATAAAAGGAGGTAGAAAAGAAGATTGGAAAACAGGGAGATGCAATTAGAGAAAGACATGATTATACAGATGTTGGGTCTCTAAGAAAATACAGATAACTTTTCATTTCTGGGCTTCTCTAGTTTGTGAATTTTTTTGCAACCAACATGCCATTTTTTATAATCCGAGAGAATATAAATTTTATAAAATCTTACCAGAAATAATGAACTCAGCTGCCTCAAAGTGTTAGTGTCCAGGATCTGAAAGAAATGCTTGACAGGGAGGCTGCCTAGAGCAATGTGAGAGTGACTCTGGGAGCCAGAAATGGCATGTCTAAGACAGAGAGAAAAGATGATGCCAGCCATGAAGGCCAACAAACAAGTAAGAAGCAAAGCCAACAAACCTGTGAGGAGAGAAGGCTGCACAGTCAGAGACTCTTCTTTCAACATATGTTTTATTTAAAACTGGTTATATTATTAAATCATTGACCTCACTCACGAAGCTCTAAATTAGGACTTCTTATGTAGAATCAACCCACTCTCCAAGTTGAGAGAAATTCTGCCTATGGGAATAATCAAATATGTTGTAAGATCCAAAGGGGAGCTGTGGAGAAGGTCAGTGCACTCTGAAAAGCACCACAGTCATTTATGTGTGAGATCCATTATACAGCAACTTGTTTCTATAGGTGTGCTTTTAATGCTGGAGACCAGTTGGAGGAAAGATGGGGATCTAGACTTAAAGTCCTTAATTTTATGATCACTTTTCTGTTCTCTTTCAAATCCCTGCTGCCCTGCTCTGAAATGCCTCTAGAGTTTTAGATATTCTGTGCTTCCAAGACACAGATTTTTTTTTTCATTGCTTTCCTTGTATGTGAAGCAGTCAGTGCCTCTGGCTTGCTGTCTGCTATCTCTTCAGTACCTGCAACCTGAAGAAAGAAGGCCCTTCTGCAGTATAGAGCAGAACAAGTCCTGGGAACCAATTTCCCCTCCCCCAACATCCCATTTTTGCCACAATGCCTAGAACAGTATTATGTATAAGTACATTTTAATGCTGATTTTTTTCTGAGCCAGTAAGAGCAACTTTTCGTTCCTGATACACTGCTCACTGCTCAACAGAGCTCAGAAAAACAGGCCAAGCTTCTCTATCTGTAGCTCCTTGTCACAGTGGCTTCTCCTGAGACTATATCATAGCCTGAAATGAGATTGCAGTGTCACTCACAGAGCGGGCATCCAGGCTTCCCCATTGTCACCATCTATCTCCAGCTCCTGATTGCTTTGAGTTTAAAGGGACAGCCAGCACTCTGCATGCATGCATTTTACATCAACAGATCCAGCCAAAGTCAAATGGAAAATATTTTAAAACTTGTACATGTACTAAACATACATGTTTTTAATATCATCATCTCCCAGGGAATGAAGCATAAAAATACATTGCATTTGGTATCATAAATAATCCAATGACTGTTTAAAATTTACAGGGGGACATATGTCCATAATATACAAATACTGCACCATTTTTGTAGGGGACTTGCACATCTACAGATTTGCTTATCTTGAGTGGGGTCTGGACTCAATTGCTCAGGACACCAATGACTGACTCATTCAGCTTCTAGGCTTTCTTTCTGATCGTAGGTTCACTCATGTAAACAGTAATATAATGCTGTGGTGATACTTCACATTTTCCCATGTTCTTACAAAGAAAGCACTTCAATAGCTAAATACAATATATAAAGTGGTGTCTCCAATTTCTGCAATGAAACTTGACTCCACACTGGTAGATGGATCAGGAAATGATGGGACCATGGAGGATCGCTCTGGGGATTAACAGAAAGAATTTTACAACAAAGAATTTTGTTATAATTTTAAGGAATTCTGTCATAATCTCAAATGCATCCTTAATTTTGGCAGTCAGCTACCCCATATTTTTACATTAAAAGATAAAGAGGTCTAAAATGTTTAAGTAACTTCTAAAGAGCAACTCATGATTGACAAAAATGTGTTACCCTAAAGTCCAGTTCATTCATCACATGGTTACACATTTAGAAAGTTATTAGCAACTTTTAAAAAGAAAATGAAAGCACTGAATGTTTTATCCTGTTTGTAAATTCCTTGACAATGCAAATTGTTTGTTTTTCATGTACTAAATACATTATAATATTTATAATTATATTATTCCCCATTTTTCCTACCTCCCATCTCTCCAATGCACCTTCTTGATCCTTCTCAAATTTATGGCCTCTTTTTTAAATTGTCACAAATATACACATAAATCTCTAAATATACAAACACAACTTATTTTACTTATAGGCTCTCAAACATTTGTTGATTAAATGGTTGTTTGACCAATTACATAATTGCGTAACGAGACAATAATTTATCATTAAAAACAATACTGTTAGCCAACGATATACTGAAATAGAAAAATTATGTAGCATAAACTTTGTTGCTTTACATGTCTCAATACAGCTGCCTAATCACTATGTGACTATAGGAAAATACCTTTAAAATACTATCATGAGAATAATAACACCTGTCTCATGAGTTGCTTTCAAGATCAAATGTAGGCTATATGCCTGATTACATTGTGTCCCTTCCCATGACAAGTGTTTACTAAATGAAAAGTGAATATAGTCATGCCTCAAATGACTTAAACGAGAGAAGAAACATTGTATCTGGGAAATATTTTTAATATTTTTCTTATTCTCTACAAGAAGTCATAGGGACTGCCTTGGGTGTGGAAATGTGGAAAAGTGGTCAAATAGCCATGGACATATAGCTTTTTGATTTTTCAATGGATATCTGCTAATGAAATGTATGTATGTTCATGCATGCGTGCATGTGTGTGTGTGTGTGTGTGTGTGTGTGTGTGTGTGTGTGTGTGTGTGCATATTCCAAAAGGAATCTGAGGCTTATAGGGACTTTTTAATCTGTTAAAATATGAAACACCTCTATACCTATTTGTACAAATCTCTGTTCCTTCCGAAACTGTCTTCAATAAATATTTACATTGACCTGGAATTGAGAAGAAAAACAGGCACTTCTCCAAGTATGGTTGCTAAGAACATCGTATTTATATGTTGTTAAAATATTTTAAAGTGTAAATCCTATTCCAGAAAGACTGAGGTTGCCTAGCAACAGTGTGAATTTCTCAGCAGGACACTGCAAAGCTTAGCCCCACACTGAGGATACAGTGCCTGTAAATCTGCAAACTAAGTATCAGGCTCTAACTATTAGAAATATGTTCAATTAAGTAGTTTCAACTTTGGGGAATCTCATCACTAATTGGGGCTTTAAATGAGGACCTATTTGCTCAAATCTACATGAAGGCTTTTAAAGAAAGTAAGCTGAGACCAGGCTCTTTAAACCCTGAAACTGTGTTGTTATTGAGTGACACACACCCTCCAACTTTTGTTTGTTTGTTTGTTCGTTTGTTTGCTCGTTTAATACAGATGGACCTTATGGACTTCAGGTTAATTCTGATAAAGGGCTAAAAGTGGGAGAAGTATTCACTGTTGACCTGGGAGAAGCTGTCCTCTTTGACTGTTCAGCTGATTCTTATCCCCCTAACACCTACTCCTGGATCCAAAGATCTGACAATACTACACATGTCATTAAGCATGGGCCTCATTTAGAAGTTGCATCTGAGAAAGTGGCCCAGAAGACAGCTGACTATGTGTGCTGTGCTTACAACAACATCACCGGAAGACGCGATGAAACTCGATTCACAGTCATCATAACTTCCGTAGGTAAGTGTGCAAAAATGGACAAGGCACACTAACTTCAGTTTCCCAAATGCCCGTGGATAAGAGAACATAATTGCTCTGTTGTTCAAATGGTCTTTTTCCACAGTTAACTAAGCCATGGGTTTTGAGGCTCAAAGAATTAAAGCTCAAAACAAAATGGGGAGAAACTCAAATGCCAGCTGTGGGGAGCTATGAAGTGAGAGTCAGTACATTACTTCTAAATGTGCGTTATTGCTTTCCTGATTTTACAAACAGGAGTATAGAATGAACTAGACTGATCACTTAAGGGTTTATATATACTGTTAAATTAGGTTAGAAGAATGAACATGCAGGAGTTGGATCTTTGTTTTCCATTTTCCCACTCGCCCCTTGCTCTTCCTTGGTTCCTCTTCCTTTTTCACCCAGCATACCTGAGACAGTCAGGAGTATTTATCAGGCGCCACATCGGCTTGGAAACAATTTTTCATAAGTCTATAAAATTCTTCATCCTCTTTAAAAATGCATCTTTAAAAATGCATCTTTAAAAATGCCATGACCCCAAAGCTTAAGAATTGCAGCTTGTTAGGGACATGTAGCAGACTCCCAACCCATGAGCTTCTGTGTGGAGTATGGTTCTGTTCCCTGGTATGATTCCTTGTATACTTTTCCTCCGTCCCACAGAGTCATGGCACACTGGCCATCTTACTTCCTTATCTTCAAAGCTCCACGATTGTGACGCAGCCACCTCCTAGATGTCTCTCTCAGAAGTTCTAAAAGCGGGACATAGGTTCAAGCGAGCGGGACTGAACCATTTTCCTCCTCCCCACACCCATTCTGTCTGCATTCCCATGTTCTTTAAGTGAATCTCCCTATTCTCTACCAGCCCAGCAGAAAGCTACCACCTCAACCTCTTCCCTGTTCCTTACACCCTGCGCCACACTCGACCGCCAAGTTCTATCTACTCTACACTTCCAGCTCCCAGTTCTCCTTTCTTCTGCTTTCTTTGTCTTACATTTTAATATGCTTCCTCCTTTTCTCCTTCACCCTTTTCTTTCTAAAATCTATTATTTCTTCTATTACTATCAGTATCTTTACATACAGAAAAAAGACAAACAGGATCCAACTTGAAACAAAAACCACAGTTTGAATAGGAGACAATGATTTAGATGATTGTATTGGTAAAGGAAGGAGCATGCAAAACATTACACCTGTGAATCCACCGGTTCCTTCCATTCTATATCATTATCTCCAGTGCCTAGAACAGGACATGTGACATAAAGAAGCTCAGCACATTGTATTCAATAAAAGAAGCAGGAATAAAATATCTGTTTGTTTGTTTATACATGTTATTTTAATCCTTGGACTAAACTCGCCATTTACAGTTATTTAGCTGCTTGCGTTAAAATCACCTAGATAATTTGTTTTTAAATATGCAGTTTCTCACTGGAGAGATGGCTTAGCACTTAAGAGTGTTGGCTGCTCTTCCAGAGGACCCGTGTTCAATTCCCAGTGCCCACACTGCAGCTCACAGCTGTCTGTAACTCCTATTCTAAGGGTCCTGACACCCTCATACAAACATTCACGAAGGCAAAACACCAGTGCACATAAAATAAAAGGAAAGAAAAGAAAAACAAGCTGGGTGGTTGTGGTGCACACCTTTAATCCCAGCAGTTGGGAGGCAGAGATAGGCAGATCTCTGTAAGTTCGAGGCCACCCTGGTGTACAAAGCAAGTTCCAGGACAGCCAAGGCTGCACAGAGAAACCCTGTCTTAAGCCCCCTCCCCAAAAAGGTAGTTTCTCAAGTGGCTGAGGCAGGACAAATCCACTGTCAGTTTCAAGACCAGCATACTGTACATAGCATGATCTTGTCTAAAAAATAAACAGATAAGCAACTTGCTTGTTAAGACGCCACCTGAGACCGACTGGATCAGCAGCTCAAGCATGCTCAGTACATTTGTGACAACTACTGTTTAAGACTTTTCCCTCCAATTAATTTTTAATTAATTAAAAAAGTCTTAGAGAGTCACAAAGAGTCATAGAATTGTACATAGCTCACAAGTTGATGAAGAATTGTGCGCTCTCTTAGAACTCTTTGAGATTTAAGGTGACCATATTTGTAAGACCAAGTATATTGGGATTCATCCACTCTCTTGGTGAACATTTTTATGAGGATGATAACACTACCTGGAGTACTGTTGTCCAGTAGAACATAATACAATGTAAAAGCTGTTGAAGCATCACTTTCCAACATGGCAGCCACTACTTGCTTAGTTTTTCAGCAGTCCCAACATGGCTATGCGGTTGAGCACTGAAGTTTTGATACTATTTCACCTTTACTCATTTGAATTTAAATTTTACATAGCTGCCTTTTTTAGTGTCTTGTGTATTAGAGAATAAAGCTACAAAAGTCTTACCTAAATTGTGCCTCATTGGAGTAATAAAAGATAATATATTTTTCTTGTAGACCTTTTAAAGAATATGTGTTCAAAAAATTAAAAATAGCACTTATTAATTCATTACATGACTCCTATTATGGGCCAAATAAGGGATAGGCACTGAAAATCAAATAACCCCTGATAAGAAACCCTGATCAAAATATAATATGCATATAACTAAAATAAACATCTTTTGCTTTATAATTTACTACATTTTTATAGGCTCAACCAGCTTTTACCATACAGCCATGTGATAGTTTAAAGTGAGGTAAATGCGCACGTGCGCGTGTGTGTGTGTGTGTGTGTGTGTGTGTGTGTGTGCGTGCATGCATGTGTGTTTACCAAACTGTATCTGGAACTGTTTGGTGTCAGTCTTGATAGCATGCTAGATGTGTTCTTTATGTTTGTTGTAAGTGAAAGTGTAGATATAATATGTAGTAAGATATCATGGTTGAGACTTCCCTACTTCTAAAACTTTCTACATTAATACTCAGCCAGTAAGTTTTCATAATATCAGAAGCCCCCAGTACTTGACTAAGATATTATTCCAAAGACAGCTACAGTCTTCATATCAGATCATTGTCTTTTGCAAAGTCTCTAAACCTGTTTGACCTGTCCAAAAGCTGGCACTTGTTATTGTTGTAAATAAGGAGAACAGGTGCTCAGTTTCCAGAGTGATCCAGGGTTGTCAACATTAGTGGCCTCACTGTGGTTTTGCAGAGCTGGTTTCCAGTCCTCAGTCTTCACAGAGTCTTGACTCCAGCAACAATAGAAAGGGGAAGAAAGTCAGTAGTGCCAGTGTGATGTGCTGTGTTTAATGTTCCTGATTCAAAATGAATGAATTTCTTCAACGCAGATTAAACATACATGAACTGACACATGACCATTGCTTACAAGGTCAGCTAAACGCTTACGGAAAATTCACTCTGACAAACAAGCTGAATTAAGACTTGTAGGGAATTTAAAATCATTTCTGAGGATGGGATATTTGCCTTTAAGATGTTTCTAGCACCAAATTGAAGTTTCACGTTTCCAGAGGCAAGTTGCAGGAAATAAATGAACCTCTTATTTTTAATGAGACAAAACTACATACCTGCTTTAATATCTCAGCAATAAGACATAGAGGGCAAAGGGACAGGGAGTCCAAGATGACTCCAGGGTCACAGACATGGAACAAAACTAACAAGGCCAGGAAATAATCAAAAGAATTATTGGCAACTTTCAGTTAGGGAGAGGAAAGCTGGAAAATGTGACAATTTGCTCTCTGTCTTCAGCCTGTAGGAAGCGAGACAGATGGAGACTTCCACCTCTGCAGGCTGTGATTCACATCTAATTTGAGATATTATTAATTGACCTTTCTGTAGCTCAGTGAAGATATCTAAAGAAAACAGAGGCAATTGGCAAAGTTACACTGCAAATGCATGACAAAATAATATCTGAATTCAAATCCTTTCTTTTTAACAATCTTAAGAACTCCATTCTTTTTAGGTCACTAAGCTATTGATGTGACTATTGTCCTTTTAATCAATACATATAGAATTGTGCATTTAAAGCAGTGTAGATGCATTGTCTCTCATAGTAGTGATTTAGGTTCAGTTAATACTTTAAATATGGATATGTATTTAGAGAAGTTTCCTTTGAATAATTTTCTCAACTAATTTAGTACAAATATGTACATACTTTGCGCACAAAATGGACTATTCCCTACTAATGAGAAGCAATAAAATATATATAGCTAAAAGTAATGTCTATTTGTTTCAAGGACATAATAGGCACTAAAATAATAAATTAGCAGTTATATTTAAAAAGTAATGATTTTATTACCTTAATTAAGGACTTTTTTGAATAGTGCTATCCGTATTTTAAAATATTAGCTAAACCTAAGTTACTACAATGAGATGCTTCACACACACACACACACACACACACACACACACACACACACAGAGAGAGAGAGAGAGAGGGAGAGAGAGAGAGAGAGAGAGAGAGAGAGAGAGAGAGAGAGAGAGAATATTTATGGAAATGTTGCCATCTGCTTGGAATTTAAAGGCATATATATGAAAATATTCAAGTGTATAATCACAAGTTCCTGAGGACATGTGGACATGGCTTAAATGGTATCTACAATAGATGCTTTTTAGATTTACATGTAATGTGGATCGATCAATCATTTCAAAATTATAATCCAAAACTTTTCATTATATAATGTAGGAAAGGATGCAAAATTGGAAAAGAAATTGATTACGTTCCCCCATTTAGCTATAAATTTCTCAACTCTGGGTCAGTGAAGAAACAGACTGAGATACAACTTTGATGTCTGAACCCTGAGACCTTTGCTGAGAGCTGTGTGAGAACCTACCACAGGCTAACTGTGTCTGTCAGGTGGGACCATGAGAAGTGTGCAAGTGATATAGCACTGAGTATGGCATCTTCATCTCCATAGGGGCATGGGACAGCTGCCATAATTAGTGAACAGACTGGATGGAAGAGTTCTCAGGACTCCATTCGCATCTCAGAATAGACACACTGCCTATTTAGCATATGGCTGTCCTGTTCAGGGTACAGCCTCAAGCAGCAGGGTAGCGATACCATGGATACCACACCTCTTGCCCATATTTGCACTTAACATATTATCCCATTTTATTTGTTTGCTTAAGGAGGAGGCAAATACCATTTGCACTCTGGCTTTGGTAAATGAGCCCATTGTGTTTAAATAGTGGGGAGGATAGCATGCTATGTACAAATGAATAGCATAAACTCTGAAAGAAGAAAGAGGGGTGCTCTTCCAAATGCCCAGACCTGCATTACAGGTCCCAATATATTCTCTGAGCAATAAGACCAGAATTCCCCATCTCTCCTATTTTCAAGTTGGTATTCTAGAAACTCATCAATCAAAAACCACACTTGCTGAGAGCGGAGATTTGGGCATGCATTCTAGACAAAGAAACAGGGACAAGATCAGGGAACCATGGCACTAGATGAGGGGACCAAGAACAATCATTCATCTTCAGAAAAGGGCCACACTCATCCTCACTCTACATGGAGAGAACACTGGCTTTCACTACAGCCAGGCTTTTGACTGACAGGGATTTATCACTGCAAGGTGGGTCACTGTTGCAGACAAATAGAAGACAATGGGAGGGAGAGAGAGAACCATAAAGAAGGAGTTGAAGGCTAGAAGAAAGGATGAGGAATGGGAAGGTTGTGGCCTCTGTGGGAGGGAATCTAAATTTTTTTTTTTTTTACTTAAGTACTTGTCCAAGTGGGAAAAATTTAAAAATGAAGGATAGGAGAAGGTGTGCCTTATGTATCTGAGACTAAGATGTCCAACGACTGTATGTTAAGCCTGTTGCCAAGCTTAAGAACCATAGACGTAGTATCTGGCAATGATGGATGCCAGAGTGAATCCACCATAAGAAAGAAAAGCACTCTGACACAGACATCAGTGGCATATTTAATTTTAAGGAAAATTTAAAAAAAACAGCCAAGACTAAACTAAAATGTTTTCCTCATAATAATAATAATAATAATAATAATAATAATAATAATAAAAACTAGCAAATTATTGCTTTTAAATGTTCTGAACTTTAGCAGGATGCCTATTGTGAGGTGAAAAGTTTGAGGGATCTGAACTTTGGTGTTAAGACTTGGAATTTTCTGGGGCTGGAGAGATGGCTTGGCTGTTAAGAACACTTGCTGTTTTTCCGGAGAACCCAAATTCAGATCAGAAAGCTTACAACTGCCTATAGTTCTTACTTCAGGGGATTTGATGCCCTTTACTGGCCTCCATGGACCAGAAATGGAGAAGTGGAATATATACTTACACACACACACATGCACAAGCACACGCACACACACACACACACACACACACACACAAATAAATAAAAATAATAATTTTTTAATTGGAATTTTCCAAGAGTCCATGCCAAAAGAAGGAAGAGGCTAGGGCCTTGGTACCAACCAGAGGGAGAACATGTCTCCTGGAAACTGAGAACATGTCTCCTGGAAAGAAGTTGTTCCTCACAACATAATCCTCTTTGACTTTGGTGAATTCTTTTATCTGTAGTCAAACTAAGGTGACATTCAGCCACAATGTGGCAAAGAAAAAATAGACTTCAAATTAATGTTTGATTAAGATCCAGTTCAGCAGAGAAATTGATTGCATCACTGGTGAACAATCAGGTATTTATATGGGCATTAGTGAATAGTTAACAGAATCACAGTGGCCCCAAAATGGCACAGATGTTTTTCATAACAAGAAACATCCTTGCTTACAGACCTAAGAGGATAAGAGAACAACAGTGTATGGTCAAATGAGATGGGATAGCATGGGTTCCATAACCTGCCTACTACAGTTTGCTATATATCAGCTATGCTACAGCAGGAAAAGATAAGACATTTGTAAATGATAATATTCTACCGGGGAACACTGCATAGCTCTGTATTGAGAAAAGGAGATGGGTAAGGGCTTAAATTTATTTTAACTCCTAAGGCAGTAACAGAACCTTTATGGAGGAAGAAGAGGTTGCAGGCTAGGCATTCCTTCAAGAACCAAGTATGTTACTGACTACACACAGATTCTATGTCTGAAGTGGGAGTGGCATGACAGTTGTTGAATTATGATTTCAGAGCACATCAGTCTGAGTAGACAGGTGACTTCCATGACTCATTTTCTCACTGATATCAGAGCTGCATGTTAAAGATTACAACTACTTCCTCCTATACAGTTTAATACATGATTAAACATATCATAGTCCAGGGCTGGTATTAACATCACTATAGTCAATACATTGTATAAACAGCATTGGAAGGAGGCAAAATAAAATATTAAAAGCCTGGGATTATCCCCACCACGATATCCTAAATGACATTTGTAAGCCTCAACTTCCTCATCTAGGAGGGATAATATAATTGCTCTCTAATAAGATTGCCAAGGCAATTTAGCAGTTACTATGGACCATGCATCCCTAGCACAGAGTTTGGTATACTGTAAGCACTTAGCATATGTTTTACAGCTATTAGCACCATACACAATACATTTCTAGTAACAAAACGAAATTTGCAGGGATTTTACATTTACATTGTCTTGGGCAAGTGTGGGGTGTGTGTGTGTGTGTGTGTGTGTGTGTGTGTGTGTGCTCATGTTTCACAATGCACATGTGGAGAACAGAAAAACATTTTCAGGAGACAAGTTTCTCCTTCCACAGTGGATTCTGGTATCAAACTCGGGTAAGTCTTCAAGTTCTTCAAGTTTGTACATTTACCATCTGATGGTCTTGACTTTAAATATTTTATTGAGATTAGCACGCACATGTTATTTGGGATATTGGCATTTCTTGATTGGTTAAAAAAAGTAGTAAGGTATATTTGGGATAAGTGCTTTTCCTCTCATATCCTTAAATATGTACCATCATATCCCTGAGAGGGTCACACCCTTGACTCTTGCTAAAGCAGTGAGACTGGAGGACAGAAACATCCTGCATCTCATGGTGTAGGGACAAAGAGCTGAAACATTTATGGGAAGGTAGTAGTGCATCATGTCAGCATTTCCCAGGTAACCAGCCACATCTCCAATCACAAATATCCTCAGGAAGTTTGGGGTTTAAGTCTTAAGTCAATTTATCCCACCCATTGGGGGATGAAGGAAGGAAAAGGAGATGGAGAGTGAAAGGCAATGGTGTCTATTTAAGTAGAGAATAGCCTAAACAATTCAGATGATTTAGTAACTTATTGCTATTTTTTTAGGACTGGAGAAGCTTGCACAAAGGGGAAAATCCCTGTCCCCACTAGCAAGTATAACTGGAATATCACTGTTTTTGATTATATCCATGTGCCTTCTTTTTCTGTGGAAAAAATATCAACCTTACAAAGGTAGGTTGAAAACAGAAAAAAAATACATTTTACAAACATTCTAAAAAAATACTTTACTGAGTTTTCACTTTTCTTTTACCTTTAGCTATAAGACAGAAGCTAGAAGGCAGGTAAGGTATATGTTTCTATGAAAATAACTTTTTAGAAATTTCCTCTTAGTTATAACCCTTGATTAATGCCTCTGTTTGTCTTTTCAGACCAGAGTCAGAATACAGAAAAGCTCAAACATTTTCAGGTAATGGCCAGACTGGAGAGGAGTGTTGTCCATAGCGGTGTATATTAGTTGTCAGTGTTTTCTGCTGATATTTTCAGATAACACTGGCAATGTAATGGAATTAACAGAAGCCAATATTAGCACAACCATGATCTGTACTTTGTTCAGGGTCTTCCCTTTACCTGTGTGTACACCACACAGGTCTGTGATAAGCCAGGGAAGGACCATCCACTCAATTTACAGACAAGGTAAAGAAAGATCAGAGAGATGAAACTATTGAGTTCTGCTCCATTCTCAAGCCCTCTTATCATTGGTCTGTAAGAGCAAAGGAGGACTTTCGTAGCTTCTGGAGGACATACAAAGCTTCCTATCCTAAGGAGAGTAAGAAATTGAGGTATGATCAGGCCGGGCTCTCTCCTTTGTCTCTACCCTCAACCTTCATTGTTGACTCTATACTGAACTGTTCTTAGTTAACAATGGAGCTTGGTAGTGTCAGTGAGAGCCAGGTTTCGGTTCTCTATATCTGACATATATCCTTGGAAGATTATTTTCTTGGCCTTAAATTCCTTATCTATTTAACAGAGATAAAAACTTCCTCCTGGGTCTGCTATGAGAAGTAAAATAAGATGATATGAAGAGAAAAAAAGTTAATCCTCTTATCTACTCCTTGCTTGCTTACAATAATCGGGTGTCATGGAGGGGAAAGGGTCCTAAGCCCATCTGGCTCCTCCCAACCACTTCCCTCCTCCTCATTTCCAAGATAAAGGCTGGTTGATATTGTGCAGCAACTTTTTTTTCATGTCAATTAGCTATTGGTAATCTATTGAAGCTCATTAGATATTACAGGTGGATCAAAAGTTGCTGTGACCTCCAGGCTAAGGCCTTAGTGTTCTTGAAGCCCCAGTCTTGTCCACATACGTGTATTTGAGCATGTAACACAATATCCCCACAGGAGACTTTAGGGATAATTGGTCAGGTTCAGTTTAATTTTTTTTTTCTCTTAAGAAGGACTTATTCCCCAATCAATTTAATGCCTATAATGACCATACAGGACTAGGATCTATGAAAGGGTCTCATGCAAATATCACTTAAAGAAGCAGACAATAAAGAAAAGTTCTTTGGCTATTCCTAAGGAAACAAAAACAAATGCATGAAAATGTAAGTATTGGAGGGAAGCTTTGCTTCTGTTAGTTGTTCTGCTTTTCCTTTCAGGCCATGAAGATGCCCTGAGTGACTTCGGGATCTACGAGTTTGTGACTTTTCCGGATGCATCTGGTGTTTCCAGGGTTGGTTTTCCTGGTGGTTGATTAAACAGAGGTGTAAGCCTCATTCATTTAAGAACTAGGGCAGTGGTGTCCAATGGCTTCGCTCGCCCTTGCTGCATTCCACAGTGTTGATTCACGGGAAAGTGAGATTTGTGGAGCTAAGGCATTTTTCTCATTGTTCTTCTCTTATAGAGATAGTAAAGCTGTCAGAAATAAGGATAAGCACTCTTTTCCTGGTATAGTCTATGAATAGAGAATTAGCTAGGTTGAATATATAGAGAAAAGAAGGGTGGAGGGCTCACAGTTCCCGGCTTAAGTTATCCCTGTTGCCTAGGTGACCTCAGCCCTTCACTTTGCAGAACTCACTGTATCCCTCGGCTCCCTCCCTTTCTGCCTCATAACCTCAATAGCTTTTCAGAGACATTCATTTGATCCTATCCTTGAAGGTACTTGCTTGTCATAAGGAAGTTATCATATAATACAAACCTACTAATATACAAGTATACTTTTTTTATTACCCTAAAGGTGCAATCCTTTAAAAAGGTAGGGGCTTTTATAGTTGAAACCATTTATATTCAGGCAGTCTCTTCAAAAAATTGTAGATAATCAGTTTCAAGCAGAATATGCCTCTGAAGTCTTAGCTTATGAGCACTCACGGATGTGTAAAGACTGGTTTTTCTTCTGTCTCCTTATTCCTCTGTAATAGTCCACTTACGGATGGAACCAGAAATGGATTGCTTGCTTCTGGCTTCTTCTTTCTTCCATTTTTTAGAAGAGAACTATTTGCCATTCGGAAATAGCCCCTTTGTTCTAAGCATTCTATCACCCCGTGTGCTTCATCCAGTGAGTTTCCTGGCTACAGACTTTATTTCAGAAATGTCCTGTGAGTAATAGAGAGGGGTTGATTGGATTTTGCCCTCCTGAGGGTAAGTAGCTCCCATGCTGCCATAGATGAGGAGAGGCGCACCTGACAATGAAGTGCCAGTGCCCACTTTGATGCAGAATGGTGTCACACCTCCAGAACCAAATAAGACAAAATAAATATGTGATTGATCTGTTAGCTATAAGGACTTTTGTAGTACTTTGACAAACCCTTCTAAGGTGTAGCTTCAAAGCTTAGAGCAGGAGACTGAAGAGGTAAATGGACATACTGAACTTTGAAACATAGAATGTCTTTACTTAAAAAAATTCACACATATATTCCTAATGGATCATTATTAAGGAGTGAATGGTGACTAATACTAAGAATGGGGTATTGATTGTACATAGACTGGAACACTAATTGAAGCCCTCTACTGACCCCAAGTACTTTAGTGCCCGTGGTCTTGAAGCAGACAAGCCTGCCCTTGAGTGGCATGGCAGAAGCAATGCTTGAACTCTGTAACACACAGCAGAACTTGATTTGGAGCCATGCTCATTCTTGAATCAGAAATGTGTGAGAATTCTTCTGACCACCTTAATTGGCCATGTCAGGTGCTTTGGGGATGAGGTGTGAAATCAGAAGGAACAGCCAAAGTAGGAGAGTGAGGGCAGGGATACGTGGGAGAGGAGCTGAGTGAGAAGAAGCCAGAATGCCATTTGCACATGAAGATGGACAGTCCAAGACAATGAGCCTAAGAAGAAAACAACTACCAATAAAAGAAATATTCTCAAAAGTGTCATTAAGAGGAGAAATAAGTTTAATTATTAATTTATTTGCATCTTAAAAATCAAAACAGTCTCTTTGGTTATTGTAGTATGTATAAGATGGATCGTTCTCCCTTTACCTGTTGTGCGCTCTGTTAACCATTTAGCACCTCTCCAGGAGTTGGACAGAGGAAAAATGCATAACATTAACAAATTTGCTGCCATTCAATATTAGATCATATATGTTAGCATACATCTACCATAGCCCCTGACCACCTTCATCCCAAGGAAAATGAAGATGCAGTCTCAATTATAAATTCTGTGGAAATTTCAGCCCAAAATGACTGGAAAAGTCATAGCCTGTGGCCATAATGCTTCCCTTGGGAACTTTAGTAGGAGGAGTGAAAATGGTTTCCAAAACCACATAGCACTAAGGCATCCCAACACAGAAAACATTCCGTAGTGTCACCCCCTTCACTGGGGAGGATGCTGTGTAAACAGGAAGGACTGCAGGTAGATAGAAGAGTGCTTAAAAGAGGGGCGAGTGGAAAGGAAGACCAGACAGACAATAAACTGGAAGGCAGTGTTTGCAGAAAGAAAGAAAATTCAAACTGTGAGGAGCATGAGGAAAGCATAAGTTTCAACAAAGCATGTTATGGTTTTTACACTATATCCTTCTCTTGTTCAGTGAAGCCTGTAGTCCCCAGAGGCATCACCACAGTAAGACCAAAGCATCACCCTTTGCTCCTTTATTCTCCGGAAGTATGATGATGACTTTTGGCTTCATGTTATCCTTTCAGAAAAGCCATACTGACTTGTGTAATGGCTGAAAAGAGCAGTTAAGATACAATGCTTTATATGTGCTTTCTGGTTCTAAACTGTCAAGCTGTTGTTTGTTGCTGTTTTGTTTTAATTCCTCCTTTTGCTACTTTTCTCCCTATTGTTTGGCTGCCCGGTAGTTTGCATATTTTTTCTTAAGTGATGAAATAAGTGGATGGTTTGTCAAGCTACTCCTGGAATAACATAATGTGAGTGCAGGAAGTAGCATTCCAGAGGTCGCGAGCATCTGTTCTCCATCTCTCACACTACTGAGTGTTTCTGGATAATCGAGGGCTAAGCTTTGTCTATTATTGTGCTGTGTTTTCTAGATGTCAAGTAGGTCTTCCCCTGCCTCTGATGGTGTAACAGGGCAAGATATTCACGGAACAATTTATGAAGTCATTCAGCATATCCCAGAACAACAGCAAGAAAATACAGAGTAAGTATGAGTGTGTTTGCTGGGTGCAATGGAGGCTCTCAGACGTCAGCAGCTGCATTTCCGAAAGCTCCAAAAATATTAAAAGAGGAAGCTATAGTTTCAAAATATGTGAAATTCTTCAAGATACATCCTCCTGTGAAACTAGTTTTGAAAAATGAAACAGGCAAGTGTAGAAATACCATGTAGAGCCATGCGCACGGGCAGGTAGGTAGACAAGAGGCAGAACTCTGGAATGACATGTCTGCTGCATATGTTTCTCCTTACCAATGTGTCTCTAAGGAATCCACATCAGGGTGTGAAAGGCTCAATCTGGCCAGTGCTCAAATAGCCTTAATTATCCCCATGACCTTTCAGTGACCATAGCAACTTTATAGCCGCAATGCTCTGTCAGTAATTATAATACCAGGCAAGAAGGCTACCAGGGAAGAATGGCCCAGTCAGCATCAAAGGCCCAACATGTTTGCATTCAAGGCTGACTATTTCCAACTGCATAGGACTGGTCCCTCTGAGAACAAAACCTGTGTTGAGGCCAAAGGCAGCAAACCACTTAGCCAGTTAAGTTCAGGGCTGTTACTAGATCTGCCTCTTCTTTGCCATGGAGAAGCTAAGCCACAGTCTTCAAATAATGAAACCAAGCTCTGTTTTTGTGTGTGTAGCTGCCTGCAGGCCTAACTGCCAAAGTCCCCTTCCACTCCTCCTTTAGCTGTCATTTGTTGACTCTGAGTAGAACATCAATAACCGCTTCTCTTCCGGCAAGTGGAGCAGCCCCAACAAAGTAATCCCTGCTCATTTCTGGGCAAACATTGAAAACAACTGCTTGGCGGAGTCCAGGAGTGCACTGAAAAACCATCTAATGGAGAAAACCAGGGACAATGCTGTGGTTTTATGGCTAAGTATGTGACAAGAAACGCCAGAGAGCCCCATCAGAGAAAACACTCTCAAAGTCAGTGAGAGAAAAAACAATTCCTAGTAGAACCAAGAATTTCTGGTTTGAAATTTTAAAAACGTTTTGGTTTGAAGCAATATATTAAAAGAATTACATAGAGTACAAAAAGGAGACACAATAACATGGTTTTTGAAAAAGAAAACACTAAAGGGACAGCTGGTCTCTTTACTTTCTGGAGCAGGAAGCAGGGGAGTGTTTCTGTCTTCATTTTTTTCTCTTTTCTTCTTTGATCGATACTTATTGATTATGCATAGTTATGGGGTACAAAGTAATATTCTGGCCCAGGTATAGGTTGCACAATCTAGCACTATTTCTGAGACTATGTCTGCTGTGTAAGATTGAATCCAGTGAAAGAAAGAGAGAAAGAGAGAAAGAAAGAGAGAGAGAGAGGGAGAAGAAAGAAAGAAAGAAAGAAAGAGAGAGAGAGAGAGAGAGAGAGAGAAAGAAAGAAAGAAAGAAAGAAAGAAAGAAAGGAAGGAGGAAAGAAAGAAAGAAAGAAAGAAAGAAAGAAAGAAAGGAAGGAAGGAAGAAAGAAAGAAAGAAAGAAAGAAAGAAAGGAAGAAAGAAAGAAAGAAAGAGAGAGAAAGAGAGAGAAAGAAAGAAAGAAAGAAAGAAAGGAAGGAAGGAAGAAAGAAAGAAAGAAAGAAAGAAAGAAAGAAAGAAAGGAAGGAAGGAGGAAAGAAAGAAAGAAAGAAAGGAAGGAAGGAAGGAAGGAAGGAAGGAAGGAAGAAAGAAAGAAAGAAAGAAAGGAAGAAAGAAAGAAAGAGAGAGAAAGAGAGAGAAAGAAAGAAAGAAAGAAAGAAAGAAAGAAAGAAAGGAAGGAAGGAAGGAAGAAAGAAAGAAAGAAAGGAAGGAAGGAAGAAAGAAAGAGAGAGAAAGAGAGAGAAAGAAAGAAAGAAAGAAAGAAAGGAAGGAAGGAAGAAAGAAAGAAAGAAAGAAAGAAAGAAAGAAGGAAAGAAAGGAAGGAAGGAAGAAAGAAAGGAAGAAAGAGAAAAATTATTCTGGAGCTTGGGAAAGTGTTCAATTTAAAAACTACTTACCATGAAAGAGTGAGGACCTGAGTCTGGAATCCCAGAACTCACATAAAAAGCCCCTTAAAGCAGCAAGCACCAGAAACCTCGGCCCTGGGAACCGAGTAGACCAGTCTAGCCAACTAGCAAGCTCCAGTTTAGGGAAACATGTCTCCAACAAACAAACAAACAAACAAACAAACAAATGAGGTGAAAAGCAGTCGAGGAAGATGCCTGGTGATGAGCTTTTCACTTGCAAACACACACACACACACACACACACACACACACATACACACATACACACACATACATACATACACACACACATATACACATATATACACACACACAGACACACATACACACATATACACATATATACACACACATACACACACACACATACATACATACATACACACACACATATACACATATACACACACAGACACACAGACACACATATACACATATATACATACACACATACACACATATACACACACACACAGACACATACATACACACACAGACACACACACACATACATACACACACACATACATACACAAACACATACACACACACACACATACATACACACACACATACATACACACACACAGACACACACACATATACATGCACACACACATACATACACAGACACACACACATACATACACACACACACATACATATATATACACACACACAGACACATACACACAGACTTGCACATACACATGTGTACATATGCACACAAATATGCACATATAAAAATTTTAAGATATTTTTTAAACCCCTATTTAAATTCAGTTGTTTTTCTACATGCCCTGTGTTCTAAATGTTCTAAATATCTACTTCTACTACTAGAATGGTCACCATCCAGTGAAAACTCAAGGTTTGTCTTTTAAGAAAGGCTCCGAAGACAGAAATAAATATAAAGTTGTGAGTGTCGCAGGTGTAACTTGAGAATGCAGAATAAAGTAAAAGAGTTCATTTTCATCTAAAAAAAAAAGAATTTCTTTTTTAAAAAAGTTTTAAAAATCGTTCTTTGTCAATAGATGTCTGTCTGAAATGAACAAAATCTTTAAAAATCCTTGGCCCAATAAGAGTGTATTTCAGGAACAATTTCCATTGGTTGAAGACAAAGCAGAATGGTTTCCCAAACAAAGAACTATTTGTAAATTGTCACTGAGGACATGAGGCTGGAATAGGCAGTCACCCTAGAAGGTTAGCTCCTCCTTGATGCAGTCCTACTGCTTACACTCCACCCTGCCTCCCAGACCCCCAAACCTACTCACAGATCCCCTCCAGTCTCCCGTCTTCCTGAGACTTGGTCATCTGTTTGGTTCTCTGTGTGTCTTCCAGTGACTTTCTCTCCACTTAGCCTTTGAGTTTGCCCTCTTTTCAGACATAACCCTATTTCCCTCTTTTTATACCTTCTTTTTAAAAGATGTGAAAGGAAACAGCACCTCTACTGCACCAAACAATAAGCCATCCCTTTAACTCATACAATCAATAAGCCAACAGGTCAGAAAGTTTGTTTTGGACACAGATTTATTCTACCTATCCCAAATTTTTTTTGAAAAAATAAATCAAATAGTTTGTGTCTTTTCAACAAAAACTTGTTTTGTACTTATTTACATAAATCCACAACTCTTTCTAGGGTCTTTGCTGGCTCCCGGTAAGAAGGACTCAATAATGCCCAGTCTTGTAAGGATTTCACAACTTTGTAGACTCCAGTTTGCTTATCAAAAACCTTTCATAAATATACATTCTTTCAAGAATAAATGTTGGCTGTAGATGAGATGGTTTTTGTTTCCTGGTTGCTTATGATTTTCTCTATGTGCTATTAAATTTGAAGATTTTTTTTTTGAATAGGAAGTTGCTGGCTCTGCCCTGTTCCCCGTTCCCAAAGTGAATTAGCTAGCTCCAAGGGAAGAATTCTAACTTACTGCCTTCTCTCCCCTTTATTGAGTCTTTTCTGAGTTAAGAATGTTGGCTAAGTAATTGTATTCTTTGATCCTTAGACTGTTTTTTTGAGTCCATGTGACTGGTAGAAACTTGATTTCCTGTTTAATAAATCAGTAAATTGGTCTGTATTCATAAGCTAGTACTAAGTCCAATGATTTGTTTGTTGAATACAGAGTCATTTACTGAAACACTGTTTATTGATACTATTAAACGATCTTGGCCAGGGGTTTTTTGAAAACATTGTTGGTTGTTAGTATCTTTTTTAGGATTTTTGTTCACTATTTTGCACAATATATTTTGATGGGATTTTTTTTCCAACTTCTTCTAGATTCTCTCCACCTACTTACTCAAACCTGTCATGTTCTCTCTCTAAAAAAAAAAAAAAATCAAAACAGACAAAAAAAGAAAAAAAGATGGAAAATCAATAAGACCAAATAAATAAATAAAGGACCAAAACAAATACAAAGAAAATACTGGGTTTTGTGATGGCCAACTACTCCCAGGTCTCGGTCTGTGTGGCCTGTCCTGGGGTATGGTTAAAATAACCAGTGACACTCCATTGGAGAAAACTGATTTTCCATTTCCCAGCTAGTATCAACTGCAAATAGCTTGTTAGAGGTAGGACTTTGAATTTACTTCCTGGGCTCAGTGCTGGGATGCCATGTGGTTGGAGCCTGTGCAGAACTGTGTGCTGTCCCAGACTATGTGAGTTTATATATGTATCAGTCCTGTTGTATCTGGAAGATGCAGTTTCTCTGCCATCTTCTACCACTTTTGGCTTTTAGAATTTTTGTGTCTCCTCTGTAGTTCTCTGTGTCTGGAAAGGAGGGGTTTGATAAAGACATTCCATGTAGTGCTGAGTTCTCAAAGTCTTTTACTCTCTGTACAATGTCCAATTGTGAATCTCTTTGTCAATTACCATCTACTGCAAGGGGAAGCATCTCTGGTAAGGGTTGAGCAATGTTCTGGAGTACATATATATAGATATATCATCAGGATTAATTTCATTGCTGTGTTCCTTTAACAGAATTATGGTAGTAGGTTTTCCTCTAGGTCCATTACCTATATAGTCTCAGATTCTTGGCTACTTCAGCAACATCAAGTAAGGGTTTTGTCTCATGGAGTGAGCCTTAAACCCAACCAAAATGTGGTTGGTTACTCACATGGTTATTATTACCTTGAAAACAAGACATTTAGATAATTAAACCTCGAGTCCCAAAATACAATTGACTACAAGAGGATCGTTTGGCCTTGCTCTATTGATTAATAAGAATAGTTTTCTTGAATCAGCTCAAAACACATTCTTCATCTTCACAGCTATGAAAAGGAATAAAATAGTTAAGGTTCCTTTACCCATAAAACTAGAAATCTACAAAACAACGTGTTTTATGTATCTCTTCCCCAGGTGAGATTCAATGGGCAAAATAGTATATTGGAGTAAAATCACAAAGAAACATTTTGAAAGGAAACATCTGGAATCTGTGAAAAATACAATCCTAGCAACCTTCAGTTACATCTTGATGCAGAGTAGAGGCGCCTGTGCAGACTGAAGGCTGGTTTTCTGACGTGCGCAATGGGCTGTGTGACAGAGGAACACCGTAGGAATATTCTTCCGTGGACAGTTTATCACCCAGACTGGGAGGAAGAAGAGAACGAAGCTCCCTAGTTACTTGCTACTGAAACTTCCAAGCGTTCCAACTGGGGCTCGCCCATGCTCCTCCACTCGGATCAGTGAAGCACTACTCTGTGTCACCTGCAAACTCCGGGGTTTCACCTTGGTAGATGTTCGCAATAAGCTTTGTTTTATTAAGTGCTCATTACTGTTATGAAAGTAAAACCACCTTTTTTTTCCCTTTGTCCCAAATTGATTTCTTGTTGTTTGTGTCACAAAAAATTAAGGATGCTTAACACAGAGGTAAGACTGTGCCTTTTCCCTGGCTCTCAGTGAACTTTGGTATCAACAGTGTATTTGGAAAGACAGGCAAAATGGTTTTTTGTTTGTTTGGTTGGTTTGTTTTGGTTGGTTTGTTTGGTTGTTTTGTTTGGTTTGTTAAAATCTCATTTTGATTTTTGTTCAAAGAAAGAAAAAATTGAAATAAAGTATTCTGTTTGCCTTTTTACATTGCACTGATTCTTTAGATGGTAAAGTCTTATTTTTAAGTAAGATTGAAGAATTAAGATATTTTATTCTTATTTTCCAGTATGTAAATAAAAATGGACATTATGAAAAATTATTAAAAATCAAAACCTATTCCTTTTTTATTTTATGCAGAAAAAACATAATATAGTTTATTTTAAAAAACTATTTGAAGTGAACCACTATGCAACCCTGTTCCACATTTGGTGCAAGCAAAACCATACTGAGACTCACGGCTCCTTCTGTCTTCTAACTCCACTACGCTCACAGATCTTTCTGATGAAAAAGTCAATCCTTGCTACCACAAATACTTTCTTTTGTACTTAGTAAACACATGAACTACTCTGACTAGAAAATGATGTTATGGTCACTATAAACATATGCATACAGTGTTTGCAGAACACTGGCTCCCACACGATTAAAGTCCCTGTCTTACCTTTCAGAAACAACCTGTCAGCATTTCCCTGCATTACTCATATGGGGGCCATACCCCTTCAAGTCCTAGCAACAGGCTCATACAAATGTGTATATTATAAGGTCAAATGCAGCTCGACGAAAATAAAGTTGTGACGAGAAACAGATGAGAGAGATACAATGAGAGACGAAGTGAAAGCAGAAGAGAGGTTTCGAAAGGTAGGCTGCTGTGAATGTTATGTGACCAAGCTCAAGAGACAAATGCAGGTGTGTCTCATGATGGTCATCGTTCACTGCCTGTGATTCTTTTTTTTTAATATTTATTTATTTATTTATTTATTTATTTATTTATTATATGTAAGTACACTGTAGCTGACTTCAGACACTCCAGAAGAGGGAATCAGATCTCGTTGCGGATGGTTGTGAGCCATCATGTGGTTGCTGGGATTTGAACCCCGGACCTTTGGAAGATCAGTCGGGTGCTCTTACCCACTGAGCCATCTCACCAGCCCCTGTGATTTCTTAAAAGCTATGAGCAGTTTTCCACATCCGCGGTTAGGTAATCAGCTCCTCCGCAGCCACCTCTGCTTTCCCTTCTTGCTCTCTTGCCCATGCCCTGCCCTGCTCTGCCCGAGGGATGGGGGAGGGGCGTGCTTATGCATCTCTCATTAGCAGGGCAGACTGTGAGCTCTGGCTGAGTCTCTGACTCACTCTTCCCAAACCCTAAACATTTCAATCCACAAATGGCCCTTTCTTGTAGCACATACATCGGCTTCTGAAATCAAAGGGTGCCACAAACCAATATGCTTACTAGTCCTGGGGTTAGCTTTTCTGTTCACCCTTCCAGACTTTCCCACCCAAACCAAAGGAAATACTAAGTTATATATATATATATATATATATATATATATATATATATATATATATATATATATATATATCTTTCCAAACACTTGTAATTCCTCTCATTTCTATATCTCTTTCTCTCACACACACAAATAGACAGAATCCCCTTAGCGCCTGGTTCCACTCAAAGCAGCAGCGAGGAGTTGCTGAAGGGGTAAATGAGAAAGATCTCGAATCCAATTAACTTTTGCCTTCATTGGTGTGGAACGCCGGACGGCTCGCTGCTTTTTTAGAAAATGGGGATGAAAATCTCATAAATTAATCAAGGTTTCCAAGGGAAATCATCAACCAAACCCCAGATGTTCACCTAATTAACAAATTAATCTTTAAAAAACAGCCGAAAGTTCTTTCCTTATTACTAAACACAATCTTGTTGGATTTCATCTCTCTGTTACCACTGATCATTGGAAAGGAACCCTGTGCCCCTTGCTCGTTATTTTCAAACAGTGTAGCTTGTGGGTGGATTGCAAGGAAAAATTAGAAATATGTAAAATGCTGCTTTTCTCGGTCGTCTGTTTGTAATTTCATATGAATAAGGCAGTTTCAATACATTTGGCACAGTCTCAGAAAACAAGTCAAACGCTAGATTATGATAGAAGTGGGTGCCAACCCAGAAAACACTGGGCAGGTGGGTGGCGAATCTTACTGAGTTCTCGCCAAGTTTGCATTTATGTTCAGAAACTCACTGTTTTCTGCTTCTACACTGTTGTATTTATTCATGTCAGTCTTTTTATCTGCCTATAGTTCACATGCAATCATGCATAGATATGTTTTAGTTTCACAAGGCAGGAAGAAAGTAAGGTGTTTCTCCCTCCATCAATACAAATTAAATGTGGATGTGAGTCTGTTTCTCGCCTTTCTTCTCATTTCATAAACACACTATGTATGATGACTACAAAGTTAGCCTCGATTTCTATTCTTTATTTTTATTTCTTTTATTTATTCTTTTCTTCCCCCTTCCTTTTCTCCTTTCTTTTAGCCCAGTGCTGAAAATAAAACCCAGGATGTTGTACATGCTAAGAGAGTTCTCTGCCTCTCAACCATACCCTTGGCCCCTTAACCTTGACATCTGTAAGCACTTTTACATACATAAGTTCTTCGAACTGCGAAGAGAGCACACAAGGCACCTGGGAACAAAACAAGCATGCTCTTTTCAGTCATTTCCCTAATGACAATGAGTGACCGAGCTGAGATCTTGTAACTGTCTGGCTCCAAGCTTGGGCGCAGCCATCTGTTTCAGAGCCCCACACGATTCTCTGGAAGAGGCATTCAGAAGCAGAGCCCAGAGCTATGTGTCTTCTGTCAGCCTTTCCCTGAGAACTGTATTAGCTTCAAATCCAAGTGGCTTTCCTGAAAACAGTTTCTTTACTTCTTTACTGGTTTATGTCTAAGGACTTTCACATTTCAATATGTTCCTGGGAAAAGATGACAGCCCAAGGGCTTTCAGGACAGAGGGTAAACTGATAGACTGTTTTCACGCCTGAGAAAATTCCCAGCAGAATGGCACCTTGGGTTTAGGAAGATGCCCTCCTTAAATCTAATGTAAACAACTGTCACAGCAGCTTCAGAGACCCCACGGCAGCCTGACCTTCCGAGAGTCCCCTGTGGCCTCTTTCCTGCCATAAACATATTAGATCTCACACTGTAAGTATCTTTTGAACTGCATCGAGTTGAATTGCATCTCTCTGTATGTTTAATAAAAATTCCATCTGTAGGAGACAAATAAATTACCTTGTTTCCAATAATCAAGTTCCTTTGACTCCCGGGGGTCACTTAATAACTTTGAGTTCTTATGGTTCACCAAGCTCCTATTCAAGTTGTTTGTTCTTTAAGTTAGAGTCTTGAAAGTGTGATTGTACCTATGTATGCTATTTTCACTACTTACAAAATAATGTTTAATACATCATAAGTTCCAGATGATGTCACCAGGCATTTTACAGATAGGAAAACTGAGACTCAAATACTCTGGGCCTCTGTTTTGCTCTCAAAACATGCAGAAGATAAATGAAAGAGGTCTCTACCTTGTCTTAATTTATCTTACTATGCCTGGGTTGTGATCCACTGCTATGGTACCTGCAGTATGCACAAGACCCTGAAGGTACAGTCGTTTTCCTCGCAGTAAACCCTTCACGCAGATGGCTTCAAACTAACCAGGGTCTTTCTTCTGCTCTCATTACACAAGAAGCCCTTGTCACCCCGCTGAGGTCAATTATACTGAGGTCACTCCAATGCTGTGCTTGAGATAGAGCTGTAGAAGTATGTGAGAAAAATGTTTCAGAGTATATACACTATCACAATTAAAGAAGAGTTTATCGGTTTTTGAGCATGTGACATGGAAAACTGTTGTAATGTGTGATGAGAAAGAACAGCAAGCAGACATACAGGGCCAGGAACGCGTGAAGGGGAAATTTATGTTGCTACTCTTCTGTTTCCTCTCTTCCTTGTGCCAAAAGGCAGAGAAGGATCAGATATGGTCTACTCTTTACCTTCTAAGGACTTAAAAATCAGTCAGAGGACAAGACACACCGTGTTTGATAGTAGTGTTAGCAGCACAGAGCCTGCACCAAGACAAACTTACTATGAAGGAACAACACAGAGCCATGGAAACTTCGATGAGTGTGTCCAGATGTAGTCTAGGGGACTCAAACATAGCTTCCTAAGGAAAGCTGAGATGAACCTACAAGAACAAAGAGTCAGCCAGGTGAGGACATGTGAGGGAAGCATTTGAGGCAAAGAGAACAGCTCAGGCAAAGTCTTGGTGGCAAGTAGCATCATGGTTCATCTGAGTAACTGGCAACAGTGTCATATGGGGAGTAGGGTGAGGCACAGTCAAGGTAAGGACCAATACCAGTGGAGGATTGATGCCCTAGTGTAGGGGGATGCTAGAGCAGTGAGACGAGAGTGGGTGAGTGGGTGGAGGAGCACCCTTATAGAGGCAAAGGGGGGGAGTGGAATGGAGGGATTGTGGAGAAAGTAAATGAATGAAATAGTTAATATAAAAAGGTAAGGCATCCTGTAATTTCCCATAAGACGCATCACAATGGTCAGCCTTTCCCTACAATGTTTTCTTGGATGTGAGAAAACTTCCCAGAAGCCTCTGCTAGAATTCCAGTTGTGTTTTCTTGACACATCTTTCTCCAGAGCAACTAGTGACAAAAGCACAGGACTGACTTGCTTAAAATAATACTCAGAATTTCATCTTTAAAGCTCAAGATACAGCCAACATCCTCAAAAGCACATGACAAGGGTTGGAGAGAAGAGCAATAGGTAAGATTGAGAGCTCTATAGGAAAGGAAAGGAAAGAAAAAGATGTCTGTGATGGGGTAGAAGTCAAGTCATAGGGAAATATGAAGTATCTTGGAAAGAAAAACTATAGAAATTAGAGTGAATTAAGGCATAGTAGTTAAGTGAGCAACAGAGAAGCTTGCCCAGAACCTCAAAGTGAGGTCAGGGAGGGGCACAGAGTTTGGTATTGAGTAGCCACAAATAATTAAAGGAAAAGTAACCCAAGGAGTCGGATGCCAGAAAACCAAACAACCCTATTTAAAAATGGGGTACAAAGCTAAACAAAGAATTTTCAACTGAGGAATACTGAATGGCTGAGAGGCACCTAAAAAAATGTTCAACATCCTTCATCATCATGGAAATGCAAATCAAAACAACCCTGAGATTCCACCTCACACCAGTCAGGATGGAGGAGATCAAAAACTAAGGTGACAGCAGATGCTGGCATGGATGTGGTGATTGTAAACTGGTACAACCATTCTGGAAATCAGTCTGGCGGTTCCTCAGAAAATTGGACATAGTACTACCGGAAGATCCAGCAATCCCTCTCCTGGGCATATATCCAGAAGATGCTCCAACTTGTAATAAGCACACATGCTCCACTATGTTCATAGCAGCCTTATTTATAATAGCCAGAAGCTGGAAAGAACCCAGATGTCCCTCAACAGAGGAATGGATACAGAAAATGTGGTGCATTTACACAAAGGAGTACTACTCAGCTATTAAAAACAATGACTTTATGAAATTCTTAGACAAGTGGATGTATCTGAAGGATATCATCCTGAGTGAAGTAACCTAATCACAAAAGAACACACATGATACGCACTCACTGATAAATGGATATTAGCCCAGAAGCTCAGAATCCTTCTTAGAAGGGGGAACAAAATACCCATGGAAGGAGTCTCAGAGACAAAGCTCAGGGCAGAGACTGAAGGAACGATCATCCAGAGACTGCCCCACCTGGGGATCCATTCCATAAACAACCACCAAACCCAGACACTAAGGCAGATGCCAACAAGAGCTTGCTGTCTCCTGAGGGGCTCTGCCAGTGCCTGGCAAATACAGAAGTGGATGCTCACAACCATCCATTGGACAGAGCACAAGGTCCCCAATAAAGGAGCTAGAGAAAGTACCCAAGGAGCTGAAGGGATTTGAAGCCCCATAGGAGGAACATCAATATGAACTACCAAGTACCCACAGAGTTCCTTGGAACTAAACCACCAATCAAAGAAAACACATGGTGGAACTTGTGGCTCTAGCTGCATATGTAGCAAAGGATGACCTAGTTGGTTATCAATGGGAGGAGAGACCCTAGGTCCTGTGAAGGTTATATGCCCCAGTATAGGGGAATGCCAGGGCCAGGAATGGGAGTGGGTGGGTTGGGGGGCAGGGGGAGTGGGGAGGGGATAAGGGATTTTCTGAGTGGAAACTAGGAAAGGGGATAAAATTTGAAATGTACATAAACAAAATACCTAATAAAAATTATTCAAAAAGAATAAAAAGGAGTGCCCTTCTGTATTCGAGATGAAGTTTCTGTCTTTGTGCTGGCCTCCTGAAGCCATTTTCTCAGATAATTCTTTGACATTTTATTAGTCCAATCCAAACACATATAATTACATACATATACATACATATATACTATATAGTTACTTTTGTTCTGACATAATCATTTCCAGATTGAGGGATATTAACAATTCGAAATCCCAGCTCTTGATTTCAAAGGAACCCGTGGTGACAGAGGCTGACCTGCCAGGCAACCATACCTGGATGCTAAGAAACATATTTGCTTGATCCTTGATCCATCAAACAACCTCTGACCTTAACCTACTGTCCCACACTGTGGAGGAAATTGCCTGTCACCTTTCTACTGTTCCAGCACAGATACTGAAAGCACACGCATTTCCAAGCCTCACAACCAGGATTGTTCCAATTTGAATGGTAAACTGTATCATGACCATACACGAAAGACTCTCTTTTGCCTCCTTTCCCACCTGGAAAAAAAAAAAGGCAAAACCCTTGTTTATTGTTTGAGGTTAGTCGAGCCATTGCCACCTTTGCTTAGCTGCTTCTCCAGAATTGTCCAAGACAACATGTCATAGTACTGCAGCTACGAAGCTTTCTTGGAGTCCTAACTGCGTGACTATTTCCCTATCCTTTACAAAATATAGAACTATTTTAAAATAATAACACAATTGCAAGGTCACAAACCTATTAGCTAATTTAGTCCCATAATAGCATAAGTATCCATGTAAAATCAAACACTTTTTGTTGTCTAATTCTTGGACATCCAATTTGAGTGGGAAAGCCAGGTGTGCTCTACAACTCCTCAAAGCACCATTGGCTGACTATATTTGTTTTCTAAAAGTATCAGTATCTTCTCAACAGGCAGACACTACATGGTCCACATCTCCTACCCAAATCATAGCCTCTGCTTCAGTACCTGAACCAGGAACTGGAGGGAGGGCTATCCCAGGATTTCTCTGGGCCCCTCACCATCCCTGGATAGTACCAGTTACTGTAAACACCATCAAATCATTACCCATTATCTTAGTCAGGGTTTCTATTCCTGCACAAACATCATGACCAAGAAGCAAGTTGGGGAGGAAAGGGTTTATTCGGCTTACACTTCCATACTGCTGTTCATCACCAAAGGAAGTCAGGACTGGAACTCAGGCAGGGCAGGGAGCAGGAGCTGATGCAGAGGCCATGGAGGGATGTTCTTTACTGGCTTGCCACTCCTGGCTTACTCAGCCTGCTCTCTTATAGAACCCAAGACTACCAGCCCAGAGATGGCACCACCCACAAGGGGCCTTTCCCCCTTGATCACTAATTGAGAAAATGCCTTAGAGTTGGATCTCATGGAGGCATTTCCTCAACTGAAGCTCCTTTCTCTGTGATAACTCCAGCTGTGTCAAGTTGACACAAAACTAGCCAGTACAATTGATCCCTTGTCAACTTGATACACAAACACATCACTAGTAAGCCTCAACCCTTACATTCTTATTCATCCCCAAGATCTAAACAACTTTAAAAGTCCCACAGTCTTTACATATTCTTAAATTTTCAATCTCTTTAAAATATCCATCTCTTTTAAAATCCAAACTCTTTTTACAATTAAAAGTCTCTTAACTGTGGGCTCCACTAAAACAGTTTCTTCCTTCAAGAGGGAAAATATCAGGGCACAGTCACAATCAAAGCAAAAATTAATCTCCAACCGTCCAATGTCTGGGATCCAACTCACGATCTTCTGGGCTCCTCCAAGGGCTTGGGTCACTTCTCCAGCCATGCCCCTTGTAGCACATGCGTCGTCCTCTAGGCTCCAGATGCCTGTACTCCACTGCTGCTGCTGCTCTTGGTGGTCATCTCATGGTACTGGCATCTCCAAAACACTGCATGACCCCTTCAGTCCTAGGCCTTCAATTGCAACTGAGGCTGCACCTTCACCAATGGCCTTCCATGGCCTCTCACAGTGCCGAGCCTCAGCTGCTCTGCGTGACCCCTTCATGCCTTCAAAACCAGTACCACCTGGGTGACCCTTACATATTACCAAGTCCCGCTGCAGCAGGAGTACAACCTTGGCTATCTCTGGAACACAGCCTCTTTGTGCTTTCAGAAAACACTTCCCAGAAGATGTCACCTCAATGATGCTGGTCTCTTCTTAATCACCGCTAATTTCTTAGCTCCAGCTAACCAGCATCAATAGTCCCAGTAATGCAAAGTTTTTGCTTTGGTAGTTCTGGTATCTTGTTAATCACAGCTGATTCTTCAGCCCCAGCTAACCAGAACTACAGAATCTTCACAATCAAAACAGCAATGGCCCTGAAAAGAGTCTTTAATTTTCCCTCTGAAATTTCACAAGCCAGACCTCCATCTTCTGCACTGTTCTTAATATTATCTTCCAAACTCCTACACAACATCTGGCAGAGCTCTTAACAACAAATGGATCTTCAAGCCCAAAGTTCCAAAGTCCTTCCACAGTCCTCCCCAAAACATGGTCAGGTTGTCACAGGAATACCCCACTCTACTGGTACCAATTTATCTTAGTCAAGGTTTCTATTCCTGCACAAACATCATGACCAAGAAGCAAGTTGGGGAGGAAAGGGTTTATTCGGCTTACACTTCCATACTGCTGTTCATCACCAAAGGAAGTCAGGACTGGAACTCAAGCAGGGCAGGGAGCAGGAGCTGATGCAGAGGCCATGGAGGGATGTTCTTTACTGGCTTGCCTCTCCTGGCTTACTCAGCCTGCTCTCTTATAGAACCCAAGACTACCAGCCCAGAGATGGCACCACCCACGAGGGGCCTTTCCCCCTTGATCACTAATTGAGAAAATGCCTTAGAGTTGGATCTCATGGAGGCATTTCCTCAACTGAAGCTCCTTTCTCTGTGATAACTCCAGCTGTGTCAAGTTGACACAAAACTAGCCAGTACAACCATGAATAATCACTGCCAGATAGCCACTACTAAACACACTATTCAAACTTCTCCCAATACTTTTCTCACTTTCAAATGTTTAAAGGAAGAAAATAGGAGACCAGAGCAATCAGGAATCATCAGGCCGCCATCTAAATAAAATCCAAGAAACTCCAGCTATTAAACGGTAAGAGGCAAATTTAAATATAACAATGTGGGTAAACACAATGCCATGGATCAGATTTATGCTAGGAGTCCACAAGTGAATTAAAGCATATTTCTATGTACATAGAAAATATTTCCTAAACTATCTTTAAGAAGAATCAAGACACAACAGGAGGGAGGAATAATTTTTTTTCATTTTGATTTTACAGAAAAGTGTGCTGACATTTAACACTCCAGAGTGAAGAGAGGAGGGACTCTCAATTCCCCACCCCTTACTGAGCAGCTAATGAGTGCTAAGGGGAAGTCAGTTTTCTCAAAAAATACAGCCTGTTGTCCGTGCTCCAGCGGATGGTGCCATACATCCATTGTCCAGTAGATGGTGATATACACTCATGCGCCAGTGGATGGTGCCATACACTCATGCTCCAGTAGATGGTGACATACACCCAGGAATATATATAGTCAGCAATAATTGTACACAGCGGGTCTTAAGCGGGGATTGGGAGGGAGAGAAGTGATGGGGAGGATGGAGAAGATATGAAATTGGGATCAGGATATGGAAGGGGAGTCTGGGAGGAGTTGGAGGTGGGGGAAAATGAATATTATCTAAATACATTGTATTCCTATATGAAATCACCAAAGAACAACAACAACAACAACAACAACAACAAAGCACAAATACAAAAAAAAAAGCACATTGTCATGAATACATATAATAAAATATAAAGTGGATATTTGGCATTATAAAGCACCCATCTTCTGTGTGGGCATACTTCTGGTCTTCCCTTTCATCTATTTTTGTTGTTGTTGTTCTCTACATTTTTCTTATTTCTCTCCTCCTTATATTCCCTTTGTCCTGGCTTCACTTTTCTTTGTTACATGGTGGTTTCATTTCCTTTCTCTGTTCTCTAAGCTGAATGCCTGATTGGTGACTCAGGTCAGGCACTGAGATCCTCAGACAACAGGTTCTGAGCTGTGTGGCCAGGAAGATTCAGCAGTTACAAAGCTCTCACATGGAAACCCCAAATATTAGTTCTTCACTGATGTGTATATAGTTGTCTATATATATTCTATAGCTATATGTCCCACTGAGCTGTAGAAAGAAAAAGTCAAACTCAAGATAAAGAAGCTCCCATCTGGAAGGCTAGGTTTTGAGCCACTGTGGCAACTTGTGTGCTTTTCAAAGGGTTTGTGAAGAGCATGGCATACTGGGGAGTCTCATGCCCTATGACTTAAAAAATGGCACTGAACTGACTTGAACTACATTGAGTGGGAACACAAAATACAAAGACTTTTCAGGGATTTATTTAGTTGACTTATTGTTGCAATTTGGTGTGAAATACTGACCAAACTCAGGCACGTTTGAACATGTCTTCTCTTTTAACCTTTATAATTACCTATTTTTCATAAATGAATAACTGAATTTCTTAGGGGCCAGGGAACTCAGGTAAACATAAGGTGTCTTTAACTAGTGAGCCAGTGTGTACACCACACCCAGCTCCAGAAAAGAATGTTTTATGTGGTTATAGTCGCAACTTCCAAAGCAGGGGGTTTACTGACAAAGGTCCCCAGAGGGTCACAGTTATTTAGATTGAAAAGTGCTAAATTGTCTGAGGTTCAGAGGGTTTCTATAGAGGGGAGGAAATGTGAAGGACTTTTTCAGAATCATGCTTTTGTGAAAAATAGGATGTCTCTTATGGAACATATTTAATTTAGTGCAAATGTATGCACTTCTTCATTTGTATAAACACACACTTGTTTTCTGTGTTCACATAAAGTTTCTGTGGCTGTGAAGCAGACCAAAAACGTCTTTTTCTGCAGACAAGGTGAGGTGGTGGCCTTTTCATTTCTAGAATTAAGCAGGCAGAATTGCAACTCTTGTCTCTAAAACTTAACTGTTGCAAGAATATTGATAAAGGAGATTTATTTGTGTTTGAAGCCCAGAAGAGAGAGAGAGAGAGAGAGAGAGAGAGAGAGAGAGAGAGAGAGAGAGAGAGAGAGAGAGAGTGTGTAAACTAGTGTAAACCAGTTTTAATTTAAGAGACCCAACTCTTCTGGCCTCTGCATATAAAACAAACAAAAAAACAAAACAAAGAATTTACTGGAAGTGGCAAGTTTTGGGGATTCACATTTTATGACCTTTTCAGTAAGTTTTGAGAAATTCATGCATTAATACTGTATTTACATCATTCTTACCTCCTTTTTCCCCTTCTAATTTCTCCTGGTTGCCCTACTTCCGTTAAAATTCATGAGTTTTTATTCTTTAATTTTTACTGACATTGAAAGAGACTACTGAGCCCATTCAATGGTGCTTGTGAGTGCATGTGTTGATGGCTGACCATGTAGGATTGGAGAGCCCATTAAGGGGCTCTTCCCTCTCTCTGCACCCCTGTAGGTCTCCATCTAAGTAAGGGTACAGCCTTATGAACCTACCCTACCCACACTGGCATGTCAGCTGCTGTGGTCATTATGCAGCTCTGGTTTAGGCAACAATAATTTAGAGATTTCATGCCTATCACCTCCCTATCATTTCTAGAAGACACTATCTAGCAACAGGCATCTGTGTCCTTTGCCTCTAACCATCTTCCACATCTTGTCTGAAGTTTCCTGAGCCTAAGGTGTAGGGGTTACATAGATGACGTAATAACTGGGGTTAGGCACCCCCCCTTTTTTAAAGCACCAACTTGAATGTTCACAAGGCTTCTCCCTGCTTCTTGTCTCCTAATTATAAACAGAGATTACCTAAAAAACAGTTTTTTACTATCAATCTAGAAATAGAACTAGTGTATGATTCGACTTGACAGGATGATATATTATATCATATTATATCATATTATATTATATCATATTATATCATATTATATCGACTTGACAGGATGATATAGTGTATGATTCGACTTGACAGGATGATATATTATATCATATTATATTATATCACATTATATCATATTATATCGACTTGACAGGATGATATAGTGTATGATTCGACTTGACAGGATGATATATTATACATATTATATCATATTATATCATATTATATCATATTATATCGACTTGACAGGATGATATATTATATCATATTATATTATATCATATTATATCATATTATATCGACTTGACAGGATGATATAGTGTATGATTCGACTTGACAGGATGATATATTAAAAGTGAGTGGTATAATCACATGAAATAGTTCTGTGTCGTCCCGTGCTCATTGCAGATCCTGTCATGATAGCCAAGATACAAAATCTAAATCAACAGAGACATCAAGTGATCAGGATACAGACAAACAGCAGCAGAAATTTCTAATCTCTGCAGCACAATAGTGTGACTAAGAGTTTACTACTAGTAGATTACAACAATTTATTGTATATTTTATAAAGAAACAAAAGGGCAGAGTTCAAAATTCCCAATAGAGAGAAATTATAAAATTTTGAAAATATGGATATGCTAACATTCTGATTTGATCGTTATATGTTACATACACATAATGTTATCATACTGTATCCTATAAATATGTATACTTTGTTGTCAGTTAAAACATTTTTAAGATTTAAATTTTTTTCTAGTATTATTGCTGAAGAAGGTTGCAGAATGAAAGGTACTTTCTGATTTTCCTTTCAAGCTAAATCAAGGCAACTTACCAAGTTAAGTGTGTCACATAAATTCATGTCCAGTGCTACAGTGTTACACTTTATGACAAGATGAGAGTGGCTTGCTTTTCTCACTCATGATTGATCTATCTGTTTATTTCCTGAAAAGTTACAGTATAGCCAAGGTTGGATGCAAACTTAAAAACATCTTTCTCTAGAATGGCTGAGGGCTTACCTGCTTTAAAAGTGCATCTGAGGCATCCTGTTAGATCTCTTCTAAGCAGAGCTCTAAATGCTCACATTCCTTAATCTTTTAGTGCCACCTAGGGTCCGAATTTAGAAAGTGTTTGTGGGAAGCAAATTATAAATATAGTGAGGTCTCCTACTTTCAAATTAATAACTTCATCACTTGATTGTACTTTGCCTTTTGGCTTTAGTTCCTTTAACTGAACAACACTCAGGACAGTAATTTGACAGGACAATATTAGGGATATTTGGACTCTTCAACCCAATAATTGCATGTCTAGAAAATGATGAAGGTATAAAAGCATTTAGTATAGTATTATTTAGAAGAACAAGTAAGTAATTATGAAGCATGATACAACTATGAAATTTTTTATAGGGAAGAAAATCCATTCAGTTGTAATCTATAACTTTTCTCCTTATAAAAAGAAGTTATCAAACCTAAATCAACATATAATTCTACAATATACAATAGCACACCAAAATAATACAATTCATATTCCCCAAAACTAGACAGATACATGCCTGGGAAATAGAATTTCTGAATGGACTAAAGAGAGGTTTTAGTGCTTGACACGCTCTCTAGCCAAGATAAATGATATGAAGTCCTTTACAAAGAAAACACAAATCTCTTCCAACATTACCTCCCACAAACCCTTCTCTCTAACCCCTCCACATTTAATCCTCCAATTCCAGACCCCTCCCATCCATTCATAACTACATATTCTGTTTCTCCTTTTCTAACAAGATCTATCTGTTCCCTCTAGTTCCATACTCTGCACCTACTCTCTGGGGTTCTATGGATTATAACCTGGTTATCACTGACTTAACTGCTAATGTCCACATATAAGAAAATACATATCATACTTGTCTTTCTAGGTCTTGGCTACCTCACTCGTGATGAATGTTTTTCTAGTTCCTTGCCTTTGACTCCAAATTTCAAGGTGTTATTTTAAGACTTTTTTATTAGATATTTTCTTCATTTACGTTTCAAATGTTATCCCCCAAAGCCCCCTATACCCTTCCCCTGCCCTGCTCCCCAACCCACCCACTCCTGCTTCCTGGCCCAGGCATTCCCCTGTATGGGGGCATATGATCTTCCCAAGACCAAAGGCCTCTCCTCCCATTGATGGCCGACTAGGTCATCCTCTGCTACATATGCAACACACATCTGTGTGTGTGGGGGGGCGGGTAGGGTACTGGTTAGTTCATAGTGTTGTTCCTCCTATAGGGTTGCAAGACTTCTTTAGCTCCTTGGGTACTTTCTCTAGCTTCTTCATTGGGGCCCCTGTGTTCCATCCAATAGCTGACTGTGAGCATCCACTTGTTTATTTGCCAGGCACTGCCATAGCCTCACAAGAGACATCTATATCAGGGTCCTGTCAGCAAAATCTTTCTGGCATATGCAGTAGTGTCTGGGTTTGGTGGTTGTATATGGGATTGATGCCCGGGCAGGGCAGGTTCTGGATGGTCTTTCCTTCTGTCTCAGCTCTGAACTTTGTCTCTGTAACTCCTTCCATTGGTTAATGGCTGGATAATACTCCATTGTGTTACAGAAGCTTTGCAGTTTTATGAGGTCCCATTTGTCGATTTTTGATTTTTCAGCACAAGCCATTGCTGTTCAGTTCAGGAAAATTTCCCCTGTGCCCACATCTTCAAGGCTTTTCCCCACTTTCTCCTCTATAAGTTTCAGAGTCTCTGGTTTTATGTGGAGTTCCTTGATCCATGTAGACTTGAGCTTTGTATAAGGAGATAAGAATGGATCAATTCACATTCTTCTACATGATAACTGCCAGTTGTGCCACCACCATTTGTTGAAAATGCTGTCTTTTTTTCCACTGGATGGTTTTAGCTCCCTTGTCAAAGATCAAGTGACCATAGGTGTGTGGGTTCATTTCTGGGTCTTCAATTCTATTCCATTGGTCTACCTGTCTGTCGCTGTACCAGTACCATGCAGTTTTTATTACAATTTCTCTGTAGTACAGCTTTAGGTCAGGCATGGTGATTCCAGCAGAGGTTCTTTTATCCTTGAGAAGAGTTTTTGCTACCCTAGGTTTTTTGTTATTCCACATGACTTTGCAAATTTGCCCTTCCTAACTCAGTGAAGAATTGAGTTGGAACTTTGATGGGGCTTGCATTTTATCTGTAGATTGCTTTTGGGAGGATAGCCATTTTTGCTATATTAATCCTGCCAATCCATGAGCATGGAAGATCTTTCCATCTCCTGAGATCTTCTTTGATTTCTTTCTTAAGAGACTTGAAGTTCTTATCATACAGATCTTTCACTTCCTTAGTTAGAGTCACACCCAGGTATTTTATATTATTTGTGACTATTATGAAGGGTGTTGCTTCCCTAATTTCGTTCTTAGCCTGTTTATCTTTTCTGTAAAGAAAGGCCACTGATTTGTTTGAGATAATTTTATATCCAGCTACTGTACTGAAGCTGTTTATCAGGTTTAGGAGTTCTCTGGTGAAAAGACGTTCTTATCACATTTATAAATTTACATCTATTGAGCAAAACTGTCTTGTTTTCTTCATAAAAAACAGTTATCATGTAGTGGTGTGCACCTTTATTCCCAGAACTCGAGAGGCAGAGGCAGGCAGATATCTGAGTTTGAGGCCAGCCTGGTCTACAGAGTGAGTTCCAAGACAGCCAGGGCTACACAGAGAAACCCTGTTTCAGAAACAAAACAAAACAAAACAAAACAAAACAAAACAAAACAAAACAAAACAAAACAAAGGATCCTTCAACAATCCCGGCAGTTGCCAAGACTATAAGGTTGTTCTCCACAAACTGACAAACAGACATCAAAGTCCGATTGCTAAAGACAGCACCCACACAGCATATTGAACATGGCAATGTTGTGCTGATATCTACTTAGAGGCATCACCTCTGTGTTCTAGCATCTTTGGTACAGAAATGTACCCTGCCGGCTATCAAAATAGAAATATAAACACCCAGCCAGCCACAAACCCTTTGTCTGCAATAGTGTACTGCCTGCAAGATGATTATGGGTGTAACCAACTAGTAACTGATTTGACTTAAGGTCCACTACACTAGATGGAATCGATATTCAACACTGTTTACATGGCAAAGAACTTGATAGCCCAGGGATAGGCAGAGGGGGGAGGGGGGGCATGAAACTGCTCTTAGAAAGAAAGAAAGAAAGAAAGAAAGAAAGAAAGAAAGGAAGGAAGAAAAAAAGAAAGAAAGAAAGGAAGGAAGGAAGGAAGGAAGGAAGAAAGGAAGAAAGAAAGAAAGAAAGAAAGAGAAAGAAAGCATAACTATGTAAAATGACTCTTAGTGCTCTTCTGCTGTACTCATAGATCAGTGCCTTCTTCAGCCATCATCAGAGGAGTTTCCTTTTGTAACAGATAGGAACAAATATAGAAGCATATAGCCAGACAATCTCAGAAAATGACCTTGAAATGCTCATCCCTAAGTGGGATGTCTCCACCAAATCTCTTTTCTCAAACCTCAGAGAAGCCTGAGAAAGAATAGGCAGAAAGAGTTTAAGACCCAGATGGGATGGAGGATAACAGGAGAACAAGGCTCATAGGAACTCATGGAGGCTGAAGCAGGATGCACAGGACCTGCATGGGTCTGTACCACGTCTTCTGTGATAGTTTTATGGCTTCCTGTAAAGTGTTTTATGGGATTCCTGAGTATGTGAACAAGTTAGTCTATGACTGTTGTGCCTTCTCGTAGGCTCTTTTTCTTCTCTTGGTTTGTCTTGCTTGACTTCAATGTAATGGTACATGTTTTATCTTGTTATATTTAAATAAAATCAATTAACAAATGAAGGAAAACCTAGCCACTAGGGTAAAGGTAAACAACTGGACTGTCAATTATACCTGCTGAGAGAAGATGAAAAATCAATTTTCTCCAGCAGAATGACGTTGTGTATATCAACCACTCCAGGGCAGGTTTCATGTTCAGGGGTAGGTGACCAACATATAATGGAATCCACAATGTATGTTTGTGTGTGTGTTTGTGTGTGTATGTGTGATTGGTTACCTTTTAGTCTTTTGTGGGTAGTATTGTATTTTGTTTTCTAGGTTTTTGGGTTTTGTTGTTGTTATTGTTGTTGTATTGGTTTTTTTTTGTTTATTTGTATTTTTTTTTTTAGAATAGGAGGAAGAATATGATCAAAATATATTAAAACTTTAAAAATTGTTTTATATAATAAAAACAGGAAAAAATGAAAAGACTCCATCTTCTTCAAATAAAACACTGTGCCTTGTGCCTCTCTTCTGATTAATGTCCCCTGAATTGTCATAGAGGGGACTGTTGGCTGCACCTCAGCTCTGAATTCTGCCCTGTTATCTGCAAGAACTTTTCACTACCCACAATTCCTTTTCTTCCCCTTTGCATAAGTAGCCTCTTCTCTCAACCATTACCTTTAAGACAAATGGTAGTGAATGGCGTTTTAAATAAACTAGAGAGTTCTTCACTCAAATCCCCATCTCCCACACTTCCGGCAAACTATAAGACTATTCCTTTTGCTTACATTATGGCTGGATTTCTGAATTTTCTTTATTTAACAGCACAAATTTCACACCTTCTGCTTAACCCTGAATTCCTTCTAGTGTGGCACGTGGCTCCATCACCCTGGCAAAACAGCTTTCTAGAAAGTCACTGGTGATTTCTGTGTTGGTAAACATATGGACTAGTCAGGTACAAGCTCACTTGGTATAGTGTTTGGCTATTGTCTTAGTCAGAGTTACTATTGCTGTGGTGAAACACCACAACCAAAAGAGACTTGGGGAGGAAAGGGTTTACTTCTGTCACAGTTCCATGTAACAGTTCATCTTCAAAAGCATTGAGTGCAGGGGCCAGTGCAGGGCCTCAAGCAGGTCAGGAACCTGGAGGCAAGAGCTGATGCAGAAGCCATGCCTGTTCCCTGTTTCTTGCTTGTTGTTCATGGTGTTCTTTTTCTTCTCTTCTTCTCTTCTCTTCTCTTCTCTTCTCTTCTCTTCTCTTCTCTTCTCTTCTCTTCTCTTCTCTTCTCTTCTCTTCTCTTCTCTTCTCTCCTCTCCTCTCCTCTCCTCTCCTCTCCACTCCACTCCTCTCCTCTCCTCTCCTCTCCTCTCCTCTCCTCTCCTCTCCCCTCCCCTCCTCTTTCTTTTTCTTTCTTTTTTTGTGGATATTTTCTTTATTTAAATTTCAAATGTTATCCCCTTTCCTGGTTTTCCCTCCGAAAACCACCCTCCCCCTAGCCCCTCCCCCTAGCCACCAACCCACCCACTCCTGCTTCCTGGCCCTGGCATTCCCCTACACTGGGTCATCGAACCTTCATAGGACAAAGAGCTTCTCCTCCCATTGATGTCCTACTAGGCCATCCTCCATTGCATATGCAGTTGGAGCCATGAGTCCCACCATGTGTGCTCTTTGGTTGCTGGTTTATCCCTTGGAGCTCTGGGGGTGCTGGTTAGATCATATTGTTGTTCCTCCCATGGGGCTGCAAACCCCTTCAGCTCCTTGGGTCCTTTCTCTAGCTCCTTCAATTGGGGATCCTAATCCTCAGGAGATGAAGGCAGGAGCATGAGAAGCTCAAAATCAGTCTTGGCTACGCAGTATGGTGGCCACTGTTGCTCTGAGACACTGCACTTCTGCACTGAGCCTAGCCTGAGCTGAGCTGGCAGAGGGTGGAGCAAGTGGAGTTCAAAAGCTTCTAGAGAGTGCTCTCTTTCCAGGCGGTGTCACAGCTCTTGTGCAACAGAGGCTCTCGGACAATGGAGTTGTCACACACTTTTATTCCTTCTGGATAGGATCTTATCTACGGTTTTGGGTTGGGTCTGACAGAAAGTGCTTCCTATTGGCTTGGTCTGAGATGTTACGGATGCCTCATTGACACGTGGAGGGGCTTGTGAGCACTGCCCCTAGGTGACTGATGGCCACAATTCTCTCTATGTGGGCCTGTGGCTACGAGCCAGAGGCCTGGTGTCAGGAGCAGGCAAAGCTCCTACAATCTCTTCAGTGTCCCCAGGGCTTCATGCCTTAACTCCACCTTACTAGACTTCCTCTCATGTTCTTCTGCCCCACAGAAGAGGGCACTGTATCCCCAGAACTGGAGTTACAGGTGGTTGTTAGCCTCTGCGTGGATGCTGGGGATCAAACCTGGATCCTCTACAAGAGGAACACATGCTCTTCACCGAGGAGCTCTTTTTCCAGACCTCTTAGGTCTTTAATATTTTCCTAGGTTACTTCTTCATAGAAATGGTTTCTATGACCATCTATTTGCAAGTAAATCTTAAACTCTAATTTCATACCCAGGGCATTTCTCTGGGTCGCAGGAAAATACTCTACAACACACACACACACACACACACACACACACATACACACACACAAGACTTCACTATTTTAAGACACTTTGATCTGTTAAACCAAATGTTAACTTATTTTCCTTCCAAATTTCTTCTTTCAGTGCTCTCTTTCCATTCTATAAGTGCCCTCACCAACGATCAGATTATACAACCCAAATATTAAAGGTCTTTTTAAAGAGTTTCCTGTCTTCATGGCATCATTAATTCATCCTCCAACATTATTGATTTTGCTTTGACTTCTCAGATTCATCTTCTGCATCTCTACCATCATACGGATCTAGGTCATTATTATCTCTCAGTGGTCTTACTAGGTTTAATAGTGCTGACCTGTCCAGCAGGTCCAATTATTCGAGGGTCTCGAGGGGACCTTCTCCTAAGAACCAAATGGGGGGAGGGAGAGATGGACACCAAGTGCAGGAGCGACACAGAAGCAGTCTCAGTAGCATCAAGGTGTCACTGTATTCAGCAAGGCTCAAGGCTTAAATGCACAAGCAAAAGGGGAAGTACTTCTCAGCAGGAGGAATGGGACAGCAGAAATGCACAAGCAAAGGAGGAAGTACTTCTCAGCAGGAGGAATGGGACAGCAGAAATGCACAAGCAAAGGAGGAAGTACTTCTCAGCAGGAGGAATGGGACAGCAGAAATGCACAAGCAAAGGAGGAAGTACTTCTCAGCAGGAGGGATGGGGCAGCAGAAATTTTTCTTTTGGCAACTAAATGGGGAAGCAGGAACTTGGTGGTATCAGGGTACATCTTGTGGTCAGGACATCTGGCGCTGACTTAGGGCTGGAACATTCTGTGGTTGTTCTCGGAACGGTGCGTTGGTGGCCCACTTTTGAACCCCTTTTTTTGTTGTCTTGATCCCAATAAGGAGATCAAGACAATAGAGTTGTCTTAATAGCTCCCAACATAGTGCTAATAATTTTACTTTTAATTTCCCAATCTACATACCTTCTCATCTTAATGACCTTGTAAGAAATCCAGTTCAGTATGGAATCAAATCATGCTGCTGTGCCCACATTTTATGTGTGTACTGGGGCTCACAGCTCATGTCCTCATTCTTACTTGGCAGCCGCTTTATCAGCTGTTCCATATCCCCCATTTTCATACTTTTTCTTAGAAGATGTTCCCTGAATATGACAGAGGTGAAAGAATTCTCAATGTGGATAAGCATTCTGGAGGATCCATGTGAATGCCTCAGCCCCAGATGCTCTTGTTTCTCGATTTTCCATTCTTCGCATTCAAGACTCATAACAGGCTATTGCTCAAGGGCTTATGAATATTCATACTTTGAATAGTTTAATTCTTCATATGAATGAATGATTACTGTCAATTCTCTACCATTGAAAAACTTTTTTGTTTTTGTCAAGGATACTATCAATTTTACTATGAGTAAGCACAAGACAGAATATTATCAGACCCTATTAGTTATTAGGGCCATCACATGAAATGGCAGTTTGTGAAATTGTGCAATGACTTGTCCACATCAGATTTGATCAAGTCTAGAGGTCACAAACAATATCTATAATAGGTGGCATGGAGTTGCACACACTGTTAAGTATGGCTCTCATGCAGTAACTCTTTATCTTTGTTAATGTCAATATACTGACTTGGCCCTTTTATGAACCTAGTCTCATTTAGTCATAAAGAATATCTATGATGCCATAAGGATAATTTGAGAAAGAGGCAAGAATGCAAATGAAATAGGTTATAAGGAATGTTAGTTATGTCAAATGATATTTTGCTGGGGTGCACAAGTGAAAGGATGTCTTGTTAAACACATGAAAGAACCAATGAAGTAGTGTAAACAGTGACCCCAGAAGATGAGAGTTGAGCTTTGGTTTGGTTTTCTCTACCTCACTACTCTTTGCTAATGACACTAATGTTTAGCAATAGTTCACCTTACATGCATAGCTCAGCTCCATTTGTCAGGACTCCATAATGAGAAATGCACCAAAGATCTTCTGGTGGTATGTTGCAGTTTCTTGGGGTTTTCCACAGACTCAGGCTAATTGGCAAAATGAGGTTATTTGAGACAGACTCATGTGCTGAGGCAAGACATGTCCTGAGGAGGACACATGATGTTTGGAGGAGTATAAAAAGGACTCAATAGACAATGACAGAGGCTAGGCTTGGCTTGCTTGCATAGATAAATGCTTCTTAGTATCTTTTTTTTTCCTGATCTTTGCTTCACTGAGAGAGGCACAGCTGAGAACTTCTTCTGGCATCCTTCCCCCTGACTTGTACTGAGGCTGAGGCCTGGCTGTCTCTCCTAGATGGCACCACTGCTGCAGATTTGTGTTTGCTATCCTATGAAGCTGGACTTTTGGTATATCCATGAAGTGCATGCTAGTGGATCGAGCTGCCACTGCTGATCTTTGAACTAAACTGATGGTTTCCTGACAACACAAATGGGAGTTGCTCCAAAGAACCATTTCAAAACAGGTTCACTTCCCCCATATACTTTCCTTTTTACTACCTCTGGTGGGTGGTAGTCTAGAAGGAATGTTAAAGTGTTTAAGAACCACCATTAAAAGCAGACTTTGAAAAAATTAAAGTTTCAGGAGGTACCCAATGTAGCTTAGCCATAATAAGTAACTGCTTCTAATGTAAAAAAAATAGCAGAGTATGAGTCGTTAGCAATGTTGCTTAAGAAGATTGGCAAAATGGCAGCCACTGACACTGGGTGGTATCCTGCCTTGCTCCCAGAAGGGGTTTTTAGTTTTTGCTTCCTAGTTTTGGGTACTGTTTTGAAAAAGTTCATAGGAAACCTGAAAATTCTCTTCTGTTAGAAAAGACTGCAGAGTTGGCTGTGCCTTTAGAGAATTTGTGAATAGAGATAGAGGTAGGTGCCTAAGTTGGAAGGTAAACTGCCACTCAACCCTGCTTCCAGGGGCCTGAAAGAGCAAGAAATGGTACAGGTACAACAGGTTATTGTGCAGCCTAGTGCACCTTTAGACAATTTGTTTGGGCCTACACAGCTACTTTCAGTATTCACAGTCTTTGTGCATCTGATTGACAAGCCTCTTGAGAATTTAACTACAGCTGCTGGTGCATGCCTTGTGTCTACTTGCCTAGACAACTGGTCTGCAGCTGCTGAGTTGTATTTGGTATTTGCTATGGGACTGAACTACTACCAAAGATGATCAAGCTCACCTCCAAAAAACTATTGCTAAACAGGTCCACTTCCCCCATATCCTAATAGCTTTTCTCTTCTACTACCTCTGATGTGCAGTAGGTTAGAGGAGAGGTTGAACCCTTATTAAAAGTAGGTTGCAAAAAATTTATGCCCACGGGGTACAGTTGTGAATCATCAAGAAAAGAGAACACAAGTTAGGCCAGGAACATGAACCAATATGTTTGTGCCTTTTACAATGTGAGTTTTTTTCCATTCTCATTTCATATATATATATATTTAGATATTTTCTTCACTTCCATTTCAAATGCTATCCCCAAAGCCACCTATACCCTTCCCCTGCCCTGCTCTCCAACCCACCCACTCCTACTTCCTGGCCGTGGCATTCCCCTGTACTGGGGCATAGACTCTTCACAATAATAAGGGTCTCTCCTCCCATTGATGGCTGACTAGGCCATCCTCTGCTACATAAGCAACTAGACGCACAGCTCTGGGGGGGGGGGGTACTGGTTAGTTCATAGTGTTGTTCCTCCTATAGGGTTGCAAACCCCTTCAGCTCCTTGGGTACTTTCTCTAGCTCCTTCATTAGGGGCCTTGTGATGACTCCAATAGATGACTGTGAGCATCAATTTCTGTATTTGCCAGGCATTGGCATAGCCTCACAAGAGAGAGCTATGTCAGGGTCCTGTCGGCAAAATCCTTCTGGCATATGCAGTAGTGCCTGCTTTTGGTGGTTCTATATGGGATGGATCCCTGGGTAGGGCAGTCTCTGGATGGTCTTTCCTTTTGTCTCAGCTCTGAACTTTGTCTCTGTAATTCCTTCCATGGGTATTTTGTTCCCCATTCTAAGAAGGAATGAAGTATCCACACTTTGGTCTTCCTTCTTCTCTCAAGAAGAAGGTTCATGTGTTTTACAAATTGTATCCTGGATAATCTAAGTTTCTGGGCTAATATCCGCTTATCAGTGAGTGCATACCATGAGTGTTCTTTTGTGATTGGGTTACCTCACTCACAATGATGTCCTCCAGATGCATCCATGTGCCTAAGAATTTCATAAATTAATTCTTTTTAATTTCTGAATTGTACTCCATTGTGTAAATGTTCCTCCTATAGGGTTGCAAACCCCTTCAGCTACTTGGGTACTTTCTCACATTTTCTGTATCCATTCCTCTGTTGAGGGACATCTGGGTTCTTTCCAGCTTCTGGCTATTATAAATAAGGCTTCTACAAACATAGTGGAGCATGTGTCCTTATTACCAGTTAGAATATCTTCTGGGTATATGCCCAGGAGAGGAATTGCTAGATCTTCTGTTAGCATTATGTGCAATTTTCTGAGGAACCGCCAGACTGATTTCCACATTGATTGTACCAGCTTGCAATCCCACCAACAATGGAGGAGTGTCCTTTCTCCACATCCTTGCCAGCATCTGCTGTCACCTGAATTCTGACTGGTATGAGGTGAAATTTCAGGGTTGTTTTGATTTGCATTTCCCTAATGATTAAGGATGTTGAACACTTTTTTCAGGTGCTTCTCAACCATTCCTAACTCCTCAGTTGAGAATTCTTTGTTTAGCTCTGGGCCCCATTTTTCAATAGGATTATTTGACTTTCTGGAGTCCATCTTCTTGAGTTCTTTATATATATTGGATATTATTTCCCTATCTGATTTAGGATTGGTAAAGATCATTTCCCAATCTGTTGATGGCCTTTTTGTCTTATTGACAGTGTCTTTTGCCTTACAGAAGCTTTGCAATTTTATTAGGTCCCATTTTGTCAGTTCTTGATCTTACAGCACAAGACATTGCTGTTCTGTTCAGGAAAATTTCCCCCTGTGTCCATATCTTCAAGGCTTTTCAGCATTTTCTCCTCTATAAGTATCAGTGTCTTTCTGTGGTTTAGGTATCAGAGTAATAGTGGCTTCATAGAATGAGTTGGGTAGAGTACCTTCTACTTCTATTTTGTGGAATAGTTTGTGCAGAACTGGAATTAGATCTTTTTTGAATCTTAATCATCAGGGAAATGCAAATCAAAACAACCCTGAAATTCCATCTCACACAAGTCAGAATGGCTAAGATCAAAAATTCAGGTAACAGCAGATGCTGGCAAGGATGTGCAGAAAGAGGAACACTCCTCCATTGTTGGTGGGATTGCAAGCTGGTACAACCATTCTGGAAATCAGTTTGGCGGTTCCTCAGAAAATTGGACATAGTACTACCGGAGGATCCCGCAATACCTCTCCTGGGCATATATCCAGAAGATGTTCCAACTAGTAAGAAAGACACATGCTCAACTATGTTCATAGCAGCCTTATTTATAATAGCCAGAAGCTGGAAAGAACCCAGATGCCCCTCAACAGAGGAATGGATACAAAAAATGTGGTACATTTGCACAATGGAGTAGTACTCAGCTATTAAAAAGAATGAATTTATGAAATTCCTAGGCAAATGGTTGGACCTGGAGGGCATCATCCTGAGTGTGGTAACCCAATCACAAAAGAACTCAAGTGATATGTACTCACTGATAAGTGGATATTAGTCCAGAAACTTAGAATACCCAAGATATAAGATACAATTTGCAAAACACATGAAACTCAAGAAGAACGAAGACCAAAGTATGGACACTTTGCCCCTTCTTAGAATTGGGAACAAAACACCCATGGAAGGAGTTACAGAGACAAAGTTTGGAGCTGAGACAAAAGGATGAACCATCTAGAGACTGCCATATCCAGGAATCCATCCCATAATCAGCCTCCAAATGCTGACACCATTGCATACACTAGCAAGATTTTGCCGAAAGGACCCTGATACAGCTGTCTCTTGTGAGACTATGACAGGGCCTAGCAAACACAGAAGTGGATGCTCACAGTCAGCTATTGGATGGATCACAGGACCCCAATGGAGGAGCTAGAGAAAGTACCCAAGGAGCTAAAGGGAACTGCAACCCTATAGGTGGAACAACATTATGAACTAACCAGTACCCCAGAGCTCTTGACTCTAGCTGCATATGTATCAAAAGATGGCCTAGTTGGCCATCACTGGAAAGAGAGGCCCATTGGACATGCAAACTTTATATGCCCCAGTACAGGGGAACGCCAGGGCTAAAATATGGGAGTGGGTGGATAGGGGTTGGGGGGAGTGTATGGGGGACTTTTGGTTAACATTGGAAATGAGGAAAATACCTAATAAAAATATTAAAAAAAAAAAGAAAGAAAAGAAAAGTTTCAGTGTCTCTGGTTTTTGTGAAGTTCCTTGATCCATGTAGACTTGGCCTTAGTACAAGGAGATAAGAATGTACCAATTCACATTCTTCTACATGATAACTGCCAGTTGTGCCACCACCATTTGTTGAAAATGCTGTCTATTTTTCCACTGGATGGTTTTAGCTCCCTTGTCAAAGATCAAGTGACCATAGGTGTGTAGGTTCATTTCTGGGCCTTCAATTCTATTCCATTGTTCTACCTGACTGTCCTTGTACCAGTACAATGCAGTTTTAACCACAATTGCTCTGTTGTACAACTTGAAGTCAGGCAAGGTGATTCCAGCAGAGGTTCTTTTATCATTGAGAAGAGTTTTTGCTATGCTAGGTTTTTTGTTATTCCAGATGACTTTGCGAATTTGCCCTTTCTAACTCAGTGAAGAATTGAGTTCGAACTTTGATGGGGCTTGCATTGAATCTGTAGATTGCTTTTGGGAGGATAGCCATTTTTGCTATATTAATCCTGCCAATCCATGAGCATGGGTGATCTTTCCATCTTCTGAGATCTTCTTTGATTTCTTTCTTCTGAGACTTGAAGTTCTTATCATACAGATCTTTCACTTCTTTAGTTAGAGTCAAACCCAGGTATTTTATATTATTTGTGACTATTATAAAGGGTGTTGTTCCTTAATTTCTTTCTCAGCCTGCTTATCCGTTGTGTACCGAAAGGCCACTGATTTGTTTGAGTTAATTTTATATCCAGCCACTGCACTGAAGCTGTTTATCAGGTTTAGGGGTTCTCTCATGCAATTTTTAGGGTCACTTATATATACTATCATATCATCTGCAAATAGTAATATTTTGACTTCTTCTTTTCCAATTTATATCCCCTTGATCTTTTTTTGTAGTCAAATAGCTTTGGCTAGGACTTCAAGCACTATCTTGAGTAGGTAGGGAGAAAGTGGGCAGCCTTGTCTATACCATGATTTTAGTGGGATTGCTTCCAGCTTCTTTCCATTTATTTTGATGTTGGCTACTGATTTGCTGTAGATTGCTTTTATTATGTTTAGGTATGGGCCTTGAATTCCTGATCCTTCCAAGACTTATCATGAATGGGTGTTGGATTTTTTCAAGTGCTTTCTCAGCATCTAATGAGATAATCATGTGGTTTTTGTCTTTGAGTTTATTTATATAGTAGATTACGTTGATGGATTTCCTTATATTAAACCATGCCTGCATCCCTTGGATGAAGTCTACTTGGTCATGATGGATGATTATTTGATGTATTCTTGTATTCAGTTAGTGAGAATTTTATTGAGTATTTTTGCATCGATATTTATAATGGAAATTAGTCTGAAGTTCTCTATCTTTGTTGGGTGTTTATGTGGTTTAGGTGTCAGAGTAATTGTGGCATCATAGAATGAATTGGGTAGAGTACCTTCTGTTTCTATTTTGTGGAGTATTTTGAGGAGAACTGGACATGGGTATCCTTTGAAGGTCTTATAGAATTCTGCACTAAACCCATCTGGTTTATTTAATAATGATGAATTCATAAGGCTTCTAATGACACAATTTTGGCATATAACCTTACCCTGGCAGCCTAGCCAAGGTGGATGCAGGTTCTTAAAAACAAATATCAATTCTCATGAAACATACCATACAATAACTATTTCTATATACATATATGCATTTTAAAGAGTGAATACACACATTAAAGAGGTTGCAGCAGAGTTCTAATAGTTTCACCAGTGATCTGAGAGATAGTCTTTATTGGTAAACTGTAGCATGTAGTTTTATGATCTAGTTACCTTTAGCTCTGAGAGGTGACTGTGCTACCAGCCCCCACCTGGCTTCACTTGAATCCTTGGAATAAAGACATAGACCCACCGTTTTTCAATTACACCTGGCCTGGCACAATAGCTGGGCATTATTATTTCCTGCTTTGAAAAGAGTGTCCTTACCAATTTCTTATCTCCATCTCTCCACTTGCCTTAAACTTTAGTTTTTAAACTCCCCTGACCACCGACTTGTTGGAGTGGCCACTGTGGCCACTCTGTTTTGAGATCAAATTAAAATGCTACAATGTGATTAAGTCATAGAAGTCAAACTTACCTTTCCAAGCTGTATTTGGTCACTATTTTATCATAGCAGTAAAAATCAACCTAGGAGAGAAGTTGGTACCAAAGAGCAGGCTACTATTGTGTCAGACCTGCCCGATGATGTTGTGGGGAAGCTTGTAGAAGTGTTCAGAGTTTCAGACTAGAAAATCCATCCATGTTCACAGTTTAATGGGTTGTTTTGGGGGAACCTGGAAGATAAGAGTGCTGAGAGCAATGTTGGTGATGGAACCCTGGCTGGTGAAGTTTCAAAGGGAAGTAAAGACTCTGTCAGGGCTGTACATGTGATATATTTGAATTAACAGTCTGTGATTTGTTTTCCCCCAGGGCTAAAGAATAGTCTTTGATGAATAGGATACCAGTCCTACTTGAGCAAATGACTGCTTTCTAGGGCAAACTGATGCTGGCATCAGCTGTGATTAAGAAGAGACTAGCACCAAGTTGAAATCTTTTTGGAAGTGTTCCCTCAGAGTTAGTAGACAGAAACATAGTCCAGAGAGAAAGCCAAGGTTGCATCTTAGATTGGGGAGCTGACCCTGGTAATGTGCAAGGGTGTCGTATGTAGTACTAGTTGGGGCAGCAAGAAAACAACAGGATTTGGTGGAGTCAAGGAAATAAGATGAGTTTTTGGCACTGTGAGAAGCCACTGGCAATCCCAAGATTGAAGAGGTCATGGGGAGAAGTTTAGTATTGGCACCATGCCCATGTGACTGTATTGGAGTTCCTATAGAAAGCCCAGGAGGTTGTTGGTGAAAGTGAGCCCTCAGTTGCTGTGGAGATCTCAAGATATTGACGATTTCAAGACTGTGAGACAATCACAGAGGACAGCAGCAGCTGGTGGAGTGGAGCCAGCCCAAGCCTATGAGATGAGCTATGTCTGTGGTGACTCGCCAAGCCAGAGGGATGTAACTTGGCCAAAGCCCTTTAGTACCACCATTTCTTGTGATCTTTTCAGATATTCTTCTTATTATTTTACCCACATCCTTCTTCTTCTTTTTTCACTTCCATCTTCCTTCCCTAAAGAGATCCTCTTTCCTCATTTTTTTCTATCTATTCCTACTTTCTTCTCTATTTACCTCCTTCCTCCTATCAGATCAGGAGTCTCTCTTTTCTGATTTCTCCTATCAAATCACTTTTATCCTGTCATTATTTCCCTCCTGAAAGAGCCCTCCCTTCCTGATGGATAAATACAAAAAACTATTGTGTACCTAAAGCTCACAGAACTATAGGCAACTGAGGAAGGCCGGGAATGAGAGAAGAGGCCTTCCTCAAAGAGGAACACACCAATCGATTGTCCAATGCTAAACAATCAGATATGACAACATACATACAAGTAGCATTACATGGACTGAACAGATTATATTCAGGAAGATATATTTATGGTGTGTGTGTGTGTGTGTGTGTGTGTGTGTGTTTGTAATAACAATTAGTTTTTTAAAAGAGGCCATGAATTTGAAAGAGAGCAGGAAGGTATATAAGGGGATAATTGAGGGGGAAGGGAGAAATATAACTAAATTATAGACTCAAAAATTTTAAAAAGGAGAAAATGAATACAGACAGACATAACACACACACACACACACACACACACACACACACACACTGACACACACATGATCTGCTGGATTATAACCCATAGTAAACGACATCTGCTTTGTTTTAGATTAATTTGCTCAATAGTCAAGCCCTAAAAGATTATCAATAATTTAATTATAGTTGTTGTCCAAACAGACAAATAAACAAACAAACAAACCAAAAGATCTTTACGTAGGCTTAGAATTATAACCTATAACAAGTGCTTAGCCCATACCTAATCAAAGGCTTGTAATGTTTTCTGGAATGTCTGTTTTCTTTGTACTCTCTCCAGTGTCTTAGCTGTTGAGATTTAAAAATGTGCCTGGTGAAAAATTGTTACTCATGGTCCCCATTTACTGATAATTTTCTGTAATGTATTTATAAATCTATCTACCGTCCACTATAGCACTGGGGACTAGACACAAAGCTTCATGCATATTATGTACTCTAAATGGGCTACAGTCACCAGCCCTATAAAAAAAAAAACAAAAAAAAAAAAAAAACCCTCTTCAAGATTATGGGCAAAAACAAAATTGAAACTACTTCCTCATTCTGATTCTGCAAGCATTCTCAAAGTCTCAGCATTGAAGGCAGAGAATTTTGCAGCTTAACAACCTAGCTTTTTTTTGTTTGTTTGTTTGTTTTGTTTCTGAACAGGATCCTGAGAATTGTATCTGAAGAAAATCAGAAAACACAGCATAAAGATGCTGTTTTCTAGCTTCTAGAATAATAAAGTTTTCAGAAAACTGGAAAGTTTCTGAATTTTGACATTGTTCCTCATTTTTATGCCCATAATAAGAAAGCTATTTTTAAAAGCTCTGGCTCTACTTTTGTATCAATCCATACTTTTAAAGTGAACCATTATATATAAAATATTAAGTTAATTAGTGATAGCAGCACATTACAAATATAAGAGTTTATTTAACTGATGATAACTTAGAAATGCTTTCCTATGCAGAAATGCTTCATTAAGTACAATTAAAACAATGAGAACTGGTCAGGGTAATGAGTGGGTTCCTAATTGTGCCAAACGGGCAGATAAGAAAGATGGAAAAATAACACAAAAGAAGTATAAAGTTAAACAAAAAGTGGTGGAATCTGGGGTCCTAGGTAATATTGTCAATTTCTACTTTCCTTTCTACTTAATGTAAGATTTTTTTTCCAAGTTTTGTTTTCAAACTCATCAAAGGCAATGCCCTCCAGAGCTAGCCATTTAAATTTCCCTTTGCAGCTATTTCAGACAGCAAGGGAGCTGAGGAAGTAGTACAGGGGTTTGTTGTTGTTGTTGTTGTTGTTTCATTTTATTGTGTCGTGTTATGTTAGTGTGTTCGTCACAAAAACAAAACTACCTTGCTTGTGTTTAGTTTTAGTTCGTGGAAGCCTCAGAGTGCATAGCTTGGTGGGGTTGCAGTGAAAACTGGGATGTTTCTGTCCCTTTAAGCAGTCCTCCTCTGGGCTTGGAGATCAGGTCTTGGACTCCTGAGGTGAAGGTTTGCTTGTCCTTCTTGCTCAGCAAGAGAGAGTTTAAAAGGCCAAGTTCTCTGGAGCTTGGAGTTCTGTAGCTACCTTGAATATTTCACATAGTTAATGATAAGATTTTTGTCCATATTTTAAAACATCAAGCTACGGGGTTCTAAGGAGCAAAAATTTAAGGACTTGATATTCTCAAAAGTTGATCAAACCTACCATAGAAATTTGATTTATTTCTTTTCAACACTAAGTGTCTTAAATTTTAAGATGTTCTTAAAATTTGTCAAGTGACAAGGCCTTTTAAAAGCTTCACTGAACAAATATCATAGGTTTGAATTATGTTCTGAACTGCTAGAATGTTGGAGGCAGGTTGGGGAAGTTTTTGACATTTTAGCGGTTTTAAAGGAATTTTTGAAGAGTTCAGCATATCATACTTTGACAATATATTACACTTATTAGGATTGAGATTCAGGGAGTCGAGGTGTTTTTCTATCTGAGAATCTATCTACCCGTTTGCTGCTTACAGCAGCCTCTGGTTTTGAATGACTGAAAACAGCTCACTTAGTAGCCAAGGTATTTGGCAGCACTCACTGCCTGAAAGAACAGATGGGCTGCAGAAGAAATTCCTGATGTGAGGTGCTTTTCTTGAATCTTGTTGGGATTTCTGTTTCCACATTCAGTTAAATCCAAAGAAGAAATCTGACCTCAGCCTTCTACATAGCAGAGGGAGGGTGGTGAGTTAAATATTTAACTGAGTGCTCTGGACTGGAAACCAACACTTTTCCTGACCCTGCTGTGGGTGAGCCTGTGGGAAGGGGAAAGTCCCCTGGCAGGGAAGTCAGTTTCTGCAGTGGGCAGGGAGGCCCTGAACACCAACAGGCCTCACCCAGTGCTACCTTCTAAAAGAAGTACCCTCCTCTGGGACTGATGCCCCAACAGGAAAGTGAGACAATATGTTGTGAAACTGAACTCTTGCAAAGATGGCAGGAAAAATAAGCTGATTTATTATCTTGTCTTTTCTTAAAACTCTGTTTTTATGTGAGCAGTGCTCGAATCTCGGGCTTGTTCTAGCCTAAGGAGTGGGACAGTTATTAGCCTGAAACCTTTGTTCTGATTAAATATTCTAGAAGGGAGGAGAAGTATCACTTCTTTCGTCCATGTACTAGTGCTGCCTTTGACAGACTGGTGAAGAAACATGTAGAATATGTAGAGTATTCTGGAGGTGGAAGTGTCTGCAGCCTGGGCGGTGACCAAGAATCTAAGCACACTAAATGATGTGAAGCAGCTTACCCAACTACAAACTCTATACTGTGTAGCATGTCAAAAGATCTATCTAAGCAAAGGCAGAGACTTGCCAAGGTTAGTCCCATTGTCATTGAGTCTTTCCTTTACAGCCAGCAGGTAGCAACTATCGGAAAAGAATGCATTGTGGTAAAATATACCCTTCAGGAAATTGCAACTAAGTGCTATGTAGTTTCCTGTCCTCCTGTGAGGGCAGGGTGTACGTGCTGAGCTTCAGCCAGGCTGAAGATGGGTGTGTCCTCTTGGGCTCCAGCCAGGCCTTAAGGCAGGGCTGCTGGGCTGCTGCTCAGGCCTAGCTGCCTTGACAAAGTCTGCAGCCATGACACTGTTACTTGACTCTCTTACACTGTTGGTCTCCAAAGATAACAAAGGAAAAGTTCTTTGGACACAGATTGCAGATTTGAGTACTAATAAGAAAACAGAATCCCAGAATTGCTCAGTCTGCCCAGGTATACAGGGGAGATTCTCTAAGCAGTGGCTAGCATCCCTCTCCCATGTTAACACAGAGGTTTTCTGTGCATTTCCTCTGAAACAGGTGAACACAAACAGCAATAGTTTCCCTCATATTGCCCCCTTTATGGAACAGCCTGGTTGGGAAGAGACCTACTTTTTTTTTTTTTTTCCATTTTTTATTAGGTATTTAGCTCATTTACATTTCCAATGCTATACCAAAAGTCCCCCATATCCACCCACCCCCCCACTCCCCTGCCCACCGAGACCTACTTTTAACATCAGAAGTTTTTCCTGGTAACCACTTCTTCCCCTATATAAACACATTGTGGTTTTCTGCTCAGTATCAAAGGCCCATGTGTTTAAAAAGTATTCCTTTAAATCCATCCAGGATTTAAAGTTGAAGTCATAAGAAGAGCCAAGGGATTGTGTGGAGGTGTTAGGAATACTTTTTTTACCCAAACCATTGCCACCTTGAACTAAATAAACATGTACTTTCTGCATGCATTGTGCTGCATGGACATATAAAATGTTTTTCAGACTGACAGAGGGAAAAGGGAAAGAAAAATTGTGTGCAAGTGTCACAAATACAGTAGCCACAAGATTAAGATATAATTCAGTGCAGAGTGCATGCCTTCCACATGGTTCTGTCCCCAGCATGAAAGTGGGAGCGGGGGAAGAGAGAAAGAGAGACAGAGAGAGAGAGATTGAGAGGCAGGAGGAGATCCTGTAAAAGACTCTTTTTTTTGCATTACTTTTGAACCATCATAGTAGAGGTGGGGATTTGAGGAATTTTGTGATGCTGTAAAAACATTACATCTTTCTTTTCTTTTCTTTTCTTTTCTTTTCTTTTCTTTTCTTTTCTTTTCTTTTCTTTTCTCTTCTCTTCTCTTCTCTTCTCTTCTCTTCTCTTCTCTTCTCTTCTTTCCTTTTCTTTTCTTTCTTTTTCTTTTCTGTTCTTTTCTTCTTCTTGTATTTTTTTTTTTTTTTTTTGCTGGTGGTCTGGCTGGGGGTGGGAAGGGCTTGGGGATGAATTAGATTCTTGCACCAGCTAGGCAAGGACTCTGCCATGGAAATATATACCAACCAGTTTTGTTTTGATTTTTGTTTGTTTGTTTGTTTGTTTGTTTGATATGTAACGTTTTAATTTGAGTCAGAATATCACTACATTACCCAGATCTTCATCATGAACAATGAGGAAGCTTCTGTAATAAGGAAAAGATAAAATGATAGCAGACTTGGGAAGACCAGATGACCATCACTGTATTTGACATGGATGCTTCTCTTTCCCCTTAATTCAAACAGACAAGGACTTAATGAAGAAAAGCTGACATTGTGGGAGATAATGGAAAAGCAGAGATCCCACTAGCCCCACATTTCACATGCACATACCACATATAGGTATTCAGACATACCACATTAGAGAGGAATTTTAATACAACAAAATGACTTCTCTGGCAAGGAATAACATCTACAGATGGCCTAGGTCTGTGTGATCCCAGTACAGACACACCCTTAATACACACCTTTAATCCCTAATAATGAAGGCTTGGTTAGTTTGGAGAAGGAAGCAGCTATGTTTGAAAGTGAAGGAGGACAAAGTGATAAATCACAGAATGATTTGACAGAATGAGTCAGAGATAGAAGACACCCAACTCTTTTGTTTTTTTGTTTGTTTTGTTTTTTGTTTTGTGTTTTTGTTTTTCTTTTTGTTTTTTTTGGAGACAGGGTTTCTGTGTATAGCCCTGGCTGTCCTGGAACTCACTTTGTAGACCAGGCTGGCCTCGAACTCAGAAATCTGCCTGCCTCTGCCTCCCGAGTGCTGGGATTAAAGGGGTGTGCCACCATGCCCGGCTGACCCCCAACTCTTATGAGAATAGCACAAGAAAGAGAAGTCAAGGAGAGTCAGTCAGTTGGGAATCAGTTTAGCCAGTGCTGTTTGTGTCATGTGGTTGAGTTCATTTGTGAGTGCAGTGAAGGTCAGCAGAGGCAGTTGGAACAAGAGAATAAAAAGGAGCCAGTAGATTTGAACAAACTAGTAGAGCAATTCAGTGAGAAGCTTAGAGAAGTCATATTCAATCAGTCAGAAGAGTCTGAGCCAGAACAGCTGAGCTGAACTAGCCAGCCAGAGTTCAGAAAGAGCTAGAGAGGGTGAGTTTATTCAACAGTGAGCTGAGACAACAATTACATAAGGCAAATAAAAGATACTTTTATATCATATAAACACATACCACACACACACACACACACACACACACACAAACACACACGCTTCACAAACACACCCACACACACACATATGCTATACCATATACACATAACACATGTACACCATACACCACATAAATACACACTGTCCATATGACAACACTCACACACATCCTATATACACAATCATACACAGTTGTCACTATGTACACAGTAGCCAGTGAATAGGACATCCTAATATGCTGCCTTTATCGATGGCTAGCATGTATAGAAAAAGTGTAACTACTAGCCAGTAGAGAAGAGGAAGCCAAGAACTGCTTCTTAAAATCTTTGTGATGTTGTAAGAAAGAAGTTGGTGGACTGACTTACTGGGGAAGGTTTCTGTCCAAGAGAAGATACAACCTAAGACAGACCAGGGTCAGTGTGCAAGCATGATAGGAACCTTTGAAAACGAGGCTCCATTTCCCCAGAATTGCAAGGGCTGACAATCTTGGATAGAAAGAGACCTCATCCAAAGGAAAACTTGTCTGAGAAACATGTTCTTTGGGGAGGCATAATTAGGCAAAGCACAACTGATAAGGATAAAGGGTTAATGACAGGGCTTCAGGTTCCTGAGGAATATATTTTTACCAACTTCTCTTTTTTAAAAGAGTATATGTCTATCCTTCTTAGTTATGGTAGTTAACTTAGAAACCATAGTTAGGTCTTCTCTCTGGGTAATAAAATGAAGAGGCTTCTAAGTTCTTTGTAAGATAGACATTGCTAAACCATGAATTTCCAAAAATAAAATACAATTGCTTTGCTATTGGAAAATTGCAGTTTCTTCATTCACCAAATATTGGGCCCTAGGGATTCACCTGTAAATGAGAAAGAAAAACAGTCTCTTTTCTACACGGATCTTAGTTTCTGAGCCAGGATGAGAAAAACCATTAAGTAAAACATATTGTGTACAGGTCTTAAAACGAAAACTCAAGACAAGGAAGAGTGGCTGAGAGTGCTGAAGGAAGGAGGAGAGAGAGTCTTATTTAATGTTAAGTGTTGACAAAGGCATTCACAGAGGCCCTGTTGAATTTGAGTAAAGAGCTAAAAGGTAATGACAGAAGCAATGTAGGTATAAGGAAAAGGACAATCTGAGCAGAGGAAATAACTAGTAGGATCCATTCTGTGGTAGGCTGATGTGTGTGGAGAGCAGCCAGCCAAGCCAATGAACAACGGACAGTGGAGGCCGGGAGAGCATAAGCACAGCATGTGGCTAGAGCCTGTAGAACATTGGGCACTCAACTTGAATTCATATTAAATGAGAAGGCACTGGAAGTTTTTGAGCAGTCTGGTGACTCCACGTAAATTATATGAAATATAATGGATTACGTTTTTCCCTAATGACCTCTCATGTTAAGTTTTGGCACATAAAACAACTTTGTTCATCAGTAAGACCATATGCTTAGGGAATAGAAACTAGAATTTGAATGTAGGAACTTTTGTGGGGAGGGCTGAGTTTGGTCTACAAGTCCATAATCATAATGACAAGGTCAGTGTGTGACCATAGTTGTTTAAGTGAGTTGAGGCTGATCATTAAACAGGAAAAAGTAGCACGGTGAAGACCAAGAGATTAGATGGATTAATTCTATTACACTATACCAAAGTATTTCATGACAAAACCAAGTTCACACAATATCTTTCCATGAATCCAGCTCTTCAAAGGATAAAACCAGAAAAACCAAACAAACAAACAAACAAAAAACAATACAAGGATGGAAACTACGCCTTTGAAAAAGCAAGAAAGTAATACTTCAACAAACCTATAAGAAGACAGTCACAAAAACAGAATGCCAACTCTAACAACAAAAACAATAGGAAGCAACAATTACTTTTCCTTAATATCTCTTAATATCAATGGACTCAATTCCCCAATAAAAAGACAAGACTAACAGACTGGCTACACAAATAGGACCCAAAATTTTGCTGCTTATAGGAAACCCATCTCAGGGAAAATGTCATATACTACCTCAGAGTGAAAGGCTGGAAAACAATTTTCCAAGCAAACGGTCTGAAGAAACAATCTGGAATAGCCATTCTAATATCGAATACAATCTACTTCCAACCCAAAGTTATCAAAAAAGACAAGAAGGGGCACTTCATACTCATCAAAGGTAAAATCTTCCAAGAGGAACTCTCCATTCTGAATATCTATGCTCCAAATGCAAGGGCAGCCACATTCATTAAAGAAACTTAAGTAAATCTCAAAGCACACATTGCAGCTCACACATTAATAGTGGAAGACTTCAACACCCCACTTCATCAATGGACAGATCCTGGAAACAGAAACTAAACAGAGACACAGTGAAACTAACAGAAGTTATGCAACAAATGGATTTAACAGATATCTACAGAACATTTTATCCTAAAACAAAAGGATATAACTTCTTCTCAACACCTCATGGTACCTTCCCCAAAATTGATCATATAATTGGTCACAAAACAGGCCTCAACAGATAAAAAAAATTGTAATATCCCATACATCCTAGCAGATTACCATGGACTAAGGCTGATCTTCAATAACAACATAAATAATAGAAAGCCAACATTCCCGTGGAAACTGAACAACACTCTTCTCAATGACACTTTGGTCAAGGAAGGAATAAAGAAAGAAATTAAAGACTTTTTAGAGTTTAATGAAAATGAAGCCACAATATACCCAAACTTATGGGACAAAATGAAAGCATTTCTAAGGGGAAAACTCATAGCTCTGAGTGCCTCCAAAAGAATCTAGAGAGAGCACACACTAGCAGCTTGACAACACACCTAAAAGCTCTAGAACAAAAGGAAGCAAATTCACCCAAGAGGAGTAGATGGCAGGAAATAATCAAACTCAGGGGCGAAATCAACCAAGTGGAAACAAGAACTATTCAACGAATCAACCAAACAAGGAGCTGGTTCTTTGAGAAAATCTACAAGATAGATAAACCCTTACCCAGACTCACTAGAGGACACAGTGACAGCATCCTAATTAACAAAATAAGAAATGAAAAGGGAGACATAACAACAGATCCTGAAGAAATCCAAAACACCATCAGATCCTACTACAAAAGACTATACTCAACAAAACTGGAAAACCTGGATGAAATGGACAAATTTCTACACAGATACCAAGTACCAAAGTTAAATCAGGATCAGAATAATGACCTAAACAGTCCTATACCCCCTAAAGAAATAGAAGCAGTCATCATTAATCTCCCAACCAAAAACAAACCCAGGACCAGGTGGGTTTAGTGCAGAGTTCTATCAGACATTCAAAGAAGATCTAATTCCAGTTCTTCTCAAACTATTCCACAAAATAGAAACAGAAGGTACTCTACCCAATTCATTCTATGAAGCCACAATTACTCTGATACCTAAACCACAGAAAGACCCAACAAAGATAGAGAACTTCAGACCAATTTCCCTTATGAATATCGGTTCAAAAATACTCAATAAAATTCTCGATAATCGAATCCAAGGACACAGCAAAACAACCATCCATCCTGACCAAATAATTTTCATTCCAGGGATGCAGGGATGGTTTAATATATGGAAATCCATCAATGTGTCCATCATTATATAAACCATCCATCACTATATAAACAAACTCAAAGATAAAAACCACATGATCATCTCTTTAGATGCGGAGAAAGCATTTGACAAAATGCAACACCCGTTCATGATGAAAGTCTTGAAAAGATCAGGAATTCAAGGCCCATACCTAAACATAATAAAAGCAATCTACAGCAAACCAGTAGCCAACATCAAAGTAAATGGTAAGAAGCTGGAAGCAATCTCACTAAAATTAGGGACTAGAAAAGGCTGCCCACTTTCTCCCTATCTATTCAATATACTACTTGAAGTCCTAGCCAGAGCAATTCGACAACAAACGGAGATCAAGGGGATACAAATTGGAAAGGAAGAAGTCAAAATATCACTATTTGCAGATAATATGATAGTATATATAAGTGACCCTAAAAATTCCACCAGAGAACTCCTAAACCTGATAAACAGCTTCAGTGAAGTAGCTCGATATAAAATTAACTCAAACAAGTCAATGGCTTTTGTCTACATAAAGGATAAACAGGCTGAGAAAGAAATTAGAGAAACAACACCCTTCACAATAGTCACAAATAATATAAAATACCTGAGTGTGACTCTAACTAAGGAAGTGAAAGATCTGTATGATAAGAACTTCAAGTCTCTGAAGAAAGAAATCAAAGAAGATCTCAGAAGATGGAAAGTTCTCCCATGCTCATGTATAGGCAGTCTCAATATAGTAAAAATGGCTATCTTGCCAAAAGCAATTTACAGATTCAATGCAATCCCCATCAAAATTCCAACTAAATTCTTCAACGAATTAGGAAGGGCAACTTGCAAATTCATCTGGAATAACAAAAACCTAGGGTTGCAAAAAATCTTCTCAATTATAAACGAACCTCTGGTGGAATCACCATGCCTAACATAAAGCTGTACTACAGAGCAATTGTGATAAAATTTGCACGGTACTGGTATAGCAACAGACAGGTAGACCAATGGAATAGAATTGAAGACCCAGAAATGAACCCACACACCTATGGTCACTTGACCTTTGACAAGTGAGCTAAAATCATCCAGTGGGAAAAAAGACAGCATTTTCAACAAGTGGAGCTGGCAAAACTGGCAGTTATCATGTAGAAGAATGGGAATAGATCCATTCTTATTTCCTTGTACTTAGGTCAAGTCTAAGTGCATCAAGGAACTTCACATAAAACCAGAGACATTGAAACTTATAGAGGAGAAAATTGGGAAAAGCCTCGAAGATATGGGTACAGGGGAAAAATTCCTGAACAGAACAGCAATGGCTTGTGCTGTAAGATCAAGAACTGACAAAATGGGACCTAATAAAATTGCAAAGCTTCTGTAAGGCAAAAGACACTTCAATATGACAAAAAGGCCACCAAAAGATTGGGAAAGGATCTTTACCACTCCTAAATTAGATAGGAAAATAATATCCAATATATATAAAGAACTCAAAAAGGTAGACTCCAGAAAATCAAATAACCGAATTTAAAAATGTGGCTCAGAGCTAATCAAAGAATTCTCACCTGAGGAATACCGAATGGCTGAGAAGCACCAGAAAAAAATGTTCAGCATCCTTAATTATCAGGGAATTGCAAGTCAAAACACCCCTGAGATTCCACCTCACACCAGCCAGAATGGCTAAGATCAAAAATTCAGGTGACAGAAGATGCTGGTGAGGATGTGGAGAAAGAGGGACACTCCTCCATTGTTGGTGGAATTGCAAGCATGTACAACCACTGTGGAAATGAGTCTGGTTGTTCCTCAGAAAATTGGACATAGTACTACCAGAGGATCCAGCAATATCTCTCCTGGGCATATATCCAGAAGATGTTCCAACTGGTAATAAGGACACATGCTCTACTATGTTCATAGCAGCTTTATTTAGAATAGCCAGAAGTTAGAAAGCACCCAGATGTCCCTCAACAGAGGAATGGATACAGAAAATGTGGTATATTTACAGAATGGAGTACTACTCTGATACTAAAAGGAATGAATTTATGAACTGCCTAGGCAAATAGATGGACCTGGAGGGTGTCATCCTGAGCAAGGTAATCCAATCACAAAAGAATTCACATGATATGTACTCTCTGATAAGTAGATATTAGCCAAAAATTTAGCATACCCATTTTACAAGTTGCAAAACACATGAAACTCAAGAAGAACGAAGACCAAAGTGTGGTCACTTTGTCCCTTCTTAGAATTGGGAAGAAAATACCCACAGAAGGAGTTACAGAGAAAAAGTTTGGAGCTGAAATGAAACAATGGACCATATAGAAACTGTTGCACCAGGGATCCATCCTATATCAGCCTCCAAATGCAGAGACCAATGTATACACCAGCAAGATTTTGCTGAAAAGACCCTGATATAGCTGTCTCTTGGGAGGCAATGCCAGTGCCTGGCAAACACAGAAGTGGATGCTCACAGTCAGCTATTGGATGGAACACAGGGTCCCCAATGGAGGAGCTAGAGAAAGTACCCAAGGAGCTAAAGGGGTCTGCAACCCTATAGGTGGAACAATATGAACTAACCAGTACCACCAGAGCTCATGTCTCTAGCTGCATATGTAGCAGAAGATGGCCTAGTCGGCCATCATTGGGAAGAGAGGCCCTTTGGTCTTGCAAACTTTATATGCCCCAGTACAGGGGAACACCAGGGCCAAGAAGTGGGAGTGGATGGGTAGGGGAGTGTGGGGGGGGGTTGAGGGGCTTTTGGGATAGCACTGAAAATGTAAATGAAGAAAATAACTAATTAAAAAATATATATAAAAGAAAAGAAATATCGGAGAACACAGGGAAATAGGTAAGATCCCTTAAAAAGGAAACACATAAATCCCTTAAAGAAATACAAGAAAACACAACACAAGCAAACAGGTGAAGGAATTGAAAAAAAAACGTTTAGAATCTAAAAATGGATATAGAAATAATAAAGAAATTACAAAGGGAGACAACCCTAGAGATGGAAAACCTAGGAAAGAGATAAGGAGTCACAGATGCAAGCATCACCAACAGAAAACAAAAGAGAGAAGAGAGAATCTCAGGTATAGAAGATATAGAAGATATTGATCCAGCATTCAAAGAAAATACAAAGTGCAAAAAACTCTTAACCTACAATATTCAAGAAATTCAGGGCACTATGAAAAGAGCAAACCTAAGAATAATAGGTATAGAAGAGAAGGAAGATTCTCAATTCAAAGGGCTGGGAAATATCTTTAACACAATCATAGAAGAAAACTTCCTTAACCTAAAGAAAGAGATGCCCATAAATGTACAAGAAGCCTAGAGAGCACCAAATAGATTGGACCAGAAAAGAATATACTCCTGTACTATAATAATCAAAACACCAAATGCACAGAACAAAGAAAGAACGTTAAAAATAGTAAGGGAAAAAGGTCAAGTAACATGTAAAGGTGGACCTATCAGAATTATAACAGACTTCTCAATAGAGACTCTAAAAGCCAGAAGATTTTGTGCAGATGTCATGGAGACCCTAAGAGAACACAAATGCCAGTCCAGGCTAGTATACTCAAGAAAACTAAATTACCATAGATGGAGAAACCAATATATTCCATGACAAAACCAAATTTAAACAGTATCTATCAACTAAATTACAGAAGATAACAGAAGGAAAACTCAAACCAAGGATGCAGACTATACCTAAGAAAAAACAAAAAATTAATGTTCTCATAACAAATCCAAGAAAGAGAACCACACAAATATAATTCCCTAACAACAAAAATAACAAGAAACAACAATCACAGGTCTTTAATGTCTCTCAACATCGATGGACTCAAATACCCAAGACATAGACTACCAGACTGGATATGTAAATCGGACAAGGCATTTTGCTGCATACAGGAAATATATCAGTGTCAAAGACAGACACTACTTCAGGGTAAAAGGCTGGAAAATATTTTTAAGAAAATGGACCCAAGCTACAAGCTGAGATAGTCATTCTAATATCCAATAAATTAGACTTTCAACCAAAAGTTATCCAAAAGAATGGGGAAGGAAACTTCATACTCATCAAACAAAAAAAATCCACCAAGATAAACTCTGAATTCTGAACATCAATATCCCAAATGCAAGGGCACCCACATTTGTAAAGGAATCATTGCTAAACACATATTGAACCTTAGATAATTATAGTGGGATACTTCAACACCCCACTCTTACCAATAGACAGTTCATGAAAACAGAAACTAAAAAGAGACACAGTGAAACTAACAAATTATGAACCAAATGGATTTAACAGATATCTATAGAATTTCACCCTAAAATAAAAGAATATACGTTCTTCTCAGCACCTCATGATACCTTCTACATTATTGATCATATAATTGGACACAAACAAGCCTCAACCTATACAAGAAAATTGAAATAATCTTATGCATTCTATCACACTACCATGGACTAAGGCTGGTCTTCAATAACAACAAAAACAATAGAAAGCCCACATACTCATAGAAGCTGAATAACTCTCTAAGAAATTAAAGACTTTGTTTTTTGTAGAATTTAATAAAAATGAAGGCACAGCAAACCCAAACTTATGGAACACAGTGATAGCAATGCTAAGAGACAATTAGTCATGCTAAGAGACACATGGCTCTGAGTGCCTTCATAAAGAATTGGAGAGATCTTACACTAGGAGTTTAATAGCACATGTGAAAGATCTAGAGCAAAAAGAAGCAAACACACCCAAGAGGAATAGACAGCAAGAAATAATCAAACTTGGGCTGAAATCAACCAAATAGAAACAAACAATCAAACAAAAAATCTATACAAAGAATCAAGAAAACTAGGGTCTGGTTCTTGAAGAAAATCAAAAAGATAGACAAACCCTTAGCCAGAATAACCAGAGGGCACAGAGACATTATCCAAATTAACAAAATCAGAAATGAATAGGGAGACATAGCAACAGAAAGTGAAGGAATTTTAAAAAAGTCCTCCTACAAAAGCCTATAATCAACAAAACTGGAAAATCTAGATGAAATCATTTCCTAGATAGATGTCAGGTACCAGAATTAAATCAGGATCAGATAAACCATCTAAGCAGTCCCATCACCACCTCAGGAAATATATGCAGTCTTTAAAGGTCCCCCAACCAAAAAAATCCCAGGGCCAGTTTGTTTTATTGCAGAATTCTGTCAGACCTTCAAAGAAGAAGGCCTAATACTAATTCTTCTTGAGCTATTCCACAAAATAGAAACAGAAGGAACACTGCCTAATTCATTCTATGATGTCACAGTTACTCTGATACCTAAACCACACAAAGACCAAACCAAGAAAGAGAACTTCAGACCAGACCATTTTCTCTTATGAATATTGATGCAAAAATACTCAATAAAATTATCACAAACAAAACCAAGGAACACATCAAAACAATCATTCATGATGATCAAATAGGCTTCATCCAAGGGCTGCAGGGATGGTTCAATATACAGAAGTTCATCAACATAATCCACTATATAAACAATATCAAAGGAAAAAAAAACACATGACCATCCCAGTAGATGCAGTAAAAGCCTTTGACAATATACAACACCTCTTCATGTTAAAACTCTCAGAAAGATCAGGAATTTAAGGAACATACCTAAATGTAATAAAAGCGATATACAGCAAGCCCTTAGCCTACATAAAATTAAATTGACAGAAACTTGAAGCAATTACACTAATATCAAGGATAAGACAAAACTTCCCACTCTCTCCCTATCTATTGAATATAGTACTTGAAGTTGTAGCAGGTGCAATGAGACAAGAAAAGCAGGTCAAATATATAAATTGGATTTGAAAGAAATAAGTCCAGATATCACTATTTGCAGATGATATGATAGTAGACCTAAGTCACATCAAAAATTCTACCAGAGAACTTCTACAGCTGAAAAACAACTTCAGCCATGTGGCTGAATATAAAATTAGCTCAAATAAATCAGTTGCTTTCTGCTATACAAAGGATAAACAGGCTAATAAAGAAATTAGGGAAACAACGCCCTTCACAATAGCCACAGAGAGTGTAAAATATCTTGGTGTGACTCTAACCAATAAAGTGAAAGATCTGTATGACAAGAACTTCAAGTCTCTGAAGAAAGAAATTAAAGAAGGTCTCAGAAATGGAGAAATCTCCCATGTTCATGGATTGGTAGGATAATATAGTAAAAATGGCCATTCTACCAAAAGCAATCTACTGATTCAGTGCATTCCCCATCAAAATTCTAACTCAATTCTTCACAGAGATAGAAAGAGCAATTTGCAAATTCATCTGGAATAACAAAAACAAAACTAGCATATGGAAAACCATTCTCAACAATAAAGGAATTTCTGGTGGAATCACCATCCCTGATCTCAAGCTGTATTACAGAGCAATAGTGATAAAATCCGCATGGTATTGGTACAGAGACAGACAGGTAGGCCAGTGGAATAGAATTGAAGACCCAGAAATTAACCAACACACCTATGGTCACTTGATCTTTGACAAAGAAGCCAAAACCATCCAATGGAACAAAAGATAGCATTTTCAAGAAATGGTGCTGGTTCAACTGACAGGCAGCATGTAGAAGAATGCAAATTGTTCTATTTTTATCTACTTGTACAAAGTTCAAGTCCAAGTGGATCAAGGATCTCCACATAAAAGAATCTAATAGCTGAATCTAATAGAAGAGAATTTGAAAAGAGCCTAGAACACTTTGGCACAGAAGAAAATTTCCTGAACAGAACACCAATGGTTCAGGCTCTAAGTTCAACATTTGATAAATGAGACCTTAAAAATTTGAAAATCTTCTAGAAGGCAAAGGACACTGTGAATAAGACAAAAAGGAAATTTACATATTGCAAAAATATCATTACCAACCCTTCATCTGATAGAGGCTTAATATCCAAAGTATAAAGAACTCAGTAAGTTAGACTCCAGAGAACCAAATAGCCCTATTTAAAAATGGGGTACACCATTGCATACACTAACAAGATTTTGCTGAAACGACCCAGATATAGCTCTCTCTTGTGAGACTATGCCGGGGCCTAGCAAACACAGAAGTGGATGTTCACAGTCAGCTATTGGATGGATCACAGGGCCCCCAACGGAGGAGCAAGAGAAAGTACTCAAGGAACTAAAGGGATCTGCAACCATATAGGTGGAACGACATTATGAACTAACCAGTACCCCGGAGCTCTTAACTCTAGCTGCATATGTATCAGGGGATGGCCTACTCGGCCATCACTGCAAAGAGAGGTCCATTGGACTTGCAAACTTTATATGCCCCAGTACAGGGGAACGCCAGGGCCAAAAAGGGGGAGTGGGTGGGTAAGGGATTGGGGGGGGGGGGTATGGGGGACCTTTGGGATGGAATTGAAAATGTAAACGAGGAAAATACCTAATAATAAAAATAAATAAATAAAAAAAAAAAAATAAAAATGGGGTACAGAGCTAAACAAAGAATTTTCAACGGAGGAATATCGAATAGCTGAGAAACACCTAATGAAATGTTCAACATCCTTAGTCATCAGGGAAATGCACATCAAAGCAACCCTCAAATTCCACCTCACACCAATCAGAATGGCTAAGATCAAAAACTCAGGTGACAGCAGATACTGGTGAGTATGTGGAGGAAGAGAAACACTCCTCCATTGCTGGTGGGATTGTAAGGTGGTTTAAACCACTCTGGAAATCAATCTGGCAGTTCCTCAGAAAAGTTCTCCCTGCAGATCCAGTTATACCACTCCTGGGCATATACTCAAAAGATGCTCCAACATATAACAAGGACACATGCTCCACTGTGTTCATAGCAACCTTGTTTATAATAGCCAGAAGCTGGAAGGAACTCAGATGTCCCTCAATGGAAAAATGGATACAGAAAATGTGATACATTTACACAAGTGGAGTACTACTCCAATATTAAAAACAATTACTTCATGAAGTTTGCTAGTTAGTGATTTATTGATCTTAGTGCCTGTACTATTGTTCTGTTCAGGAAAATTTCCCCTGTGCCCGTGTGATTGAGGCCCTTCCCCACTTTCTCTTCTATCATGTTCAGTGTATCTGGTTTTATGTTTAGGTCTTTGATCCACCTGGACTTGAGTTTTGCAGTGGATTTGGATTTATTTGCATTTTTCTACATATAGACATCCAGCTAGATCAGCCCTTTTAGTTGAAGATGCTTTCACAATCCATTTTATATTTATGAATTTTAATTAAAAAAATCAGGTGTCCAGAAGTGTATGGATTTATGTCTGGGTCTTTGAATCAATTCCATTGGTCAACATGTCTATTTTATGTCAATACCATGGGGTTTTTATTACTAGAGTTCTTTAGTAGAATTTGAGATCAGGGATGGTAATATCTCAGAAATTCTTTTATTGTATAGAATTGATATAGCTATCCTGTTTGGCTTGTTGTTGTTGTTTGTTTATTTGCTTGTTTTGTTTGTTTTTTGTCTTTCTTTGTTATTTTTGTTATTTTTCTGTATTGGCCCTCATGTCATTCAGTATAGAGTTGATCAGTTTCCATGAGTTTGTATAGGACTGAATTTTCAAATAGATATTGTTAAATTTTTATTTTATCATGAAAGGTCTTATTTTCTCCACCTATGCTGATGAAAAGTTTTGTTGGATAGAGTGGTTGCATCCATAATCTCTTGGAGTCTGCAAGATATCTGTCCAGGGCTTTGTGGCATTGATAGTCTCTGTGGAAAATATGAGTGTAATTCTTTATGTTATCTGGTTTTATTTCCCTTGCAGCTTTAAAAACACTTTCTTAGTTCTGTATGTTTAGTGTTTTGATTATTATTTAGTGGCATATGAGGGTTTTTCTTTCTGCCCAATCTATTTGCTATTCTATAAACTTATAGTACTTTCATAGGCATGCCCTTCTTAGGGTTAGAAAAAATTTATATGATTTTTGTTAAAAATATTTTCTGTAATACCAAGGGCCTCTCCTCCCATTGATGGCCAACTAGGCCTTCCTCTGCTACATGTGCAACTAGAGACACAGCTGTAGGGGCTACTGGTCAGTTCATATTGTTGTTCCTCCTATAGGGTTGCTGACCCCTTTAGCTCCTTGGGAATTATAGCCAGGGCCAGGAAGTGGGCATGGGTGAATTGTGGAGCAGGGTGTGGGGAGGAGATAGAGGGCTTTGGGGATAGCATTTGAAATGTAAGTGAAGAAAATATCTAATAAAAATGCCTTAAATAAAAAAAATATTTTCTGCTTCTTTGATCTGGGTGGGATTCTTCTCCTTCTATTTCTACTATTCTTAGGTTTGATCTTTTCATAGTTCCCAGAGTTCCTAAATGTTTTGTGTTAGAATATTTTTAATTTGTTATTTTCTTTGAATGATGTATCAATTTCTTCTAACATATCTTTTATGCTGGAGATTCTCTAGTCCATCTCTTTCATTTTGTTAATGATGTTAGTGTCTATAATTCTTATTAGCTTACCTAGAATTTCTATCTCCAGGATTCCTTCAGTTTGTGTTTTCTTTAAATCTTCTATTTTCATTTTCATGTCTTAAACAGTTGTATTCATGTTCTTCATCTGTGTGTTTGCTTTCTTGACTTTCTTTAAGGGATTTTTTCATTTCCTCCAATTGTTTGTTTTTTGCTAAATTTATTTAAGAGATTTATTCATTTCCTCTTTAAGGACCTCTATCATCTTCATAAAGTTGGTTTTAAGGTCACTTACTTGTGCTTACGTGTCTGGCTTCTGAGTTTGCTTTCACAGAAAAGTAATGCAGTGATTTCTTCTTGTATAAACTGAGATGTAAACTAATTTCAAGTATATATATATATATATATATATGAACTTATACAATAGCTGATTTTTTTGTACATGACTTATCTTACTTCCAGAGTGATTCAGGTTCATCCATGTCATACCACACATTAGCACTTCCATTTTTTATTTTTTTTTTATTTTTGGTTTTTCGAGACACGGTTTCTTTATATAGCCCTGGGTGTCCTGGAACTCACTTTGTAGACCAGGCTGGCCTTGAACTCAGAAATCTGCTGGCCTCTGCCTCCCAAGTGCTGGGATCAAAGGCATGAGCCACCACACCTGGCTAGCACTTCCATTTCTTTTTACACAGAAAAAAAAAAAAAAAGCATACCATGGCTGCACAGTATCATTACTTCTTTGATATTTTCATACAGTATGTTTTTATTCTATTTATTCTCTCTTCTAATTCTTCTCAGACTCATTCTTCACCCTTACTCATCAAATTTTGTCTTTTTATCCCCCTACCAAATTCAATTTGTAATGCCTGTATGTGCTTAGATGTGTGGCCTTCCCTTGGAGTATGGATGATCAGCCAGTGACTATACTCTTAAAGAACACTCATTCTCCTTACCTCCAGCAGCCCAAAGTTCCTTAGGCTAGCGGTGGGACTCTGTCCATACCTCCTCTCCAGTCTAGGATTTGGTCTGGCTAAAGCTTGCACGGCTCTTATAAATTCTGCTATAACCACTGTGCAACAGCCCCACTGTGTCCAGAGGATTGTGTTCCCTTGTAGTTATACACCTCCTCTGGTCAGTGCTCTCATTTCTTCCCCTGTTCCACAATGATCTCTGATCCTTTCAGGGAAGGATTGTGATAAAGAAGTGTGGAGGGGGGGCTCCTGCAAATACTGAGGCCAGCAGTGTGTGTGTGTTTGGGAGGGGGTGTTCCTGCAAGTACTGAGGCCAGCAGAGTGTGTGTGTGTGTGTGTGTGTGGGTGGGGGGTGTTCCTGCAAGTACTGAGGCCAGCAGTGTGTGTGTGTGTGTGTGTGTGTGTGTGTGTGTGTGTGTGTGTGTAGGGGGTGTTCCTGCAAATACTGAGGCCAGCAGAGAGAGTGTGTGTGTGGGTGGGTGTTCCTGCAAATACTGAGGCCAGCAGAGTGTGTGTGTGTGTGTGGGGCGGGGGGTGTTCCTCCAAATACTGAGGCCAGCAGAAGAATGATCTGTATGAGGGAAGAAGGAAATCAGGTTCAGCACATCTTAGTAAGTGTTCAGATTTCCAGAGTCTGAAGTAGAGTAGTTTATTTTTGACAAATATAAGCATAGAATATTGTGAAAATGTTTTCCCATGATAATTTTCACAACAAAGCTTAGGGCATTAGTGCATCAAAACTGTTTTGCAAAGTACATGTCATTTGCAAAATACATGGGACCACTGATATAAGAATGGGTTCTATTGACTGAGAAACAATACTCAGGAGTTTGGCATAGACAAGAGAGTCTAGGGGATTCAGGTGAAGTCTGGCTCTATAGATAGCAGAAGACCACTAGGTAACAATATCCACTCCAGCCTTCTAGGTGAAAATGGTTGTAAATCCTTTCTGTTGAAAAGAAAAGCCTGTGAGTTCAACATTACTGATCTCTCTAGTGTTATCCATGAGTATAAGGACATTGTGCCCATCTCCATATAGATATCCCCTGTAGGAAGAGTCTTCCATGATCTAATATTCCCTATGTCTTAACCAGCTGGGGGAGTCTATTACCATATACTACAAATCGATGCTTCTCTGATAATCGTTGGAGAGATTGATTAATTTATGGGTATAAAGATAAATCATTAAGAATTAGTTTAATACTATGTCAATTTGGCCAACTAATAGTAATAGATTCTTATCTGGACACAAGTTTTGGGCCTAAGAATCATACCAGCTATAGGTTTCATCTTGTGGAGCAGAATTTAAATTCAATCAGAAAGTGACTGTTTTCTTTCATGATGTCTATGACAATATTGGACCAGTGTGCATGTCTTTCTAGGCCAGTCATTATTGCAGCTTGAATGGTTCATAGCTGGGTAAGATTGATATTTATTCTGTCATGAAGGGCAACTTACTTTTCTCTAACCTTTGCCACAGCTTTCAGGCTTTGTCTAAGGAAATGTATTCATCAATACTCCATTTTCCTACACTGTTCGGTTTATCTGTTTTTACATACTGAATCTCACTTGTAGGTCTGTTACATGGTTTTAAATAAACACAGTATTTACATGTTTGAAAACTACCACACTAGAAGCAAGAAACTTTTCATTAACAGTGAAACAAAAAGTAAGCTTATGGGTATTTCAAATTTATTACTTATATCCAATTAAATTGAAGAATATATAGCTGGACCTAATTCTTCCATCAATTTAAGTACTTCATTTTATCATATTAAGAAAATAAATCTTTTCTTGTTGATTGTGTTTTAGTCTGGTTTTTGTTATTAATAAGGCAGCTGATTCTTAGGTTCTTGTCTCATCACCTTCATAAATGGAGTATGTAGACATAGATGATGAATTTTTATTTATTACATGACAGCAACAATACAAACATGAAAACAGAGGCTCTGAACTCCCAATTGGCATTCTGGAAACGCCTTGGCTGATGCAGAATGCCAATTGAGAGTGCTTGCTTTTATGGAATAGCTGGCTCTATTTTTCCTTTAGTCAGATTTTGATTTATTTCCATATTGTTCCTTGTGGTACTTGCTTTAATCAAAGGTAAGCTAAAGGACAACTTGTTTTATTTTGTTTTGTTTTTGTTTGTTTCTAACACATTCTTCCCCTATATTCTTATGATTTGCACATCAAAGGTTGTTTGAACATAAACCCCCATGTGTGCTTTCTTCATAATTGAAAAAAAATAGCAAACTGCTGACTGCAAAAATTCTACTTTTATAATCAGTTCTTTAGAATTGTTATGAAAGACCCCTTTTGTTGAGGAAGCTTCTTCTCCTAATCTCAAGAAAATGTAAGTTTGGCCTGGACATAGAAATAAAATTTATGCCTTGTAATACCTCAGTGTTGGCTCCTGGTTCTCAACACCATAGTATTGCCACTTAGTGTAATAGCTTTAAAATGCTGTCAAGCCTAGGGGTTTCAGCCAAGGCGTTTCCAAAATGTATGAGAGCTCTGAGTTCTAGATAGGCAAGGGAAAGCCAACCAACAGTGGGCCTCTGAGAGCAAATTTATGGAGAAAACATTGTCAAAAAGACTGAAGGTAGCAAGAGTTATGGATCTTAAAAGCAGATAGATTTTCTCCAGGCAGGAACAACTTCTCTTGAGTTCAGTTAGTCTCCAGATAAGTCCAGATGCTGAATTTTAAGTGTCAACTTGCTACAAGATAGGATTACTTAAGAAGAATGCCTCAATTGAGGGAGAACTGTGGCCATAACTATGGGGGATTGTTTTAATAGAAAACTAATGTACAAATATCAGGCCAATTTGGGGCAATACCATTCCCTATGCAGAAAATCCTAAGCTCTATGAACCATAAGAAATCTATATGAAAGCTAGCTAGCAAGCCACAGGAAGCATGGGTACATTTGTTTGGATCTGCTCTTGACTATGGACATGCTGTGGCTAGCTCTTTGAGTTCCTGCCTTGACTTCTCCCACAGTAGTGACTGTCACTTGGAATTGTAACACAAATAAACTCTTTCTTCCTATCTTGCTTTTGGTGAGGCTGTTCTATCAGAGCAACAAAATGAAACTAAAACAGACCAGCCTATCTCCATATTTCTATGAGGAAGCAAATCTGACTCCAAAGGTTTCCTCTGTGTATAGAGCTAAAGCAGCTAGGAAGCAGGATCTAAGCAGAGCATCAGTTGAGAGCCATACTGACGAAAAGGCATTACTCACAGACCCAGGCAGGCTCCGGTTGGCTGGGCATGCACACACAAATTATATGAAGAACAAGAACCAATCAGTTAATTAAAGTGCCTACCAAAATCAAGGTGGTTCTTAATCAGGGCTACTGCTCAATCTACTCTCCATTCTCCCTCTGTGTTTCAGCAGAAACAAAGGAAATTAACCAAGAGAAAGTGTGGGGAGCCGCCCTCACATTCGCCTTTACAAGATGGTGCTGACATCCTGTGTTCTAAGTGGTAAACAAATAATCTGCGCATGTGCCAAGGGTAGTTCTCCACTCCATGTGCTCTGCCTTCCCCATGACGACAACTCGGCCAATGGGCTGCAGCCAATCAGGGAGCGACACGTCCTAGGCGGAGGATAATTCTCCTTAAAAGGGACGGGATTTTGCCATTCTCTCTTGCTCCTGAAGATGTAAGCAATAAAGCTTTTGCCGCAGAAGATTCCGGTTTGTTGCATCTTTCCTGGCCAGTCGCGAACGCGTGTAAGAAGAAAGTAAGAATACATACTCTTTCATTCATTAACTTGAAGCTAAAAAGGATTTTTTTCACCTGTTCCTAGTTGTCATTCCATCCCACCAGGGTTCTTCCTGCTATGCAGTGGCTATATTTTTGTTGGCTTCTTCTATATATATATCAGTACAATCACAATGCCACAGAATGGATATATTGTAAGGGGAAGGTTTATAGCTCACAGATATGGTCTAAGAAAAAAAAAAAAAGGTCATGTCTACTGATGGCCTTCATCCTGGCAGAATCCTTAGTTAGTATTTGTGAAATATGAGTGCCAGGGTAAGACAGGCCCAATTCAGGTGACTTTTGTAGTATAGCCACTCTAGAAATGTCCCATTGACTCATGAATCATTTAACCCCTGAGTAGATTAATCCATTCATGACGGCACAGCCCTAATGATCTTTTAAAGGTTCCGCACAGCCCCATCCCTTAATGTCTCACAAAAGAAAGGCTCAATGTAAGTTTCTGAGGGGACAAGTTTTTGTACCATGATAGCATCAAACATTCAGGAATAATCTAACCACGAGGTTGGTGCCTACTAGTGAAAGATCCTGGCAGAATGTAAAAGGACACAGAAGCCCTGAAATTGGCAAGATAGACGTCAGTGTTAGCAGAACTAGCTTCACTGATTTAGAAAAATAGAGGTGCACAATGTTCTGGCCACTCCTTGAACCTGTGTGTCTGCCAATGTTCTGACCAGGTGTGTGCCCATTGCTGCACCTTCATTAGACTCTTTCCTTGTACCCCTCCCATACCCATTTCTTGAGAATAGACATTGTTTAGATCTGGAAATCCCCTAATCTCCCCCTTCTCCTTTCCCCCCTGAGGGCCTATAAAAACTGGGAACTCTTTCCCCTCGAGGATGACTCCTCTACCCCTGCGTGCGATATGAGTCCTCCCCAGAGCTCTGGCTTTCCCCGAATAAAGCCTCATGTGGTTTGCAACAAGCTCGTTCTGTCGTGAGTTCTTGGTTGTTCACTATTGTCTTGAGGCCTGAGTGAGGGGCTCCTCTCGGAGTCTTTCACTAGAACTGTGCTCTGTTGTGAACTCCAATCTCTGAAGCTAGGGACAAAGAAGCTCCAAGAGCCGGGAAATTAAAGATGCAAACATCCACAGACAGCTGTGACATGCCATATTTATTATTTACTCTGGGCAAAGCACACACCAGCACACACAGGCTGCATGAAAGTGGGCACACAGACCTACAAGCAAGCACACACAGGCAGGTTGGCTAATATACCCATCCCTAATCTTATGGATGTTGCTCTAGTTTGCTTTCCATTTCTGTGATGAAACACCATGACTAAAGGCAACTTAAAGGTTTACAGGTCTCAATCACAGTCTAACCGTGATAGAAGCCAAAGCAGCAACTCAAACAGTGTTTGAACCTTTAGGCAGAATCTAAGTAGAAAATATCGAGACATGCTGTCTAAAGCAAGCCATGGCTCACTTGCTTGCATTTCTATACAACCCAGTATCACCTGCCCAGGTATAGCACTGAACTCAGTGACCTTGGTCTTCTCACATCAACTGTTAGTAAAGAAAATGCTCCACAGGCTTGCCTCCAGGCAAATCTGATAGAGGCTTTTCCTCCAATGAAGTTCCTTCTTCCCAGATGACTATGCCAGTGTCAAACTGATAAAACTAAACAGCACAAGAATATTTATATACAAACTCCCAAAATAGGCATCCTGTTGAGAATAGTTATGTAATATCACTGCTGACTCCTGTTGTGTTATCCAAGGCTCACAGTGGTGGAAGAACTGGGCTCTGATGGTGCTAAGTAGTATTTGTATCTGTTGCTTAGGTTCTTGTGCTTGCCTCTTGCCATCTGATTATCTTTGGTGTTAGTTGGTCTTGCTGTCTCTGACTGTAGGTAACCTCTCCTGTGGGTCTGAGAACCTGTGGTCTTAGGCATGTCAGCACTCCTGGGGACACCAGCTCTCCCCTGGGCAGTCTTTGGGTATGGAGGGCTGTGGACCACCCTTACTTTGGAGTCACAGATGGAGATTTGAAAGATCCTGTCCCCAGGTGCTCTGCTGTTCCTCTGCCATGAGCAGTCCTGGGGCGGTCCCTCTTTGGAGCAAAAGCGGTGGTCTTACCTGTGGACTTAGGAGTGATAGCATTCCTGGAAGATTAGTTCTCTCTGGGTGGAATTTGTGTACAGAGGGCTGTGGTACAACCTTCACCGCCAGGTTTCCTAAATATTTTCTGTTAATAATCATTAGCTGATATACAGGTTGTACATTTCAATAATGATAGCGCTCCCCATGTTTCATCCCAACACAAGACTGACCAGCTAAACAAAGAAATTATATCAGAAAAAAATACATTTATGTTAAGCTTAGAAATACCAGTCATGTTAGATACATGAGACCATGCTGATTTTAAGGAGGCTTTTCTATGCCAATATCCCAATGTATTTTAACTATATTTCTCTCTATCAGCTTCATAATTTTAGGTCTTATATTACAGTCTCTTGAAATTGAATTCATTTTTGTGCTCTTATTCAAGTGAAAGTTAACATATACATAGCATCTTCTATGTATTAATTAGACTGTCTCTATCCTGAGATTACATTTATTCTTCTATCTTTAAGAAAATGCCTATTAGCATACCTAATTGATGAATGAAAATAGGAAACATCAACATGTATAATGCTGCAAACCTAATTTTTAAAAATAGCAATCAAAAACCATTTCAGTGTAGAATCACCAATACTTATAATAGAAACATTATGGCTATACCTATATAATATAATTTTGACTGTCAGGAAGTTTGTACTTGAACTTTTTACATTGTCATACCTGTAGACAATACATTGTGATATTTGTCCCTCATTACTCTCTCTTATTCTCTGCCCCCCACTCCTGATAATCCTCTTGTTTTCCCTCAAGTAACCCGCCCCCTAATTGCAGTGATTTTGATCAGAGTTGCTTGTATATGCATGGCTAGGAGTTATGTGCCCCTTCAGTGGCTTCATCACTGAAGAAAGTGACTTCTCCTTCCTTGAGCAACCATTAACTGCCCAAAGATCAGTCAAGCCTCATGAGTCCCTCTCTGTCCATGATAGAAGGCTGATGAGCCTACTCTCATGGTCCTATGCAGGTAAATACAGATGCTGTAAGCATATGATTGCAATAGCTATGGCATATCCTTAAGACAGTGTGTCATAGCACACCACCGATCTTTTAGGGCTCACTTTTTTTTTTAAACCACCTCTTCTGAGATTCTTTACAAGTCCTGGAAAGAGTGAGACACATGTCTCTCTCAGCACTGAGTGCTCAACAGTCAATTACTCTCAGCACTTTAACTAGTTGTGAGTCTCTTCATTAATGGATGTGAAGCACTTGTTGACCAAGGTTTGAAGTGGTCCAGGTCTATGAGTACATATAAACATTCAGAAAGCTGTTTGACATGTTCATTTAGAAAAACAGGAACAAATTGATGTCCCCAGCATAGGCTTTTGACAAAATTTAGAAACCAGACATAAATTTCTTTCTGTGAAGTAGAACACAAATTCAGTCAGAAAAGAGTTGACAGCCATGCACAGTGACAGATCTTGCCTGGCATGTCAATATATAGAGTGACTAGCTGGATAAGATCATCAAGCACATTCTATGCCAGCAGCCTGCATGGCACTTTTAAAAAGTCCCAAAATATCCTTAGCCATCAGTACCACTGCAGGGCTTGTGTTGTTTTTACTCAGAGGGAACAGATTTTTTTTTTAATTAATAGGGTATTTGAATTCTCCAAGGGATGCTTAACAACTTTTTGTGGCACTATTCTTTTAATGGCTTGTTCAGTATAAAAATTTATAAATACTAATAGCAAAATCAAAGTGATCTTCTGAAGTATTGTCATTTCAATAAAAATGTTAGCTTTCCTTGAAACTGACATACATTAACTGCTGTCATCTGTAGTTTCTTAAAACTTGTATTTAAATGGGGATTTTAAGATCACTGGAGTCTTATGTTAATGGTCTCCTGTGTTAATATTATATGCAACCATGAGGTCACACAACCTCATGATATCCTTAGTGGTGTCATTAGAAGAGGAAGAGAGACACAAGTGAGCCAGCTTGCTTCTAACTAAAGCTGTGTTGCTCTATCTGTGCCCTCTGCAGAGATCTCGGGCAGCTGGAAGGTGCTCCTGAGGTGCAGGTCCTTCTCCTGGGACTTCCTAGATTCCAAAACCCATAAGAAACACATTTAAAAATATATGAATCACCTAGTCTGTGGTCTTCAGTTATAGCAACAGAACATATGATAAACTAATAGTAAATATAGTAAATAAATAAATAACTGGTACTCCCAGGGAGATCAGTTAAACAGACTCATAATTTGCCTTGAATCTGTAAATTACTGTTGATAAGATTGCCATTTTTACTATGCAAGCCCAATCTATGAGCATGGGAAAGCTCTCCATCTTCTGATATGTTCTTCAGTTTCCTTATTCAAAGACTTGAAGTTCTTCTCAGGTGGGTCTTTCATTTGTTTGGCTAGAATTACACCACGATATTTTATGTTACTTGGGTCTATTGTGAAGGGTGTTGTTTCCCTGATTTCTTTCTCAGCCCATTTATCATTTGTATAAAGGTGAACTACTGATTTTTTTTTAGTTAATTTTGCATCCAGCAGTCACTTTGCTGAAGGTGTTTATCAGCTGTAGGAGTTCTTTTTGTAGAGTTTTTTGGGTCACTTATGTATACCTCGACTGTGCAGCTTGCTCTTCATGTGGGTACTAAACAACTGGCGGGGGTGGGGTGGGGAGATGTCCTTTAATCTTTTCTGCCTGTGGATCCTGTTGCCCTAACCTGGCTGCTTTGTCTGGCTTCAGTGGGAGAGGATGCACCTAGCCCTGCAGAGACTTGATGTTGAGGGGGTTGGGGAGATATTCCACCCTTTCAAAAGAGAAGGGGAGGTGGAATTGTGGAGGAACTGTGGGGACTGGGGGGAATGGGATGAGGGATTTGATTGATTGGGATGTATAGTGAGTAAATAAATTAATTAATGGGTAAAAAAAAATCCTCAGACTTTAGGTCTTTGGGTTTTACCCAAACAAACCAGCAGGTGGCATAGTTGGCACTAAAGAGCAGAAAAAGAGAAAAAAAGCATTTCAGGAAGTCTCTTTCTGTATCAGAATCGAAACTGGAAACTGAAGCAGAGGTGGTTTTTTACTTCCTTACACTCTTGCCAGCATTAGCCACACCCTGGTGTCTCTCAGCCAGTTTAAGCTGGTGTTAAGGTAGACAAGCAGACTGGTTAAGACCACCAAGACTAAATGAAGTTGTTTGTCACGGACATCTTGGGAGGAAGAGAATACAGATACCAGACATTTTCTTTACTAAAATGGACAGGTTTTGTTTTCTTTTTTCCTTTTAAACGATTTTTTATGTAGAAGAAATTTGAAAATTTGGGTAAGTACAAAATTTCTTCTTTCCTATTATTGTTGTTGCTATTGGTGTCTACAGCAACAGTTTATGGAAGAGGGAAAAGTAAACTTTGAGGTTAGAATGTTTTAAGTATATTCTAAAACAAAGCTGGTAATTTTCTGAGCTTAAAATTGCTGGTCTGTGTGTTGTTGTAAATGGTACTGTGGCTATAACATAAACATTCCATTAAAAAAAATGTTTTTGAAAATAAGGCACAGTTCTATTAATAGCCCTTAAAGAAAAGCAGCATCTTCAACAAGAAAAAAAAAAAGCACTTTAATGTTCTATTAGTGCAAAACATAGTCCTCCAGTCACTGTAAGGAACAGGCAGTCTAGAAAATTACATCCTCCATAGTGTGTTGGACTTTAATGTCAAGTCTATATGTTGGAGGCAAAAACAGAATGTTCACAGAGCTTCTGCCAGAAAGTTTTGGAATCATGGCAGTTTTATGTGCCTGGTAAGAATCAGGGGCTGAGATCTGATATTTCCCCCCAAATGTCATTCAAGGGCCTAGGGGAACAATGTTATTGAAGTTCTTTAACCTCTCTGAGAAAAACTGACAAGTCCTACAATTCTCCTGTGTGTGTGTGTGTGTGTGTGTGTGTGTGTCTGTGTGTGCGTGTATGTGTGTGCCTGTGTGTGTGTGTGTGTGTATGTGTATGTGTGTGTGTATGTGTGTGTGTATGTGTGTGTATATGTGTGTGTGTGTATGTTCAGTCATATAAATTCTATCTCTTCTTTATACTATATAAGCTCATGAGCAATTCTGGGAACACTCTAAAATACATGCACACACAGTCACACACACACCCCACTTATTTTTAGTTCTAATTAGCCTTCCTCTGGTTTTCTTTTCCTAAGGGATTTTTATATATGTGTGATTCTGCAGCACATTTTAAGGTTTGTGCAAGCCTTTTAGAAGCACGGATAGCCTGAAGAAACCATTAATACAGTGGCTTATACAGTCTCCAAAGTGGCCTCTTCTGTGGGTTTAGGGGATTGATTCAAGGAAGAGCTTTTAAGTCTGAACATAGGCATTAGAGCAGAAGTTCTCAACCTGTGAGTCTTGACAGGGGATGCCTAAGACCATCAGAAAACACAGATATTTACTTTATAATTCATAACAGTCACACAGTTACAGTTATGAAGTAGCAAGGGAATAATTTTATGGGTGGGGGAGGGGGGTCACCAGACTGTGAGGTGCTGTATTAAAGGGTTTCAGCATTAGGGAGGTCAAGAACCACTGTTTTAGAGGGAGCACTGTGAAAAGTGAAACCTGTTCAGTTTCATAAGTTGGGAGTGAAAATTCATCCCTTTTTTGGTATTTGCTTAGTTTCTCAACCAAGTATTTCTGCCCATATCTCTCTGCCTCCAACCCTGCCATGAGAACTCAAGCTTATATTCTGATATGTTTCTTAGCTCAGGTATGAATAATCCATCTGACTCATGACTTCATCTTGCATTTTGTACTCTTACACCGAGATAGGTGGGGACCGACATATGTATAACTGTGAGAAGAAATTTTTACTGCTGAATTTAGGAAGACTTCAGGTGTCCCGATTAGAGGTTGCATAAGAGCCCTGGGCTTGTAATCAAGAGCCTGGGGACACCAGGCATCCAAATGGCCATCATGTGCTCACTCATGTGTTGGGAGGGACTGGGCAGCAGAGGTGGTTGGACAGCATAGCAAAACCAGGGAGTGAGTAGCTGAGGGTCAGAGCTGGAGAGTTGCATGTGAGTATATGAGGCTTTGCTTCTATGTAAGAGTAACGAGTGGGCAGTGGGATCAGGAGTTAGACATCTATAATATCAGTAAAGATGGTCCTTTCCTGCCTCCTTCCTCTTGCTCACGTGAGATCACGTGTTCAGAAGGAAATGGTGACAGACTGCTGGTGGCAGTACTCTGTCATTTACACATCTCTTTATCATGCCTGGGTCATTTCTGTTGAGTCCATAAACGTTTCCTCCAGGAAGATGTGGACAGAAGATGTGGAAATGGATGCTCTGGAGATCTGTTTTGCTTTTCAGCTTGCTAATTAAACAGAATTAGAAAACTGTGATGATGAAAGTGCTGCGAAGCTCACCGCTGGCTTGGACCAGGCCAAGGTGGGCTGCTGCACACAGAGACGTCAGCTCTTTCAATGCCTGTGTCATTCAGAATCTTCCCTTTCTGCTCTCACCAGTGCTAGATATGCTGGAATGTTATAAACTTACATCAAGTAGTATACCTACCTGGCCGTTTATAGATATGAAGTTTAGACATGAAGAAACAGGCTCTATAGTGAATTGTGCACTTTTTCCAGGAAATAAAGAGTAGAATCTTTGTTTTAAAACAAGGCCAATCAAGTGATAAACGTTACTACAATAAGCTGTAAAGTACAAAAAGTGTTGGAATTGAGCAGGCTTCTGGCATGGGAAACTTGATCATTTGGAATATATAACTTTAAGGATTGTGCTATTGAGCCATTCTTGGTGGCTTACATGTATCCACAGTGAGATGTGCTTGCATGGTAGAGACGAATCCAATGTTTCAACACCATCCCAACCACTTACAAAAGATATCACACACACACACACACACACACACACACACACACACACACACACACACACACACACAAACTCACAATGTTATAAGTAAGTTTATAACTTTGGGTGGACTATTTTTATATCTTTCCTCATCCTAGTGCAGCCAGGAAGCCATGGGTTGCTGCATGCTGGCCTGAGGCTTACAAGGACCCGGTACACCAGGGAGGCAGGCTGGGGCTGAAAGCGACTTAGATGTTGAGAGGTTAATGGAGCCAAGACAGGATTCTGTTCAAGGCTCTCTAGTTTACTACTAGAGTCTACTTATAAAAGGGGAAGGCCCATTACCCGCCAGTCCATTCTTGGTGTCTGGAGCCAGCCTGTAGGTGATATGCAGAATAGGATGTTCCTATGGAATATCTAGGGGGCTTCTCAGCAGGTAGCAGTGTCTTGGAGAGAGCATTGGCAGGTGGCAGAACAAAAGAGCCATCTAGGTCAGAAGGCTCCACCTTAGGTAATTTTCTTCTCAGTGGCAGCAAGGTCAAAGTCTGAATCAGCCTACTTCAGGGCTGAGGGAGGCTATAATGGGTTAGATAAGCCTGCAAGATATAAATAAAACATTTTTCTGTCTGCTTTTGTGAAAGTTGAAGTGGACAAAGTACATGGAAATGTCATAATAACGGGCTAGAGAGGTGGCTCAGTGAATAAGGAGAGCACTTGTGTGTGCAAATATGAGAACTTGAGTCAACTCTCAGTTCTCACATCCAAAACTCAGAAGTAGTGAACTGCTGTAACCCAAGCCCTGTGTGTGCTGGAGTCTGGAAGATTGTTGGTTCTTGCTGGTTGCCAGCTTAACCACAGTATGGGTAAGAAAACCTGCTTCAGAGTAAAAAGTGAGTAGTAATAGCAGAGTCTCCCAATGCCTTAAACCACACAAGGACATTCACATGAGAGCTATTTTCCCTCCCTCCCTCTCTTCCTCCTTCTTTGTCTGCCTTTACAAAAGCACACAGACATGCAAGTCCACAAATTTAATGCAAATAAGTAAAAAATTTTAATATCATCATAATAAAACCCCTTATTTCCTATGCTGACTAAAAATGTTAGTGAAGCAATGGACAGAGAGAATGAGTGGGGCGTTATTAATGATATGCTGGTATTGTAAACTCAGTTTATAAACTGGAAACTTAAATTCATAGGGTAAGAGTCCTCTTCATTGAAAACAGTCCGATTATTCAGGAAGTTTATTCCACTTCAAAATCTGCAAGCAGGATGTTAATCTTTCTATTAGACTTTCACCTCTCTCTCTCTCTCTCTCTCTCTCTCTCTCTCTCTCTCTCTCTCTCTTTCTCTCTCTCTCACACACACACACACACACACACACACACACACACACACTTATGCACACACATTCGCTCACACACAAACTGGGGGGCAGGGCAAACCATAGGAGATATAAGAAGATTGTCTAGAAACAAGTTTTCTTCTAAAAATCCACCACACAAATATGTATAAAATGTAGTGTTTCAAATTGCAAACTGAAACCTAGTGAGGTGTTTGTATGACTCTCTTGTCTAAGGAGCCTTAGTAATGGTGAGGGTATTCTCGTGTGCTGGGAATCCGAGCCCAAGTCTACTGCTGAGCTATATCCACTAGGCAGATAACTTTGAGTTAGGATTTGAAGAAATTAAAGAAAACAGTACTAAGAATTCACTGTGAGTGGAATAAAGAGGTCAAAGCTAGTCCTGAAATCTGCTGTAGAAATACAAAGTGATGAAACAGTAAGATGTGAATACCTAGACTTGTTCTAGTCCTTACCCTTATTTCTAGGCCACATGACAGTCTTGTTTCTACACAGCTTCTATTTTAGTTTTGGGTACCCTTTTGGATAAAGTTCATGGGAAACCTGAAAATTCTCTTCTGTTAGAAAAGAGTGTGGAGTTGGCTGTGCCTTTAGAGAATTTGTGAATAGAGATAGAGGTAGGTGCCTAAGTTGGAAGGTAAACTGCCATTCAACCCTGGTTCCAGGGGCCTGAGAGAACAAGAAATGGTACAGTTACAACAGGTTATTGTGCAGCCAAGTGCACCTTTAGACAATTTGTTTCTGCCTACACAGCTACCTTCAGTATTCACAGTCTTTGTGCATCTGATTGACAAGCCTCTTGAGAATTTAACTACAGCTGCTGGTTCATGCCTTGTGTCTACTTGCCTAGACAACTGGTCTGCAGCTGCTGAGTTGTATTTGTGTTTGCTATGGGACTGAACTACTACCAAAGATGATCAAGCTCACCTCCAAAAAACTATTGCTAAACAGGTCCACTTCCCTCATATCCTAATAGCTTTTCTCTTCTACTACCTCTGTTGGGTAGTAGGCTAGAGGAGAAGATGAACCCTTATTAAAAGTTGGTTGCAAAAAATTTATGCCCACAGGGTACTGTTGTGAATCATCAGAAAAAGAGAACACAAGTTAAGCCAGGAACATGGACCAATATTTGTGCCTTTTACAATGTGAGTTTTTTCCACACACTCTCTCTCTCTCTTCTCTCTCTCTCTCTCTCTCTCTCTCTGTATATATATATATATATGTGTGTGTGTGTGTGTGTGTGTGTGTGTGTTTTCTTCATTTACATATCAAATGCTATCTCCAAAGCCACCTATACCCTTTCCCTGCCCTGCTCTCCAACCCACCCACTCCGTCTTCCTGGTCCTGGCATTCCCCTGTACTGGGGCATAGAATTTTCACAATACCAAGGGTCTCTCCTCCCATTGATGGCTGACTAGGCCATCCTCTGCCACATAAGCAACTAGAGACACAGCTCTGGGGGTACTGGTTAGTTCATAGCGTTGTTCCTCCTTTAGGGTTGCAGACCCCTTCAGCTCCTTGGGTACTTTCTCTAACTCCTTCATTAGGGGATAGATGACTGTGAGCATCAACTTCTGTATTTGCCAGGCATTGGCATAGCCTAACAAGAGAGAGCTATGTCAGGGTCCTGTCAGCAAAATCTTTCTGGCATATGCAATAGTGCCTGCTTTTGGTGGTTGTATATGGGATGGATCCCTGAGTAGGGCAGTCTCTGGATAGTCTTTCCTTTTGTCTCAGCTCTGAACTTTGTCTCTATAATTCCTTCAATGGGTATTTTGTTCCCCATTCTAAGAAGGAACAAAGTATCCACACTTTGGTCTTCTTTCTTCTTGAGGTTCATGTGTTTTACAAATTGTGTCTTGGATAGTCTAAGTTTCTGGGCTACTATCAGCTTATCAGTGAGTGCATATCATTAGTGTTCTTTTGTGATTGGGTTACCTCCCTCAGGATGATGCCCTCCAGATGCATCCATTTGCCTAAGAATTTCATAAATACATTGTTTTTAATTTCTGAGTAGTACTCCATTGTGTAAATATACCACATTTTCTGTATCCATTCCTCTGTTAAGGGACATCTGGGTTCTTTCCAGCTTCTGGCTATTATAAATAAGGCTGCTATGAGCATAGTGGAGCATGTGTCCTTATTACCAGTTAGAATATCTTCTGGGTATATGCCCAGGAGAGGAATTGCTAGATCTTCCATTAGCATTATGTGCAATTTTCTGAGGAACTGCCAGACTGATTTCCACATTGATTGTACCAGCTTGCAATCCCACCAACAATGGAGGAGTGTCCTTCTTTCTCCACATCCTCAGCATCGGCTGTCACCTGAATTTTTGATCTTAGGCATTCTGACTGGTGTGAGGTGAAATTTCAGGGTTGTTTTGATTTGCATTTCCCTGATGATTAAGGATGTTGAACATTTTTTCAAGTGCTTCTCAACCATTTGGTAATCCTCAGTTGAGAATTCTCTGTTTAAATCTGGGCCCCATTTTTGATAGGGTTATTTGATATTCTGGAGTCCATCTTCTTGAGTTCTTTATAGATATTGGATATTATTTCCCTATCTGATTTAGGATTGGTAAAGATCCTTTCGCAATCTGTTTGTGGCCTTTTTGTCTTATAGACAATGCGTTTTGCCTTACAGAAGCTTTGGAATTTTATTAGGTCCCATTTATTTTATTTTGTCAGTTCTTGATCTTACAGCACAAGACATTGCTGTTCTGTTCAGGAATTTTCCCCCTGTGCCCATATCTTCAAGGCTTTTCTGAATTTTCTCCTCTATAAGTTTCAGTGTCTCTGGTTTTACATGAAGTTCCTTGATCCACGTAGACTTGGCCTTAGTAAAAGGAGATAAGAATGGATCAATTCATATTTTTCTACATGATAACCGCCAGTTGTACCACCACCATTTGTTGAAAATGCTGTCTCTTTTTCCACTGGATGGTTTTAGCTCCCTTGTCAAAGATCAAGTAACCATAGGTGTGTAGGTTCATTTCTCGGTTTTCAATTCTATTCCATTGGTCTACCTGTCTGTCATTGTACCAGTACCATGCAGTTTTAATCACAATTGCTCTGTTGTACAACTTGAGGTCAGGCAAGGTTTTTTGAGCAGAGGTTCTTTTATCATTGAGAAGAGTTTTTGCTACCCTAGGTTTTTTGTTATTCCAGATGACTTTGCAAATCTGCCCTTTCTAACTCAGTGAAGAATTGAGTTGGAACTTTGATGGGGCTTGTATTTTATCTGTAGATTGCTTTTGGGAGGATAGCCATTTTTGCTATATTAATCCTGCCAATTCATGAGCATGGAAGATTTTTCCATCTCCTGAGATCTTCTTTGATTTCTTTCTTCAGAGACTTGAAGTTCTTATCATACAGATCTTTCAATTCCTTAGTTAGAGTCACACCTAGGTATTTTATATTATTTGTGACTACTACGAAGGGTGTTGTTTCCCTAATTTCTTTCTCAGCCTGTTTATCCTTTGTGTAAAGAAAGGCCATTGATTTGTTTGAGATAATTTTATATCCAGCCACTGCACTGAAGCTGTTTATGAGGGTTAGGAGTCTCTGGTGGAATTTTTAGGGTCACTCACATATACTATCATATCATCTGCAAACAGTGATAATTTGACTTCTTCCTTTCCAATTTGTATCCCCTTGATCTCCTTTTGTTGTCGAATTGCTTTGGCTAGGACTTCAAGTACTATCTTGAGTAGGTAGGGAGAAAGTGGGCAGCCTTGTCTAGTCCCCGATTTTAGTGAGATTGCTTCCAGCTTCTTTCCATTTATTTTGATGTTGGCTACTGGTTTGCTGTAGATTGCTTTTATTATGTTTAGGTATGGTTCTTGAATTCCTGATCCTTCCAAGACTTATCATGAATGGGTGTTGGATTTTGTCAAATGCTTTCTCAGCATCTATTGCGATAATCATGTGCTTTTTGTCTTTGAGTTTGTTTATATAGTAGATTACGTTGATGGATTTCCTTATATTAAACCATCCCTGCATCCCTTGGATAAAGCCTACTTGGTCATGATGGAGGTTTGTTTTGATGTATTCTTGTATTTAGTTAGCGAGAATTTTATTGAGTATTTTTGCATCGATATTTATAAGGGAAATTGGTCTGAAGTTCTCTATCTTTGTTGGGTGTTTTTGTGGTTTAGGTATGAGAGTAATTGCGGCATCATAGAATGAATTGGGTAGAGTACCTTCTGTTTCTATTTTGTGGAATATTTTGAGGAGAACTGAACATGGGTATCCTTTGAAGGTCTGCTAGAATTCTGCAGTAAACCCATCTGGTTTATTTAATAATGATAAATTCCTAAGGCTTATTGGTTCTAATGACACAATTTTGTCATGTAACCTTACCCTAGCAGCCTAGCCAAGGTAGATGCAGGTTCTTAAAAACAAATATTAATTCTCATGGAACAGAGCATACAATAACTATTTCTATATACATATATGCAGTTTAAAGAGTGAATACACACATTAAAGAGGTTGCAGCAGAGTTCTAAGAGTTTCACCAGTGATCTGAGAGATAGTCTTTATTGGTAAACCGTAGCATGTAGTTTTATGATCTAGTCACCTTTAGCTCTGAGAGGTGACTGTGCTACCAGCCCCCACCTGGCTTCACTTGAATCCTTGGACTAAAGACATAGACCCACCGTTTTCCAATTACACCTGGCCTGGCACAATAGCTGGGCATTATTATTTCCTGCTTCGAAAAGAGTGCCTTTACCAATTTCTTATCTCCATCTCTCCACTTGCCTTAAACTTCAGTTGTTAAACTCCCCTGACCACCGACTTGTTGGAGTGGCCACTGTGGCCACTCTGTTTTGAGATCTTACATGTTGCTCAGATCTCCAATCTCCATGGCATGGGGAACTCTTTCCCCTCCCTTGTGTCTCTCTCTGTACCTCCAGGGTCCTGGAAAACCCACCTGTCCCTTCTGCCCAACAATTGCTTTCTTTACTGACAGATAAAGAACCAATTGGGGAACAGGACCCATCAGAACCACCTCCTACAGTAAACTAATGGACCAAAGCAGTGATGGGTTGAATTGCTGTTGGGTCTGCTAGAGCTAGGACCTGAAAGCAGAGCTGCTGCATAGTTCAGCTGAGAGATGAAAGGTCAAAGCAGCTCTAGGTTTGGAAATGAGGGGTTAATGTCCAGATCCACACTGAGTCACAGTAAAATGGGCAGGCAGTCAAGTAGGGTATATTACCTGTGGGAAATCAAGCCAAGCTCAAGCTCCAGGGACAGTTCATGACTTCGCTGCTTATTGCTCCTTGATACAAACCCAGGCATTAGATTGTAGGTTGGGGTGGGACCATGTGGTCCCCATGATAGGTATTCATCACTTTATGGACTCCAGATAAAGGAGTTTGTTCTAGGGCTTTTATTGTTGTGACCAAACACCATGACCAAATAGCCCAGGGATGGCACCACCCTGGTATTTTAAAATACCTTATAGTTGAATCTCATGGAGGCATTTTCTCAATAGAGGCTCCTTACTCTCTGATGATTCTAGCTTGACATTGATGCGCAAAATCAGCCAGTACAGAGTTATACCCTTTTCCTTGGTCTGGCATGTCTGGTAAATTCTTGGGTCTGGTTTCTCTGATATGATTTTAAAACACACATATGCTCCCACACCCTCAATTTTCCCAATAAATATATAAATGGTCTCCCTTTCTACTCACAGAAAATAAGTCATATATTAGTCTTTACCACATGGATGGGACCCAAAAGACTGGTTCTGGATCCATACAGGGCCTGCAGCCATCCTCCTCCCTCAAAATGGAGTAAGAAATTCAAAGGGTAGAATTGGAAACAGAGAGTATAAGTCCTGCATATTTGGAAAGGTGTGCCAGAATTCCTAACTTTGGAGTATATGCTGGAGACCCCTTTCATGGTGGCTGACTAAGAAGCAGATGGCTAAGCTAGGTCATCCATGATTATCATTTGTCCATTTCAGATGACATTCATTTTGATGAGTTGAAATTCTAGCGAAAAGGGTCTACTTTGGCTAGGCTTGCCCATAGTGATGCTGGCTTTTCTTCTTTTGTCATTAGAAGATATTTTGTGAAGATGAAATTTCAAATATAATGAAATACATGTAATATTTTCACAAATATTTTCATTTACTGATTCATTTATGTTTGCATGGTTTCTATGCCATTTGATGGGTTATGATATATTTCTACAGTTAGATTTGGTGTTCTAATTTTTCTAGATTTCACTAGTCACCACTAGTTTAATTTGACTTTTTGGAGCATTTTTAACAATTCTATCCCTTTCTGAAATCTTCTATGGTTGGTTTCACATCCTTATGGGAGGTGTGCCTGTTAGATTTTTGATTTGTTTTGTCTTGTTTTCCCAACTTGACACATACTAGAGTCAAGTGGAAAGAGACTTTACCAGCTTACTGCTTCACTTCCTGCTTTCAGTTACCTCAGTGCAAATTAAAATTCTACAATGTGATTAAGTCATAGAAGTCAAACTTACCTTTCCAAGCTGTATTTGGTCACTATTTTATCATAGCAGTAAAAATCAACCTAGGAGAGAAGTTGGTACCAAAGAGCAGGCTACTATTGTGTCAGACCTGCCTGATGATGTTGTGGGGAAGCTTGTAGAAGTGTTCAGAGTTTCAGACTAGAAAATCCATCCATGTTCACAGCTTAACGGGTTGTTTTGGGGGAACCTGGAAGATAAGAGTGCTGAGAGCAATGTTGGTGATGGAACCCTGGCTGGTGAAGTTTCAAAGGGAAGTAAGACTCTGTCAGGGCTGTACATGTGATATATTTCAATTAACAGTCTGTGATTTGTTGTCCCCCAGGGCTAAAGAATAGTCTTTGATGAATAGGATACCAGTCCTACTTGAGCAAATGACTGCTTTCTAGGGCAAACTGATGCTGGCATCAGCTGTGATTAAGAAGAGACTAGCACCAAGTTGAAATCTTTTTGGAAGTGTTCCCTCAGAGTTAGTAGACAGAAACATAGTCCAGAGAGAAAGCCAAGGTTGCATCTTAGATTGGGGAGCTGACCCTGGTAATGTGCAAGGGTGTCGTATGTAGTACTAGTTGGGGCAGCAAGAAAACAACAGGATTTGGTGGAGTCAAGGAAATAAGATGAGTTTTTGGCACTGTGAGAAGCCACTGGCAATCCCAAGATTGAAGAGGTCATGGGGAGAAGTTTAGTATTGGCACCATGCCCATGTGACTGTATTGGAGTTCCTATAGAAAGCCCAGGAGGTTGTTGGTGAAAGTGAGCCCTCAGTTGCTGTGGAGATCTCAAGATATTGACGATTTCAAGACTGTGAGACAATCACAGAGGACAGCAGCAGCTGGTGGAGTGGAGCCAGCCCAAGCCTATGAGATGAGCTATGTCTGTGGTGACTCGCCAAGCCAGAGGGATGTAACTTGGCCAAAGCCCTTTAGTACCACCATTTCTTGTGATCTTTTCAGATATTCTTCTTATTATTTTACCCACATCCTTCTTCTTCTTTTTTCACTTCCATCTTCCTTCCCTAAAGAGATCCTCTTTCCTCATTTTTTTCTATCTATTCCTACTTTCTTCTCTATTTACCTCTTTCCTCCTATCAGATCAGGAGTCTTTCTTTTCTGATTTCTCCTATCAAATCACCTTTATTCTGTCATTACTTCCCTCCTGAAAGAGCCCTCCCTTCCTGATGGATAAATACAAAAAAGTATTGTGTACCTAAAGCTCACAGAACTATAGGCAACTGAGGAAGGCCAGGAATGAGAGAAGAGGCCTTCCTCAAAGAGGAACACACCAATCGATTGTCCAATGCTAAACAATCAGATATGACAACATACATACAAGTAGCATTACATGGACTGAACAGATTATATTCAGGAAGATATATTTATGGTGTGTGTGTGTGTGTGTGTGTGTGTGTGTGTGTAATAACAATTAGCTTTTTTAAAAGAGGCCATGAATTTGAAAGAGAGCAGGAAGGTATATAAGGGGATAATTGAGGGGAAAGGGAGAAATATAATTAAATTATAGACTCAAAAATTTTAAAAAGGAGAAAATGAATACAGACAGACATAACACACACACACACACACACACACACTGACACACACATGATCTCCTAGATTATAACCCATAGTAAAAGGCATCTGCTTTGTTTTAGATTTAGTTTGCTTAATAGTCAAGCCCTAAAAGATTATCAATAATTTAATTATAGTTGTTGTCCAAACAGACAAATAAACAAACAAACAAACCAAAAGATCTTTACGTAGGCTTAGAATTATAACCCATAACAAGTGCTTAGCCCATACCTAATCAAAGGCTTGTAATGTTTCCTGGAATGTCTGTTTTCTTTGTACTCTCTCCAGTGTCTTAGCTGTTGAGATTTAAAAATGTACCTGGTGAAAAATTGTTACGCATGGTTCCCATTTACTGATAATTTTCTGTAATGTATTTATAAATCTATCTACCGTCCACTATAGCACTGGGGACCAGACACAGAGCCTCATGGATATCAAGTACTCTAAATGGGATACAGTCACCAGCCCTATAAAAAACCTCCCTCTTCAAGATTATTGGCAAAAACAAAACTGAAACTACTTCCTCATTCTGATTCTGCAGGGCATTCTCAGAGTCTCAGCATTGAAGGCAGAGAATTTTGCAGCTTAACAACCTAGCGTTTTTTCTTTCTGAACCGGATCCTGAGAATTGTATCTGAAGAAAATTAGAAAACACAGCATAAAGATGCTGTTTTCGAGCGTCTAGAATAATAAAGTTTTCAGGACACTGGAAAGTTTCTGAATTTTGACATCTTTCCTCTTTTTTATGCCCATAATAAGAAAGATATTTCTAAAAGCTCTAGCTCTATTTTTGTATCAATCCATACTTTTAAAGTGAATCATTATATATAAAATATTAAGTTAATTCGTGATAGAAGCACATTACAAATATAAGAGTTTATTTAACTGATGATAACTTAGAAATGCTTTCCTATGCAGAAATGCTTCATTAAGTACAGTTAAAACAATGAGAACTGGTCAGGGTAATGAGTGGGTTCCTCATTGTGCCAAACGGGCAGATAAGAAAGATGGGAAAATAACACAATAGAAGTACAAAGCTAAACAAAAAGTGGTGGAATCTGGGGTCCTGGGTAATATTGTCAATTTCTACTTTCCTTTCTACTTAATGTAAGATTTTTTTTCCAAGTTTTGTTTTCAAACTCATCAAAGGCAATGCCCTCCAGAGCTAGCCATTTAAATTTCCCTTTACAGCTATTTCAGACAGCAAGGGAGCTGAGGAAGTAGTACAGGGGTTTGTTGTTGTTGTTGCTGCTGTTGTTGTTTCATTTTACTGTGTTGTGTTAGGTTAGTGTGTTCATCACGAAAACAAAACTACCTTGCTTGTGTTTAGTTTTAGTTCGTGGGACCCTCAGAGTGTATAGCTCCGTGGGGCTGCAGTGAAAACTGGGATGTTTCTGTCCCTTTAAGCAGTCCTCCTCTGGGCTTGGAGATCAGGTCTTGGACTCCTGAGGTGAAGGTTTGCTTGTCCTTCTTGCTCAGCAAGAGAGAGTTTAAAAGGCCAAGTTCTCTGGAGCTTGGAGTTCTGTAGCTACCTTGAATATTTCACATAGTTAATGATAAGATTTTTGTCCATATTTTAAAACATCAAGCTACGGGGTTTTAAGGAGCAAAAATTTAAGGACTTGATATTCTCAAAAGTTGATCAAACCTACCATAGAAATTTGATTTATTTCTTTTCAACACTAAGTGTCTTAAATTTTAAGATGTTCTTAAAATTTGTCAAGTGACAAGGCCTTTTAAAAGCTTCACTGAACAAATATCATAGGTTTGAATTATGTTCTGAACTGCTAGAATGTTGGAGGCAGGTTGGGGAAGTTTTTGACATTTTAGCGGTTTTAAAGGAATTTTTGAAGAGTTCAGCATATCATACTTTGACAATATATTACACTTATTAGGATTGAGATTCAGGGAGTCGAGGTGTTTTTCTATCTGAGAATCTATCTACCCGTTTGCTGCTTACAGCAGCCTCTGGTTTTGAATGACTGAAAACAGCTCACTTAGTAGCCAAGGTATTTGGCAGCACTCACTGCCTGAAAGAACAGATGGGCTGCAGAAGAAATTCCTGATGTGAGGTGCTTTTCTTGAATCTTGTTGGGATTTCTGTTTCCACATTCAGTTAAATCCAAAGAAGAAATCTGACCTCAGCCTTCTACATAGCAGAGGGAGGGTGGTGAGTTAAATATTTAACTGAGTGCTTTGAACTGGAAACCAACACTTTTCCTGACCCTGCTGTGGGTGAGCCTGTGGGAAGGGGAAAGTCCCCTGGCAGGGAAGTCAGTTTCTGCAGTGGGCAGGGAGGCCCTGAACACCAACAGGCCTCACCCAGTGCTACCTTCTAAAAGAAGTACCCTCCTCTGGGACTGATGCCCCAACAGGAAGGTGAGACAATATGTTGTGAAACTGAACTCTTGCAAAGATGGCAGGAAAAATAAGCTGATTTATTATCTTGTCTTTTCTTAAAACTCTGTTTTTATGTGAGCAGTGCTCGAATCTCGGGCTTGTTCTAGCCTAAGGAGTGGGACAGTTATTAGCCTGAAACCTTTGTTCTGATTAAATATTCTAGAAGGGAGGAGAAGTATCACTTCTTTCGTCCATGTACTAGTGCTGCCTTTGACAGACTGGTGAAGAAACATGTAGAATATGTAGAGTATTCTGGAGGTGGAAGTGTCTGCAGCCTGGGCGGTGACCAAGAATCTAAGCACACTAAATGATGTGAAGCAGCTTACCCAACTACAAACTCTATACTGTGTAGCATGTCAAAAGATCTATCTAAGCAAAGGCAGAGACTTGCCAAGGTTAGTCCCATTGTCATTGAGTCTTTCCTTTACAGCCAGCAGGTAGCAACTATCGGAAAAGAATGCATTGTGGTAAAATATACCCTTCAGGAAATTGCAACTAAGTGCTATGTAGTTTCCTGTCCTCCTGTGAGGGCAGGGTGTACGTGCTGAGCTTCAGCCAGGCTGAAGATGGGTGTGTCCTCTTGGGCTCCAGCCAGGCCTTAAGGCTGGGCTGCTGGGCTGCTGCTCAGGCCTAGCTGCCTTGACAAAGTCTGCAGCCATGACACTGTTACTTGACTCTCTTACACTGTTGGTCTCCAAAGATAACAAAGGAAAAGTTCTTTGGGCACAGATTGCAGATTTGAGTACTAATAAGAAAACAGAATCCCAGAATTGCTCAGTCTGCCCAGGTATACAGGGGAGATTCTCTAAGCAGTGGCTAGCATCCCTCTCCCATGTTAACACAGAGGTTTTCCGTGCATTTCCTCTGAAACAGGTGAACACAAACAGCAATAGTTTCCCTCATATTGCCCCCTTTATGGAACAGCCTGGTTGGGAAGAGACCTACTTTTAACATCAGATGTTTTTCCTGGTAACCACTTCTTCCCCTATATAAACACATTGTGGTTTTCTGCTCAGTATCAAAGGCCCATGTGTTTAAAAAGTATTCCTACAGTCCATCCAGGATTTAAAGTTGAAGTCATAAGAAGAGCCAAGGGATTGTGTGGAGGTGTTAGGAATACTTTTTTACCCAAACCATTGCCACCTTGAACTAAATATACATGTAGTTTCTGCATGCATTGTGCTGCATGGACATATAAAATGTTTTTCAGACTGACAGAGGAAAAAGGGTAAGAAAATTGTGTGCAAGTGTCACAAATACAGTAGCCACAAGATTAGAATATAACTCAGTGCAGAGTACATGCCTTCCACATGGTTCTGTCCCCAGTATGAAAGGGGGAGGAGAGAGAGAGAGAGAGAGAGAGAGAGAGAGAGAGAGAGAGAGAGAGAGAGAGAGAGAGAGAGAGAGAGGGAGGGAGAGAGGGAGAGAGAGAGAGAGAGAGAGAGAGAGAGAGAGAGAGAGAGAGAGAAGGCAGGAGGAGATCCTGTAAAACACTGTTTTTTTTTTTTTTTTTTGCATTACTTTTGAACCACCATAGTAGAGGTGGGGAGCTGAGGATATTGGGATGCTGTATAAAGGTTACATCTTTCTTTTCTTTTCTTTTCTTTTCTTTTCTTTTCTTTTCTTTTTCTTTTTCTTTTTCTTTTTCTTTTTCTTTTCTTTCTTTTTTTTCTTTTCTTTTCTTTTTTTTTTTTTTTTTTTTTTTTTTTTGCTGGTGGTCTGGCTGGGGGTGGGAAGGGGAAGGGCTTGGGGATGAATTAGATTCTTGCACCGGCTAGGCAAGGACTCTGCCATGGAAATATATACCAACCAGTTTTGTTTTGATTTTTGTTTGTTTGTTTGTTTGATATTTAACGTTTTAATTTGAGTCAGAATATCACTACATTACCCAGATCTTCATCATGAACAATGAGGAAGCTTCTGTAATAAGGAAAAGATAAAATGATAGCAGACTTGGGAAGACCAGATGATCATCACTGTATTTGAGATGGATGCTTCTCTTTCCCCTTAATTCAAACAGACAAGGACTTAATGAAGAAAAGCTGACATTGTGTGAGATAATGCAAAAGCAGAGATCCCACCAGCCCCACATTTCACACGCACATACCACATATAGGTATTCAGACATACCACATTAGAGAGGAATTTTAATACAACAAAATGACTTCTCTGGCAAGGAATAACATCTAAAGATGGCCTAGGTCTGTGTGATCCCAGTACAGACACACCCTTAATACACACCTTTAATCCCTAATAATTAAGGCTTGGTTAGTTTGGAGAAGGAAGCAGCTATGTTTGAAAGTGAAGGAGGACAAAGTGATAAATCACAGAACGATTTGACAGAATGAGTCAGAGATAGAAGACACCCAACTCTCTTGTTTTTTTGTTTGTTTGTTTTGTTTTGTGTTTTTTGTTTTTGTTTTGTTTTTGTTTTTTGTTTTTTTTTGAGACAGGGTTTCTGTGTATAGCCCTGGCTGTCCTGGATCTCACTTTGTAGACCAGGCTGGCCTCGAACTCAGAAATCTGCCTGCCTCTGCCTCCTGAGTGCTGGGATTAAAGGGGTGTGCCACCATGCCCGGCTGACCCCCAAGTATTATGAGAATAGCACAAGAAAGAGAAGTCAAGGAGAGTCAGTCAGTTGGGAATCAGTTTAGTCAGTGCTGTTTGTGTCATGTGGTTGAGTTCATTTGTGAGTGCAGTGAAGGTCAGCAGAGGCAGTTGGAACAAGAGAATAAAAAGGAGCCAGTAGATTTGAACAAACTAGTAGAGCAATTCGGTGAGAAGCTTAGAGAAGTCATATTCAATCAGTCAGAAGAGTCTGAGCCAGAACAGCTGAGTTGAACTAGCGAGCCAGAGTTCAGAAAGAGCTAGAGAGGGTGAGTTTATTCAACAGTAAGCTGAGACAACAATTACATAAGGCAAATAAAAGATACTTTTATATCATATAAACACATACCACACACACACACACACACACACACTTCACAAACACACCCACACACACACATATGCTATACCATATACACATAACACATGTACACCATACACCACATAAATACACACTGTCCATATGACAACACTCACACACATCCTATATACACAAACATACACAGTTGTCACTATGTACACAGTAGCCAGTGAATAGGACATCCTAATATGCTGCCTTTATCGATGGCTAGCATGTATAGAAAAAGTGTAACTACTAGCCAGTAGAGAAGAGGAAGCCCAGAACTGCTTCTTAAAATCTTTTGATGTTGTAAGAAAGAAGTTGGTGGACTGACTTACTGGGGAAAGTTTCTGTCCAAGAGAAGATACAACCTAAGACAGACCAGGGTCAGTGTGCAAGCATGATAGGAACCTTTGAAAACGAGGCTCCATGTCCCCAGAATTGCAAGGGCTGACAATCTTGGATAGAAAGAGACCTCATCCAAAGGAAAACTTGTCTGAGAAACATGTTCTTTGGGGAGGCATAATTAGGCAAAGCACAACTGATAAGGATAAAGGGTTAATGACAGGGCTTCAGGTTCCTGAGGAATATATTTTTACCAACTTCTCTTTTTAAAAAAGTATATGTCTATCCTTCTCTTGGTTATGGTAGTTAACTTAGAAACCATAGTTAGGTCTTCTCTCTGGGTAATAAAATGAAGAGGCATCTAAGTTCTTTGTAACATAGACATTGTTAAACCATGAATTTCCAAAAATAAAATACAATTGTTTTGCTATTGGAAAATTGCAGTTTCTTCATTCACCAAATATTGGGCCCTTGGGATTCACCTGTAAATGAGAAAGAAAAACAGTCTCTTTTCTACATGGATCTTAGTTTCTGAGCCAGGATGAGAAAAACAATTAAGTAAAACATATTGTATATAGGTCTTAAAACGAAAACTCAAGACAGGGAAGAGTGGCTGAGAGTGCTGAAGGAAGGAGGAGAGAGAGTCTTATTTAATTTTAAGTGTTGACAAAGGCATTCACAGAGGCCCTGTTGAATTTGAGTAAAGAGCTAAAAGGTAATGACAGACTCAATGTAGGTATAAGGAAAAGGACAATCTGAGCAGAGGAAATAACTAGTAGGATCCATTCTGTGGTAGGCTGATGTGTGTGGAGAGCAGCCAGCCAAGCCATTGAACAACAGACAGTGGAGGCCGGGAGATCATAAGTGCAGCATGTAGATAGAGCCTGTAGAACATTGGGCACTCAGCTTGAATTCATATTAAATGAGAAGGCACTGGAAGTTTTTGAGCAATCTGGTGACTCCGCGTAAATTATATGAAATATAATGGATTACGTTTTTCCCTAATGACCTCTCATGTTAAATTTTTGCACATAAAACAACTTTGTTCATCAGTAAGACCATATGCTTAGGGAATAGAAACTAGAATTTGAATGTAGGAACTTGTGTGGGGAGGGCTGAGTTTGGTCTACAAGTCCATAATCATAAGGACAAAGTCAGTGTGTGACCATAGTTGTGCAAGTGAGTTGAGGCTGAGATCATTAAACAGGAAAAAGTAGTTAGCTCAGTGTAAGGCCAAGAGATTAGATGGATCAATTTTATTTCGCTACCAATAATTATGACAAAATAGTATCTATAAACATGTAAGTCCTTTTGAGCTGTCTGCAAAAATAGCTTAAAGTGTATTAAAACCCAGCTAAGCCTCGTATACCGCCTAAAGTTTCAGCAACCAGGAGGCTGAGGCAGAAGGTACTCAGGTTTCAGTCCAGCCACAGCTACATGTGGACTTGTCACAAAACTTCAAAAAATACAAGGACAAAGATCAATTATTTAGCAAGTTATTGTTTGTATAATTTGTGTATGTGTGCTTGTCACTATGTATGCACCTGTGTGTAGAAGTCAGAAGTCAATATCAGCATTTTCTTCAATAACTCCACATCTTAGCTTTTGAGATGGCCTCTTGATGAATCTGAAATTCACTAATTACACTAAGCTATCTGGCCAAGAAGCTCCAGGGATTTCCCTGTCTCTATTCTCCAAGTGCTGGGATTATAAGTGAGAGCCCATGTTTTTATGCAGTTGATGGGACACTTTATTCCCTAAACCATCTCTCCAGCCCCACATCAGACTAAAGTTAAAATAATAAGAGATTTATATTTTTAACATCCCATATAGGAGAGGAATTTTAAAAATCATCCTTTTTTCTAAAGTGACTTCAGCAAAACCTTTAAGAATATATAGAATAGCTGCCCATACTCTCAGTTCTATCTACAGCTCATAAATATATTATATGCAAGGTCCCTCTCCTGGGTGTTACCTGGAATGACTGAATTAGCTATTTCTGTGTTTTTCTGAAAAATTCTACCAAACTGTTTAAAGGAAGAATAGATATTTTACCTGACAGTTTTAGAGTTTTCTTTGGGCCTGTGTTCTTAGGTGCGATCTTGTGGTAGTAGGAGCCTACAGCAGAGGAGAGCCATATGTACCACAGTAGACCAGAGGGCAGAGAGGGAAGCTAGGAACTAGGGGCAGAAATAACTTCAAAGGCATATTTCTAGTGACTTACTTCTGCCAGATAAGCCCCACCCTCAGCCTGTAAAGGTTTGGAAACATTGGAAAAACTAGATTCAAAACCAGAACATGAGCAATGAGGATGTCTGTAGAGAAGTAAGAAGATAAGGGATATTTACTCAGCCCACAAGCTAGAAGAAATAGCTATTGATCAGTATTTCTTTGCCCATGATAACTCCAGAGCAAACCAATGCCTCGACTCTTGGTTCATGGAGACTGCCTACTGCTAGAGCACACATACCATGTCCCTGAGACTACCAAGAAGGATTGAAGTAGCCAAGGTCGACTAACACTCAGCTCCTTCAGTCACCCTTCAAGGCATCTTTCTGTTCCTCTCACCTTTAATTTCACATAAGACAGTCTCACATTTTTCTCCTACTCAGAGCACTCTCTCCATAAAGCCCAGTCTAACGCCCCTCTTTATGTCTGACACCTACCACAACTTTATTATTCTAACCTTTTAGGAATACGCTTGTGGAACTTGTATGAAATTTATTTTTTAATCCTTTTAAATAGAGTATGAGTATCAGGGAAGAAATTGACATCTGTTTCTGTTACCACTGACTTTCTTAAAAGTTATGTCTCGTCCATAATAGATACTCACTAACTTCTTCTTGAATGAATAAAAGAAGGCAAGCACCAATCTCTGAATATAATAGATGCCCTACTTCTGTGGAATTTCCAAGACAACCCCAACTGTACTCCAAAGGAACAAGTTGATCATCTGAAATACATTTATAGGGTTCATTGTGCCTATTGCTCATAGTCCCCACTGGCTAGGGACTGGTTGTGGCTTTATATTGAAGCCAAAAGTAACTAAGAGAATTTAAGACACTTAGACAGCCAGGAAGAAATTCAACAACGTGCAAGCTCCTCAAAGGCTGTAGCCTGTTCCAATCATTCTGATAAATATGCCACCTGTCTCTTTTCCTTCTTTGGCCCATCACGGTCCTGCACTCTCAAGACTCTCTTATTACTGTCTTATTCAGACTTTGAGAAGAGCCTCGAGGGGAACTTTTGCAAGAAATGCCAAACATAGGTTGAATCTAAATTTTGTTAGCCTTTATAATTAGTGATTCATACATTAATTTTAGACAGACATTCCTTAAATCTCTTTAAAATTAGTTTTGTTAAATCAGCATACAAAGTAATGAGTTTCATCACAACCTTTTTCTATACTTTGTTGTTGTTGATTTTCCTTCCCCAGAAGCCTCCCAGATCCTCCTTGTCCTACCCCTGCTGGTTTTCTTGGACTCCCTGCTGACAGGAGCCTGATATAGCTGTCTCCTGAGGGGCTCTGCCAGTGCCTGGCAAATACAGAAGTATCCACTCACAATCATCCATTGGATGAAGCACAAGGTCCCCAGTAAAGGAGCTAGAGAAAGTACCAAGGAGATGAAGTGGTCTGAAGCCCCATAGGAGGAACATCAATATGAACTAACAAGTACCCACAGAGCTCCTTGGAACAAAACCACCAATCAAAGAAAACACATGGTGGAACTTGTGGCTCTAGCTGCATATGTAGCAGAGGATAGCCTACTTGGTTATCAATAAGAGGAGAGACCCTAAGTCCTGTGAAGTTTCTATGCCCCATTATAGGAGAATGCCAGGGCCAGGACTGGGAGTGGGTGGGTTAGGGAGCAGGGGGAGTGGGGAGAGGATAGGGGATTTTCATAGAGGAAACTAGGAAAGGGGATACCATTTGAAATGTAAATAAAGAAAATAACTAATAAAAAGCTTAAATAAAATATTATTCTATGAAAAAGTAATTCTGTTACTCAAGATTCTAGTTTTAAGTTACAAAATCCCGATTTCCACACAGATTAGTCTAAAAGGGAACATTATCAAAGACAAAGAGTTTATCACCTGGCAAGCAGCTACTGCTTATTTCAGAATCACAATTGCAATTGCCTGTGAAATGAGCAATACTTAGGGCAATGTATAGAATGAATCCCAAGCAGTTTTAAGTAATTTTTGAAAAATATCGTGCATCTGTATATAATTTTGTATGAGGTTTTAATCCAAATTGCCTATGTGATTTCTGATAAATTATAATGCTAAAATATTATCATATTACTTTTTTCAGGGAATAAATTTGAAGCTTGAACATGAGTGGACAAGTAACTCAACCAAAATTGATCAAAGACTGGACCAAAGAACATGTAAGAAAATGGGTTACTGAAGATCTTAACATTGTTGAGAAATATGCTCAAATCTTGTTCAAAGAAGAGGTAACAGGGATGGTCCTGCAGGAATTAACTGAAGAGGATCTTAGAGAAATGGGCTTGCCACGGGGTCCAGCACTTCTGATAAAACGCATGTATAACAAACTAATTAGTTCCCCTGAAAGTCACAATCAAGATTCCAGAGAATTAAATGATAAAAAACTCTCAACAAAAGAACAGCAAACAAAGACCAAAAATGAGGAAGAAAACTCAGTTTCATCCAACAGTGATCATGGTCTCAGGGAGACAGGGCAGAATGAAGAACAAGAACCAAGTCTTACGAAAGAAAACATGTTAGGTGATGTGGTGACTAAAGACATGGAAGATAATAAGCCCAAACCAGAACAGATGTCTTGCACGCCATACCCTTTTGATTCTTTTTGTGATGTCAAACAATACATAGAACATTCTATTCTACGTGTTGCTGAGACAGGGCCACTCAATCTCATTGACCCAATACATGAATTCAAAGCCTTTACAAACACAAAGAAAGCCACAGAAGAGGACATAAAAATGAAATTTAGCAATGAGACTTTCCGATTTGCAGCAGCTTGTATGAATTCACGTACCAATGGCACTATTCATTTTGGAGTAAAAGACAAACCACACGGGGAAATTGTTGGTGTGCAAGTCACCAGTAAAGATATCTTTGTTAACCATTTCAACACAATGATCACGAAGTATTTTGAAGACAGTGAAATCAGTGAAGCCAGGGCTTGTATCCGGGAACCACGGTTCGTGGAAGTCCTTTTGCAGAATAATACACAATCTAATAGATTTGTCATTGAGGTAGATGTTATTCCCAGACATTCTATATGTCAAGAAAAGTATTTCTACATTATGATGCAAAGTAGCACAGGCAAAACATGGAAACAAAGCAAAGATACTTCATTGTTTGTAAGAGAAGGAGCTAGCTCTAAGAATATCCTGGGCAATCCCAACCAACGGGATAGAGAGTTCAAGAAATTTCTAGAGGATTTAAAGATGTGGACAGCGTCTAGAAAAGCGGCCGAAGAAGAACTTAGAATGGTAACTAAGAAAGAGAGTGAAGGACTAAAACTGTCTAAACTTTTGACCAGACACCAAGGCTCACTTGATGAATCTTACTATGATTGGTACATTCTTGTAACAAATACCTGTGCACCAACTCAATTAGAGCACTTAGAGTTCATAAAGGAAATGAAATTGTTTGCTGTGCTAGATTTTGATCCTTATTCTCACATCAAGGGAGTGGTCAAAGCTTACAGAGAAAGCAGAATAGCAAACCTTCACCTGCCCAGTCACTATGAGGAAAAAACTACCATAGCAGAGAAAATTTCTACTCTGAAACTTTATGAGCAACCTAGCTGGATCTTCTGCAATGGCAGAGTAGACTTGTCATGTCAACCTCTAGAGCCACATTTATGGCAGAGAGATAGAGCTTCTGGGGTTAGAAGACTTATTTCATTCCTCACAGACGAAAATATCATAGTAAAAGGGAAGGTTTTGGTGGTGTTCCTCTTACTTTCTCCCATAGAAAACCAAAAAGATCCACTCATTGAGACTTTTTGTGCTTTCTATCAAGTTTTCAATGGAATGGACAATATGTTGTGTATCTGTGTCAACTCAGCTATCTACCAACAATGGAGTGATCTACTACAAGTAAGACTGGAAATCAAAGATGATCTGGCAAAACATAGCATTTCCACTTTAAACATAGAACTAGTCAACAATACCATCCTCAAACTGAAATCAGTGATTCAATCTTCAAGGAGATTTTTGCCCTCCTGTGGCTCCTCCTCTGTTATTCTGGAGAAAATGGATGAAGATATCATGAGTGCATTGGAAATCCTCTGTGAAAATGAGTGTAAAGACACAGACATAGAGAAAGATGAATCTCAATTCCTAGAATTTAAGAAATCAAGAGAAGAACACTTTTATCGAGGAGGCAGAGTATCCTGGTGGAATTTCTATTTTTCTTCTGAAAACTATTCTTCAGCTTTTGTAAAAAGGGATAGTTTTGAAGAGCTAACAACATTAATACAACAGTGTGCAGACTCTCCTAAACCAGTGTTTGTCAAAGTCATCAACCTGTACCATCACCCAGGCTGTGGAGGTACTACGTTGGCGATGCATGTTCTCTGGGACTTAAAGCAGAAGTTTCGGTGTGCTGTCTTGAAAAACAAAGCAACTGATTTTGTAGAGATTGGAGAACAAGTAAGCAAGCTAATGAGCTACAAGGCTACCAGCCACGAGGACTTCATTCCCGTTCTTCTCCTTGTGGATGATTTCGAAGAACAAGAGAACGCCTATATTCTGCAGAATGCCATCAATGCCTTTATAGCAGAAAAGGGTCTGAGATATGAAAAAACATTAGTCATAATCCTGAACTGCATGAGATCTCAGAATCCAGATGAAAGTGCAAAGTTAGCAAATAGCATTTCACTAAAATACCAACTTTCTCCAAAAGAACAAAGAGCCTTTGAGGCCAAACTACAGGAAATTGAAAAGGAGCATAAGAACTGTGAAAACTTTTATTCGTTCATGATCTTGAAAGGCAACTTTGATACAACTTACATAAAGAATGTAGTGAAGAATACTCTGAAGGACCTGGATGCTAAAAGCAGGAGGGCCCAGCTCATTTCTTACCTGGCATTACTCAACTCTTATGTTACAGATTCTACCATTTCAGTATCACAGTGTGAAATATTTTTGGGAATCACTTACACCAAGAAATATGGGAAACCTGAAACTGTAGAAAAGAACATGGGAACCTATTCCACACTTCTAATAAGAACTGAAGTTTCAGATTATGGGAGGTACACTGGTATACGTATCATTCACCCTCTAATTGCCACCCACTGTTTAAAAGAACTGGAAATGAGCTACAGAATGGATAAGTGTCAGATTGCACTAAATATGCTAGAAGAGAATGTATTGTATGATTCTGGTCTAGGAAGGGACAAATTTAAATATGATGTGCAAACTCTATTGCTTACAAGACAACGCAAGGAACATGGAGCTGAAACAGACACTCTCTTTTCCCCATTGATTGAAGAATTGCAGAATGAGGAAACTGAAAAGGTCTTGATCGCAGGAAGTGATCGATTCCCACAAAATGCATTCATTTGTCAAGCTTTAGCAAGACACTTCTATATTAAAGAGAAGAACTTTAGCACTGCTTTAGTCTGGGCAAATCTGGCCAAAAGGAAAGCACCTAAGAATTCTTATATTTCAGATACACTTGGTCAAGTTTACAAAAGTGAGCTCAAACAGTGGTTGGGTAAAAATAAGACATGTGGAAATATTAGTGTGGATGATCTGGCCTATTTCCTAGAAGTTGCTGAAAAGGCTTCAAAAGCCTTCAAAGAGTCTCAGAATCAATCTGATAGTAAGGACTATGGAACTGAGGCATGGTCACCACAGAATTCCCAAAGAAGATATGACACTTTCAACACAGCCGGCTTCTTCGGAGAAATAGAAGTAGGTCTTGACACTATCCAGCTTCTTCAGCTCACACCCCTTTTCCATAAAGAAAATGAAATATCAAAAGAATCTATGGCAGAGTTTTTATCTGGAAAGGGGACCATCCTTTCAGACCCAAAAGGTGAATATTGTGTTGTTCTCAGCAAATTTACATCCCTTCTACAGAATTTACATTCAGATTTGGAAAGATGTTTTCATTTTTTTGGTGATTATATGGGTTTTCTGAAACCAAGGAATACTCCAAAAGAATTGACAGAACTCTTACTAAGTAAGAAAGTCAGCCGCTGTTTCAAGAAATATGTAGAACTTTTCTGCCATTTAGATACCAACTTGGTACAGGGCAAAGAAGATCTGTTACTTCAAAAGGAGAACTGTAGGAAGCGCATACAAGCTTGGCGAGCAGATACATTTTCAGGACTCCTTGAATATCTTAATCCAAATCACAAAGAAGCTAACAACATAGAAAATATAGTGGGAAACTATACCTTCCTATTACAGGATATCCTAAACAAGCAACTGTCAAAGGTGCTGACCAAGGACATACAAAATTTCATTTTGGCCAACATTATTCTCAGTTGTCTAAAGCCCAGTTCCAAGTATATCTTGCCATTTAGCACACTGAAAAAAAAGCTCAGAGAGGTCCTGCAGATTGTGGGGCTAACTCATTCATATCCTGATCCTTATTTCTTGGCCTGCCTCCTATTCTGGCCAGAAAACAAAGAGCTAGATGAAGACTCCACACTAATAGAAAAGTATGTCTCATCCTTGAATCGATCCTTCAGGAGACAGTACAAGCACATGTGTAGGTCCAGGCAGCCAAGCACACTCTTCTACCTGGGGCAGAAGAAGGGTCTTAACAGTCTTGTTCATAAGGCTGAAATCGAGCGCTACTTCAGTGAAGTGCAAGATTCAAATTCCTTCTGGCACAGTGGAGTAGTGTGGGAAAAAAGAGAGGTCAAAGACCTCCTACGCCTGCTGGATGGCCAGGCTGAAGGCAAACTAATCTCACTAGAATATGGAACAGAGGCAAAAATAAAAATACCAGTGACTTCTGTGTATTCAGCTCCACTCAGAAGTGGAAGGAACATAGAGAGAGTGTCCTTCTACCTAGGATTTTCCATTGAGGGTCCTCTGGCATATGGCATAAAAGTGATCTAAGGAGGTATATTCGTTCAACAATGTTAATTTGCATCTATCATTGTACTTACTCTTTCTAGCCCATAGAGTGCATTTTTGGCTTAATTATAATCACATAGTTTGCTTCTTTTTCTCTGTATCAGTTATGGGAAACTTTGTAGGACAAGAAATATGTCCATACCACAGAGCTTGGCCCACAGTAGCATCAGCTATTCCATATCCTCAATTTGCATTCCCAAACAGACATATTTGGCTCATCAATAAAACATCTGTTGTAAATTAAATGACTTTTCTAAATTATTTCTTCACTGTGACATAGACTAAGAAGATAATGAAAGTGGTGGTAATGAGATGGCTCTGCAGTCAAGAACATTTGCTACTCTCACAGAGGACCTGAGCTCAGTTCCCAGCACCCACATCAGTGGCTCACAACCTCTTAAATTTAGCACAGGGGGATCTAATGCCCATCTGCACCACCACTGACACCTTGTGTGTGTGAGCATGTTTATGTGGGTGGGGGGAAAAGCATTGCCTGGGCAGTTTAGTGTTACTTCAAGTACCTGCAGTGTTCTACTTGCCTCTTACTAACACTTGGTTTTAGTTAAAGCTTCTGTCTGTGTAAAGTAAAATCATTGCGCCTAGCTCTCCATTAAACTCCTATAGCATATATCCACACACACAATTCCCTCTCTCACCCTTTTACTTTAGGAATGCAAAGGGGAATCAAACAAAATTCGAAGCATTTTCTTGTTTGAATTCACCATATTTTTAGGTCTATTCTTAGTGAACCTGCTCCATAGTCCCTTCTTGCCACCCGTGAACATAGACTTTCCCCCACCTAGATTTTAGATACTATCTCTTGCCTTCTTTTCTCCATTCCTACATTTTTATTCTCAGTACTTCTCAGCCTGTTCTGCGTGCTTGCTATTCTCCACCTAAGTGTAGTTTCACCCAGCACCCTCCAAAAGGAGTTATCCTTCACAATTCCAGTCTAGCATCACCTCTACCAGGAACTCTTCTCTGGCCACATACAGTCCCTGCCTGATTGATGGCCTCCTAGTGGCAGCATGTTACCTTTCTAACCTCTTTCTAGTACAAGGAATGGCATCCCAGAAGCTCATTCCTAAATATCTAGTAGCCAGAATAACTTTAAACAACATTCCAGACCTTGAAATTTGAAAGCTATCCATCAACATTAAAATGAAGCACAGGCTAAATGATATTTATATATTATATATGCATTTATATTTCATGTCTCAATCTTCTTAAATATAACAAAAGCCATTCCAGACTCCGTGCTTCTTGTCATCAATAAGGCTCCACTCTGTCAGGGTTCTTATTGCCACTGAATCTGGAGGTGCTCACATAGTCCATAAAAACATTCTTATATCCAGAAGCCACACATGCTACTGTACCTATTCCTAACAACTGCTTCCTCCTCTACATCCTACCCCTCCATCTAACAGATTTTTCCGAGTGGCAGCATTTTCTGAAGTTCCCTGTAGATATAGTTTTATCCGTAAGTTCCTCACAAAACAGCTATGCCCAAGCTGTAGCATCCATAAATTAATACATCCCAAGGTGTGGTCTGGATGGGGGAAGTTATAAAGAAAAGATGAAAACCTTTAGATTTTCCTGAGAGCCAAAGCTAACTTCATGTCACTCAGGCACAAAGACATCTCTGAAGGTTCTTAGTCTTGTTAAAAAATGAGTTTGAAGACAGTCTCTGAAGAGACCTTATGGACAATTCATCACAGATTTATTGGGAAGAGGAGAAAGAGAGAACAGGCCAGGGGAGGTAGAGAGCTTGGAAGCTCCCAGAAGAGGGGGAGTAGAAGGAAGGAAAATAGAGGGAGATACACCCTGAGAGATAAAGGAGATACTCCAGAATGCAAACAAACAAACAAACAAAAACAAAATCTTGGTCTGCATCTGCACCTGGGAGTAGATCCTATACTCCAGTATCCTCCCTCCCCCCCCACACACACACCCAAAGACAGCTTGACCACCCAGGAGTTTTGACATCCCCAGGCTCACAGGTGAGTTCTCCACCTCCCCAGTACTGGCCTAACTGGGATCCCTGGGGATCAGAGGACATAGGCCCTCCTGCCCTGCCAAAGACAAAACTTCCTTCTTGTACACATCTACTCCCAGGAGCAGATTCTGTGCTCCAGCCTTACTCTCCACCCCATCCACACCATACCGATACAACTTGACCCACAGAAATTCTGGCACACCCAGGCTCACAGATCAGGCACATCCTCCTATATCCAGACACAGCCTGACTTGAGGACAACCAACCTAACTAGGGTCACAGGAGGGACAGACACAGTCAGAGACAACAAGGTCAGTTAATCCAGAGATAATCAGATGGCAAGAGGCAAGTGCAAGAACATAAGCAACAGAAACCAATGCTACTTGACAACATCACCACACAGTTCTCCCACCACACCAAGCCCTGTATATCCTAACACACCTGAAAAGCAAGATTCTGATCTAAAATCCTATCTCATGAAAATGATAGATGATCTTAAGGAGGACATAAATAACTCCTTAAGGAAATAATGGAGGTCTTTCCGGTCCGCACCAGCACAGGGTCATCTTGGGCATGGAGTCGGCGGACACCCCCAAGGTCCCTAGAGGACTCTCCGTGCAATCTTAGGACCACTGGTGAGTGGAATACAACTTCTGTTCCAATCCAATCGAGCAGGACCTGAGACAGCATTTGGGAAGCAGAAAACCTGGCCTGACCAGTGTCACAAATCCCTTCTGGTGGGCACCAGCACCAGGTCACCTTGGGCGTGGAGTCAGCGGACACCCCTAAGGTCCTTAGAGGACTCTCCATGCGATCTTAGGACCACAGACCAGAGAGCTCCACGCTCCTCAAAGGAGACACCACTTCCAGGAAATGTAACAAGCCCAGGATCTTTGACAACAGAATCCTAGGATAAAAGGAGCTTGGTCACACCAGTATTTCAGGGTCTCAGAGGAACATGACTGCCAAGAACTCTGACACACCCAGAATCTCAGGTACACAGGAGCCCACAAGCAAAGGATCACAGAGAAAGCTGGACTCTGAGTAGTCCTGAATCAACTGGGATTATAGGAAGGACAGGCTCCAATCAGATATATTGAGGTCAGCAAATTCTTGAGATAATCAGATGGCAGAAGGCAAGCATAAGAACAGAAGCAACAGAAACCAAGGTTACTTGGCATCATCAGAACCAAACTCTCCCACAATAACAACTCCTGGATATACCATCACACCAGAAAAGCAAGACATGGATCTAAAGTCACTTCTTATGATGATGATGGAGGATCTTAAGAAGGAAATACAGGAAAACACAGGTAAACAGCTGGAAGCCTTTAAAGAGTAAACACAAAAATGCCTTAGAGAGTTACAGGAAAACAATACCAAACAGGAGATAGAAGTGAAAAAAAAAAAAAAACATGCAGGATCTAAAAAGGGAAATAGAAACAATAAAGAAAACCCAAAGGGAGACAACTTTGGAGATAGAAACCATAGGAAAGAAATCAGGAACCATAGATAGGAGCATCAGCAACAGAATATAAGAGATGGAAGAGAGAATCTCAGGTACAGAAGATTCCATAGGGAACATGGACACAAAAATCAAAGAAAATGCAAAATGCAAAAAGATCCTAACCCAAAACATCCAGAAAATCCAGGACAAAATGAGAAGACCAAAACTACAGATAATAGGAGTAGATGAGAACGAAGATTTTCAACTCAAAGGGCTAGCAAATATCTTCAACAAAATTATAGAAGAAAACTTCCCAAACCTAAAGAAAGAGATGCCCATGAACATACAAGAAGCCTACAGAACTCCAAATAGACTGGACCAGAAAAGAAATTCCTCCCGACACATAATAATCAGAACAACAAACATATTAAATAAAGACAAAATATTAAAAGCAGCAAGGGAAAAAAGTCAAGTAACAAGAAAGGCAGGCCTATTAGAATTACTCCAGACTTCTCACCAGAGACTAATGAAAGCCAGAAGATCCTGGACAGATGTTGTACAGACACTAAGAGAACACAAATGCCAGCCCAGGCTACTATACCCAGCCAAACTTTCAATTACCATAGATGGAGAAACCAAAGTATTCCATGACAAAACCAAATTCACACAATAGCTTACCATGAATCCAGCCCTTCAAAGGATAAAAACAGAAAAAAAAAAAAAAACCAATACAAGGACAGAAACTACGCCTTAGAAAAAGCAAGAAAGTAATCCTTCAACAAACCTAAAAGAAGACAGCCACAAGAACAGAATGCCAACTCTAACAACAAAAGTAATAGGAAGCAACAATTACTTTTCCTTAATATGTCTTAATATCAATGGACTCAATTCCCCAATAAAAAGACAAGACTAACAGATGGCTACACAAACAGGACCCAACATTTTGCTGCTTACAGGAAACCCATCTCTGAGAAAAAGACAGACACTACCTCAGAGTGAAAGGCTAGAAAACAATTTTCCAAGCAAACGGTCTGAAGAAACAAGCTGAAGTAGCCATTCTAATATCGAATACAATTGACTTCCAACCCAAAGCTATCACAAAAGACAAGAAGGGGCACTTCATACTCATCAAAGGTAAACTATTCCAAGAGGAACTCTCCATTCTGAATATCTATGCTCCAAATGCAAGGGCAGCCACATTCATTAAAGAAACTTTAGTAAAGCTCAAAGCACACATTGCATCTCACACATTAATAGTGGAAGACTTCAACACCCCACTTCATCAATGGACAGATCCTGGAAACAGAAACTAAACAGAGACACAGTGAAACTAACAGATGTTATGCAACAAATGGATTTAACAGATATCTACAGAACATTTTATCCTAAAACAAAAGGATATAACTTCTTCTCAGCACCTCATGGTACCTTCTCCAAAATTGACCATATAATTGGTCACAAAACAGGCCTCAACAGATACAAAAAAATTGTAATTGTCCCATGCATCCTATCAGATCACCATGGACGAAGGCTGATCTTCAATAACAACATAAATAATAGAAAGCCAACATTCAGGTGGAAACTGAACAACACTCTCCTCAATGATACCTTGGTCAAGGAAGGAATAAAGAAAGAAGTTAAAGACTTTTTAGAGTTTAATGAAAATGAAGCCACAAAATACCCAAACTTATGGCACACTATGAAAGCATTTCTAAGGGGAAAACTCAAAGCTCTGAGTGCCTCCAAAAAGAAACTAGAAAGAGCACACACTAGCAGCTTGACAACACACCTAAAATCTCTAGATCAAAAGGAAGCAAATTCACCCAAGAGGAGTAGTGGGCAGGAAATAATCAAACTCAGGGGTGAAGTCAACTAAATGGAAACAAGAAGAACTATTCAAAGAATCAACCAAAGGAGGAGCTTGTTATTTGAGAAAATCAACAAGACAGTTAAAACCTTAGCCAGACTCACTAGAGGGCACAGGGACAGCATCCTAATTAACAAAATCAGAAATGAAAAGGGAGAGATATAACAACAGATCCTGAAGAAATCCAAAACACCATCAGATCCTTCTACAAAAGGCTATACTCAACAAAACTGGAAAACCTGGATGAAATGGACAAATTTCTAGACAGATACCAAGTACCAAAGTTAAATCAGGATCAGATTAATGACCTAAACAGTCCTATATCCCCTAAAGAAATACAAGCAGTCATTAATAGTCTCCCAACCAAAAACAGCCCAGGACCAGATGGGTTTATTGCAGAGTTCTATCAGACCTTCAAAGAAGATCTTTTTCCAGTTCTGCACAAACTATTCCACAAAATAGAAACAGAAGGTACTCTACCCAATTCATTCTATTAAGCCACAATTACTCTGATACCTAAACCACAGAAAGACCCAACAAAGATAGAGAACTTCAGACCAATTTCCCTTATGAACATCGATGCAAAAATACTCAATAAAATTCTCGCTAACTGAATCCAAGAACACATCAAAACAATCATCCATCCTGACCAAGTAGGTTTTATTCCAGGGATGCAGGGATGGTTTAATATACGGAAATCCATCAAAGTATCCATCACTATATAAACCATCCATCACTATATAAACAAACTCAAAGACAAAAACCACATGATCATCTCATTAGATGCTGAGAAAGCATTTGACAAAATTCAACACCCATTCATGATAAAAGTCTTGGAAAGATCAGGAATTCAAGGCCCATACCTAAACATAATGAAAGCAATCTACAGCAAAACAGTAGCCAACATCAAAGTAAATGGTGAGAAGCTGGAAGCAATCTCACTAAAATTAGGGACTGGAAAAGGCTGCCCACTTTCTCCTTGCCTATTCTCAATATACTACTTGAAGTCCTAGCCAGAGCAATTCGACAACAAAAGGAGATCAAGGGGATATAAATTGGAAAGGAAGAAGTTAACATAGCACTATTTCCAGATGATATGATAGTATATATAAGCAACCCTAAAAATTCCACCAGAGAACTCCTAAACCTGATAAACAGCTTCAGTGAAGTAGCTGGATATAAAATTAACTCAAACAAATCAATGGCCTTTCTCTACATAAATGATAAACAGGCTGAGAAAGAAATTAGGGAAACTGTTACCTCCTTCCAGCCTAGCAAGGCTGGCTGTGACCATCCACCACTTAAGCAGAGCCACCTGCTGTGCTGCTCCTTTGATGTGCCACTACCTGCCAGAGGCCCTACCTGCCTGAGGCCTCTCTTCCAAGACTTGGAGTTAACACTGAACTGTGATCTTTGATCTTTGTGAGTTCCCACTAAAAGGCTGACCTATCTACTTCAAAGAACTTTACATGTCTAGAGATGGGCCTCCCCTCTTCTTTATAAAGCATGTTTGCTGACATTAAAATTGAACCTTGAGCAGAGCCTTGTCTTGGTTCCGTCCTTATCTTGAGCTGCCTAGCTCCTCTTCTCTTCCAGGTTTCCAAAATGCCTTTCCAGGCTAGAACCCAGACATGTGAGCTGCTGGCCAGACACAACAGATTTGGCGAACCAATGCAAGACTGAGAAATGGCAGAGGACATTTGGAAGAAGCACTGCTGGTTTGGAGCTCCATGAAAGAAGAAGAAAATAATTAAAGGAAATTCATACTGGAGAAGGTTAGTATGGGTTAAGTTGAAACAGCATTTAACCTGAGCGCTAATTCACTTAGGTTCAGCAGTGAAGCTTAACAGGAGCTAGGAACTGTGTAACAGGCAGTTAGCCATAGCTCCCAGAGCTACATTGTTAGGCCCATCTCTAGGCATGTAAAGTTCTTTGAAGTAGATAGGTCAGCCTTTTAGTGGGAACTCACGAAGATCACCCTTTGGTGTTAACTCAGAAAAGTCTTGGAAGAGAGGCCTCAGGCAGCTTGGGCCTCAGGCAGGTAGTGGCACAAGGGCAATTTGCAAATTCATCTGGAATAACAAAAAACCTAGGGTAGCAAAACCTCTTCTCAATGATAAAAGAACCTCTGGTGGAATCACCATGCCTGACCTAAAGCTGTACTACAGAGCAATTGTGATAAAAACTTCATGGATCTGGTATTGCGACAGACAGGTAGACCACTGGAATAGAATTGAAGACCCAGAAATAAACCCACACACCTATGGTCACTTGATCTTTGACAAGGGAGCTAAAATCATCCAGTGGAAAAAAAGACAGCATTTTCAACAAATGGTGCTGGCACAACTGGCGGTTATCATGGAGAAGATGGGAATAGATCCATTCTTATATCCTTATACTAAGGTCAAATCTAAGTGGATCAAGACATTTCACATAAAACCAGAGACACTGAAACTTATAGAGGAGAAAGTGGGGAAAAGCCTTGAAGATATGGGCACAGGGGAAAAATTCCCGAACAGAACAGCAATGGCTTGTGCTGTAAGATCGAGAAATGACAAATGGGACCTCATAAAATTGCAAAGCTTCTGTAAGGCAAAAGACACTGTCAATAAGACAAAAAGGCCACCAACAGATTGGGAAAGGATCTTTACAAATCTTAAATCGGATAGGGGACTAATATCCAATATATATAAAGAACTCAGGAACATGGACTCCAGAAAATCAAATAACCACATTTAAAAATGGGGCTCAAAGCTAAACAAAGAATTCTCACCTGAGGAATACCGAATGGCTGAGAAGCACCTTAAAAAATGTTCAGCATCCTTAATCATCAGGGAAATGCAAATCAAAACAACCCTGAGATTCCACCTCACACCGGTCAGAATGGCAGAGATAAAAAATTCAGGTGACAGCAGATGCTGGCGAGGATGTGGAGAAAGAGGGACACTGCTCCATTGTTGGTGGGATTGCAAGCTTGTACAACCACTCTAGAAATCAGTCTAGTGGTTCCTCAGAAAATTGGACATAGTACTACTGGAGGATCCCGAAATACCTCTTCTGGGCATATATCCAGAAGATTTTCCAACAGGTAATAAGGACACATGCTCCACTATGTTCATAGCAGCCTTATTTATAATATCCAGAAGCCAGATACAGAAAATGTGGTATATTTACAAATGGAGTACTACTCTGCTACTAAAAGGAATGAATTTATGAAATTCCTAGGCAAATGGATGGACCTGGAGTGTATCATCCTGATTAAGGTAATCCAATCAGGAAATAACTCACATGATATGTACTCACTGATAAGTGGTTATTAGCCCAGAAATTTAGAATACCCATGTTACAAGTTGAAAAAAAAAACACATGAAACTCAAGAAGAACGAAGACCAAAGTGTGGTCACTTTGCCCCTTCTTAGAACTGGGAACAAAATACCCATAGAAGGAGTTACAGAGACAAAGTTTGGAGCTGAGACGAAAGATGGACCATCTAGAGACTGTCACACCTGGGGATCCATCCCATAATCAACCTCCAAACGCAGACACCATCATATAAACCAGCAAGATTTTGCTGAAAGGACCCTGATATAGCTGTCTCTTGTGAGGCGATGCCAGTGCCTGGCAAACAAAGAAGTGGATGCTCACAGTCAGCTATTGGATGGAACATAGCCCTCCCCCCCCCCAATGGAGGAGCTAGAGAAAGTACCCAAGGAGCTAAAGTGGTCTGCAACCCTATAGGTAGAAAAACAATATGAACTAACCAGTATCCCCAGAGGTTGTATCTCTAGCTGCATATGTAGCAGAAGTTGGCCAAGAAGTATGAGTGGATGGGTAGGGGAGTGAGGTGGTATGGGGTACTTTTGGGATAGCATTTGAAATGTAAATGAAGAAAAAAACCTAGCTAAATTATATATATATATATATAAAGAAAAGAAATACGGGAGAACACCAGTAAATAGGTAAGATCCCTTAAAAAGGAAACACATAAATCCCTTAAAGAAATACAAGAAAACACAACATAACCAAACAGGTGAAGGAATTGAAAAAAGTCGTTTAGAATCTAAAAATGGATATAGAAATAATAAAGAAATCACAAAGGGAGACAACCCTAGAGATGGAAAACCTAGGAAAGAGATAAGGAGTCACAGATGCAAGCATCACCAACAGAAAACAAAAGAGAGAAGAGAGAATCTCAGGTATAGAATAAAGAGAAGATATTGATCCAGCATTCAAAGAAAATACAAAGTGCAAAAAAACTCTTAACTTACAATATTCAAGAAATTCAGGGCACTATGAAAAGACCAAACCTAAGAATAATAGGTATAGAAGAGAAAGAAGATTCTCAATTCAAAGGGCTGGGAAATATCTTCAACACAATCATAGAAGAAAACTTCCTTACCTAAAGAAAGAGATGCCCATAAATGTACAAGAAGCCTAGAGAGCACCAAATAAATTGGACCAGAAAAGAATATACTCCTGTACTACAATAATCAAAACACCAAATGCACAGAACAAAGAAAGAATGTTAAAAATAGTAAGGGAAAAAGGTCAAGTAACATGTAAAGGTGGACCTATCAGAATTATAACAGACTTCTCAATAGAGACTCTAAAAGCCAGAAGATTTTGTGCAGATGTCATGGAGACCCTAAGAGAACACAAATGCCAGTCCAGGCTAGTATACCCAACAAAACCAAATTACCATACATGGAGAAACCAAAATATTCCATGACAAAACCAAATTTAAACAACATCTATCAACTAAACTAGAGAGGATAACAGAAGGAAAACTCAAACACAATGATGCAAAATATACCTAAGAAAAAACAAAAAAATTAATCTTCTCATAACAAACCCAATAAAGAGAACCACATAAATATAATTTTCTAACAACAAAAATAACAGGAATCAGCAATCACAGGTCTTTAATATCTCTCAACATCGATGGACTCAAATCCCCAATAAAAAGACATAGACTACCAGACTGGATATGTAAATCTGACAAGGTATTTTGCTGCATACAGGAAATATATCAGTGTCAAAGACAGACACTACTTCAGAGTAAAAGGCTGGAAAATTTTTCCAAGAAAATGGTCCCAAGCTACAAGCTGGGATAGCCATTCTAATATCCAATAAATTAGACTTTCAACCAAAAGTTATCCAAAAAGATGGGGAAGGAAACTTCATACTCATCAAACAAAAAATATCCACCAAGATAAACTTTGTATCCTAAACATCAATATCCCAAATGCAAGGGCACCCATATTTGTAAAGGAAACATTGCTAAAGCTCAAAACACATATTGAACCTTAGATAATTATAGTGGGATACTTCAACACCCCACTCTTACCAATAGACAGTTCATGAAAACAGAAACTAAAAAGAGACACAGTGAAACTAACAAATTATGAACCAAATGGATTTAACAGATATCTATAGAACATTTCACCCTAAAATAAAAGAATATACCTTCTTCTCAGCACCTCATGATACCTTCTACATTATGGATCATATAATTGGACACAAACAAGCCTCAACCAATACAAGAAAATTGAAATAATTTTATGCATTCTATCATACTACCATGGGCTAAGGCTGGTCTTCAATAACAACAAAAACAATAGAAAGCCCACATACTCATGGAAGCTGAATAACTCTCTAAGAAATTAAAGACTTTTTTTTTTTGTAGAATTTAATAAAAATGAAGGCACAGCAAACCCAAACTTATGGAACACAGTGATAACAATGCTAAGAGACAATTAGCCATGCTAAGAGACACATGGCTCTGAGTGCCTTCATAAAGAATTGGAGAGATCTTACACTAGCAGTTTAATAGCACATGTGAAAGATCTAGAGCAAAAAGAAGCAAACACACCCAAGAGTAATAGACTGCAGGGAATAATCAAACTTTGGCTGAAATCAACCAAATAGAAACAAAAAGGTCTATACAAAGATTCAAGAAAACTAGGGTCTGGTTCTTGGAGAAAATAAAAATGATAGACAAACCCTTAGCCAGACTAAGCAGAGGGCACAGAGATAATATCCAAATTAACAAAATCAGAAATGAATAGGGAGAAATAGCAACAGAAAGTGAAGGAATTTTTAAAAAAATCCTCCTACAAAAGCCTATAATCAACAAAACTGGAAAATCTAGATGAAATGATTTCCTAGATAGATGTCAAGTACCAGAATTAAATCAGGATCAGATAAACCATCTAAGCAGTCCCATAACCACCTCAGGAAATATATGCAGTCTTTAAAAGTCCCCCAACCAAAAAAATCCCAGGGCCAGTTTGTTTTATTGCAGAATTTTGTAAGACCTTCAAAGAAGAAGGCCTTATACTAATTCTTCTCAAGCTATTCCACAAAATAGAAACAGAAGGAACACTGCCTAATTCATTCTATGATGTCACAGTTACTCTGATACCTAAACCACACAAAGACCAAACCAAGAAAGAGAACTTCAGACCAGACCATTTTCTCTTATGAATATTGATGCAAAAATACTCAATAAAATTATTACAAACCAAATCCAGGAAGATATCAAAACAATCATTCATCATGATCAAATAGGCTTCATCCAAGGGAATGCAGGTATTGTTCAATATACAGAAATTCATCAACATAATCTACTATATAATCAATCTCAACGGGAAAAAAAAAACACACGACCATCCCAGTAGATGCAGAAAAAGCCTTTGACAATATACAACAACTCTTCATGTTAAAAGTCTCAGAAAGATCAGGAATTTAAGGAACATACATAAATGTAATAAAATCAATATACAGCAAGCCCATAGCCAACATCAAATTAAATTGACAGAAACTTGAAGCAATTACACTAATATCAAGGATAAGACAAAACTTCCCACTCTCTCCCTATCTATTGAATATAGTACTTGAACTTGTAGCAGGTGCAATGAGACAAGAAAATGAGGTCAAAGAATATAAATTGGATTGGAAAGAAGTAAGTCAAGATATCACTATTTGCAGATGATATGATAGTAGACCTAAGTGACTTCCAAAAATCTACGAGAGAACTCCTATAGCTGAAAAACAACTTCAGCCATGTGGTTGAATATAAAATTAACTCAAATAAATCAGTTGCTTTCTGCTATACAAAGGATAATCAGGCTAATAAAGAAATTAGGGAAACAACGCCCTTCACAATAGCCACAAAGAGTATAAAATATCTTGGTGTGACTCTAACCAATAAAGTGAAAGATCTGTATGACAAGAACTTCAAGTCTCTGAAGAAAGAAATTAAAGAAGGTCTCAGAAATGGAGAAATCTCCCATGTTCATGGATTGGTAGGATAATATAGTAAAAATGGCCATTCTACCAAAAGCAATCTACTGATTCAGTGCATTCCCCATCAAAATTCTAACTCAATTCTTCACAGAGATAGAAAGAGCAATTTGCAAATTCATCTGGAATAACAAAAACAAAACTAGCATATGGAAAGCAATTCTCAACAATAAAATAATTTCTGGTGGAATCACCATCCCTGATCTCAAGCTGTATTACAGAGCAATAGTGATAAAATCCGCATGGTATTGGTACAGAGACAGACAGGTAGGCCAGTGGAATAGAATTGAAGACCCAGAAATTAACCAACACACCTATGGTCACTTGATCTTTGACAAAGAAGCCAAAACCATCCAATGGAACAAAAGATAGCATTTTCAAGAAATGGTGCTGATTCAACTGACAGGCAGCATGTAGAAGAATGCAAATTGTTCTATTTTTATCTACTTGTACAAAGTTCAAGTCCAAGTAGATGAAGGACCTCCACATAAAAGAATCTAATAGCTGAATCTAATAGAAGAGAATTTGGAAAAGAGCCTAGAACACTTTGGCACAGAAGAAAATTTCCTGAACAGAACGCCAATGGCTCAGGCTCTAAGATCAACATTTGATAAATAAGACCTTAAAAAAATTGAAAATCTTCTATAAGCAAAGGACACTGTCAATAGAACAAAAAGGCAACTTACATATTTCTCTTTCTTCAACTCCTTCTCTCTTGGGCTCAGTGCCCTCCTGGCATCCCACTCAGCTTCAAGAAAATGACAGACTAAAACAACTGATAACAACACCACAGACCAGCTGTATGTCTTACCATTTGCAAATAAAGTCATCCAAAACAGCTAGCAAATAAAACCAGCATTAGAAAGGAGACAGACACTTGCTGTGCAAGCTTCTCTCTGCTAGTCATTCGCTGACTGTCTTTATGTTGATTATTAGTTGGTTTGGGTGGTTTCAGTTCATTTTAAGAGGACAGAATCTAGAACTAACTGGCCTGATACAATGCATCTCATTGCAGACTTTTAACTTGCAGCCTTCTACCTGTCTCAGGCTCCCAACAACTGAGATTATGGGTATGTGCTGAGATTATAGGTGTGTGTCTTGAACAGTTGTATTCATGTTCTTCATCTGTGTGTTTGCTTTCTTGACTTTCTTTAAGGGATTTTTTCATTTTCTCCAATTGTTTGCTTTTTGCTAAATTTATTTAAGAGATTTATTCATTTCCTCTTTAAGGACCTCTATCATCTTCATAAAGTTGGTTTTAAGTCACTTACTTGTGCTTACGTGTCTGGCTTCTGAGTTTGCTTTCACAGAAAAGTAGTGCAGTGATTTCTTCTTGTATAAACTGAGATGTAAACTAATTTCAAGTATATAATGAAGATTGACTTTTATATATATGAACTTATACAATAGCTGATTTTTTGTACATGATTTATCTTACTTCCAGAGTGATTCAGGTTCATCCATGTCATACCACACATTAGCACTTCCATTTTTTTTGGGGGGGGGGTTTCGAGACAGGGTTTCTTTATATAGCCCTGGGTGTCCTGGAACTCACTTTGTAGACCAGGCTGGCCTTGAACTCAGAAATCTGCTGGCCTCTGCCTCCCAAGTGCTGGGATCAAAGGCATGAGCCACCACACCTGGCTAGCACTTCCATTTCTTTTTACACAGAAAAAAAAAAAAAAGCATACCATGGCTGCACAGTATCAATACTTCTTTGATATTTTCATACAGTATGTTTTTATTCTATTTATTCTCTCTTCTAATTCTTCTCAGACTCATTCTTCACCCTTACTCATCAAATTTTGTCTTTTTATCCCCCTACCAAATTCAATTTGTAATGCCTGTATGTGCTTAGATGTGTGGCCTTCCCTTGGAGTATGGATGATCAGCCAGTGACTATACTCTTAAAGAACACTCATTCTCCTTACCTCCAGCAGCCCAAAGTTCCTTAGGCTAGCCGTGGGACTCTGTCCATACCTCCTCTCCAGTCTAGGATTTGGTCTGGCTAAAGCTTGCACGGCTCTTATAAATTCTGCTATAACCACTGTGCAACAGCCCCACTGTGTCCAGAGGATTGTGTTCCCTTGTAGTTATACACCTCCTCTGGTTAGTGCACTCATTTCTTCCCCTGTTCCACAATGATCTCTGAGCCTTTCAGGAAAGGAGTGTGATAAAGAAGTGGGGGGGGGGGGTTCCTGCAAATACTGAGGCCAGCAGAGTGTGTGTGTGTGTGTGTGTGTGGTGGGGGGGTTCCTGCAAATACTGAGGCCAGCAGAAGAATGATCTGTATGAGGGAAGAAGGAAATCAGGTTCAGCACAACTTAGTTAGCAAGTGTTCAGATTTCCAGAGTCTGAAGTAGAGTAGTTTATTTTTGACAAATATAAGCATAGAATATTGTGAAAATGTTTTCTCATGATAATTTTCACAACAAAGCTTAGGGCATTAGTGCATCAAAACTGTTTTGCAAAGTACATGTCATTTGCAAAATATATGGGACCACTGATATAAGAATGGGTTTTTATTGACTGAGAAACAATACTCAGGAGATTGGCATAGACAAGAGAGTCCAGGGGATTCAGGTGAAGTCTGGCCCTATAGATAGCAGAAGACCACTAGGCTCCTAACAATATCCACTCCTAGCTTTCTAGGTGAAAATGGTTGTAAATACTTTCTGTTGAAGAGAAAAGCCTGTGAGTTCAACATTACTGATCTCTCTAGTGCTATCCATGAGTAGAAGGACATTGTGCCCATCTCCATATAGATATCCCCTTTAGGAGGAGTCTTCCATTATCTAATATTCCCTCTGCCTTAACGAGCTGGGGGAGTCTATTACCATATACTACAAATTGATGCTTCTCTGATAATCATTGGAGAGATTGATTAATCTATGGGTATAAAGATAAATCATTAAGAATTAGTTTAATACTATGTCAATTTGGCCAACTAATAGTAATAGGTTCTTATCTGGACACAAGTTTTGGGCCTAAGAATCATACCAGCTATAGGTTTCATCTTGTGGAGCAGAATTTAAATTCAATCAGAAAGTGATTGTTTTCTTTCATGATGTCTATGACATTATTGGACCAGTGTGCATGTCTTTCTAGGCCAGTCATTATTGCAGCTTGAATGGTTCATAGCTGGGTAAGATTGATATTTATTCTGTAATGAAGGGCAACTTACTTTTCTCTAACCTTTGCCACAGCTTTCATGCTTTGTCTAAGGAAATGTATTCATCAATACTCCATTTTCCTACACTGTTCGGTTTATCTTTTTTTTACATACTGAATCTCACTTGTAGGTCTGTTATATGGTTTTAAATAAACACAGTATTTACATGTTTGAAAACTACCACACTAGAAGCAAGAAACTTTTCATTAACAGTGAAACAAAAAGTAAGCTTATGGGTATTTCAAATTTATTACTTATATCCAATTAAATTGAAGAAAATATAGCTGGACATAATTCTTCCATCAATTTAAGTACTTCATTTTATCATATTAAGAAAATAAATCTTTTCTTGCTGATTTTGTTTTAGTCTGGTTTTTGTTATTATAAGGCAGCTGATTCTTAGGTTCTTGTCTCATCACCTTCATAAATGGAATATGTAGACATAGATGATGAATTTTTTTTTATTACACGACAGCAACAATACAAACATGAAAACAGAGGCTCTGAACTCCCAATTGGCATTCTGGAAACGCCTTGGCTGATGCAGAATGCCAATTGAGAGTGCTTGCTTTTATGGAATAGCTGGCTCTATTTTTCCTTTAGTCAAATTTTGATTTATTTCCATATTGTTCCTTGTGGTACTTGCTTTAATCAAAGTTAAGCTAAAGGACAACTTGTTTTATTTTGTTTTGTTTTTGTTTGTTTCTAACACATTCTTCCCCTATATTCTTATGATTTGCACATCAAAGGTTGTTTGAACATAAACCCCCATGTGTGCTTTCTTCATAATTGAAAAAAAATAGCTAACTGCTGACTGCAAAAATTCTACTTTTATAATCAGTTCTTTAGAATTGTTATGAAAGACCCCTTTTGTTGAGGAAGCTTCTTCTCCTAATCTCAAGAAAATGTAAGTTTGGCCTGGACATAGAAATAAAATTTATGCCTTGTAATACCTCAGTGTTGGCTCCTGGTTCTCAACACCATAGTATTGCCACTTAGTGTAATAGCTTTAAAATGCTGTCAAGCCTAGGGGTATCAGCCAAGGCGTTTCCAAAATGTATGAGAGCTCTGAGTTCTAGATAGGCAAGGGAAAGCCAACCAACAGTGGGCCTCTGAGAGCAAATTTATGGAGAAAACATTGTCAAAAAGACTGAAGGTAGCAAGAGTTATGGATCTTAAAAGCAGATAGATTTTCTCCAGGCAGGAACAACTTCTCTTGAGTTCAGTTAGTCTCCAGATAAGTCCAGATGCTGAATTTTAAGTGTCAACTTGCTACAAGATAGGATTACTTAAGAAGAATGCCTCAATTGAGGGAGAACTGTGGCCATAACTATGGGGGATTGTTTTAATAGAAAGCTAATGTACAAATATCAGGCCAATTTGGGGCAATACCATTCCCTATGCAGAAAATCCTAAGCTCTATGAACCATAAGAAATCTATATGAAAGCTAGCTAGCAAGCCACAGGAAGCATGGGTACATTTGTTTGGATCTGCTCTTGACTATGGACATGCTGTGGCTAGCTCTTTGAGTTCCTGCCTTGACTTCTCCCACAGTAGTGACTGTCACTTGGAATTGTAACGCAAATAAACTCCTTCTTCCTATCTTGCTTTTTGTGAGGCTGTTCTTTCAGAGCAACAAAATGAAACTAAAAGAGACCAGCCTATTTCCATATTTCTATGAGGAAGCAAATCTGACTCCAAAGGTTTCCTCTGTGTATAGAGCTAAAGCAGCTAGGAAGCAGGATCTAAGCAGAGCATCAGTTGAGAGCCATACTGACGAAAAGGCATTACTCACAGACCCAGGCAGGCTCCGATTGGCTGGGCATGCACACACAAATTATATGAAGAACAAGAACCAATCAGTTAATTAAAGTGCCTACCAAAATCAAGGTGGTTCTTAATCAGGGCTGCTGCTCAATCTACTCTCCATTCTCCCTCTGTGTTTCAGCAGAAACAAAGGAAGTTAACCAAGAGAAAGTAAGAATACACACTCTTTCATTCATTAACTTGAAGCTAAAAAGGATTTTTTTCACCTGTTCCTAGTTGTCATTCCATCCCACCAGGGTTCTTCCTGTTATGCAGTGGCTATATTTTTGCTGGCTTCTTCTATATATATATCAGTACAATCACAATGCCACAGAATGGATATATTGTAAGGGGAAGGTTTATAGCTCACAGATATGGTCTAAGAAAAAAAAAAGGTCATGTCTACTGATGGCCTTCATCCTGGCAGAATCCTTAGTTATTATTTGTGAAATATGAGTGCCAGAGTAAGACAGGCCCAATTCAAGTGACTTTTGTAGTATAGCCACTCTAGAAATGTCCCATTGACTCATGAATCATTTAACCCCTGAGTAGATTAATCCATTCATGAGTGCACAGCCCTGATGATCTTTTAAAGGTTCTGCACAGCCCCATCCCTTAATGTCTCACAAAAGAAGGCTCAATGTACGTTTCTGAGGGAACAAGTTTTTGTACCATGATAGTATCAAACATTCACAAATGATCTAACCATGAGGTTGGTTCCTACTAGAACTGTGCTCTGTTGTGAACTCCAATCTCTGAAGCTAGGGACAAAGAAGCTCCAAGATCCGGGAAATTAAAGATGCAAACATCCACAGACAGATGTGACATGCCATATATATTGTTCACTCTGGGCAAAGCACACACCAGCACACACAGGCTGCATGAAAGTGGGCACACAGACCTACAAGCAAGCTCACACAGGCAGGTTGGCTAATATACCCATCCCTAATCTTATGGATGTTGCTCTAGTTTGCTTTCCATTTCTGTGATGAAACACCATGACTAAAGGCAACTTAAAGGTTTACAGGTCTCAATCACAGTCTAACCGTGATAGAAGCCAAAGCAGCAACTCAAACAGTGTTTGAACCTTTAGGCAGAAACTAAAGTAGAAAATATCGAGACATGCTGTCTAAAGCAAGCCATGGCTCACTTGCTTGCATTTCTATACAACCCAGTATCACCTGCCCAGGTATAGCACTGAACTCAGTGACCTTGGTCTTCTCACATCAACTGTTAGTAAAGAAAATGCTCCACAGGCTTGCCTCCAGGCAAATCTGATAGAGGCTTTTCCTCCAATGAAGTTCCTTCTTCCCAGATGACTATGCCAGTGTCAAACTGATAAAACTAAACAGCACAAGAATATTTATATACAAACTCCCAAAATTGGCATCCTGTTGAGAATAGTTATGTAATATCACTGCTGACTCCTAGTTACCTTTTTTTTTTTTGGATTGCATATTTTTTTACTTACATTTCAAATGTTATCCCCTCTTCCAGTTTCCCCTCCTGAAATCCACTATCCCATCCTCCCTCCCAATTTTTCTACAAGGGTGTATTCCCAGCCACCCACCCACTCCTGCCTACCTGCCTTTGTACTGCCCTACACAGGGGCTCTAAGCCTTCCAAGGATCAAGGGCCTCTCCTCATACTGATGTCTGACAAGGCCATTCTCTGCTCCACATGTGGCTGGAGCCCTTGGTCCCTCCATGTGTACTCTTTAGTTGGTGGTTTAGTCCCTGGGAATTCTGGGGGGTCGGGTTAGTTGATATTGTTGTTCTTCCTGTGGGTTGCAAAGCCTTACAGCTCCTTCAGTCCTTTCTCTAACTCCTCCATTGGGGACCCAGTGCTCAGTTCAATGGTTGGCTGCAAGCATCCATCTCTGTACTTGTCATACAAGGCTCTTGCAGAACCTCTCAGGGGACAGTTATATCAATCTCTTGTCATCAAGCACTTCTTGGCATCCACAATAGTGTTTGAGTTTGGTATCTTTATATGGGATTGATTCCCAGCTGGGACAGTCTCTAGATGATCTTTCCTTTAGTCTTGCTCTACACTTTGTCTCCATATTTCCCCCCTTGAGTATTTTGTTCCCTTTTCTAAGAAGGACTGAAGCACCCACATGTTGGTCTTCCTCCTTCTTGAGCTTCATATGGTCTGTGAATTGTAGCTAGAGTATTCTGAGCTTTTGGGCTAATATCCACCTATCAGGGAGTGGATACTCTATGTGTTCTTTTGTGATTGGGTTACCTCACTCAGCATGATATTTTCTAATTCAATCCATTTGCCTAAAAGTTTCATGAAGCCACTGGTTTTTATAGCTGAGCAGTACTCCATTGTATAAATATGCCACATTTTTCATATCCATTCTTCTGTTAAAGGACATCTGGGTTGTTTCCAGCTTCTGGCTATTATAAATAAGGCTGGTATGACTATAGTGGAGCATGTGGCCTTGTTATATGTTGGAGCATCTTTTGGGTGTATGCTCAGGAGTGGTATAGCTGGGTCCGCAGGTTGTACTATGTTCAATTTTCTAAGGAACTGCCAAACTGATTTCCAGAGTGGTTGTACCAGCTTACAATCTAACCAACAATGGAAGAGTGTTCCTCATTCTCCCCATCCTTGCTAATGTATGCTGTCACCAGAGTTTTTGATCTTAGCCATTCTGGTTGGTGTGAGGTGGAAGTTCAGGATTGTTTTGATTTGCATTTCCCTTTAGCTCCTTGGGTACTTTCTCTAGCTCCTCCATTGGGGGCCATGTGACCCATCCAATAGCTGACTGTGAGCATCCACTTCTGTGTTTGCTGTACCCCATTTTTAAATAAGGTTATTTGGTTCTCTGGAGTCTAACTTCTTGAGTTCTTTGTATATATTAGATATTATCCCTCTATTGGATATATGGTTGGAAAAGATCTTTTCCCAATCTGTTGGTTGCCATTTTGTCCTATTGACAGTGTTCTTTGCCTTAGAGAAACTTTGCAATTTTATGAGTTCCCACTTGTCTATTTTTGATCTTATAGCATAAGCCATTGGTGTTCTGTTCAGCAAATTTTCCCCTGTGCCCATGTCTTCTAGGTTCTGCCCCCACTTTCTCTACTAATTTCAGTGTATCTGGTTTTATGTAGAGGTCCTTGATCTACTTGGACATGAGTTTTGTACAAGGAGACAAGAACGGATTAATTTGCATTTTTCTACATGCTGACCTCCAGTTGAACCAGCACCACTTGCTGAAAATACTGTCTTTATTGTCAAAGATCAGGTGACCATAGGTATGTGGATTCATTTCTGGATCTTCCATTCGGTTCCATAGATCTACCTGCCTGTTTCTGTACGAATACCATGCAGTTTTTTTTTTTTTTTATTACTATTGCTCTGTAATACAGCTTGAAGTCAGGGATGGTGTGATTCTCTCAGAAGTTGATTTATTTTTGAGAATCTGTTTCTCTATCCTGTGTTTTTCTGTTATTCCAAATGAATTTGAAAATTGATCTTTTTCTTCTATGAAGAATTGAGTTGGAATTTTAATGGGGCTTGCATTGACTCTGTAGATTGCTTTCAGCAAGATGGCCATTTTTACTATATTAATCCTACCAATCCATGAGAATGGGAGATCTTTCCATCTCTTCTGAGATCTGTTCTGAGATCTTAGATTTCATTCTTCTGAGACTTGAAGTTCTTGTCATACAGATCTTTCACTTTCACTTGATTGGTTAGAGTCACACCAAGGTATTTTATGTTATTTGTGACTATTGTGAATGATGTTATTTCCCTAATTTCTTTCTCAACCTATCTATCCTTTGACTAGAGGAAGGCTACTGATTTGTTTGAGTTAATTTTATATCCAGCCACTTTACTGAAGTTGTTTATCAGGTTTAGAAGTTCTCTGGTGGAATTTTGGGGGACACTTAAGTATACTATCATATCATCTGCAAATATTGATATTTTGATTCCTTCCTTAATAAATTGTATACTTTTGACCTCCTTTTGCTGTCTAATTACTTTGGCTAGGACTTCCAGCACTATATTGAATAGGTAGGGAGAGAGTGGGCAGCCTTGTCTAGTCCCTCATTTTAGCGGCATTGCATCAAGTTTCTCTCCATTTAGTTTGATATTGGCTACTGGTTTGCTGTATATTAATTTACTGTGTTTAGGTATGGCCCTTGAATTCATGATCTTTCTAAGACTTTTATCATGAAGGGGTTTTAGATTTTATCAAATGCTTTCTCAGCAACTAATGTAATGATCATGTGGTTTTTTTGCTTTGAGTTTGTTTATATAGTGGATTACATTGATGGATTTCCATATATTGAACCATCCCTCCATCCTTGGGATGAAGCTACTTGATCATGATGAATGGTTGTTTTGATGTTTTCTTGGTTTCTGTTTGTGAGAATTTTATTGAGTAATTTTGAATCAACTTTCATAAGTGAAATTGGCCTGAAGTTCTCTTTCTTTGTTGGATCTTTGTGTGGTTTAGATATGTGTTAATTGGGTAGTGTTTCTTCTATTTCTATTTTCTGGAATTCTTGAAGAGTATTGGTATTAGGTCTTCTTTGAAGTTCTGATAGAATTCTGCACTAAACTCATGTGGTCCTGGGCATTTTTGTTGTTTTTGTTGCAGTTTTGGCTTTTATGGTTGGGAGAGTTTTAATGACTTCCTCTATTTCTATTTAGATGGTTTATTTGATCCTGAATTAACTTTGGTTCCTGGTATCTGTCTAGAAATTTAATTGTTATGTGATGGGAGGAATTTCTTTTCTGGCACAAGCTATTTGGAGTTCTCTAACAATTCTTGTATGCTCATGGCTATCTCTTTCTTTAGGTTACAGAAGTTTTCTTCTATAATTTTGTTGAATTTGGCTCTTTAAGGAGGAAATCTTCACTCTGTTCTGTCTCTATTACTCTCAGGTTTGGTTTTCTCATTGTTTCCTGGATGTCTTGGATGTTTTGGGTTAGGACCTTTTTACATTTTGCATTTTCTTTGACTGCTGTGTCAATGTTTTCTATGGTATCTTCTGCACCTGAGATTCTTCCTTCTATCACTTGAATTCTGTTGGTGATGCTTGCTTCTTTTATCTGGATCTCTTTTCTAGATTTTCTATCTCTAGGGTTGTCTCCCTTTGTCATTTCTTTATTGTTTCTATTTCCATTTTTAGATTCTGAATGGTTTTCTTCAATTCCTTCACCTAGGTATTTGTGTTTTCCTGTAATTCTTTAAGTAATTTTTGTGTTTCCTTAAGGGCTTCTACTTGATTACCTGTGCTCTCCTGTATTTTTTAAAAGGAGTTCTATATGCCCTTCTTAAAGTCCTCATTGGGATGTGATATTTAAATCAGAATCGTGCTTATCTAATGTGTTGTGGTATCCAAGGCTCACTGTGGTGGGAGAAGTTGGCTCTAATGGTGCTAAGTAGCCTTGGTATCTGTTGCTTAGGTTCTTGTGCTTGCCTCTTGCCATCTGATTGTCTCTGGTGTTAGTTGGTCTTGCTGTCTCTGACTGGAGGTAACCTCTCCTGTGGGTCTGAGAACCTGTGGTCTTAGGCATGTCAGCACTCTTGGGGACACCAACTCTCCCCTGGGCAGTCTTTGGGTATGGAGGGCTGTGGACCACCCTTATTTTGGAGTCACAGATGGAGATTTGAAAGATCCTGTCCCCAGGTGCTCTGCTGTTCCTCTGCCATGAGCAGTCCTGGGGCGGTCCCTCTTTGGAGCAAAAGTGGTGGTCTTACCTGTGGACTTAGGAGTGATAGCATTCCTGGAAGATTAGTTCTCTCTGGGTGGAATTTGTGTACAGAGGGCTGTGGGACAACCTTCACCGCCAGGTTTCCTAATTATTTTCTGTTAATAATCATTAGCTGATACACAGGTTGTACATTTCAATAATGACAGCGCTCCCCATGTTTCATCCCAACACAAGACTGACCAGCTAAACAAAGAAATTATATCAGAAAAAAATACATTTATGTTAAGCTTAGAAATACCAGTCATGTTAGATACATGAGACCATGCTGATTTTAAGGAGGCTTTTCTATGTCAATATCCCAAAGTATTTTAACTATATTTCCCTCTATCAGCTTCATAATTTTAGGTCTTATGTTACAGTCTCTTGAAATTGAATTCATTTTTGTGCTCTTATTCAAGTGAAAGTTAACATATACATAGCATCTTCTATGTATTATTTAGACTGTCTCTATTCTGAGATTACATTTATTCTTCTATCTTTAAGACAATGCCTATTAGCATACCTAATTGATCAATGAAAATAGGAAACATCAACATGTATAATGCTGCAAACCTAATTTTTAAAAAGAGCAATCAAAAAACCGTTTCAGTGTAGAATCACCAATACTTATAATAGAAACATTATGGCTATACCTATGTAATAGAAATTTGACTTTCAGGAAGTTTGTACTTGAAATTTTTACATTGTCATACCTGTAGACAATACATTGTGATATTTGTCCCTCATTACTCTCTCTTATTCTCTCCCCCCCACTCCTGATAATCCTCTTGTTTTCCCTCAAGTAACCCGCCTCCTCATTGCAGTGATTTTGATCAGAGTTGCTTGTATATGCATGGCTAGGGAGTTATGTACCCCTTCAGTGGCTTCATCACTGAAGAAAGTGACTTCTCCTTCCTTGAGCAACCATTAACTGCCCAAAGATCAGTCAAGCCTCATGAGTCCCTCTCTGTCCATGATAGAAGGCTGATGAGCCTACTCTCATGGTCCTATGCAGGTAAATACAGATGCTGTAAGCATATGATTGCAATAGCTATGGCATATCCTTTTAGACAGTGTGTCATAGCACACCACCAATCTTTTAGGGCTCACTTTTTTTTTTTTTTTTTACCACCTCTTCTGAGATTCTTTACAAGTCCTGGAAAGAGTGAGACACATGTCTCTCAGCACTGAGTGCTCAACAGTCAATTACTCTCAGCACTTTAACTAGTTGTGAGTCTCTTCATTAATGAATGTGAAGCACTTGTTGACCAAGGTTTGAAGTGGTCCAGGTCTATGAGTACATATAAACATTCAGAAAGCTGTTTGACATGTTCATTTAGGAAAACATCAACAAATTGATGTCCCCAGCATAGGCTTTTGACAAAATTTAGAAACCAGACATAAATTTCTTTCTGTGAAGTAGAACACAAATTCAGTCAGAAAAGAGTTGACAGCCATGCACAGTGACAGATCTTGCCTGGCATGTCAATATATAGAGTGACTAGCTGGATAAGATCATCAAGCACATTCTATGCCAGCAGCCTGCATGGCACTTTTAAAAAGTCCCAAAATATCCTTAGCCATCAGTACCACTGCAGGGCTTGTGTTGTTTTTACTCAGAGGGAACAGATTTTTTTTTTTTAATTAATAGTGTATTTGAATTCTCCAAGGGATGCTTAACAACTTTTTGTGGCACTATTCTTTTAATGGCTTGTTCAGTATAAAAATTTATAAATACTAATAGCAAAATCAAAGTGATCTTCTGAAGTATTGTCATTTCAATAAAAATGTTAGCTTTCCTTGAAACTGACATACATTAACTGCTGTCATCTGTAGTTTCTTAAAACTTGTATTTAAATGGGGATTTAAAGATCACTGGAGTCTTATGTTAATGGTCTCCTGTGTTAATATTATATGCAACCATGAGGTCACACAACCTCATGATATCCTTAGTGGTGTCATTAGAAGAGGAAGAGAGACACAAGTGAGCCAGCTTGCTTCTAGCTAAACCTGTGTTGCTCTATCTGTGCCCTCTGCAGAGATCTCGGGCAGCTGGAAGGTGCTCCTGAGGTGCAGGTCCTTCTCCTGGGACTTCCTAGATCCCAAAACCCATAAGAAACACATTTAAAAATATATGAATCACCTAGTCTGTGGTCTTCAGTTACAGCAACAGAACATATGATAAACTAATAGTAAATATAGTAAATAAATAAATAACTGGTACTCCCAGGGAGATCAGTTAAACAGACTCATAATTTGCCTTGAATCTGTAAATTACTGTTGATAAGATTGCCATTTTTACTATGCAAGCCCAATCTATGAGCATGGGAAAGCTCTCCATCTTCTGATATGTTCTTCAGTTTCCTTCTTCAAAGACTTGAAGTTCTTCTCAGGTGGGTCTTTCATTTGTTTGGCTAGAATTACACCACGATATTTTATATTACTTGGGTCTATTGTGAAGGGTGTTGTTTCCCTGATTTCTTTCTCAGCCCATTTATCATTTGTATAAAGGTGAACTACTGATTTTTTTTTTTTTACTTAATTTTGCATCCAGCAGTCACTTTGCTGAAGGTGTTTATCAGCTGTAGGAGTTCTTTTTGTATAGTTTTTAGGGTCACTTATGTATACCTCAACTGTGCAGCTTGGTCTTCATGTGGGTACTGAACAACTGGCAGGGGTAGGGTGGGGAGATGTCCTTTAATCTTGCCTGCCTGTGGATCCTGTTGCCCTAACCTTGCTGCTTTGTCTGGCTTCAGTGAGAGAGGATGCACCTAGCCCTGCAGAAACTTGATGTTGAGGGGGTTGGGGAGATATTCCACCCTTTCAGAAGAGAAGGGGAGGTGGAATTGTGGAGGAACTGTGGGGACTGGGGGGAATGGGATGAGGGATTTGATTGATTGGGATGTATAGTGAGTAAATAAATTAATTAATGGGTAAAAAAACCCTCAGACTTTAGGTCTTTGGGTTTTACCCAAACAAACCAGCAGGTGGCATTGTTGGCACTAAAGAGCAGAAAAAGAGAAAAAAAGCATTTCAGGAAGTCTCTTTTTATATCAGAATCGAAACTGGAAACTGAAGCAGAGGTGGTTTTCACTTCCTTACACTCTTGCCAGCATTAGCCACACCCTGGTGTCTCTCAGCCAGTTTAAGCTGGTGTTAAAGTAGACAAGCAGACTGGTTAAGACCACCAAGACTAAATGAAGTTGTTTGTCACAGACATCTTAGGAGGAAGAGAATACAGATACCAGACATTTTCTTTACTAAAATGGACAGTTTTTTTTTCTTTCTTTTTTTCCTTTTAAAAGATTTTTTATATAGAAGAAATCTGAAAATTTGGGTAAGTACAAAATTTCTTCTTTCCTATTATTGTTGTTGCTATTGGTGTCTACAGCAACAGTTTATGGAAGAGGGAAAAGTAAACTTTGAGGTCAGAATGTTTTAAGTATATTCTAAAACAAAGGTGGTAATTTTCTGAGCTTAAAATTTCTGGTCTGTGTGTTGTTGTAAATGGTACTGTGGCTATAACATAAACATTCCATTAAAAAAATGTTTTTGAAAATAAGGCACAGTTCTATTATTAGCCCTTAAAGAAAAGCAGCATCTTCAACAAGAAAAAAAAATTTTAATGTTCTATTAGTGCAAAACATAGTCCTCTAGTCACTGTTGTAATCAAGAGCCTGGGGACACCAGGCATCCAAATGGCCATCATGTGCTCACTCATGTGTTGGGAGGGACTGGGCAGCAGAGGTGGTTGGACAGCATAGCAAAACCAGGGAGTGAGTAGCTGAGGGTCAGAGCTGGAGAGTTGCATGTGAGTATATGAGGCTTTGCTTCTATGTAAGAGTAACGAGTGGGCAGTGGGATCAGGAGTTAGACATCTATAATATCAGTAAAGATGGTCCTTCCCTGCCTCCTTCCTCTTGCTCACGTGAGATCACGTGTTCAGAAGGAAATGGTGACAGACTGCTGGTGGCAGTACTCTGTCATTTACACATCTCTTTATCATGCCTGGGTCATTTCTGTTGAGTCCATAAACGTTTCCTCCAGGAAGATGTGGACAGAAGATGTGGAAATGGATGCTCTGGAGATCTGTTTTGCTTTTCAGCTTGCTAATTAAACAGAATTAGAAAACTGTGATGATGAAAGTGCTGCGAAGCTCACCGCTGGCTTGGACCAGGCCAAGGTGGGCTGCTGCACACAGAGACGTCAGCTCTTTCAATGCCTGTGTCATTCAGAATCTTCCCTTTCTGCTCTCACCAGTGCTAGATATGCTGGAATGTTATAAACTTACATCAAGTAGTATACCTACCTGGCCGTTGTTAGATATGAAGTTTAGACATGAAGAAACAGGCTCTATAGTGAATTGTGCACTTTTTCCAGGAAATAAAGAGTAGAAACTTTGTTTTAAAACAAGGCCAATCAAGTGATAAACGTTACTACAATAAGCTGTAAAGAACAAAAAGTGTTGGCATTGATCAGGCTTCTGGCATAGGAATTTTGATCATATGAAATATATAACTTTAAGGATTGTGGTATTGAGCTGTTCTTGGTAGCTTATGTGCATCCATACTGAGATGTTAATGGAGGTGTTTATGAGGAAGTTTGCTGTTGCAGTCCCTTGCATGGTAGAGGAGAATCCAATATTTCAACACCATGCCATCCACTTAGAAAAGAAATCTCTCTCTCTCTCTCACACACACAAACTCACAATGTTATAAGTAAGTTTATAACTTTGGGTTGAACTATTTTTATATCTTTGCTCATCCTAGTGCAGCCAGGAAGCCATGGGTTGCTGCATGCCGGCCTGAGGCTTACAAGGACTCGGTACACCAGGGAGGCAGGCTGGGGCTACAAGCAATTAGATGTTGAGAGGTTAATGGAGCCAAGACAGGATTTTGTTCAAGGCCCTTCAGTTTACTACTAGAGTCTACTTATAAAAGGGGAAGGCCCATCCCCTGCCAGTCCATTCTTGGTGTCTGGAGCCAGCCTGTAGGTGATATGCAGCATAGGATGTTCCTCCAGAATGTATCACCTGCTTCTCAGCAGGTAGCAGTGTCTTGGAGAGAGCAGTGGCAGGTGGCAGAACAAAAGAGCCATCTAGGTCAGAAGGCTCCACCTTAGGTAATTTCCTTCTCAGTGGCAGCAAGGTCAAAGTCTGAATCAGCCTACTTCAGGGCTGAGGGAGGCTATAATGGGTTAGATAAGCCTGCAAGATATAAATAAAACATTTTTCTGTCTGCTTTTGTGAAATTTGAAGTGGACAGAACACATAGAAATGTCATAATAAAGGGCTAGAGAGGTGGCTCAGTGAATAAGGAGAGCACTTGTGTGTGCAAATATGAGAACTTGAGTCAACCCTCAGTTCTCACTTCCAAAACTCAGAAGTAGTGAACTGCTGTAACCCAAGCCCTGTGTGTGCTGGAGTCTGGAAGATTGTTGGTTCTTGCTAGTTGCCCGCTTAACCACAGTATAGGTAAGTAAACCTCCTTCAGAGTCAAAAAGTGAGAAGTAATAGCAGAGTCTCCCAATGCCTTAAACCACACAAGGACATTCACATGAGTGCTATTTTCCCTCCCTCCCTCCTCCTCCCTCCCTCCTTCTCTGCCTGCCCCCACAAAAGCACACAGACATACAAGTCCACAAATTTAATGCAAATAAGTAAAAAATTTAAATATCATCATAATAAAACCCCTTATTTCCTATGCTGACTAAAAATATTAGTGAAGCAATGGACAGAGAGAATGAGTGGGGCGTTATTAATGATATGCTGGTATTGTAAACTCAGTTTATAAACTGGCAACTTAAATTCATAGGGTAAGAGTCATCTTCATTGAAAACAGTCCAGTTATTCAGGAAGTTTATTCCACTTCAAAATCTGCAAGCAGGATGTTAATCTTTCTATTAGACTTTCACCTCTCTCTCTCTCTCTCTCCCTCTCTCTCTCTGCCTCTCTCTCTCTCTCCCTCCCTCCCTCTCTCTCTCTCTCTCTCTCACACACACACACACACACACATGCATGCACACACATTCGCTCACACACATACTGGGGGGGAGGGTAAACCATAGGAGATATAAGAAGATTGTTTAGAAACAAGTTTTCTTCTAAAAATCCACCACACAAATATGTATAAAATGTAGTGTTTCAAATTGCAAACTGAAACCTAGTGAGGTGTTTGTATGACTCTCTTGTCTAAGGAGCCTTAGTAATGGTGAGGGTATTCTCGTGTGCTGGGAATCCGAGCCCAAGTCTACTGCTGAGCTATATCCACTAGGCAGATAACTTTGAGTTAGGATTTGAAGAAATTAAAGAAAACAGTACTAAGAATTCACTGTGAGTGGAATAAAGAGGTCAAAGCTAGTCCTGAAATCTGCTGTAGAAATACAAAGTGATGAAACAGTAAGATGTGAATACCTAGACTTGTTCTAGTCCTTACCCTTATTTCTAGGCCACATGACAGTCTTGTTTCTACACAGCTTCTATTTTAGTCATTTTTAAATTTCATCATGTATTTCAGAGGCAGCACCGGCTTTTTTTAAATGAAGAATGGTGTATATGAACTGAGTCTGTCTGCATGATGCAGCTCTGATTTCTTGGTACGTTCATTTAAGTAGCTTCCCATATTCAGTGTCCTTGTTCCCATTCACAGAAAATACATCCTGTACTGGCTAGTTTTGTGTCAACTTGACACAGCTGGAGTTATCACAGAGAAAGGAGCTTCAGTTGAGGAAATGCCTCTATGAGGTCCAACTGTAAGGCATTTTCTCAATTAGTGATCAAGGGGGAAAGGCCCCTTGTGGGTGGGACCATCTCTGGGCTGGTAGTCTTGGTTCTATAAGAGAGCAGGCTGAGCAAGCCAGGGGAGGCAAGCCAGTAAAGAACATCCCTCCATAGCCTCTGCATCAGCTCCTGCTTCCTGACCTGTTTGAGTTCCAGTCCTGACTTCTTTCAGTGATGAACAGCAATGTGGAAATGTAAGCTGAATAAACCCTTTCCTCCCCAACTTGCTTCTTGGTCATGTTGTTTGTTCAGGAATAGAAACCCTAACTAAGACACATCCCTAAGCAGAAACTACTGCGGTAAGTAGTTCAACTCTGCCTGTCCTTGAACTTCAGTGAGATCCACTCACACAGTGTGTTCTCTGTGCTGGTGGCACTGTAGTTCCTTTCCTCTTACTTCACTGACACTTACTCTGTGTGGCTGAGTTAGCACTTCACTTCTTTTTTCTCCACCAAAATTGTTGAGTTATAAGGTAGATATACATTTAATTGGATATTAGCAATCAAGTTCTTCTTTCAAATTAGCCGGAACAAATTGTGTTCCTACCAGCACATTGCAAAAGCTCCCATCTTTGCATACACCAATGTTTGGGTTCTGGGGTTTTAACATCAGCTACGCTGGTTGGCATGTGCTATTATTAATCCATGCAGTTTAATTTTGAATGTGTGTAACTGGTTAAGGTTTTGGAACTGCTGCAGATTCTGATCTACTGCATCCACCCATGTGACTTTCAAAAGCCTCACGGGGTTACCATCCTCCAATTAGTCCTATCTTTTACTCATCTCCAACCCAGAACCAGCAAATTGTCACCTAAACAAAGAACAAGCTATATGCGCATGTACTAAAAGCAAAAACCCGCCAAAAGTCACCAGCCCATTTCTGGGGCACTGGTCCATCCCCCAGGGCACTAGCCCAACCCCTGGGGCGTTTAGCCTATCCCTAGGGTGCATGAGATTCGTGGGTGTAGCTACCAGTCCTAGTTTAGACATGTCACCAAAAAGTATTTAAGCCACACACTTTCTGAGCCTTCTTTGTCTACCTCAATATGTTATGAAGTAAAGTTAACCACGAAAGAATCTGGCGTGTCCTGTGTCTGTTTCTGCTGGCGGGAACAGGCTCAGGATACTTGGTGCTCGAAACCCGGGGAAAAAACGCCTTAACAACGTGCAGCACCAGGGAGGAGACCCTCAGACCAACCGGAGCAGGTTCAGAACCATGGTGGATTCAGCTCCGAGAGAATACTGATACTGTAAGTGACTTTGATCCTTCTTAATCCCTCCCCTTAACAGGAAGGCACTGAAAGCCTTTTGTTCTCGTGCTGGCTGTGTTAACCCTATTTCTCCTGGTTTGATCCTGCACTCACCAGAAGTGGTGCTGAAATTTTTGACTGCTGTTAAGCACAGTCAGAGGGACGTTGATAAGCCGCAGTGCTTGTCCCATATTTAAGTCTCTCCTGTAGATAAGGGAGCAGTATGGGAACTTCACATTCTGTGATTACAGCACTGCAGTCTGTCTTAAAGCAGCGTGAGATAAAAATCTCTACAAGAACCTTAGAGACATTCATCAGGGAAATTGAACGTATAGCACCTTGGTAGTGTGTTCAGGGTCGTTAACTCTTTACTCTTGGGAGAAATTAAGGGAGACTTAGCTAAGTAACAACAGAATGGAATTATGCCATTATGCCATTATGGAAACTGGTGAGATCGTGCCTGGAGGATGAGAGATGCCGTCCAGCAATAATAACAGGGCAGGGAATATTGGAAGAATTACAGGACAGTATGGCAGAAACGGAGCGGTATGATAGGTTAAGAGCTCTAAAAAGGAAAAATGTGCACAAGAAGCAAAGCCCTTCCAGAGACCTTGAGTCTGAGGAAGTGAAAAGTTTGGGAATAAATTCCTGGGGAGAGAAAAGAGATAAGGAGAAAGTTCAGGAAAAGAAAAGCCTTTATCTGGTAAAGGAACTAGAGGCTTTAAAGCTTGATAGTTTAAAATCAGATGAGCTTAGTTTCTCTGAGGAAGAGGAGTTAGAATATCAGGCAGCTCACTATAAAACAGAAAGATACCATCCAGAGGAAAGGCGAGTGAAGAAATCAGAGAAAAAAATTAAAAGTTACTAGAGACACAGAGCAGGCCACCTCTAGGCCTTCTAGTCTCAATACTCCTCCACTTTATGTGGAGAAATTTTATTCTGATTCTTTTCTTTCAAAGGAGGAAAAGAAAAAATTATATCAGGCATTTCCTGTCTTTGAAGCTGCAGATGGAGGGCGAGTACACGCCCCTGTGGAGTATATTCAGATAAAAGAACTTGCTGAGTCGGTTTGCAATTATGGAGTTAGTGCCAACTTCACTATCTCCCAAATTGAAAGATTTGCTACTTTAGCCATGACCCCAGGAGACTGGCAGACAACAGTGAAGGCTGCACTCCCTAATATGGGACAATATATGGAGTAGAAAGCGTTGTGGCATGATGCTTCTCAGGTGCAGGCCAAGGTCAATGCCACTGCTGAAGGCAATCAGAGAAATTGGACATTTGAATTATTAAAAGGACAAGGGCAATATGCTAATAATCAGACGAATTATGATTGGGGAGCATACACTCAAATCTCCGCTGCTGCCATTAAGGTGTGGAAAGCACTTTCCAAAAAGGGAAAGTCTGGAAGATACCTGACAAAAATTATACAAAATCCTCAGGAGTCATTCTCAGACTTTGTAGCTAGAATGACAGAGGCAGCAGGCAGAATTTTTGGAGACTCTGAACAGGCAATGCCTTTAGTGGAACAGTTGATTTATGAGCAAGCCACTCAAGAATGCAGAGCAGCAATTACACCCAGAAAGAGCAAAGGACTGCAAGATTGGTTAAGGGTATGCCGTGAGCTTGGAGGCCACTTATCTAATGCAGGGTTAGCAGCTGCCATCCTGCAGGGCCAAAGGCGTTCAGATACAAATAGTAATACAGGGTCTACTATAACTGTGGCAAACCAGGACATATGAGAAGGGACTGCCAGGCCCTCATAAAAGGGAAAGTGCCAGGGCTATGTACCAGGTGTGGAAAAGGCTATCATTGAGTCAGTGAGTGTCGCTCAATTAAAGACGTCAGAGGCAGATTTATTCAGTCTGGACCTCAGGCAGAAAAAAGTGAAGACAATTCAAAAAATGAGTTTCTGGGCCCCAGGTCTCAGGGCCCCAAAACATATGGGATCCCAGCTCACAACAGGCGGACACTACAGTCCACAGAGCTGCAGAAGTCTCAGCAGGAGTGGATCTCCGTTCCACAATTCGATTCTTGCTGACACCCTCAATGGGGATGCAGCCCGTTCCCACTGACTTCAAAGGGCCTCTGCCATCAGGAAGTGTTGGCCTAATACTGGGCCAGGCCTCCCTGACTTTACAAGGCCTCATTATCCACCCTGGAGTTGTAAATCAAGACTTTGAGGGGGAACTTCAAGTTCTTTGTTCCTGTCCTCAGGGTGTTTTTTTCTATAGCACAAGGAGATAAAATAGCTCAGCTAATAATCTTGCCAAGCCTACATGGCTACTCCCCCTCCCCTGGTGTCCTTCAAGCTGCTAGAGAGATTGGCTCTACTGGTAATGATTCTGCTTACTTAATAATGCCTCTTGACTCCAGGCCATCCTTAGAGTTAGTTATAGAAGGAAAACAATTTAAAGGAATTCTGGATACAGGAGCAGATAAAAGTATCATTTCTTCCCATTGGTGGCCAAAAGCTTGGACCGTTACTCAGTCATCACATTCTTTACAAGGGTTGGGCTATCAGTCCTGCCTCACTATCAGCTCTCGTGCCTTGGGCTGGCAAGCACCTGAAGGTCAAACGGGAAGATTTACTCCACTCCGTATGTCTTACCACTCCCAGTTAATCTTTGGGGGAGAGACATTTTACAGGCAATGGGAATAACCTTGACTAATGAGTACTCACCACAAGCTGTTCAAATGATGAAGAAAATGGGCTATAAAGAGGGAAACAGATTAGGAAAAAGAGAGCAGGGTAGACTTGAACCTATTCCTCAAGAGGGTAATAAGGGAAGACAAGGCTTGGGTTTTTTTCTAGTATCAGCCATTGAGGGTTCCATGCCTCAATGGTTACAGAGAAAGTTGTATGGGTTCCTCAATGGCCTCTATCCTCTGAAAAATTAGAAGCAGCCACAAAACTGGTCTCTGAACAGCTACGCTTAGGTCATTTAGAGCCCTCTACCTCACCTTGGAATACACCTATTTTTGTAATTAAGAAAAAATCTGGCAAATGGCGTTTATTACATGATCTTAGAGCAATTAATGCACAGATGCGCCTGTTTGGATCAGTTCAGCGAGGGCTTCCATTGCTCTCTGCTCTACCTAAAAATTGGGAAATTATAATTATAGATATTAAAGATTGTTTTTTCTCTATACCTTTATGTCCTCAAGATAGGCAAAGATTTGCAATTACCATCCCAGCCATTAATCATTTAGAACCTGATCATAGATTCCAATGGAAGGTCCTACCTCAGGGGATGGCAAATAGCCCCACTATGTGTCAACTGTATGTGCAATTGGCACTTAAGTCAGAAATCATTTTCCATCGATACTTGTAATAAATTATATGGATGACATACTGATATGTCATAAAAATGTACAGTTATTACAAGAAGCATATCCTATATTAATAAAAACGTTAAGGCAATGGGACTGCAGGTGGCCACTGAAAAGGTGCAAGTTGCTCAAATAGGAGCCTTCCTAGGGTCACTCATTTATCCTGACAAAATTGTTCCTCAAAAATTAGAGATTCGCAGAGATAATTTACACACCTTAAATGATTTCCAAAAATTGTTGGGAGATATAAATTGGCTGAGACCATTTTTGAAGATTTCCTCTGCTGAGTTAAAACCTTTATTTGACATTTTGGAAGGAGAGTCTCATATCTCCTCCCCTAAGGCCCTTACTCCTGCTGCCAATCAGGCCTTGCAAACAGTAGAAAAGGCTTTGCAAAAGGCTCAATTACAACACATTGATGATTCACAACCTTTTGATTTGTGTGTCTTTAAGACAGCCCAGTTGCCAACGGCAGTCTTGTGGCAAAATGGACCTTTATTATGGGTTCATCCAAATGCATCTCCTGCTAAAATAGTAGATTGGTATCCTAATGCAGTTGCACAACTTGCACTTCGAGGAATAAAAGCAGCTATTACTTATTTTGGACAAGATCCTAAAATCCTAATTGTACCTTATACTGCTGCACAGGTTCAGACCTTGGCAGCTACATCTGATGATTGGGCAGTTTTAGTCACCTCCTTTTCAGGACAGATTGACAACCATTATCCAAAACATCCAATTTTACAGTTTGCCCTGAATCAGGCTATAGTGTTTCCACAAGTAACAGCTAAGGACCCACTCACAGATGGGATTGTGGTGTATACTGATGGATCAAAAACTGGTATAGGAGCTTATGTGGTTAATAATGAGATAGTAACTAAGCAATATAATGAGACCTCACCTCAAGTTGTGGAATGTTTAGTGGTACTAGAGGTTCTTAAGGCATTCCCAGGACCGCTTAACATCGTATCAGATTCTTCTTATGTAGTTAATGCAGTTAACATTCTCGAGACAGCTGGGGTAATAAAACCCTCCAGCAGAGTTGCCAATATTTTTCGACAAATACAACTTGTCTTGTTAAATAGAAGATTCCCTGTTTATATTACTCATGTCGGCACATTCGGGCCTCCCTGGCCCTATGTCTCTGGGAAATGATTTGGCAGATAAAGCCACTAAGGTTATGGCTGTTGCTCTGTCTTCCCAGGCAAAAGCAGCAAAAGAATTTCATAAGCGCTTTCATGTGACAGCTGAGACTTTACGTCGCCGCTTTGCATTAACTAGAAAAGAAGCTAGAGAAATTGTTACTCAATGTCAGAATTGCTGTGAATTTTTACCTGTCCCTCTTGTGGGGATAAACCCTCGTGGCTTCAGGCCATTACAGGTCTGGCAAATGGATGTTACACATATTTCCTCCTTTGGGAGAAATCAATATTTACATGTTTCTATTGACACCTGCTGTGGTGTAATGTTTGCCACACCTTTAACAGGTGAAAAAGCCTCTCATGTTATACAACATTGCCTCGAGGCATGGAGTGTTTGGGAAAAACCCAAACTCCTTAAGACAGACAATGGTCCTACATATACCTCTTCTAAATTTAGTCAATTTTACAAACAAATGCAAGTGAAACATATTACTAGATTGTCCTATAATTCACAGGGCCAAGACATCACAAAAAGAGCTCATCGTACTTTGAAACAATATTTTTAAAACAAAGAGGGGGAATAGAGGCTACGACATCAAAAATGGCTCTATTACTTGCAATATTTGCTTTAATTTCTTAAAATTGGATGATGCTGGGAGATCACCAGCTGAAAGGCATGGACAATGGCCTCAATCGCCCAATGAAATGGTCAAATGGAAAAATGTCCTTAATAATAAATAGTATGGCCCAGATCTTATCTTAATCAGATCCCAGGGAGCTATTTGTGTTTTTTCCACAGGGTGAAGAAAATCTACTTTGGGTCCCAATGCGACTGAAAAGGACTGTGAAAGAACAATATGAACCCCAAGATGATTCTCTTACTCCTGATGATTGAGACCGGGATAAGTATACCCTTGTAGGCCAAAGTAAGATCATGGCCAGTACCTTTACCGGTACAGTCCAATTTGTCTACCTAGCCTTTATTTTTTGCAAAGGAATGTTTTTTAGATGTGCCTTATACACAACAAACTCCTCAAGAGCCATAGATGTATAAGAGTACTAGTTTTCATTTAAATTATACATTATGCTTTGTGCATAATGTGGATAAACTTTTTATACCCTATATATTTTTAAAGAAAAAGATTATCGCTAATTGGGCAGATCCCATTATCCAAAATAAAGTGAGCTCTAGAGTGTTATTTAATGCTTTAATACAAATTGCTCAAGGGCCACAACCAAGATCAGTGATGTTGAAAATAATGTAACTTCATATATAAACATCACCACTATCAGGATAAAGAGAAATGTGACTATTCCCAAAAGATCACGATAGCCTGTTGGCAATGCTACTGCTATATGCAGCATGTCTTGGTCATTCAGACCTCGAATTTCCTATAGTTTTTTCACCTTGTCAATCAAATGTTTTTCCTCGAAAAGAATTAGGAAAGGGTTTCGTTTTGTCATCACCATTAGATTATGCTGTTATGTATGGTAAAGGAGATGCTACAGAGAAAGAAAATATTTGGCCATATTACCGATAGATTTTAAGTAATGAGGCAGATGCTAGTACCAGTTTGTCAACCTTTGCACTGTTGACTAGAACCTTTGATGAGATATTTAATGTTTCTGCCACACTTTCCAATATCTCTACTCATTTGAATAATGTGACATCTAATAGAGTTATCGAAAATATGACTACTCCTCCAATAGAAGTTTGTTTCAATTTTCCACGTTTCTTTATATTGGCTGAATTTCAATATAATACAGAATGGTTAGATTCTACAAATGTCACTTGTTTTTTGATACAATGCTGAAATGAAATTAATTTCTTAGCCTTAGTGGTACATTTACCAACCTTTGTCCCTGTGCCTGTTGAGGCAGATCCAAAGAAGTTCCCAATCATGAGTCTTGTCCGGCAGAAGAGAGATTTTGGAATCACAGCCGCCACTGTTACTGCCATTGCAGTGTCCGCAGCATCCGCGGTTACTACAGAAATTGCTATGGCCTATCAAGTCAATATTGCTGATACTATAAGTCAGATAACAGAAAAAAACGTCTGAGGCATTGCTTACCCTGCAAAGGGTGGATTCTCATATTGCCTCAGGATCATACAAATGAGTTGTGTGGCATCAACTTTACAGATGTGCATTACTCCTGTTGTGTATACTAATTATTCTTTTATTAAAAGTACAGGTCTATCGAATTATCTGAAAGGGGAACTGGTCGCAGAAGCTGGAAAGGTTGCAGACGAAGCTACAGATACAGATCCTGAACCTTATTGGAACCAGAGTGGAACCAGTGACCCTTGGAGACTTCACCTCTTGACTTACCTCTGCATTTTTCTCACTTCAAAGAATGGGTGGGGGTGGCTCTGTTTAGCGCAGCCCTGTGTTGTGGATTAGTGCTTATACTATGACTGGTTTGCAAACTCAGATCTCAGCAGAAACGTGACAAGGTGGTAATTGCTCAAGCACTTGCTGCCATAGAGCAAGGCACCTCCCCTGAAATTTGGCTATCTATTCTCAAGAATTAGTTGGCATTTGAGTTCTCTGCCTTTGCATTCCACGAATTTGTGGATACATTGCATTGAGATGAGAGAAACTCAACGATCATTGATCAACCCGTGTGCATTGCTGAGGTTTCCTCATTGCATGTGATAGAATGACCATGATTTCCCCACTAATTTATTTTTGGCTGGCCTCTTCTGTAGAGTTCACCCTAGGCCATTTAGCAGTTGTAGTCACACAGCACTGTGGTATCCAGAGACGGGCAACTTTCCTCGTGCACAGACCAACCTAAGACAATGGGGCCCGGTGGTGATAGGGTTACCCGATAACGGGTAAGGCTGTGACATTGGAGGAACGACCTAAAACAGGGGCCACAGCAGATGGACGTAACTACAGAGGCCTAGACCAGCCTCATTTTTATTAAAACATAAAGGGGGAGATGTGGAGAGCCGCAATAACATTTACCATCTTAAGATGGCGCTGGCTCCGCAGTGCCTTATGCCACCTAAACAAAGAACAAGCTATATGTGCATCTGCTAAAAGCAAAAACCCACCAAAAGTCACCAGCCCATTTCCAGGGCACCGGTCCATCCCCCAGGGCACTAGCCCAACCCCTGGGGCGTTTAGCCTATCCCTAGGGTGCATGAGATTTGTGGGTGTAGCTACCAGTCCTAGTTTAGACACGTCACCAAAAAGTATTTAAGCCACACACTTTCTGAGCCTTCTTTGTCTACCTCAATATGTTATGAAGTAAAGTTAACCATGAAAGAATCTGGCGTGTCCTGTGTCTGTTTCTGCTGGCGGGAACAGGCTCAGGATACAGTTCCACCTACTTTTTGTAAGTGACATCATTTTTGTTCATGGCTGAATATTCTACTATCATAAATATGTGTATTACATATTCTTCATTTATTAATAAGAGAAAAGGTATCTTAGTAATTTTCTAACTTGTCTATTATAACTGCCATATTAAATATGAATATATTGAAATCTTTATTTTCTAATAAGTTTTATTTTTTCATTATGTGACAGAGGAGGTATATCTAGATGAGATGTTGGGACTATTTCACATTTTTCTTATAAACTTCATACTGATTTACATAGTCACTAAAATAATTGATATTACCCCCAATATTATTTAAGGGTTCCTCCTCATCGCTGCTACATCTTGGCTTCTTCAGTGCCTAGAGTTGAATTCTAGAGACCTTATACCTTCCTGGTTGGATCTGTTCATAGGCATTGTTTAAAGTTATTATGAAGAGTTTTTTTTTTTTTTTTTTCTGATTTCTTTCCTAGCATGTTCATTATTGGTGAAAGCTACTAAATTATATATGTTGAATTTTTATTTGCCTACTTAGTGAATAATATTTTTTACATCTAAGAGTTTTCTGGAGCAGTTCCAATATCTTTCAGAACAATGTCACCTAGAAATAATTTACTTTTTCTTTCCTATTTGTATCACTTCAATTCCTTTTGTCTTGTTGCTCTAGTTAAGACATTCAACAGTATATTGAAAGCAGTGTTCTTCCATGGCCTCTGTATCAGTTCCTAACTCCAGGTTTCTGCTTAAGTTCCTGACTGAGTACCTTCAAGTAGGGCAAACACTAGTCTATAGAGGTGAAGGTTGTAGGTAGTTTAACTCTATATGTTCAATAAATTATGTAGGTGATTTCTTCAACAATAGAGCTTATTGTCAGTATGTGAAGAACAAGCAATAGCCTTGACAATAGTCTGGGTTGTTTGGGACTTCTCTTGAGGCCCCTTTGACCAACAACTTGATTAGATGCAATCCATTTCCAGCACTAGAAGCTTCATTTAGTGATGAAAGATGTCCAACTCCAGCCCTGAGTCTGATTATTTTTTGTCATCTTCTCCTTTTGGGTATGATTGTTGTTTGTTCTAAAGCTTTTATGTATGCTACTAAGCTACTTCATGATATCTCTCCAATGTAGACATTTAGTGTTATGAATTTGCCTCTTGAAACTAATTTCATGGTGTCTCATAACTTTTGATATATTCTGCTCTCATTTTCATTCAATTCTAAAAAGTCTAATTTTTTTCTTAATTCTGTATTGACTCATTCTTTATTCAGTAGTGAGTTGTTGAGTTTCTATGAGTTTGCAGACTTTCTGTTGGTTATATTGTTGTTGGAATCCAGCTTTAATCTGGGGTGATCAGATAGGATGCAGGGAGTTATTGCAACTTTCTTGTATCTGTTGAGACTTGTTTTGTCTAACTATGTGGTCAGTTTAGGAGAAAGTTCCATGAGATGTTACAAAGAAGGTATTTGGTAAAATATTTGGGTGAACTATTTGGTGAAGAAGATTTGAGTGAGATGTTTTGTAAATATCTGTTGGGTCCATTGGGTTTATAATGTCAGTTACCTTCAATATATTTCTTTTCACTGAATGACTGGTCTATTGTGGGAGTAGGGTAATGAAGTTACCCATTATCAATGTGTGAGAGTCAATATGTGATTTTAGCTATGTGTGTTTCTTTTATGAACTTGAGTGCCTTTGTATTTGATATATAGATGTTCAATGTCTTGGTGGTGGATCTGTCCTTTGATGAGTATGTGGTGTCCTTCCCTATCTCTTCTGGATAGTTTTGGTTTAAAGTCTATCTTGTTTTTCAAATATTAAAAGAGCTACTCCAGCTTAAGGCTTAGGTACATTTGCTTGGAATATCGGTTTGTGTTCTTTATCTTAAAGTGATGTACATCCTTGATGTTAAGCTATGTTTCTTGGATATAGCAGAAGGATGAATCCTGTTTTTTGCATGCATTATAATTACTTTGTGTCTTTTTATTGTAGAATTGAAATCATTGATATTGTGAATTATATATGAACAGTGATTGTTGATTTCCATTTTTGCTGGCTAGTTTTATGTCAATTTGACAAAAGCTATAGTCTTTAGAAAGGAGGGAGGCTTAATTGAAAAAAAAAAGCCTCTATAAAATCAGGCTTTAGGCAAACCTGTAGGGCATCTTCTTAATTAGTGGATGGTGGAGGGTCCAGTGCATTATAGGTAGTGTCACCTCTAGGCCAGTGATCCTGTGTACTATAAGAAAGCAGGCTGAGCAGGCTGGAAAAAACAAGTCCAGTAAACAATACTCTTTTTTAAAAGACTTTATAATTTTATTTTATTTTTATTAGATATTTTCTTTATTAATTTATTTTTTTATTTCAAATGTTATCCTGTAGCCTCCCATAAGCCTGAAGCAGGCTGAGTCAGGCTTGACTTTGTTGCCACTAAGGAGATCACCTGGGGTGGAGCCTGCCTCCCTGGATCCCTCTATTGTTCTGCTACTGGGCTGCTGCTAACTGCTGCCTAGCTGTTCCGGAGCTGGTCTCCTGGAGCTGGGCTCCAAAGATGGTTTGGTGGGAATGGGCTTTCCCCTCTCCTTTATAAAGCGTGTCCACCATTAAAAATTTGAACCTTGAGCAGTCTAGTTGTCTTGGTCCCATTATTTCTCAACCCGCCTAGGTCCCCTCTTTTCTTCCAGTTCCAAGATGTCTTCCAGGCTTGAACCCGGACATGAGAGCCACAGGCCGGCCCCAACATTATCTCCTTTCTTAGTTTCCCCTCCGAAAATTCTCTATCCTCTCCCCCCTCCCCCTGCTCCCCAACCCACCTACTTCTGCTCCTTGACCTAAGCATTTTCTTGTACTGGGGCATAGAACCTTCATAGGACCAAAGGCCTCTCCTCCCATTGATGACTGACTAGACAATCCTCTGCTACATATGCAGCTAGAGCCATGAGTGCCTCCCTGTGTTTTCTTTGGTGATTTAGTCCCAGGGAGCTCTGGGTGTTCTGGTTAGTTCATATTGTAGTTGCTCCTATGGGGCTGCAAACCCCTTCAGCTCCTTGATTACTTTCTCTAACTCCTTCATTGGGGACCCTGTGCTCTGTCTAATGGATGAATGTGAGTATCCACTTCTATATTAGTCAGGCACTGGCAGAACCTATAGTCAGGAGACAGGTATATTAGGCTCCTGTCAGCAAGCTCTTGTTGGCATCTGCAATAGTATCTGGATTTGTTGGTTGTTTAGGGATGGATGCCCAGGTGAGGCAGTCTCTGGATGGTCATTCCTTCAGTCTCTGCTCTAAACTTTGTCTCTCTAACTCCTTCCATGGGTATTTTGTTCCCCCTCCAAAGAAGGATCGAAGTGTCCACACTTTGGTCTTCCTTATTCTTGAGTTTTATGTGGTAAACAGTAGTCTTTATGGCCTTTGCATCAGCTCCTTCTTTCAGGTTCCTACCCCCCATGTAAGTTCTTGTCCTGATTTCCTTCATTGGTGAATAATGATGTGAAGGTGTTAACTCAATAAACCCTTTACTCCCCAAGTTGCTTTGGTCATGGTGTTTTATCACAGCAGCTATAATATGAAGTAAGACACCATTATTTTGTTTTTCTGGTGTGGCTTCCCTACCATTCACCCTCTTTTAAATTTGCTAGTCTGAAATGATTATTATGTTTTCTTATTTCTCCTATAACCTCTGTAGAGCTGGATTTGTAGATAGATACTGCTTAAATTTGGATTTATACTGGAATGTCTTTCTTTCTTCATCTATTGTTATTGAACATTTTTCTGATTATTTTTGCAGTAAATCTCCAACCCAAATAAGCCTGGGCTATGAAAACACAACTCAATTAATATGAATACATGCTGTGCGCCTAGTTTGGGCAGATCTTCCATTACACTACCGTCTACCTAAGAGACCCTTTATAACTTGCAGTTTTCCAGGCCAGGTGCTTCTGCTCTACTTTCCTTCTTCCTTCACCTCATCCTCCTCCGTTGTCCTCTCTCTCTCTCTTTTTCTACCAAAACCTTCAGCTCCATATTCCCCTATTTCTCTGCCCAATCACCAGCTCTAGTCTTTATTTATAAATTAAGGTGGGAAGAAGGTTTATAGGAAATCATCTGAGTGCTGACTCATTCCTTGTTCAAAGCCCCTCACAGGAGAACACAATTAACCTCAAATACAATTAGCCCCAGGTCTATCCACAACAGGCTATGGTAGTCTGTGCTGGCATCTGTGGTCTCTAAGACCTTCTGGCTTTAAGAGTCTCCATTGATAACTATTTGACTAGCATAACTGTCTCCTGGAAGGCTTCATCCAGCAAGAAATAGAAACAGATGCAGAGACTCACAGACAAACATCAGGTGGTGGTGGGGACAGGGTCTTGTGGAAGAGTGGTGGATAGAATTGAGTTAAATGGAGGGGTCAAAGATACCATAAGAATCAAAATACCTATAGAGTCTACTAATATGGGCCCATGGGGCCTCACATAGACTGAACCACAAACTAAAGAGTATGCAGGGACTGGACCTAGGGCCCTTTACACATTTATAGCAGAAGTGCAGCTTGGCCTTCATGTGAGTCTCCTAACAACTGGAGCAAAGGCTGTCTCCGACTTTGTTACCTGCCATTGGATCTCCTTCCCCTAACTGGGTTTCTTGTTTGAGATTCAATGGGAAAAGATTCACTTAGTTCTATTTCGACTAGATGTCCCAGGGTGGAACATTACCGAAGGAGGGGGGCTTTGTTTTCTCTGGGGATAAAGGTGGTAATGGGGGCAGGGAGAAATTTGTAAGGGCAGGATTGGGGTGAAATTGGATGGAAAACACAATCAGAATGTAAAGTGAGTAAGTGTGTGTGTGTGTGTGTGTGTATATACACTTACTCTTTACAAGCTGCACTTCCACACACACACACACACACATATATATGTATATATATATATATATATATATATATATATATATATATATATGTAGAGAGAGAGAGAGAGAGAGACAGAGACAGAGAGACAGAAAGAGGGAGACAGGGAGAGACAGAGACAGAGAGAAAGACAGAGACAGAGACAGAGAGACAGAGAGAGATAGAGACAGAGAGAGACAGAGAGACAGACTCCATTGAAAACTTGGGAATTACTCTAATAGGTCTGCCTTCACATGTTTCTTGGTCTTTTGGTCTTTTTCCCTTGTAGCTTTTACTATTCTTTTTTTCTGTATATTTAGTGTTTTGATAATTATATGTCATAGGGAAATTCTTTTCTTATCCAGTTTACTTGGTGTTCTGTTTGCTTCTTGCACCTTGATAGACACTACTTTCCATAGGCTAGGGAAATTTTCTTCTATGGTTGTATTAAACATATTTTCTGCTCCATTTTCCTGGGTTTTCTTTTCCTTCCTCTATTTCTGTTATTCATAGATTTCGTCTTTTCATAGTGTTCCAGGTTGTGTAGATGTTTGTGTCTCGATTTTTTTTTATATTTACCATTTTCTTTCACCAAGGTACTGTTTTTTTTTTTCTTTATTCAAAGCCTGAGAGTATGTCTTCCATTTCTACTATTCTATTGGTGAAGCTTGCCTTGATTTCAACATTTTTCATTACCACTTTTACCTCAGTTGGGTTTTCAGTTCCACTTTCATGTCTTGAATTATCTTTTTTCATTTCAGTCTACTATATGCTTACATGGATTTCATTAAAGGGTTTATCTCCTCTTTAAGATCCCTGAACATGCTCATAATAGCTATTTTGAAGTCCTTTCTTGTGCTTCAGCTATATTGCATTTCTCAGGGCCTACTGTAATAAGACTGTTTGGCTCTAGTGGAGCCATACTTTCCTGGCTGTTATTAATTACTATAAAATGCTGCTATTGTTTTTATGCTGGCATCTGGGCATCTGGGTTTGGGATTATTGTGGTGATATTAGGTCTTGTCTTTGTTTTGTGGGAGTTCCATTCCTAGTTTTCCATTACTCTTTTTAGTTCTTAGCATAATGTTGTGTCTGCAGGTTGCCTGGAAGGGTCTGCTTCTGAAATCTGGGTGTGACCACTAAGGGTTGAAGGTAGAAATTGTTTCTAGGTACTGGAAGCTAACACTAAGAAATGTGGATGAACTAGAAGGGCTGTGAGAATACACAAAAGGGAGGAAAGCTGGGTGTGCCACCAGGATCTGGATAAACTCCTAGATATGGAGAAGAGAAGAAGCCACAGAAGATTGTCTGCTTCAAAGCTGAGAGTAAAATTGGATGTTTGAAATTGGAGAAGAGGAGAGAAAGTGATGCTCACCTACCTGATTCCTTTGGAGACTACCTGGCCATGGTGGCCAAGGAATCAGGTTAACTATTTTATCAACTGTTAAGGCAAAGAAAGTTATTGAAGCCTCCAGTTATACATGTAGATTTGCTTAAAATTGTAAAATCCTATCACTGTTTGCATCACAAATTTAGCAACAGTTTTGCCTGGTACAACTACCTTTAGGATTTCTGTGACATATTGTTGTGTGAACTTTTTCAATATTTAATACCTCAGTCTATGATTATTTTCTTTTACCGTCATCTACTTTGTCTGTAGTTAGTAAGTGTAACTGTTGTGATCATAAAAAGAGACAGAGCTATAAGAATATGTTCTATGGTTTTGGGGGAAGGTGGTGCCTCAGTAGGCCCATGCTGAGGCATCTCCTCCCCCTGATAGACCAGACACACACCAGTCTAGCATAGAGTTTATTTAGGGCAGGTGGAGGGGGAGTTAAGAGAGTAGTAGAGGCAGAGAAAATCAGAAAGAAGAAGAGAGTAGAGAAGTAAAGGCTGGCCATGGCCACTTGGAGAGAGGGGGTAGAAGAGAATGTGAAGAGAGGAGCAAGAGGGCAAGAGAGGCAAGAGTTTAAAGGAGAGAGGGAGGACCAAGCAGCCTATTTTATAGTGGACCAGGTCTACCTGGCTGTTGCCAGGTTACTGTGGGAAGGAGCACACCTGGCTGATGCCAGGCATCTGTAGGGGTGGAGTCCAGACAGAATACCAACAATAACTACTTCTTTTTTTATTGAATAATATTTGAGTGATATAAATCTATGTATACTTTTACTTTCAGTGTGTTCATCTCATATTTCAATTGGACATCATATAAACAGGATACAGTGTGGTCATATTTTTAATCTACTCTACCAACTCACAATGTTGTTAATTTCCATATATAAAATATTTAAATTGAGACTGATTATTGATATGTTAGGAGACAATCTTGCTTCTGTGCTCTGCTCTCTGTATTCTCAGTTTTCCTTGTCTATCTTATCTTTCTGATCTTCTGAGTTTACTTGATAATCTTTCCATTACATTTGTATGAATATTTTAATATTACTCCTAGTATTACTTTTATAGCTTTTAACATTATTTCTACTTTATCACATATATACAGTTTATGTCCATCTAATAATATCCTTTTGTTATTAGATTAAAATGTTGAAACCTGTCTATGACAATACCAGCCTGAATGTACCCAATTTCATCTTGTCGGAACTATTGAAACCTACCTCTCCTTCTGTGTTCCTATTTTTAGGTCTGTACAATGGGATTCAATAATAGAAAAACTTTCTCAATCAATGGCATACACTTTCTCTAACCAGAAAAATATAGAAAAGTAACTATGTCTGATCTCTGCTAAAGGTCAATTACCTTGATAATACACCCTAGGATTTATATTTTCTGAGTAGATAACACAAAGCATCAGAATAGTTTACCAATGGGAAAGCCAATTGATACCTCAAAATATTAAGTATTTTATGTCTATCATTGATCTTTTATTAATATTTGATTATTCTACTTCTTTCTAATTATGCTTAATACTCATATGATTTATTTCTTTTGGCTCAATCACAGCAAGTTGAAGAAATTATACTTAGCTCTACATTTAGTTTCATATTTGTTGAGGTTTGGTCTGTTGCTATATACTGTAATTCTAAATACTGACCCTGTTTGCCTTGGGGACTAGGGAATCCACACTTACACCAAGTGATGCTATGTGACTTTGCTCCTTAATTTAAAACTATTGGTTTAATAAAGATGGTGACAGCCTATATTGGGTCCTGGGCTTGGGGTCTGAGGAGACTTTGAAAGAAAGAGAAGGTGAAGATAGGAAAAGATAGCATGGGGTAGGTGAGTCATAAAAACATGTCAGTGAAAGCTAGTCAATTGGAGATAAGAGTGGAACTAACCAGTAACCCACAGAGCTTGTGTCTCTAGTTGCATATGTAGCAGAGTTTGGACTAGTAGGCCATCAATGGGAGGAGAGGCCCTTGGTCTTGCGAAGATTATATGCCCCAATACAGGGGAATGCCAGGGTCAGGAAGCGGGAATGGGTGGGTTGGGGAGCAGGGCAGGGGGAGGGTATAGAGACTTTAAGAAAAGCATACCTCAATTACTCATTTCAATCAAGAGTTAATAATTAATCCTGACACCTCACATTCCCTGAAAACAAATGAACTTTTAACTAATGCAGTAGGTTCCTGAACCTTCTCAGTGTTTCTCTCACATCCTCTAAGGGACTGGTACTCATCAAACTGTCCGATGAATTTGTCCACAACTGCCAAGGTACCTACTACTGTGCAACTGAGTCTCTGGCTATTTCTTGTCTACAGAAGAGTTCTTACCAATTACAAATAACAAATATAATAGGAGCTTACACTCTCAGACTACAAGCTGTAAACGTGTTAGACTTATAAGTAATTGGAAGTCTGTCGTCAAAATGTTGCATGACGAAGTATGAATATATATATTTTAAAAAACAGAAATCCATTAAGGAAATGAGAAGTAATGAAATATAATACATGATAAAAAGTATAAATAACTATGTGGAACGTTTAGAACTGAAAAGAAGAATTAACCGAAAAGTCAATAAATTGACCCTATGAGGCAGAATTTTAAAAATGGGAGAATGAATTGGTAAAATTGAAGAAGGCAGACAGTCAATTTGAACAATCAAAGGACAACAGACAGGAAAATACAGACTCAAAAACCTGTGGACAATAAATGTTATATGCATGCATATATAATATTAGATATGTACATGTACCTATATGTGTATATATAGCAAGATGTTTGTTTGTTTGTTTGTTTGTTTGTTTGGAACGGAATCTCAAAATGAAGAAATAAAGCAGAACTAAGAGAGTACTAAAAGGAATAATGTGTAAAAAACTGTAAATTTGGCAAAGGCATAAGAATTTACATTAAAAAAAAATCTAATGATACCTGAACCAGACAAATTCAGGGAAAACAACACTGAAATGGGCTGTTTTTAAACAGAAGGATGGCCAGAAACTGGTAATGTTGAATTTTAGAATGCCAATAAAGAAAAAGCAATTTTAAAAGGTTAGTTATTAGAAAAGATTAATAAAGCGGATAAACCTCCGACATGACTCATACACACACAAAAGGAAAAATACAAATTATCTGAAACTTTGGAACTACTGCACAAAATATAAGTGACAGGCTTCAGGTTTTAGAAACAGGCAATGATTTGGGGTGAATTAAGCACGGATTAACTAAAGGACAATGATGCCTGGAGCCTTTTGGCTGGCTGAGGGAACCAAATTGTTGAGCTCCAAGTTCAGTTATGCAGTCTCTCAAAAACTAAGGTGGAGAATGACTGTGAAAGACATCCATCTTTGGCTTCTGCCCCCCACGTGTGCATACACTTATACATGAACATGTATTTACACACACACACACACACACACACACACACACACACACACTTCCCAAAATAGTTCCACTAAGGAATTCTATACTACCAAGAAAACCTACATAACTCTAGCTATTCTATCTGATCCAATTCCCCAGTCATATTTATCCCCAGCTCCTCAGCAAAACACCTGTGGCAGCCTATACTGCACCCCTGTTTCCATCTCTTGTGAATCCCTCACATCTTCCTTCCCCTTCTAACCTCCCAACACTTGCTTTGTCCCAGTCTACCACACCAGCAGGCACCCCCTGCAAACCCAAGGGCCACTCCTGCCAGGGCAGCAAGCAAGCTGACATCAAAGCCACACCTCTCCTTTTGCTTTTCTGGATCCAATATCTTCAGTCTTATCCTCAGATCTGTAGCAAACAAACGAACAACCAACAAGCACAACAAAACAACATCAACAAAGACAACAAACCTGACAGTCTTCCTTTCCGCTTTGACTCCAACCCCAAGGGATTACAAAGATCCTTTCCTCCAACCTTCCTTCTCCCAACTCATCCCAGTATCCTAACCTTCAACACCAGTCCACATCTCCATGGATTCCACAGAGACCTTGCCCTCCTAACCTCCTTCTCTCCACTTGTTGCTTTATGCCAACCCCAACATCTGTCAGCATTCCTTGCTAATTCACATAGCAATCCTGACAGGGAAGCAGGCAGGCTATCGGTAGATCTTCCCCCTCTTTTTCTGTTCCTCTAGATCCAATTTCCTAGTCTTAGTCCCAACACTAAGTAATGACCTCTCTTCACTGCCTTCCCCATTTCCAAGGAGATGAAATAAGTAGATCCCTGTAGAGCACTGTGCTTTAATCCCTCCTCTGACACCTAGCCTATCCTCATTCCTAAGTGTCACTTCTGCATACACAGAAACACATGGAAACTTCTATGCCTGCAAGATCAGGTCCAAAGAAAATTTCCTGCCATGCAACACAGCTGTGTTGCCTGTAATTTTCTAAAGGCCAAAGAAATTAACAACCATTAAGCCAGTTCTAGAGAAAACAATTGAAGGAATCCATCAGACTTGAAAAGAAAAAAAAATTGGGTTGATTTGCATTCTTCTACATGCTGACTGCCAGTTAAACCAGCACCATTTGTTGAAAAGGCTGTCTGTGTTCCACTGGAAGGTTTTAGCTCTTTTGTCAAAAATCAAGTGACCAAAGGAGTGTAGGTTCATTTCTGGGTCTTCAGTTCTATTCCACTGATCTACCTGCCTGTCCTTGTACCAGTACCATCCAATTTTTATTATGATTCCTCTGTAGTAAAGCTTGAGGTCAGGGATGGTGATTCTACCAGAAGTTCTTATATTGTTGAGAATAGTTTCCATTATCCTAGGTTTTTGTGTTATTCCTGATGAATTTGCAAATTGCTCTTTCTTTTCTTTTTTCTTTTTCAACCCTAAGTTTGAATTTATATCTATATAATGATGTAAAAACACTCCTTAGTTTGTACATAAGTTTTTCATTTTTAAATTGCTTTATAACAACTGTATACTTCCTGATTATTTTAATATTTCTGAAATCTTCCATGATTAGAAAAATTAAAAGGCAAAACAAAATTAAAATGCTATGGCCAGAGGACAAGTTGGAGAAAGAAATAAGACTAACATAGAACATCTGTAACCTCCCCCAGCCTGAAACCTGCTTGATCAGGGGTGGAGCTTGCAGTTCAATCGTTCTGCCACGCCCACTGCTGGAGCTTGCAGCTTTGCTGTTCTAAAGCCATCACGTGGTCACCCTGCTACTGGACCCCAAGATTATTTAGCCGGAATCGGGTCCCCTTCCCCTGCTTCATAACTGCGTGCAGAATAGTAAAATTGAGCTTTGATCAGAATGACTGTCTTAGCTGCATTTTTTTCTCGCCCGCCTAGCCCTTCTTCTCTTCCAGGTTTCCAAACTGCCTTTCCAGCCTAGAACCCAAACATGTGGTCGGCTGGCCGGACACAACAAACATCAACATGAAAATTCTCAGAGATAATGCATTTATAAACACAGAAATGGTTACAGCAAAGATGGCAGTGATGAGCAGGCCATGTCCAGCATCTGACCCTAGGGAGGCAAAGTCCAGTGCTGTGTTGGCCCTGAATTCTCTCTTCTCTGCAGAAGCCCAGATGGTATTGCAATGAAAACAGCTAACATAACTCCCAGAGCTCATTGAACTGGATAGTTAGACTGAGTATATAGACCCTTGGTTGTCAGAGAAGGTAGGAAGCTGTAAGGAAAAATCATAACTCACACTCTTAAGCCACCCTTGGCCACCTGGGAATCTCTGGCACCTTGGAGGCCATGAGTCAGCTATTGTCCCCTTATAAATAAAAAGGTATAGTTACTATCCAATATGAAGTGAGACCATGGAAGGGGAAGAAAATGTATCACAGGGGTCAGGCCACGTGCAAAATATGTTCTTTTACAGGTAAGCATAGAACAGAAGGCTGGTGATATTTAGAGCTTCCTGCTCTGTTATCTGGGAGGGTCAGTTGCTAGTCTTCTATCAGCTCCAACTTTGAGGATGAAGAGGGAGAAAGGTAAGCGCCCTCACACTGGGCAAGATATGAGGTCACAGTGGATCCTTCTCTCAAGCAACAAGCCCCAGTTTTAAAAGCTCTGCCTGGATGGACTGTGGATAACACTATCAGCTCAGGATTCCTTGGCCAATCAGGAGCAGCTGGATGGGGGCTGCTGGGTAACACTATCAGCCCAGGATTCCTTGGCCAATCAGGAGCAGCTGGATGGGGGCTGCTGGGTAACACTATCAGCCCAGGATTCCTTGGCCAATCAGGAGCAGCTGGATGGGGGCTGCTGGGTAACACTATCAGCTCAGGATTCCTTGGCCAATCAGGAGCAGCTGGATGGGGGCTGCTGGGTAACACTATCAGCTCAGGATTCCTTGGCCAATCAGGAGCAGCTGGATGGGGGCTGCTGGGTAACACTATCAGCTCAGGATTCCTTGGCCAATCAGGAGCAGCTGGATGGGGGCTGCTGGGTAACACTATCAGCTCAGGATCCTTGGCCAATCAGGAGCAGCTGGATGGGGGCTGCTGGGTAACACTATCAGCTCAGGATTCCTTGGCCAATCAGGAGCAGCTGGATGGGGGCTGCTGGGTAACACTATCAGCTCAGGATTCCTTGGCCAATCAGGAGCAGCTGGATGGGGGCTGCTGGGTAACACTATCAGCCCAGGATTCCTTGGCCAATCAGGAGCAGCTGGATGGGGGCTGCTGGGTAACACTATCAGCTCAGGATTCCTTGGCCAATCAGGAGCAGCTGGATGGGGGCTGCTGGGTAACACTATCAGCTCAGGATTCCTTGGCCAATCAGGAGCAGCTGGATGGGGGCTGCTGGGTAACACTATCAGCCCAGGATTCCTTGGCCAATCAGGAGCAGCTGGATGGGGGCTGCTGGGTAACACTATCAGCTCAGGATTCCTTGGCCAATCAGGAGCAGCTGGATGGGGGCTGCTGGGTAACACTATCAGCTCAGGATTCCTTGGCCAATCAGGAGCAGCTGGATGGGGGCTGCTGGGTAACACTATCAGCCCAGGATTCCTTGGCCAATCAGGAGCAGCTGAGATTAAGGATGGTTATCCTGCAAAGAAAAGCCATGCCTGAGACCCAAGGAGCTGGAGACAGGACTTGTCAAGGAAGAAGAGAACTTTTCTATCAAGAAGAGTTGACAAAAGAGTGACCAGGCTTCTCCTCTTTTCCCATGAATGGCAGTACATATCTCTAAGAGCTGGCTAGGTGCTCCACCTGGTTGGTGCTGGTGCTGGTGGTAACAATGAGGCTGATGTGTGTATGATGCTCTGCAGGCTTATAGTGGATCAGGTCAAAGGGACACTGGGATGGAGGGGTGAGGTTTCTGTCCCCACCACTCCCTCCTTGGGGAGCTGCCCCAGGAGACTGGAAGTGTGGTGGTTGTGGAGGTGGCGGCTGCTGGTGCTGGTGCTGCCTCTGCTGCTGCTGCCTCTGCTGCCTCTGCTGCTGCTGCCTCTGCTGCCTCTGCTGCTGCTGGTGCTGCCTCTGCTGCCTCTGCTGCCTCTGCTGCTGGTGCTGCTGTGATATCTGCGAAGCTTGGGTCTGGGCCTGGGCTTGAGCTTGGGCCCGGGCCAATGCTGCTGCTGCCACTGTCTCTTGTATTTGTTGTTGAAGATCAGGAGGGTTGTATTTGCACAAGTTTCATAAGGTATGTTTCTGATGTATATGCCTGACTATAGACTGTGCCAGTATAAACCCTGGCATGTCTCACTGTGTGTGTAGATTCATGAACTGCGTCTGTATATGCTTGCTGACAGTTGTGGGTGGCATTTGAAGGGTTTATCTTTGTTGTGCTGCCGTCTGTGAGACTGCAGTTTGGAGAGTTATGTGAAAGCCTTCTCACAGCCCGGGCGTGCACATTTGTATGGTCTGTCACTCACCAGTATGGATTCAGGTGTGCTAATGCAGATGTGAGAGCTGGCAGAAGGATTTCTCACAAAAGTTACAACTATAGGGCTTGGTCTCTGAGTGGATAAGGGCCAGGGAGGAGATGTTGGCAAAGGTCTTGGAGCAGTGTGGGCACTTGTGGGGCTTGGTCTCAGTGTGTGACTGGGAGTGGATCTGCATGTCCAACTTTGAGTAGAAGGTCAGTGAGCACATCCTACACCCAGGGTCACACCACAAGTTCGTGGTGGAGATGGGAATTGAATCCATGTGCCCAAGGCTCTGTCCATTTCCTGTGCCTCAGTTACGTTCACTCCCTTAGGTCTTGCCATCTTTGTGATGGTCATCATCATCCCTAGGGGCAAGGATGTAAGGGTCCTTCATCTCAGGAAGCCCTGATTCCAGCATTCACTTCTTCTTGCAGCCCTGAGGAGGCTTAGAAGGAGCCACAGTGCCACCTCCACCACCACCTCCACCTCCTTCCTCAGTTAGGGTTGATGCTACTTTCTTGGGGATGTCAGGGACCACCTGTAGGGTTTGGGAGACGGGGAAGAGCTGAGACAATCATGGGAGTCGAAATAGGGAAAGTCTGAGCTGCTGAGGCTATGGTCACAAGAGAGTCTGACAGGGATGTGATTACTAAACCTGGACGGTGAGGTGTGAGTCTAGTAGATAGTACAGGAACCACTGTGATATTTTGTGTAACAGATGTGTGTGTGGTCAGCCCCTATGTGTTTGTGTGTGTGTGTGAATGTCTCCTGAGAGGCTCTGCCAGTGCCTGACAAATACAGAGGTGGTTGCTCTCAGTCAACCATTAGACTAAGCACAATGCCTCAATGGAGGAGCTAGAAAAAGGACCCAAGGAGCTGACTTTGTTTGCAGCCCCATAAGAGGAACAGCAATACGACCTAGCCAGTACCCCTCAGAGCTCCCAAAGACTAAACCACCAACCAGAGTACACATGGTGGGATTCCTGGCTCCAGTTGCATATGTAGTAGATGATGGCTTTGTTGGTCATTAATGGTAGGAGAGGCCCTGTGAAGGCTCTATGCCCTAGTGTAGGGGAATACCCAGGCTAGGAAGCCAGAGTGGAATGGTTGGTGAGCAGGGAGAGGGCGGAGGAGATAGGGGATTTTCAGAGAGAAAACCAGGAAAGGGGATAACACTTGAAATATAAATTAAAAATATCTAATAAAAAAAGAAAAATAGATACATTTCTTCCTATCAAGAGGGATTTATTTTCTCAATCAAGCTTCTAGGAAGCTAATCTCAATTCTAAATTTTACAGAAGTGCCTAATCTACATTGTTATCCTATATGACAGGTAAAAGATCTGCTCTAAAATTGAAAATAAAGGATACTGAAGCAAGATCCTGAACACAGAACTAGCAGTGGTAACATCAGAGCTCTGCATATATGCCTGGTAGTCTAGGACAGTGACTATGCGCAGGTCAGGCACTGTAACTGCATGTCTCCTGAGATTTCTCCACTCAACTGGATTGATCCTGTCCACCTAATACAGCACAAGCACTGGAAGGACAAAAGTCAGCTGCAGGAGGTGTGGGGATGCCTCACAGGTTAGAGCATCTGCTACTCTCTAGAAGACCCACATGGTGCCTAACAATCATCTCCAGGAATGGATGTGATTCCTTCTTCTGGCCTCTGAGGGAACTGCCCTCAGGAGGAGCCCCATACTGTAGGACACACAGTAGGAAAAACATCCATTCACATAAATGATAAACATAAGTCTGATCAGCAATAACAAAAAGATAGCAAGTTTATGGTCAACTACAACAGCATCTATTAAAAGCTATGACTTGGAATGTCAATAATCTGCTGTGTGGTTGTCACTGATGCTGTATTGCAAGCAAAACTGAGGCACATGGCTCTGGCCTTCCTGATTTATTTTATATCCTTTTGTGAATGTTTTTATTTCCTCAGCAGCTTTAGAATAACGACTGTATATTACTCAGTATCTGGTCCACAGGGTCATAAATGAATGTGTGTTATAGAGTACTATATGTTAGGAGTAAGATAATTCATGACAGCACGGATACAGTATGGCAGTGATTACATCATAAAGTGTGTGTCTATGGGGCAAGTGACATTATCCACACACAAAAGATCATCACCATCTATAAACAGGTTTTAAAAGTTCAATTAATATAGAGTTAAAAGCAAAAACAAACAATGAAAAACAAGAACAAGAACATATAACTTCTCAATAAATAGCAACAACTCAAAGAACAAAAACCAAAACTTCAACCAAAACTCTAACATAAAATTATTGTTCAGGTGCTTTCTCTTTCTGCACATTTAGCAGCACAGACCTACAGCCTGTTACTCCTCCTGGACACTTGGTGGCAGTGCAATAACCTCAGTTCTCTGCCAAGGGGAGTTGTCTGAAGAGAAAAGGGAATAACACCCTGAGTCAGCCATGGCTTCCTAGTTAGGGCCTATTCACCCTAAGGAAATGAACTCTATGGAAGAAGATTCATCCAAGGAAGATTGTGGATGCTGGGGATGGTGCTCAGCAGGGGGCTCTTGGGGTGGCAACTCATTCTGCAGGATGCTCTATTCTTGGGCTGTGGGCAATCCCAGCTCTCTTGAAGTTTCTGAGACCTGCAAGAGGAAGGCAGTTACTAAGACACACACTTGGTGGGGACAGGCATGGCAGCTGTCAGGCTGCTGCCTCCCACCACCTGAACTTTACTTGACAGTCAACATTAATATTTTCACTGAAATTATGGATGTTAAATCTGCAGACAGAGCAAGGTATTCAACAACAGTCACAAAACCATGGAGTGACAAAGATCAACTCAGGCTTCTATCAGTTCCAACCAAGAACATGGCAAAGGAAGAGACCTCAATGGATTACGAAAAGAATGGAGAAGGCCACATGCCACCCAGATCAATGATAATGAGAAGCACTCATTTGACATTTGTACTTGGCTCTAATCCCTCCAAGGTGCATGTACCTGGGATGTCACATGACCTCTGCATGTCTCTGGGTCTAAGGACCCAGAACTCACTCAAAGCTCTGCATAGCATTCCACCTATCATGACAACATGCAAGAATGTGACATGTTATCAACTGTCACCCTTAGTGGACTACAGATTAAAGCAGAGTACACTTGCCAGTGGCAACAGTATCTCACAAGAGGCTAATTCAGTGTCTTACAAGAGGCTAACTTCCCAGAATACTTGTGTGAAGACAGAGCAATGAACAGCTACATTCCATGAGGTGGGTGGCTGCTTGGGAGTTTGGGTCAGAAAGGTGGTGGGTGGAAGCAAAGATGGATCTAATGTGCAAATGGTGTCAGACAGTCATAGGCTGACCGAATTGTTTGTCCCTATCTGATGTTCTTGAGTCTCAAGGTTGCTGGTCTTCTCCTGTTCATCTTTACCACTCAGGTTCAAGTCCACCAAATATTGATGAATGATGGCCCAATCAACCTGTACTTTCTTGCTCTCCTCCTTCAATATCACCAACTTCTTCTTTATAAGATTCTTCTCCATCAGGAGCTGGCTGTGCAGGTTACTGGAAACACACTCTGTATAGTAAGATCCTGCAGTCTCCTCCTCCCATTTCTACTTACAGGTCCCATTAACCCCACCTGCATCCTGGTTCCCATGAAGACCTAATAACATCCATCTCAATACATCCATGGCTACTGTACAAACAGCAAATAGCCATTTCAAGGAAGGAGAAAATTTTGCTGCTGTCCAAACACCAAAAAGGTTCCATGTTTCTCCAAAAGAAAGAGGGAGCTCCATCTACCCATGACAGCCCATGCACTGGGGCAATACCAATTAGTAGGCTGCAAGTACAATCAGGGTAGGTCGGTAGAACCAATGAGGGCATTCTATCCTTGTGTTACATCTCACTCAGCTCTGTAAAACCCTGCCTGAGCCCCAGAGGCCCAATACTGCATAATAACCCTTTCATGGTCTGAATCACTTTCCTATCTGGAGGCTCCTGAGGATGCCTGGACAACATTGGGAGGGGTATCTTAGAGACTTAGGAAAACTGAGTCTAAAACATCCAAGGCACAGTGATGGCTAAAAACCAGAAGGGATAGAATTAGACCTGTAGAGTCACCAGTCCAGACACAAAGGAAGGTAGAAATGGCCATTGTCAGAGACCATCCCATGAGAAAGTGAGCCCTTCACAATCTCCCTAACAGGCCAAAGGGCCTTGTGCTAAGAGCTGGTTGCCACCCCCTTCCTCTTTATTCCCTTCCTAAGACCTAAGGCTGTAAATTTGAATAACAGTCCCCTCTTCCCTATCTCTTCATGAGTTCCCATGACATCCAAGGACATGAGCTGTGCCAGAGCCCAGCTTGACTCCCAAGACTGTTGAGGAGGATCAATGTTCCGGAGATAAGATGCAAAGTACCTGCTGCTTGACGCCTGACTTCGGCCCCCATGTCAGCAGATGTCCACTTCTTTGTTCTTTGTATAATTCTCCCTCGACCCCCCCCCCACGATGTATGCTTTAAAAAGAAGGCACCTCAGCATAATAAACGAGACCTCGATAGGTGCCCTTCCTGGTCTCCTATTCCTCTTTCTTTTCCTCCCATCTCCTTCCAGGTTTGCGGTCTCCCTCACACCCACAAATAACTGAATCCCGCGGGACGGGATAGGCCATTTCACAAGTGGTGGCCTCCCTGACAAGAACTTACCGATAGACATTTATCTCCTTCTTGGAGCTCCTGGTTGTTCTCTCGGGCCTCAATGTTCTCCATCTCTAAGTTGTGCAGAAATGACATAACCTCCTTCTCCTTCAACTTCAATTTTTCATAGAGCAGATTTTGCCTGTGGTAGGTCCTGGCCCCAGGAAGAGAGAACTCAGTGAACATAGGCTTTTAGTAACACATGAACTGAGGATGGATCCTGGACTACTCCAACCATGGAAATCACACTCTGCATTCTAAATGCTGGGATTTTCTTAACCTTGGGAAACTTGCTATCGTGGCCCCAAAACACCAGAAGCTAGGCATCCAGATGGAGGGTGCCCTGGCTCCCTGTGTTTACTCAGTAGGGCTGGAAGGGCAGACTAACCAGGTATGTTCTCAAGAGCCTAGGCTACAAGTCTTTGCCCACCAGACACCTGTGATTGTATTTCCCCTGTTTTCATAAAAGGGATTCTAAATTCTGGATAACTAATACTGTAGAGACAGATATTACACATAATTCTGGAGATGAGGCCAGACATCACCACAGCTTTATAATCTGCCCAAGGAATACAAATGAATGGACAATTGTGAGCACATAGCCAAAGTGTAGTGCTATTTAAAGTGGGAATTACCAGACTTGGGACCCACATCACCTGGAAACTGTTAGGCAGGTAAATCCTCAGGAGAAAAACACAGACTGCTAGATTCCAAATTGTGGAGAGAAATAAAAACATATAAAACCTATTCACATTTGTACATGTACACACACACAGGCTCACAGACTTAGACCTATACGCACGATGGAGAAAGAGAAAGAGTGAGAGAATAAGAAAGAGAGACAGAGACAAAGAGAACACAATGAGAGGTAGAAGAAATGTACACAACACTACTGTCTCAGTGTTTAAGGCACACAGACAAAGAGGAACAGGCATGAACCTCAGGCCTTCTAATCAAGCACTGAGAAGAACCAAGATATGAATTTCTTGAGTTATTTTTAGGCATACACAACTCTTCACATGGACAAAATATTTACATGTAAGTCTAACCTATGAAACCAACTCTTAGAACAAGGTATCTGGAATTTACATCACCACAGAACTACTCAGGGTATCCTTGTCCTCTTGGAATACGTTTTGCTTGGCTGTCATCTAAAGGATCATGCAATGCACCAACACTATGTGGTTTGCTTGCTCAACATGCCATGCAAAACCTGCCCGTGTTATGCATATCAGTAGTACTGTTCCACTGTGTCACTATGAACATGAATATCCTTTGAGTCTTTTTATGTGTGTCCCCTGCTGGACATGAGCCCTTGTTTTACGTAAGTACACATAAAACGTAGACAAATGCTTAGTAAACATTACCAGTTTTGCTAGTATTCGGACCTTCGTAAGCCCCCTTCCTCCATTGATATGTGAGTTTCATTTTATCTGTATTTTACTCCACCCAACCATTTCCAGCCTTCATGTTAGTGTGGACTGCAACTGCCTGTATTTATTAACAATCTGTTAAGTTAATATTAGTATTAACAATCTGTTAAGAATATAAAGCTCTAAAAATGAGACTATAATTTCAATTTATGTTCTCTCTCTCCGTCTCTCTCCCTCTCTCTCTCCCTCTCTCTCTCCCTCTCTCTCTCCCCCCTTCTCTCTCTCTCTTCCCCCCACTTTCCTTCTCTTGCCTCCCTCTTTTTGTGAGTCTCGTCATACTGTGGCAGCTAATCTCCAAATGGCAGGTTGCTCAAGTTCCTCCCCTCATGCCCAGCTTCCTGAGTCTCGGGGGGCCTAAGACAGCACACCCACCCCACAATCTGGCTCCTGTTTCCTAAGAGTTTAGCCACTGCCAGCCTAGAGAGTCTATGCAAAAAGTCCTAAATCGACAAATCTGGATACTGAATCTCTCTTCTCCACACATACACTTCACACTGACAACTGAAGGCATAGGACCAGACATTTGCAAACTGAATGGTGTTTCTCTCTCACATAGCATTCATTTCCACTGTGTAGAGCTAATTGTTCCTGGGAATATGCTTAAGGAAGCCCTGCTCCAGGACCATGTGCAGGGCTGGGCTTGTGAGAATGCTACTACTCATACAATTCGACAGTCAAACTAATGTAGTCTAGGCAAATAAGACCAAATACACTTTTCCTTAAAAATAAATTAAGGCATGTCTGCATGTGTGTGTGTGTATGTGTGTGTGTGTGTGTGTGTGTGTGTGTGTGAGAGAGAGAGAGAGAGAGAGAGAGAGAGAGAGAGAGAGAGAGAGAGAGAGAGAGAGAAAGAGAGAAAGAGAGAAAGATGGCAACCACACATCACTCGATATTAACTACTATTTCTGTTCTTACAGAGACACTCATTTTTAGGTAAGTGTTATTCAAGTCTTCATGATAAAGGTAGGCTGGAGAAAACTGTAATGACTGAAGCTTTCTGCCCCTTGCACATCTTCTGGAAGATACCTGTAATGTTGAAGAGCAACGACATTCTTCTCTGAGTAACCAACCTGTCACAACAGGGACTGAGACTGTAAAGACAAATCCTAGACCAGGCTTGTCTAGGAAGACTTCATAGCTCAGAGGATAATTGGAGTGAGGCTGGAGTTGTAAGCAGGCACCCAGGAAGTGCAGTGGAAACACAAAGGACTCATTAAATAGCCTGGCTGAGCTAAAGCTCCTACAACCAGGTACCTATAATCTATGCATAACAAAGTAGGATTGCAACGGAGAAACTCGCATTTACTGAGCACCTACTATGCATACTCTAAATCTACATGCCAGACTCTCTTAATTAGCAACTCATCATTAGTGTGAGAATGATATTATTGTTTTCAAATAATTGTAGAGCCTCTCTTGATTCCTTGGGCTTAGAGTTTAACTTTATATCTTGGAGAAACCCTAACACAAAGGACATAAGCAAGCAGTCCCCCGTATTCCTCATCAGAGCTCCAGTTTGAAATGTTCTCATTGTAAAGTTAGAGCCAGCAGAGGGAGTAAACTGCTTCAAAGACAAGCCTCAGGTAGATACAGAGGAAAGCAGGGTTTCCCATGTGGAGGAAGGAGAACATGTGTGTGTATAGACACATACTTCAAATATGAACGTGCGGTTCATGCTGTAAAGACTCATTACATAGGTGCAGGATGGTAAGGTGTGATCACCAATCAAACTAATGGATGCTTCAGTAACTTCTCTCCTGGAGAGGAATCTAAATGGCATTGATGGGAGGAACTTCAGTAGTGCTAATTAACCGGAGCTGCCACCAAGAGCCCATTTCTTGTCAAAGATAAGCCCAATCATAGTATATTTCTAAGATGGTGAGTGGATGCCATAACCTTGGAATTCCAAATCTTCTGACTGGTCTAAAACCACCACCACCACCATCACCACCACCTCCACCACCACCACCAGCACCACCACAACAAATCACTTTCAAATAGAGCTTTGTGATTTCCCTCACGAGAGAAAAGCCTCACGAGAGAAAAGTATTTTGATCTGGGAGGTTAGTAACATGCTGTCACCACTGGTCTTTACTGTACACAGATGCAGGTGCTGTGGAGGCTGGAGGTGATCCAGGTGCCCTGGAGCTGGAGCAGCTATGAGCCACCTGATGTGGATGGCAGTCCTCTTAAAGAGTACTGCATTCAGATCTGCTGAGCTACCTTGCCAACCCTTTGACTGGACTTGTGCCCTTCTCAGCTGGCCTTCTTCTCCTCCTCTTCCTCCTCCTCCTCTTCCTCTTCTCTTCTCTTTCTTCCTTCTCCTCCTTTTTTATTTTTGCCACATTTGATTCACCTATCAAGCTATTAACCAATCAGGTGCAGTGCATGTCTCCTCAAACACACTCCAGCACTTAGTTCTCAAACCTAGGACAAAGCTCGTGAGGCAACAGTGACTTAAAGTGAATTGAAAATTATAAATAAATATTTATTTAGTATAGTTCCAAGCTATCTTCTGTCTTCATTGGGAATATTTGTCTTGGTCTTTTGTTTACAAGTGAAACTACAACACATATAAAGCAGACACATTTATTTATTTATTTGTTTGTTTGTTTGTTTGTTTTCCCACTTAGTGGAAACAAGGGTGGAGGGAGGCTGAGCCTAGGGGTACTGTAGCTAGAACTTCTTCCTACCCTGCCTGAGTCTGTCTCATTAGCCTTAGGTTGTTCTAAATGCTCTCCAACCTAACAGTGAAGTGCTTTGATGTGCCCCCAGACTCTGCTTTTCTCTGGTCAGTTTTGCCAAAGGATTGTTTTAGTTAGTCTTTGTGAGGGAACATGTCTCAGGCCTATTTTCTTGTATGATGAATCTGTTTAAAACTTTTCATGTCTAATAGTTTATGAAAGTATTTTAAATTGAACTTAACATACATTTCAATAATATAATTTAAATAAAAGGGCTTTTATGTTTATACTCAGTCTCTGTCATTTGGTCATAGAGGCAGTTAGTGCTATGAATTAGCCTCTGGGAAGAGCCTTGGTCATACTGTTACAGCTCTGAGTAGACTTCACTACTGTAATGCAAAGTGACATGTTAAGTGGGCATGAGAGGAGAAGTTGCAAGATGCAGTGGCTCTGAAGTGACAGCTTGCAATGCTGGTCACCACAGCTTGGGGAGTAGGCCTCTGTTCACACTCATTGTATGGTGCCTACCTGCTGAGGTATGATTACCAGCCATTTAGTAACTTTACCTTTGGGCACTAGGGAACACCATGCCAAGTGAGGGGACAGCAATAGACTCACCAAGGGAGGAAGTTCTAGGCTGAGACTTAGAGAACAGGGTTTCCCTTCTGTTTAAATCATTATTGTGTGTTGTGTGTGAGTGTGCATGTGTGTGTGTATGTATGTGTATGTACAGAAAGAGGCCCTCTTTCAGGGAACTAGACCAGGTTACTAGGCTGTGTAGCAACGCTGACACCTGCTGAGGCACCTTTCTGGCCAGAGAACTGTTTGTTTGTTTTCCCTAGATACACCAGTGTCTGTGTTATCAACAACTACTTTCATACCACTGGGCCACTGTTTTCTGAACTACACACTCATGAAACCACAAACCTTTATTTCTATAGAGCTTTCAAAGAACAGAATCCTATAGTTAAGAAGAACATTACAAGTGGAGGGAGGGGGATGGTAAACACCTTCTATCCCAGCACCTGGGAGTCCAAGGCAGGGCAATCTCTATGAGTCCTAGGCCTGATTGCTCTACAGACAAGTTCCAGGACAGCCAGAACTACATAGAAAGACTCTGTCTCTAATTTTTTTTTTACATGCTCACTGGCACTACCTGGACACTGTACTATGCACCAATACATGACCCTAGCAATGTTCTCAGGAACCTGACATTGAAACAAAAGAATATTGACCAACAGGATATTAGTTAACTACCCAAGAAAATCTGTGATTCCATAAAACAAAACTGTAGTCCCAGAAACGGTTGCAAAAAACCTTTGAGTGTCATGTAGACTGAGGGGATAAGGCAAACTCACACATTGCACCAATTACAGCTATACAGTCGAGAGTAGCCATAGCTGTACAACTGTGCCATACTGTTATTGTCACAACTGATAGAAACATTGTTCACTCAGGAATGTGCATGGAGTGACAGAGTTCTTATAGATCAACATCAAAATTTATTATAAAATATGCTCACAGGTAATTTCATAAAGATAAGACCTATATTTGCCCTTAAAATATAGACACACACACACACACACACACACACACACACAAAAGACAGTATCAAAATGAGACTATATAAGGGATAATACCTCTACTTGCTATGATACGTGGGTCTATCAAAGTGATCATGTGTTCCTGCCTTCAGAATTCACGTAAGGGAGAAACATCACGTGAAATAACTGTAATTCCATAAAATCTTCAGGGAGATCAAATAATACTAAAACTCTTTACAACATTCTAAACAGATCAAGTGGGGGATACAAGCCACACATCTCTCTGGGAGTTCCAGTCTCTTCTAGTCAGTCAGACTAATGATTAAACTGCAGATTGCAGACTTCTGATGCACACACAAGTTCGTGCATCCTTGGTTCCTTTTCATCAAATAACTATTATCCTTAGATGAAGGTAACTTTATTTAAATTATGCATACGGAGCCTCATTCCTTTGTTGGTGACTAAGGATCTCTGCTGGTTTGTTGTTGTTTAAAGAAAGGAAGCATAAGAAGCAGGGCTCAGGGCAGCCAGCGTTTTTATTTGAGAGCCCTGGATTGAGCCAAAGGACAAAGAGATGTGGGCATTATTGTTAGCTACTAGCAAATGGCTGGTAACAGGACTTGTGGAACATAATGGGCCCTCTACACATTCCTTAGACCTGAGAAATACAGACTACCTGCAGGACCTTGCTTGCATAGGAAGCACCCATTAACAGGGTACACCTTCATCTTCTGCAGGGCAGAACTCCTCGCCTTGGGTTGCCTGACAAGAGAGTGGGATGGCAGCACCGCGCCTGCTGGCTTTCATGAAAGAGCAGAACCGTGAGCAGTGAGCACAGAGAAGTTCTGTGCCTTGGGACGCAGCGGGTGGCCAGGAGCCAATGTTTACAATCCGCTGGGAAGCAGGGGAAAAGGCTTGAAAAGTCTTTGCTCTTGCCAGAAGTGACCTTTGGCTGCTTTCAAAGCTGCTCTACGGTTAACCCCTTGGGTTCTGTGTGCACTGGAGCTGCACAAAGGAAATACTTTTGAAGGACACCTCGCAGGAACATTGGTTTCTGATTTCAGCTGGAGCGTCACAGAAACAGTGGACTAGGAAGAGTGCATGTATTCATTCACTCTGCCGTCAAACCCAGGGGCATGTCAGGGACCCTTAGATCTGGATTTCCATGTGTGCTGTCTACAAAGTGACAGTTTCCAGCATGGAGCAATGGATTCAAGCTTACAAACCAGGGGATTGGGAAACAGGAGCATATTTGGTCTCCAGGGGAGAAGGAAGCATCCAATTTATGCAGAAATGCCCTTTCCCCAGTTAGCCCATGGGAAGCCAGGCTAAGGCACCGGGGCTTCCTATTGGGATCTGACTAGAAGAACAGTGCTTAAAATTAAAGACAGGCTAAATCGTTAACAGCCTCGACTTAAAAAGCAGCCCAAGAAAAAATGTCAATTGTCGAAAAGGAAAGGCAGTTTTCTAGTTAGGCAAAGCTAACTATATCTGGCTTATTATAGTTGTTACTATTTCAATGGAAAAGTACTAATTTTTATTCCTAATGCTAAGAAGCAAAGATACTATGAGAACATACATTTTCTTAGCCTCTAATACATTATTTTAAAGATGTTATAAAGGTATTAATATGAAGGCAAGATAACATGGATATCATTTAAGGGCTTAAAATGTTTCCAGGAGTTTAGATTTATTTTGGGAAAATAAAAAATTGATCTGGTATCTGAGTCTCATTCCCATTAATCCACGTACTTTGTTTTGGATAAGGAATTTTGTGAATTTAAAGATGTTTGGAACCTACTCACTTATCATCAGTACAGCCACACCTTTAGTGAGGACCAAAAAGGAACACAGTAGAAAATGTTATTGGCATGTACAGGTTGTTAAAGGAGGCCCCTGGAAACTCACCCGATCACAGATGAAACCATGACGGGGTGACACTGTGGCATCTGCCCCTAAAAGTAGCTATACTCCATAGCTGGAACTCCAGTTTACTGCTACTTGAAAGGCACCACTCCACAGCTTCTTCTGAGAGAGCTGTTAGGGCTGGAGAGATGGATCAGCGGGTAAAAGTGCTGGGCACTAAGCCTGATGACCCGAGCTCGTCAAGATCCACATGGTGGAATGAGAGAGCAGACTCCCAAAGGTTGTCCTCTCAACATATGCTTGTTCATGGCCCCTCAATCAATCCATCAATCGATCAATCTTAAAATTGTAGTTTCAAGGAAAGTTTAACAGTAACAACAACAATTACTACTATAGCAATAACAACAACGTTCTAGGCTATCATTACAGACCACATAACCTTTCTCTTGATTTCTGCTTTGGAATTTCAATGATGAATAACTAAGCGTATTCAACTTTAATGCAGACAGACTAGAATGATCTGAGGAGCTCACGAATACCCCAGAGCTTCTTCACAAGAGCTCTGGACCTATTTCATGCCCTTTATATAACATCGGCCCTTCTGAGACAGGTCTGGATACTTTGCCCATATCCTAGCGTGCATAAAACACGTTAGTAACCAGAGCTAAATCCAAGCTACCTACATATCAGAGTCAGAACTCACAGCCCACGAGCTGGCCACCAGGCACTCAGATGGACCTCTACCGCTGCCACCACCAAAGTTCCTGGGAAGGCCAGGTGTTGTCTTTCACGTTGACACACATGACATCACTGCTGTTAGAGAGTGGGCTCCAGGCTTACCAACCTTTGAAGAAAGGATCAGTGTTACCCTGGGACTTTCCCCTGCCCTACTGAATCAAAACAAAATCACAAAGCTGCCTGTGCTCACAATCCCAGAACTTGGGAGGTTGAGGTGGAAAGGCTGTGACGACTCTGATACCAGCTTGACCTGCACAAATGAGATCTTGTTTTAAACAACTCGATCCCCAGGCTCAAACACCACATTTTTACAAGTGGCTAGTTATATACTTTTAAAACCAAGTCCCAAAGTAGCTAGTTCGTGGGACGGTCTCTATCACAGATGGTCAGGGTACGAACTAGTTAAGGACATTTATTTATAGGCTAAGAATATGCATTATAATCACTCTCAGGCTGGACTCTCCAGTCGTATCTGAAACTTTTAAGACACTGCCTCTTGCTTGTATAAATGATTATGATTCCTTTTAAAAAAGAAACTGTGGAGAAATTGAAGAAAATAATTATGGGCACCCTTTACAGTAATGGTGTGCCACTTAAAAAACAGTTCAGCTTATGGTTAGTTTGTGAAGCCACTTCTATGCAGTTAACAACACAGTTGTTCATGAGCTTTAATTTTTGCCATAGAATTATTAGGCCCAACCGGCTGGAACTGAGTTTCTCTACAGAATAAGAAAGTTAGTACTGTACAAATGAAGACAAATATGCACAGCTAAAAAGAATGTTACAGAGGGCCTCTCTCAGCAAACAAAGCAAGCTCAGTGTGGCTCTGTTTCCCTCACACTACCACATCTGCACATCGTTAGCTTGAAAATTCCTGATATATGGTGTAATTTTTGTACCCCCTACCCCCCCCCCCCCAGTATACTCAGAGCTTTAATGTCCAGATGCCATTTTCTCCCATATCTTTCCGTGTTTGGGGCTCTGCCAGCCATGGTCAACAATTAATACAGCCAAATTAAAAAATACAGTACGTTCCCTGGCAAATGGTATAGCCTCGCAGGAAATACCAAATAAAAGCTTGATTATGTATTGTTTAACCATTTTGTTTGCCCGTGGGCCACCCCATCGTCGTTGGTGTAATTTTGAAGAGCATGCTTCATCTGACAGTCTGCGCAGTACCATTCTTCCAAGTCTGTCACACACAATCACTGGCTTCAGCCATGGCCCTCTAAGTGAAAGATTCGTGGCAGCCTTCCATCCTGCATTCCTTTTAATTAGTCAACTTGTGGCCCAGTGTTATAATAGATAAGTAACCTCTTAATATTCACATCATTAATTAATTTTTTTCTTCATTCATTTCTAAGCTTTTGCATGGGGTGGGAGAAAATTTTTTTCTTCTTTCCTAGATGGGCTTTGGTTTATGAAATTAAGCATGCTCCTATTGCAAAGGACATCAGAGACTGTGTCTCAGGGATGCTCTGCAAGAGCTCCAGAGACTACAGGATGCCTACACCTATTCTTGAAGCATTCCATTTTTGCATTTAAGTAGCAACTGGAATCTTTCTTTTGCATACAGACAAGAGATGAATGGCTGTCATGCCAGCTTCAGCAAGGCTGGGAAACCTGCTTCTCTCTGAACGCTGGACTAGCTCACACTCAGAGACACAGAACTTTCAGGGTCCTTTGGAGCCCATGTCAGCAAAGCAGGCTGACTTGAAAAGCAGGTGGCAGTTCTCAGAGCACAAGGGGGTGTGTCTGACCCCACGCACCGATCAAGTCAATGACTGGAGCGAGAAGTCATTAGTTGTTATAACATTCAATTCAAAGATAAGCTGATTAAAATGATATATTGATTTTTATAAAACTTAGTACTGTCCATTTAGATCAGGAATAAGAATGGCACTTAAGCCCAGCGCTTAAATTCTCTCAAATAGATATGATTCTCAAACAGCTCTGTTTTTCTCAGGGCACAGTGACACTTTTATAACCTCTGTGTCTTCACACACAATGCACAAGAAGGACAAGATACATACATACCTGTTCTACATGTAATTGCTGCTTATGTAACTATTTTCGATGATAACTGCAACCATTCATTTGTACACCAGGGTTTGTCATTGTAGGACAAGCATCGTGTCCGCGTTGTGAGGATGACCGGAGACGCCATATCTGCTCCCCAAAGCTCAGCTGGGCAATGGAGGCAGACATCAAACCACTGACAACGGGCTCAGTACAGTGTACAGGTTCACCATTTAGGAACCTAGGTTCAAACCCCGACTCCCTTTTCTAAATGGGCTGCAATCACCTCCACAAAATTTACTAACTTCTCTATGCCTTTGTTTCCATCCACATCTGCAAAACGGAAAGCCATTACAGCTATCTTCTAGGATATTTATTCTGCATTTGATTCCAGCAACTACAGAGGCTAGAACTGAAGATGGTTTTGAAGGCAGGGAGCTCATTCAAAAGGTTGAACTTACCCAGAAAAATGGAAACAACCTAAAGAAACTATTGGGGGGCAGTGAGTAAAAGGGAGGAGGGGGTCAGGAGGAATAGCAGATTTAGCAGTCAGGAAGAAGGGGAAAAATATCTAGGATGAATCCCAGGTTTCTGGTCTGGGCAATGAGATGGTTAGCAGGAAACGTTAGGTTAGCAGGCTTGTAGCTTAAGAGGAAGAATAGCTGAGATTGGGCTGAGCTGCAAGTAAGTGTAGCTTCAGAGCTGCAGGTTCACCTCCTGGAGGAGGCTGCTAGCCAAGAGAGCACACATAGACAAAGCAAAGCTACTGGCCAGATAGGAAGAGCATCCATGAAACAGGAGTGAACCAGGCAATAGGGAGGAAAAGCAGGACACCACAGCACCACAGAAGCCACGCTGGGCATTTGTAGGAAATCAAAGGAGGAACCGACAGTAACCAGAAGACCCTGAGCTAGATGAAAGCCACAAGCTGGAATCCCAGGGTCAACGGCATCCTGAGTGAGCAATCCCCCTCAGTGAGTGTTACCCCATCTTTCCTACCTGCTCTCTGTGGAAGACAGGAGACACAGCAAAGAGATGATATAGTCAAGATTTAGAGGAAATCAGAACAGTCAGCCTCAGGCTCCTAGGTAGGGAGATTAGAAGATCCCTGTGTCTGAGGACACACAGGGGCATGAGCCTGTGCACAGATAAACAGACTAAACTGTAAGTATGTGTCATGGAAATATAAGTTGAGGTAGCTTTATAGGTTTATGGACTTGGTATAAATATGAACTGGTACTACCTTGACCAGGAGCAGGTACTTGGTTTCTTAAGCTTAAAGTTACATACTTTAAGCATATCATCTAACTACAAACACCACAAAATGCATAAATAATGTGTTGTCTTTTGGGCGGTGGCTGGGGGAGCTATATCTTATAGACTTTCTATACAACAAGTTCTGAAGTATTTTTATAGTGTGAGCAAAAAGGTAATAGGGTCACAAGGATTTGCATTGAGAAATGTGATGCACAAACATGCCATTTCACATGTGAATTTGCATTTGTGCTTCAGGTTTGCTCTGTGTGTGTGGTCCTTAAGGGTTGAATCCAGGGCTTTAAACATGCTAAGTGTACTACTAAGATAACACTCCAGTTCTTGGATTATTTTTAAAAATTGTGTATGTGTACATGCTGGTGTGGACACATGTGCATGTGTGCATGCTGGTATGGACACATGTGTTCCACTGCATGTCTGTGAAGGTCAGAGGGCAACTTTTGGGAATCACTTCTCCTTCTGAGGAGCCTAGGATCAAACTCAGATGGTCAGGAAAGTGCAGGAAGCACTTTATCGGTTGGACCAACGCACTGACCCTCTTCGATTATTTTCACAAGGATGTGTCTCACGAATAGACAAAAGCAAGGCTTTAAAAATGGCTAAGTATGTTACTATGATCTAGTAATTATGAAAGAGCTTCCATTCTGGCTCGGATCTGGTGAGAATCCTTTGCCCGTACTCACATATACACAGTTACCGCCTCACAGATTTTCCCTTGGACTGACTGGAGACCCGGTATGTTTCAAACCTTGTTCCTCCTCTACCACCCACAGACTTCTGCTGCCAGATACCATGGGCCACACTCACAGTGAGAGACGATCTCTGACCCCAGGTGATCTAGCACAGGATAGTGGGAGGAAACTCCAGCAAGCCATTCCTATGAAGGGGTCAGAGACTAGTCATACTTGTTTTTAAGGGTTTTCTCAATCTGGGCACTTTGGGTATTTACAGCTAGACAGCTGTCAATCTAAGGTCTGTTCTGTGCACTGTATGATACTTAACAGTATCATAGTCTGCCACCCACTAGATCCCAATCCCCCCAAACCCACTGTGACAACAAAAATGATTCCAGACCAGTTCAATCTGTAAAACCATAAAGTAATAATGAACCCCTTCCTGAGGTTTATATGAACCCATAGCTGGTCAATCTTCCTCTGGCCGATCTCATAAACGCCACTGGTCAGCTCTGTGGCAGCCCAGAGAAGGCATGAGTTATGGTGGTCTAGACTTTTACCAGCTGCACCTGCAACAGCTTACTTCTAATGATCATCTCGCTAACGCCTCTCCCAAAGCGTCAGTGTACACTGCGGTGCTATGAGTAAGGGGCTCTAAAGCTAAAGTCATCAAGCACAGTAAGTCCACTCTGAGCATGATAATGGAGGGTGGGGATTTCATTTAGTCATAAGCATTGGAAATACTGAAAAGATTCCTTTTATTCTGAATAATAATAACAACGCTACAACTCATTTTACACACACTGCACAATTCAGGATGGGTGAAAACCATGTCAAATCATCATCACCACCATCATCATTATCAAGTAATGAATGCACAGAGCAAATATTCTCGTCTACGGATAAAGACGTCACACTTCTTGACAGAGATACATCATTAAAAGTATGTTATAGAAAGGGGGTGGAGGGAGAGGGAGAAAGGGGAGACTTAGGTAATATCTAACATCCCTTTTATCTGATAAGATCAAAATTTGGATATAACTGACTTTCCAACATTATGTTTCCCTCTTCTAACTCTGACAATAACATAACCTAATTTTTGATTATTGTATTCTGCTCTCAGTTCAGTTTTTCTTTGCTCTCTGTGTTCTTCAGCTTCTTTCCTAGTTTCTGCTTCGATTACGGGCCACACTGTATCGTGAAGACCACGGGAAGGACTACCTTCACATTTCCAATCTCCTGCGGCAGACTGAACATTCCACACCTCTGCCCTAGGTCATAACCATTCCCTCCTGTTTGCTCTGCCCCAGCCACAATCCAAGTCTCCTGCTCTTCCTGGATTGGCCAAACTCAGCCTTGCTTTGAGACTCCTACATTTCCTGTTCCTTCTGCCAGGCTGCTCTTTCCTGAACCTTCTCTTCTTGACAAGATGTCCCCTCCCTAAGTTACCTGCTTAGGCGATAGAACAGACTAGCTGGCCAGCTCCCACGAATCTTAGCAACACAATACAGGCACCTGTTTACTGGCTTATCATGTATTTTCTTCCTAAGAACAAGGAGAGATTTTTATCTATCACACTAACATCTTCACTCTCATCTTTGCCTCGCTAGCAAATACCATATAGAAAAACCTTCAAAAATTGTAGAAAAAATAAGTATGAGTCTCAAAAAGAGTCCAAAGACTCTTTGTGAAGGAATTAGTGTCAGGAATTAATGGTGGTGTAACTACCTAGGCACACAAATCCACCCTATTTTCTTCTTTTTACCTGTAATATGATTCCCTTACCTCTTAGCGTTCATGGATGACCACTGTTCTAACTCTTATGTTTCATTTATTTGCTTTAATAACATTACATTTGTCATATAATAAATACAAACAATGTTTGTCTGTATCACTTCATAAGTATAAGGAAATGATTTGTATCATTTCCACTCTATTGTTTCTAAGATTTGTGCATATTATTGCTTATTGTTAGAGCTTATTCATTTCAATTCTCACTTTTATTTTACTCCGTACGAAGTTAACCAAAGTACACTTCAGCATTTGATAGGTGAACCTTTGGGCTATTTGTAATTTTTTTGGCTGTTGCAAATAGTGCTGCTGTTACTGGTCTAACATGAATCCTAGTGCACACCTGCAGTAACTTTTCTGAAGCATGTAACCAGACATGGAAAGGCAGGGTTTCCATAGTACATATATGTTAAACAGCATGGGTTATTGCCAAAATCCCAAAGAACAGCATGATTTTATATCTCCTATCAGCAGAGGATCAGTTTCAAGAAAATGTACAGAGCTGGTTTTCAATAAGGTTTTTCAAGTCTAATCTCATATTCTTTGCTTTTTAAATGGTGATATTTTCCATTTTTATTTATTGTGATTAAAGACCTATTTAGACATTCATCCAATTATGTACCCATAACTCTTTCTTGTATCTCAGGTGTTCCTTTTAGAATTGTTTTCTTTCTTTTTGAAATATTCCCAGTATTAAAAAGTCTTGGCTATAAATTCTCTTGGCTTCTTTTTATATGAAAACTTCATTATTTCATGAGTATATTCTGTTATATTCACATATAACAAACACAGTCATTAGACCTTCTGACTAGCAGTGATGTTTCTTCTATGATATCCTGTAGCACTAAGAGAAGGAGAGTAAGGGATGCTGTGAACAACAAGTAACTAGCAGTTTCACAGGCTTAGCAACACAGGCCAGAGCATTCCCAATCTCAAAGAACTTTGGGCAACATTAAAAAGAAAGTTACATGAAATTTAACTTGAGAACTAAGGCTGAATGAGGGCCCCTAAGAGGTAAGTGGGAGTTCAGAGTAGGAAGTGTCCAAAGAAAGCAGGACCCCAGTCAGGTTACATTGTATAAACTCCTGAATTACATTTCTATACAGCACACCTCATGTGGCCAAACCACACCTCCATCCTGATTCTAAGAAAAGCGAGAGAGCATGGCTTTGTTTCCAAAGATGGTACTGTGCTTTAACAGAAATACAGACCTGAGTACTAGGTAGGTAAGAGTAACACCGAGATAATGCTGTCAAAGACTGAATGAGAGCACGCAACTGTAATGCCACACATACCGCTTTAGAACGGCAGACCAAACGGGAGGTGTTGGCTTAGGTACCAACCTCTTTGTAAATCGGGCATTCCTGAGTGACTTAGTAAAGCTCAACAAGACAGTGCAGGTTATGTAAAGGTTGGGCTGAGAGCCTCAGGAATTTCTTTCAATGATATTCTTTATAGGTCTAGTAGCTGGGAGAGTGCTTATGCGGCACATCTTAAGAAATCTATGCTATTTGTGACATTAAACTCCTAATCCATGGTTTAGTGAGTCCTTTACGTACCAGAGAAGACTCTAATCTATTGGGGAAACACACTTTTCCAGTATTAACTACCACTTATTCCCAAGAGAATGTGATCTCCAGAACACAAGACGATTGATTGTGCATAGAAGATTAAAGTGCTCATTTGGATTGCAGAAAGGAACCCTTTTTCCTGAATGTGTGTATGTACGTCCAGTGTGTTTGCTGGTATGTTGTGTGTGTGTGTGTGTGTGTGTGTGTGTGTGTGTGTGTATTTAGGGCTGATTTTTGACTTTGGGTATCTTCCTAGATGGCTTTCCATTTTCGTTACTGAGGCAGGGTGTCTCACAGAACCTTCTGGTTCTTAAAAACTTCAAACAAACATACTTTCATAAGCAGTGTGTACACAATGCCCACTTCCCTCCCTTGTACCACAGCCCAACTCGAAGCCTAGTCTATGATGGGCAGGAACTCTGCCCCGGAGCCACGTTCCCAAACCCTGATGGGGAGTTTTAAACTTGTTCCTTTAAGGTTCAGTGAGGGAAGCAGGTAAAAGCAGAAGATAACTTCAAGCAAAGATACTGCTTATAAAATGCTGAAAAAGAACCAGTCCCTTTCTTTACCTGGTCATCCTTTCAGATACTACTTTGAACTCCAGACTTTGAGCATTAAAAGCAAATCTAGGTTACTAGTAAAAAACTGAATGGAAGGGGCTATAGAGATGGTAGTTAAGAGCACTAACTGCTCTTCCAGAGGTACTGAGTTCAATTCCTAACCACCATATGCTGGCTGACAACCATCTGTAATGGGTCCAGATGTCCTGTTCTGATGTGTGTAATGACAGTGATAGTGTACTCACATATACATTTTAATAAACACATCTCAGAAAAAAGAACTGAATGGATGAGCTGAACCAACAAACACGGACTGTGGTAAACCAAGGCCACATAAACATGCCCATAGTGAGTACACGCTACCTGTATGACGGCTCCAAATACCTGAGAAGTACAACCTCACTACCAATTGCTACTTGGTGAGCCTAAAGCATGGGATGTCCCAGCTCTTCCCTCAAGGAGCCTGTTGTCTCCTGAAGAGTAAATTGTGCTCTTTTGTGGCTGTTTATATTGTACTCACTCATTAGGGGTTAGTTCTATAATGACCACATTTGAGGTATATAATTTGTCAACTTTAGCAAAAACTGGATTATGGAGATTAAAAAAAGATAGAAACAGCAAGGTATCTAATTAAGCACAACATAATCATGTTACTTTAGGCCCAATAAATTAAAGTAACAGTTATTTAAGTCTTCAAGCAGGGGAGGGATAGATTGTGAAAAAGAGGGCTGAGCCCCTTTCCCTGAGATGGCACAGTAGCTAGAGCACCTTCTGTTAAGCCAGAAGACCTCACTTTGACTTCTAGGATGCACAGGGTGGAAAGAAAAATGGCACTTCTTTAAGTTGCCTTCTGACCTCTGGAAGTCCCACCCCAACACTAAATAATTATTTTAAAAAATATTAAAATTTGTTTGCAAGTGCAAAACTAATTTTTGGTAGTACCTTTAATACTAAACCAGTAGAACAATTCTGAAGTGTGCAACTACTGAGAGATGTTATACAGATTCTTGACCATAAAATAGCATTTCCCTTTCAACAGGAATGCTGATTTATCAGGGGAAATTATGATGTGTAATTAGCATACTGCTAGTGAAAACAGCAAAGATCACATTTGTCTACTTGGTTTCCCATGATTTAACGAGAGTTAGGACCAAAGATTCTTACCTGAGTTAAAGGGACATTTCCCCCCCCCCCGAGCCCCTCTTTATATCCAGTCTCTCTCTCTCTCTCTCTCTCTCTCTCTCTGTCTGTCTGTCTCTCTCTGTCTCTCCACCCCACCCTTCCCACCCTTTAACACAAATGTGTCTTATAACAGCTTTCACACGGGGTATAGTAGCACATGCCTTTAACTCCAGCACTTGGGAGGCAGGGACAGGCAGATCTCTGTGAATTTCAGGGCAACTTGAGTTTCAGGCAGGCCAAGGCTACAGTCATAGATGAAACCTTGTCTCAGAACAAAAGCAATAGCAGAAAAAACAAACAAATAAAACCAATGTTCATGCAAATCTCCCTGCCAGCAATTAAAGAAAACCCCTATTCTTTGAGAATTCCATACACCACACACATATACCATATGATCAGATTGCTTCCATTTCACAGGCTGCCACCAGATCTCCAGCAGTTTCTTCATACACACAAACTCTCCCTACCACCCCATTGATTACAGTGCCCTGGAGTTTGGAAACGACAACACAAACATGTGGTTTTGGTCCTGCACTTCTGGGCTCGTCAACCTGGACATCCATGTTTTGTGTGCATGCTTTGTGGTTAGAACACAGCCTTATCTGTGCTTCGCCATCCAATCTCCTCCTCCTTCTTGAAGCATGGGCTCAGAAATTAGCCCCCCTGTGAAGCCTTCCTGCACTTTCTAAGATGAAACAGTACTTGCTTCTTGATGCACATGGATTTACTTGGTTGGGTAAGCTATGCAGACAGATATGTGCATGCTAATCATGTATGCAATTTATGTCAATTTAAGGAACTGAGTTAGCAATATAAGTTGCATGACTAGTAATAAAATTACTTATTTTTAAACAGTAATTCACAGAATCAAAAAATCTCCTACCTTTTTAAAACCCAGCCTTCATTTCTACACGAGGCTGAATTTCCGTGTGACGGCACCACCTGTAAAACACTTGTGGGGATTTTCAAGCTCAGCAGATGTTTGCTGATTGCCTATCTAAGGCTATCGAAGAATCTGAGGAAATCAGCTCTGGTTGGCATAGAGTGCCTTCATCTTTGACCTAAGCTTTCAACATCTGTGAAACAGTTACAGAATAAAGTAAATGATGAGTTATATATATATATATATATATATATATATATATATATATATATATATATATATCCCTGAATGATCCATGTGCTGTGGAGAGGAAGCAATAACAAAAGTTTCTGTCCACACAGAGGCACTGTGGCTTTGGGAGTGAAGGCCTCCTCATTGGCATGTACCAGCAGCCATCCGCATTTCCTGCCTAGGATAATCTGATTTTATTCAGGTGGCCATAAGAGTTTCTATAGTGTGATTGAACTAGGCAGAGGTATGTTGGTTCTGGGTGATGAAACCCAAATTAAAGTCTGAAGTGAGTTTCTGGAAGACTATCTTTACTGAAGAAAGGTAGCGAAATTCTCTTAGCCCCCCCCCCCCCCACTGTTTCAGATCCTGCTTAGAGCAGTGTAGTACAGAGACACCATAACTGAAATACAGCAGCCATTGTGAGGCTATGAGGGAAGGCATAATCAATACACTGTGCAATTAAGAAGGCTTTGTTTTCTTCAGTATTTGATTATAATATCCAAGGTGACACCACTGACCCAGTTACACCAGCTGTAGAATTACCTATCTCCAGACTTCTTTGCTATGTTGAGAAATTAATGCCCACGAATTAGGAAACATTGTATTTATTATTCTGTACCTGTAACCATACATATGCTCATGCAAACAATAACTTAAAAAATCTGAGCATCTCAGGCTTGGTGATCACCAGTGACGGTGTCCAAGAAGGGAGAGCGCATGGGGATTAGCTACTGAGAGTGGCCACCCAGTGAGCTGGTGAGGTAGTGAGCAGGTGATGCTTCTGATGCCAAGCATCAACTGGCAGAGCTCTGAGGGAGTAAGTGGGAATGAGGGCTGACGCTCAGGGAGGCTCACAGGGGATCCTGGGGCACGACAGAAGATGCAGATGCCTCTGCAGACAATTGACAGCTACGGCCGTAGATACCAGACTGACTTTCGTCAGAACATTTTGGATGCTTTATGAGTGGGCAGACACAAAGGAGGTGCACAGAGATACCTGGAAGAGATGAAGCAGAGAGCTCACAGGCATTCGGTTAAGGGAGAGGAGTAGCACGAAGCTCGATCCGCTTGGAGAACACTGAATTCTCAAATGGGCCCCAGCTTCATCCAATCTTGATAATACTATTTTTATGACTTCATCAAACTAGTGAGGTAAGAGAACAAGTTCAAAGGAGTTTGCTGAGAGAGAGAGAGAGAGAGAGAGAGAGAGAGAAAGAGAGAGAGAGAATTCGCCTTCAAATGCTCATCCCAAGAAACTAGGTAGCAGCATTACAAACATTTGCACAGTGAAGGAAAGACAAAGAACACATAGACTGGATTCGAGGTGTGGAAAAACGGCTAAGTCTAATACAAAAAGGTAAGTAAGAAATGCTAAAGGAGCAAACAAGTGGCCTGTATGTATATCATAAACTCTCTCCTAGCCCCAAGCCCACCTATTTGAGCTTTGTTCAAACAGAAAAAGGAATGGAAGTTTATTCATCACACTGACAGTGACCCATCTGGAACACTGAACCCTCAAAAGAACTCTACCAATTAAAAAAGAATGCAGGTTAAAACTCCTGATTAAAGGAACACGAGAGTTTGAAAGCAGGATCTGAGCCAACCACTGATCAGTGATCTAAGGCACTCGCCACCCATCCTGAGGGCCTGTCTGAGCCCTCAACATGCAGACTGTCCTGACTCGACACAAGTGCCATGTCATTTATAATCACAGAGCCTTAAGAAAATGTGTTTCACTTTGTTAAATTATATTTTAAATGTATTTTCCCCTTAATTTTTCATTTTATGTGTATGGGTGTTTTGCCTGCATGTATCCCATTGCCCGTAGAGACCTGAAGAGAGTATTAGATTCCCTGGAACCCGCCTTGCAGAGAGATGTGGGTGCTGGGAATTGAACCCTGATCCTCCAGAAGAGTAGCTATTGCTCCTCAAACTGCTGAACCATTTGCCCAGCCCTTAAGTTTAAGATATTTAAAAAAAAAATCTCCAGAAGTCTACTGGTAAAATACTTAATTTAAAGTTAAGTGTTTCAGGGTGTGTGTGCTGGGTAGAATACTTGTCAAGTGTGAAATCTGAGTTCTACCTCTGGTAGAACTGGTGTGAGTGTTTGTGTGTGTTTGTGCAGCACACGTGTGTGCGCATCCACACGGATTCGCAATTTTTAAAGTTTATATTTACATTAGAACACAAGACAAGATTTGAACTTGACTCTAACTCCATTAAAAAGTCTCCCAACTTAAAACAATACTGAATAATTTTTCATTTTGTGGCAGAAGCGATTATGATTAGAAGTAGTTCACCAAGATCTAAGTATGGTCTGTGACAATCCAAACAGACATGTATCTGGGTAATCAAGAAAATTTTAATTTTCTGTGACACAGCTGAAATCTAAATACTAGATTTTAGCAACAAGAATTAAGGCAACATGCTGGGATCCCGATGCTACAGGTAAGAGGCGTAGGAGTGCCTTTCAGGGAAGCGAGGGTGTACTGGAAGATCTTTCCAAACCTCAGCCTCTTCCATCTGCTCTACACACAAGCCTCGTATTTCATCACAGGCGTTCCACAAACGTTCACTGAGCAACTGCCATGGGCTTGTGCAGTGTGCTGAGCTCTGAAACGTATTTCACAATGCTAGCAAATCAGGGGACAAAGGCCAAACAGATGGGACCCATACATACAGGAAAATCAAAAGCAGGTAGGAGAGGCCACACTCAGTGGTCCCGAGTCAGGCCCACTTCAGACAGGTGAGGAACAGTCTTCAGGAGTTCATTAGGCTGAGGAGGGGGAAGCAATCTGCTGGAGATGGGGTTTGTGTCAAATGGCGTGGGGACACAAATGTCACAGTGTTGGGATGGGCAGATCACAAGGTGTGTGAATGTGTTTAGGGAGAACTCAGAGGCCATGGACTTGTGGGTACTTCGGAGGCACTGGCAATTTGAGCTTGCTGTTTTCCCACAATAGTCCACACTGCATGTCCACTCCCACAGTTTCCCTCCTGTAAGCCAGTCCTGTATTTCCCGGAAAAAGAAAACCTGCTTTTCTGGCCAACCGAGGTCTAATCTTCCACCCACTCTTCAGTAGTTGGGGAGTTTATAGCCAGGTAAAGAGATTTTCAGGAGTGCAAGTGAGGCCTGTCAGTTTAGAATTCCACTTTACATTCTTGATAGCAACGTTTTCTTTCCTTTACAAAGGTTCCAGTTGTATCATTCTCCCACTGATCTGCTTTCTCTAAACTAGTAAAAGCTAGTTTTCTGGAACTAGATTACAGACAGACTTTGGCCCATTTAACAAGGTCAGACTGTATATTCTTGACAGGATTCTTTCCCACTGCAAAAAGGTACTTTTAAATGCCACATTCCAGACCCAGTGCCAGTAAGCCACTGAAGCATGTTTTCCCACAAGAACAGACACCCATGTGCGGTCCCTACCTCCCTGAAACCACCCAGCCTTCACAAGGTACAGACAGTATTTAATGGCACCATGAGTTGGACCAACTCAAGTATATCCACCAAGTACTTGAAAAATACATGGCCTCACCCTGCAGAGCACGGTAACCTTAGACATGACCTCACACTGCAGAGCACGGGTAACCTTAGACATGGCCTCACACTGCAGAGCATGGGTAACCTTAGACATGGCCTCACACTGCAGAGCATGGGTAACCTTAGACATGGCCTCACACTGCAGAGCACTGTAACCTTAGACATGGCCTCACACTGCAGAGCATGGGTAACCTTAGACATGGCCTCACACTGCAGAGCACAGTAACCTTAGACACAGCCTCACACTGCAGAGCACGGTAACCTTAGACATGGCCTCACACTGCAGAGCATGGGTAACCTTAGACATGGCCTCACACTGCAGAGCATGGGTAACCTTAGACAGGTCCTCACACTGCAGAGCACGGGTAACCTTAGACATGGCCTCACACTGCAGAGCACAGGTAACCTTAGACACGGCCTCACACTGCAGAGCATGGTAACCTTAGACATGGCCTCACACTGCAGAGCATGGGTAACCTTAGACATGGCCTCACACTGCAGAGCATGGGTAACCTTAGACATGTCCTCACACTGCAGAGCATGGGTAACCTTAGACATGTCTTAATAGCGTTCTCACGCGACCGGCCAGGAAAGACGCAACAAACCAAAATCTTCTGCGGCAAAACTTTATTGCTTACATCTTTGGGAGCCAGGAGGGCAAGCGCCCAGCGCCCAGCCCCAAAAACGAAAGCCCCTTCCAATAATGAAACCGAAACCCCTTCCCTATTTAGGAGAGTTATATTTCGCCTAGGACGCATCACTCCCTGATTGGCTGCAGCCCATGGCCGAGCTGACGTTCACGGGAAAGGTAGAGTACAAGTAGTCATAAAATACCCTTGGCACATGCGCAGATTATTTGTTTACCACTTAGAACACAGGATGTCAGCGCCATCTTGTGACGGCGAATGTGGGGGCGGCTCCCAACAGACATGGCCTCACACTGCAGAGCACAGTAACCTTAGACATGGCCTCACACTGCAGAGCATGGGTAACCTTAGACATGGCCTCACACTGCAGAGCATGGGTAACCTTAGACATGGCCTCACACTGCAGAGCATGGGTAATCTTAGACACGGCCTCACACTGCAGAGCACAGGTAACCTTAGACATGGCCTCACACTGCAGAGCACAGGTAACCTTAGACATGGCCTCACACTGCAGAGCATGGGTAACCTTAGACATGGCCTCACACTGCGGCCTCACACTGCACAGCATGATATCCTTAGGCATGGCCTCACACTGCAGAGCACAGATAACCTTAGACACAGCCTCACACTGCAGAGCATGGTAACCTTAGACACGGCCTCACACTGCACAGCATGGGTAACCTTAGACATGGCCTCACACTGCAGAGCATGGGTAACCTTAGACACGGCCTCACACTGCAGAGCATGGGTAACCTTAGACATGGCCTCACACTGCACAGCACAGGTAACCTTAGACACGGCCTCACACTGCAGAGCATGGGTAACCTTAGACATGGCCTCACACTGCAGAGCATGGGTAACCTTAGACATGGCCTCACACTGCAGAGCATGGGTAACCTTAGACATGGCCTCACACTGCAGAGCATAGGTAACCTTAGACACGGCCTCACACTGCAGAGCATAGGTAACCTTAGACACAGCCTCACACTGCAGAGCATAGGTAACCTTAGACACGGCCTCCTACTGCAGAGCATGGGTAACCTTAGACATGGCCTCACACTGCAGAGCATGGTAACCTTATGAACGGACTCACACTGCAGAGCACAGGTAACCTTAGACACAGCCTCACACTGCAGAGCATAGGTAACCTTAGACATGACCTCCTACTGCAGAGCATAGGTAACCTTAGACACGGCCTCACACTGCAGAGCACGGTAACCTTAGACACAGCCTCACACTGCGGAGCATAGGTAACATTAGACAAGTCCTCACACTGCAGAGCACGGGTAACCTTTATGATGCAAGTAATCAAAAACAGAGGTGGGAAAAAAAGAAAAACAAGGAGTTTTAAAAATGAAAAAAAGAATCAAATGGCAGAAGATAATCTGGAATTTTATGCTGCTATCTAAACCTAGAAGCCTCTGTAGAGTTCCTTATTCCTTGTTTTGGGATTTTTTATGGTTGAGCTGTTAAATTTACAGCCCCATTCTTAGACTCTGCCAAGCCTTTAGAATAAACACATGAGCAGTACTAAAGTAAATTCGCCTACACTTTCCCCTTCTTTCATTTTCCCAAGATGAGAAGGCAGGCTAGTCCTCCACAGCCAACTGTCAACTAACTAACCTTCATAGTTACGTGAGATTTAAAAACCATCAGCACCCTGGCAGACACCAGGCCCAGCTACAGTACCACTCACCCACCATGTTAAACCCTAGAGAAAGGAGAACTAGAACCTGGGGTAAATAAGAGGGTGGGCTCAGCCAAGGACATCACTGAGAAATAGACTTGAGAAAATAGTGGTCGGGTCAGAGGTCAGCTGGAAACCCAGTATCATAGCATCATCATTTAGAAAATGGGCCTGGATTTTTGGTGAGACCTATAGAGATAGAAATAATACCTCTGACCTTCTCAAGTGCCCTCATGGGTCAAGTCACGTGACCTACAATAAAGGAGGTATCATCAAACTTTCCTTGAGATATCATGGTTTCACCAGAGGCCTTGAGAAATCTTAATCTTTAAATAAAGTCACAGCATCTAGGAAGTGTAAGTGTCCAAGTTGCGGGGGGTGGGGGGATGGGGAGGGGGGAGGGGAGTTGTGATCATGAACAAAATCTGAAGGTTAAAGGACACCCAGACAGACATTCCTAATAGAAATGTTCCTCTGCTGGGGCTCAAGAGGCTCAAGTTATTATCAGAAGGGACAAAGAGAGTGAGATGATTTGACGGAATTTTTGTCTAGGTGCTCACAACTGAGGCCGTGATGCAGCAGGCTGTGCAGGGGCGAGGGGCTGGAAATGTACCCATCCATTTATTGTGAAAATCTGGAGTTGGGAAGCAAGTTCAAAAAACAATGAAACATTTTGTGGTATTAGATAATTAGTCGCATAAACTGATGTCTATGGCTGGCGATGAGGAGAGAGAAGTAGGTAGGGGCTGCCCTGTAAACAAACGTACAAACAAGCTGGGAGCTGGGACTCGCTATTTAGGTATTGGTGAATCAGGCCTCATGGATTTACTCACTCTGTGTAAAACGAGAACTGAATGACTCAGAACAGTTAAGCCAAATGCTACAAAATTTCATTAACATATCTTGACTTATACTATGAGATTACTAAAGCGCAGACAAAATGAAGGTACAGCTACTTCCCCCTGCCTCACACAGTAGTTGTGACAGCTGCAAACAAGAAGTTCATATAGCTGAAGAATTAAAGAGAGCACAAAAATCCTAGTTACAGAAACATTGTTTTACATTATATTCTAAGGACCACGCCTCACAGTCAGAGTATGGAAACAACACCTTCCGGTGAGGCAAGCTTTCGAAGAGGAAGTTGTCCTATGGCATAAAGTTTCGGATTGCTCAGTGCCTAACATGGCACTGAAATGTATTCCCTTAGGAATGCTAAAGGTAAGAGACAGGGATATTCTGTCATCTTCTGGAGGCCCGGGGAACCATGGCTTGCAAGGCCTCACTAAAGCACCTGGTCTCCACAACCTTCACATGTGCTCCTTTACATTTGAGTCTGATCTCAGGCTTCTGAGATCTAGTGACACCATATACAATGTTTATGACAAGACATAAAAAGCCAGGAGACAAGCAGTCTCTATGCACACCATCCCTAGATGGGGTATGCTGGCCAAACTTGTACAGAGGACTTGAAAGGAAGCCAATCCTTCCCCGTGAGTAAAATATTCCCCAGGCAGAAGCTTCACAGCTCACCTATTTTTGTCTGAACGAATTCATAACAGTCACCACTCATGAAGGATCTGGCCTTAGGTGGGCAAATGAACGCCTATCTTCTATGGACAAGGAGACAGTCATGGATCCACCTCGCCAGCAGGGCTGGTGTAACAGGCACAGCCGCCTACAGAGGTTTTCTGTACAGCGCAGAACTCATTCTCTTTTGTACATGGGAGAAACTCATACAGTGGCCATTGGTGGCCGCTGTGACTGTGAGCAGAGTCAGCCTATCAGACAGCGACTCAACCGTGTTTTATTACCACTGAGAATGAGCAACAGAGGGATCTGGACAAGGCCTTGTGTTTGTTTTGGCCCTGGCATTTTCCACGTACGAAGCCTTGGGAATCCTAAAGAAAACGTGCTCTCTTCCCAGCTCTGCACTGCTCCCATTGTACTCCACTTCCCTCACAGGTCAAAGTGAAAACGAAACCCACACAAACACCCCATTGTTAGCTATGAAATATGTACTGCAACTTCGAATATTAACAAAATAGTCCTGTTTGTGTCATGGCGAGATGTTGAGACCGGAGGGCGTTCCAGGAGCCTTTCCTGCTTCAGAGGTGTGTCCTGAACTTTTGCTGAGGTGCTGAGGCGACAGGACTTTGGGGTTTTCCTGTGATACTCAGGTAATGCTGGATGTGATTCATCCAGTATGTACTGGCAGCCTCCTAGGCTTCTGTGGGAGCTGCTCAGCTGCCGGGCTGAGGCTCAATCCCTGCCAGGTCTCCATAGTAAATACAACATGCACAGAGAGGAAAACAAGCATAAAGAATTTATTTTCTCATGTAAAAGATGACATTGTTTTCAACTTCTTTTCCTACTTCACTTTGTCACCTGAGCATGCCAACTGGGTATCATGCAAGGACTTCATTCCAGGCACACCCACAGAAAACAAGTGCAGATGGCTTGATGCACACACATCCAGTGGAGCTGAATGCAGACAGGTTCTGGAAGGACGATGCTGTGACCTCTGTAGACATCCCACATCCTGGCACAGGTGACCAGTGTGGGCTTCTCTAGCTCCAGTCCCAGTAGATCCATGGGTCATGTGACTCCACAGAACGGGAAATTCTTCCTCGGTTGTATTTTGCTGTTTCTAAAGGCACATTGCTTCTCGAGTCTGTTGTGCTCAGATCTACTTCCCAATTCTGCTTGTAAGCTCTGAGAGCAGACACCCTGTCCACTTGAGTTCAGCATCACCTCCAAGGTGGTAGACAGAGCCCGGCACAGAGGAGGTGACTGGGAATTGTTGACTGAAAGCCAGAACTCCATTTCCTTACCTCCCCTAAGCATATAAAAGCTGTTGTCTGAAATTGAAGAGTTTCTTCACTGTTTACCAAGTGCTAACAACACAGAGACAGGGACATATGCACATACATGCACGCACACACCTGTGCGCGCACCCCCCACCCCACCCCTACTGCCCTGGCTCAGATGACTAAGGGCAGTGTAAGCAGTTTGAAGTGTCAGACTGGCGGTACTAAACCTTCAGAATCTTATTAGCGCCATTAAAAATCCCCTTTATTGTTTCCTGTACTATTTTATGTCTCTAACAGCAGCCTTACAAGGTTTGCAACTGTCTGGTGATTTTTACATGGGAAATGTTTTCAGGATTGTATGACCATTAGATATGGATGGACTCAGAGAAAGGCTTTGGAGGAAAGTCACATGTGAAAATGTGTAAAGCTTTTTACAAAGTCCTAAGAGTACAAGCTATTGTTAAAACAAAACAAAACAAAACAAACAAACAAACAAAACCAGTCACACAGAGATAGGTGAAGAAAATAAAAAAAGCTGTCTAATAATTCTCCTATTCCTTTATTTGGAAGATGTTAATTATCTTAGAAGAATATAAAACCTCTTCTAAAGCTGCTAATATCAAAATACAATGAGTTAGAAATAATGTCCTTTAGTAAGGAGATGTACAATATTCCTATATGTCCTTCAGTTCTCTGTTCAGGACAAAACGTTTGATTCAGCCAGGTGACTAGTTCAGCAAAGAAGATTACCGTAAATGCAAGACCTGAGTTCAAGCCATCTTTCAGTTCTCACATAAGACCAAGCTATGGCGTATAACTGTCATGATTTTTGCTCAGAGATTCCAGCCAAGGGCTCAGTCAACACATCGACACAGAATGAGCTTGGGCATTTGAAGGTTTGGCTTTAATACCAGCGAGGAGCGATGTGGAATACTGAAACCATTAAATGTATAAGCAATTCTTTCCTGATTTTTCTTTCTTTTTATTATAATCTTTTTTTCCATTTTTATTAGGTATTTAGCTCATTTACATTTCCAATGCTATACCAAAAGTCCCCCATACCCACCCACCCCCACTCCTCTACCCACCCACTCCCCCTTTTTGGCCCTGGTGTTCCCCTGTACTGGGGCATATAAAGTATGCAAGTCCAATGGGCCTCTCTTTGCAGTGATGGCGGACTAGGCCATCTTTTGATACATATGCAGCTAGAGACAAGAGCTCCGGGGTACTGGTTAGTTCATATTGTTCCACCTATAGGGTTGCAGTTCCCTTTAGTTCCTTGGGTGCTTTCTCTAGTTCCTCCATTGGGGGCCCTGTGGTCCATTCAATAGCTGACTGTGAGCATCCACTTCTGTGTTTGCTAGGCCCTGGCATAGTCTCACAAGAGACAGCTATATCTGGGTCCTTTCAGCAAAATCTTGCTAGTGTATGCAATGGTGTCAGCGTTTGGAAGCTGATCATGGGATAGATCTCTGGATATGGCAATCACTAGATGGTCCATCCTTTCGTCACACTTCCAAATTTTGTCTCTGTAACTCCTTCCATGGGTGTTTTGTTTCCTATTCTAAGAAGGGGCAAAGTGTCCACACTTTGGTCTTCGTTCTCTTGAGTTTAATGTGTTTAGCAAATTGTATCTTATATCTTGGGTATCCTAAGTTTCTGGGCTAATATCCACTTATCAGTGAGTACATATTGTGAAAGTTCCTTTGTGATTGGGTTACCTCACTCAGGATGATGCCCTCCAGGTCCATCCATTTAACTAGGAATTTCATAAATTCATTCTTTTTAATAGCTGAGTAGTACTCCATTGTGTAAATGTACCAAATTTTCTGTATCCATTCCTCTGTTGAAGGACATCTGGGTTCTTTCCAGCTTCTGGCTATTATAAATAAGGCTGCTATGAACATAGTGGAGCATGTGTCCTTCTTACCGGTTGGGGCATCTTCTGGGTATATGCCCAGAAGAGGTATTGCTGGATCTTCCGGTAGTACTATGTCCAATTTTCTGAGGAACCGCCAGACCGATTTCCAAAGTGGTTGTACAAGCTTGCAATCGCACCAACAATGGAGGAGTGTTCCTCTTTCTCCACATCCTCGCCAGCATCTGCTGTCACCTGAATTTTTGATCTTAGCCATTCTGACTGGTGTGAGATGGAATCTCAATATTGTTTTGATTTGCATTTCCCTGATGATTAAGGATGTTGAACATTTTTTCAGGTGCTTCTCTGCCATTCGGTATTCCTCAGGTGAGAAATCTTTGTTCAGTTCTGAGCCCCATTTTTTAATGGGGTTATTTGAATTTATGGAGTCTACCTTCTTGAGTTCTTTATATATACTGGATATTAGTCCCCTGTCCGATTTGGGATACGTAAAGATCCTTTCCCAATCTGTTGGTGGTCTTTTTGTCTTATTGACGGTGTCTTTTGCCTTGCAGAAGCTTTGCAATTTTATGAGGTCCCATTTATCGATTCTCGATCTTACAGCACAAGACATTGCTGTTCTATTCAGGAATTTTCCCCCTGTACCCATATCTTCCAGGCTTTTCCCTACTTTCTCCTCTATAAGTTTCAGTGTCTCTGGTTTTATGTGGAGTTCCTTAATCCCCTTAGATTTGACCTTAGTACAAGGAGATAGAAATGGATCAATTCACAATCTTCTACATGATAACAGCCAGTTGTGCCAGCACCATTTGTTGAAAATGCTGTCTTTTTTTCCACTGGATGGTTTTAGCTCACTTGTCAAAGATCAAGTGACCATAGGTGTGTGGGTTCATCTCTGGGTCTTCAATTCTGTTCCATTGGTCTACTTGTCTGTCGCTATACCAGTACCATGCAGTTTTTATCACAATTGCTCTGTAATAAAACTTTAGGTCAGGCATGGTGATTCCACCAGAGGTTCTTTTATCCTTGAGAAGAGTTTTTGCTATCCTAGGTTTTTTGTTATTCCAGATGAATCTGCTGATTGCCCTTTCTAATTCATTGAAGAATTGAGTTGGAATTTTGATGGGGATTGCATTGAATCTGTAGATTGCTTTTGGCAAGATAGCCATTTTTACTATATTGATCCTGCCGATCAATGAGCATGGGAGATCTTTCCATCTTCTGAGATCTTCTTTAATTTCTTTCTTCAGAGACTTGAAGTTCTTGTCATACAGATCTTTCACTTCCTTAGTTAGAGTCACGCCTAGGTATTTTATATTATTTGTGGCTATTGAGAAGGGTGTTGTTTCCCTAATTTCTTTCTCAGCCTGTTTGTCCTTTGTGTAGAGAAAGGCCATTGACTTGTTTGAATTAATTTTATATCCAGCTACTTAACTGAAGCTGTTTATCAGGCTTAGGAGTTCTCTGGTGGAATTTTTAGGGTCACGTATATATACTATCATATCGTCTGCAAAAAGTGATATTTTGACTTCTTTCTTTCCAATTTGTATCCCCTTGATCTCCTTTTGTTGTCTAATTGCTCTGGCTAGGACTTCAAGTACAATGTTGAATAGGTAGGGAGAGAGTGGACAGCCTTGTCTAGTCCCTGATTTTAGTGGGATTGCTTCCAGCTTCTCACCATTTACTTTGATGTTGGCTACTGGTTTGCTATAGATTGCTTTTATCATGTTTAGGTATGGGCCTCGAATTCCTGATCTTTCCAAGACTTTTATCATGAATGGGTGTTGGATTTTGTCAAATGCTTTCTCAGCATCTAACGAGATGATCATGTGGTTTTTGTCTTTGAGTTTGTTTATATACTGGATTACGTTGATGGATTTCCGTATATTGAACCATCCCTGCATCCCTGGGATGAAACCTACCTGGTCAGGATGGATGATTGTTTTGATGTGTTCTTGGATTCGGTTAGCAAGAACTTTATTGAGGATTTTTGCATCAATATTCATAAGGGATATTGGTCTGAAGTTCTCTATCTTTGTGTGGTCTTTTTGTGGTTTAGGTATCATAGTAATTGTGGCTTCATAGAAAGAGTTGGGTAGAGTACCTTCTGTTTCTATTTTGTGGAATAGTTTGTGAAGAACTGGGATTAGATCTTCTTTGAAGGTCTGATAGAACTCTGCACTAAACTCATCTGGTCCTGGGCTTTTTTTGGTTGGGAGACTATTAATGACTGCTTCTATTTCTTTGGGGGATATCGGGATGTTTAGATCATTAACCTGATCTTGATTCAACTTTGGTACCTGGTATCTGTCTAGAAACTTCTCCATTTCTTCCAGGTTCTCCAGTTTTGTTGAGTATAGCCTTTTGTAGAAGGATCTGATGGTGTTTTGGATTTCTTCAGGATCTGTTGTTATGTCTCCCTTTTCATTTCTGATTTTGTTAATTAGAATGCTTTCCCTGTGCCCTCTAGTGAGTCTGGCTAAGGGTTTGTCTATCTTGTTGATTTTCTCAAAGAACCAGCTCCTTGATTGGTTGATTCTCTGAATAGTTCTTCTTGTTTCCACTTGGTTGATTTCGCCCCTGAGTTTGATTATTTCCTGCCGTCTACTCCTCTTGGGTGAATTTGCTTACTTTTTTTCTAGACCTTTTAGGTGTGTTGTCAAGCTGCTAATGTATGCTCTCTCTAGTTTCTTTTTGGAGGCACTCAGAGCTATGAGTTTTCCTCTTAGAAATGCTTTCATTTTGTCCCATAAATTTGGGTATGAAGTGGCTTCATTTTCATTGAACTCTAAGAAGTCTTTAATTTCATTCTTTATTCCTTCCTTGACCAAGGTATCATTGAGAAGAGTGTTGTTCAGTTTCCACGTGAATGTTGGCTTTCTATTATTTATTTTGTTATTGAAGATCAGCCTTCGTGCATGGTGATCTGATAGGATGCATGGGACAATTTCAATATTTTTGATTCTGTTGAGGCCTGTTTTGTGACCTATTATGTGGTCAATTTTGGAGAAGGTACCATGAGGTGCTGAGAAGAAGGTATATCCTTTTGTTTTAGGATAAAATGTTCTGTAGATATCTGTCAGATCTATTTGTTTCATAACTTCTGTTAGTTTCACTGTGTCCCTGTTTAGTTTCTGTTTCCATGATCTGTCCATTGGTGAAAGTGGTGTGTTGAAGTCTCCCACTATTATTGTGTGAGGTGCAATGTCTGCTTTGAGATTTACTAAAGTTTCTTTAATGAATGTGTCTGCCCTTGTATTTGGAGCATAGATATTCAGAATTGAGAGTTCCTCTTGGAGGATTTTACCTTTGATGAGAATGAAGTGCCCCTCCTTGTCTTTTTTGATGACTTTGGGTTGGAAGTCAATCTTATCAGATATTAGGATGGCTACTCCAGCTTGTTTCTTCATACCATTTGCTTGGAAAATTGTTTTCCAGCCTTTCATTCTGAGGTATTGTCTATCTTTTTCTCTGAGATGAGTTTCCTGTAAGCAGCAAAATGTTGGGTCTTCTTTGTGTAGCCAGTTTGTTAGTCTATGTCTTTTTATTGGGGAGTTGAGACCATTGATATTAAGAGATATTAAGGAAAAGTAATTGTGGCTTCCTGTTATTTTTGTTGTTAAAGTTGGCATTCTGTTCTTGTGGCTGTCTTCTTTTAGTTTTGTTGAGGGATTACCTTCTTGTTTTTTCTAGGGCGTGGTTCCCATCCTTGTATTGGTTTTTTCTGTTATTATCCTTTGAAGGGCTGGATTCCTGGAGAGATAATGGGTGAATTTAGTTTTGTCGTGGAATACTTTGGTTTCTCCATCTATGGTAATTGAGAGTTTGGCTGGGTATATTAGCCTGGGCTGGAATTTGTGTTCTCTTAGTGTCTGTATAAAATCTGTCCAGGCTCTTCTGGCTTTCATAGTCTCTGGTGAAAAATCTGGTGTAATTCTGATAGGCTTGCCTTTATATGTTACTTGACCTTTTTCCCTTACTGCTTTTAGTATTCTATCTTTATTTAGTGCATTTGTTGTTCTGATTATTAGGTGTCGGGAGGAATTTCTTTTCTGGTCCAGTCTATTTGGAGTTCTGTAGGCTTCTTGTATGGTCATGGGCATCTCTTTCTTTCGATTTGGGAAGTTTTCTTCAATAATTTTGTTGAAGATGTTTGCTGGTCCTTTGAGTTGAAAATCTTCATTCTCATCCACTCCTATTATCCGTAGGTTTGGTCTTCTCATTGTGTCCTGGATTTCCTGGATATTTTGAGTTAGGATCTTTTTGCATTTTCCATTTTCTTTGATTGTTGTGCCTATGTTCTCTATGGAATCTTCTGCACCTGAGATTCTCTCTTCCATCTCTTGTATTCTGTTGCTGATGCTTGCATCTATGGTTTCAGGTTTCTTTCCTAGGGTTTCTATCTCCAGTGTTGCCTTACTTTGAGTTTTCTTTATTGTGTCTACTTCCCTTTTTAGGTCTAGTATGGTTTTGTTCATTTCTATCACCTGTTTGGATTTTTTTCCTCTTTTTCTGTAAGGACTTCTACTTGTTTGATTGTGTTTTCCTGTTTTTCTTTAACGACTTTATCTCTTTAGCAGTGTTCTCTTATATTTCTTTAAGTGAGTTATTAAAGTCCTTCTTGATGTCCTCTACCATCATCATGAGATATGCTTTTAAATATGGGTCTAGGTTTTCAGGTGTGTTGGGGTGCCCTGGACTCGGTGAAGTGGGAGTGCTGGGTTCTGATGATGGTGAGTGGTCTTGGTTCCTGTTAGTAAGATTCCTAAGTTTACCTTTTGCCATCTGGTAATCTTTGGAGTTAGTTGTTATAGTAGACTCTGTTTAGAGATTGTTCTTCTGGTGATTCTGTTACCGTCTATCAGCAGACCTGGGAGACAGATTCTCTCCTCTGAGTTTCAGTGCTCAGAGCACTCTCTGCTGGCAAGCTCTCTTACAGGGAAGGTGCGCAGATATCTTGTGTTTGGACCTCCTCCTGGCCAAAGAAGAAGGCCCAAAACAGGACCTTTCCCAGAAGCTGTGTTGCTTTGGCAGGTCCCAGAAGCTGTCAGCTTCTGTGGTACAGACTCTCACCTGTGCAGACTAAGTTCCTAAGTTCGGTGGAGTCCCGGAACCAAGGTGGCGCCCTCTGCTGCTGAGGCTGAGGCCGCCTTCCGAGCCAGGTGGACATCTGTCCTCTGGTCAGGATGGTGGCCAGCTGTCTGCGGCCCGAAAAGTGTGCTGCCTCAGCGGCTCTGTGGCTCCGCCTGTCCCAGAAGCTGTCCGGTTCTGTGGTGCAGACTCTCACCTGTGCAGACTAAGTTCCTAAATTCGGCGGAGTTCCGGAACCAGGATGGCGCCCACTGCTCCTGAGGCTGAGGCCGCCTTCCGAGCCAGGCAGCCACCTGTCCTCTGTTTCCTGATTTTTCTAATGACTCAAATGCATGTGTCTACATGTTGGCATGTCTTAACTTATTCATTAAAAAGTATTTCTTTAATGCCCAGGAGAACATTCAGGTGGAGCAAGACTGAATATCTCACTTCAAATGACTCACCGCTGCTTTATAAATAAAAGCCCCAAATAACTACCAACAAGATAGAAAATAACACCAAGGAAAGAACAGTCAGTTTCTGAGGGGGTCTTAGGAAAGACTCTATAGATCAAGCCTTGGCAATGAGCAATGTACACGCTTCTCACAGCAGTTAAGATGGTGGTCTCAGGTCAGTTAACTTGCAAATCTCTTGCCATTCTGCAAATTACGTGGCTTTCCATTTCCTTATGTGACATAACCTAGTGTAAAATGGGTATTTCTAGGTAGTGGAGTGCAGCCTATTAAAAGAATACTAAAAATAATTTATCAGTTTACTCTGAAAGACAGCGATTCTGTTTTTATGCATGTATGTAAAAGTCAAAGCATTATTTTTATCAGGTGGATTTTTCCTGTAAGGAGGAAAAAATAGTAACAGTGGGGAGTGTTTAAAATGCAGTACCCTAAAGAAAACATACCTCTTAATGTTACCATCAAATTCCAAACATTGTTCCTTGGAATTAAGTCTTTCCCTTTTATTATGTCACTATAGTAAATACAAAATAGACAATGCAAACTAGACATCAATATATCTAGTAATAGATATATGTTTGCCCTTGTCCTTTTCTTGGGATATGAAATCATTAGTCTGTGTTTTCCTGCTTATACATGCCAACTTTCAGCAAGCATGGGGTGTCAACTGATGTAACCCACAAGCTGGGTTATCCTCTAAATTTAACAAGGAAAAAAATTAAACAAAACTCAACTGGGTTTTCCGTTTTTATTATAGTTATTGTGTTCAACTTAGGGGGATGAATATGACTCATCTTCTTCCCCCCAATTAATATGCCCAGGGATTAGTTCCTTCATCTGCTCCCAGATGATCACAAAGCCTATTCAAGCTTCTTCCCAGGGCCCCCTCTCCCAAAACAGGCACAGTAACTTCCTAGGGAAGCGCAGAGCCTACCTCATCCTTCTCATTAGGGAAGCACACAGACTCAAGCCCTTTCTGGTGTAGTTATGTAAAAGTCTGAGGGCTTGCCTCACTCCACCCGAAGCTGAGGCCTGTTCTTTAAATATCAACTTGGGCCGTGTCTTCTCTGAGGCACTGAAAAACACTGAACAAAGTAAGATTTATCTTTCAAGAGCACACTGTATTTTAGAGAATGCTCCAGAGGTTAAGTATCTAGTGACAGGAATGGAGCGTTTGGAGGCTATGGGATTTCTGAGCTTGGCATACAGAAGGAAAGAGGAAGAGGCACAAGTAAGTTTTGTAAGTTGAACGTTTCTCCTGACCAAGTGACTCTTCTCCTGGACTTCACCTTCCAGGCCGACACTGCAGGACCCTGGGGAAGCAGGTTTTGTTGTTTTTCTGTGTAGAATGTCAGCCTTCTTGCAGCACATGTGCCAAGAATGGAAGCAGCCATCTCTTTCCCTCACTACAATGCCCAATGGTTTTCCTGTACCACCTCACATTTCCCAACAAGGGCCCCCATCCAGGCCAGGGTCTGAGGCTGAAGATGGATTTTTTTTCTCCTAAGTTTTAACTTGCTATGTCTGTGGGCAGCTTTCCTTCACTTCTAGCTACTCACACATTTACTACATACAAAGCAGGTTATAAGAAAAGAATTATTGATACTGACTACCAGGGTGCTCCTCTTAGATTCTGTAGACTGCCACCAGATGGACTATAAAGAGAAACTGGAGTTAATTAATACTAAGGCTTGTTATGGCCATGGATCTGAATTTGACAAAGAACAGGAGGACTTAAGTTCTCTGCCAAAACACGGCCTCAGGTCCTCTCTACTCTGGCCCATGATGCTTCCATCGGGCTGGGAAGTAGTACAGGTCCACTGTCAAGTTCATTTCTCTAGTCCCTGAAGTATCACAGTTTCAGAACTGTGTGGCTGTTTGTGTCTCAAGTTACACCACAGAACACAGGTGGCACTCCTCCTGCTTGTCCTACCCTTACCCAAGCTGTGCCTTCCACATTATGTATGCAACTTAAAAATCCAGGTTATAGCAAAACTCATTTAGAGATTTCTAACTGACTCCTCCCTAGTGGCTAAGGTGCCAACAGGCTATTTCTGTGATCGGTTCCCATCCATAACAAACCCAGTCAGATGTGTCTGAGGTCTAGTAAGCAAAGCCCTTGTTTTCCTCTTAGCCACAGCTAGCGAAAAAAGCACACAGACATTCCGTTCACAGACTAAGTGTGGGCAGAAACAGCAGGAGGAGAATGAAGGGGGCAGTTTGTCCATTAAAACAGGAAGACTATATTTAATGCCAGGACAATGATCTCACTTACCACCGAGGTAAGGGCCATCTGAAAACTATAGATGCGGGCAAGACCAAAGTCAGCCAGCTTTATCTGTCCACTGCTGGTCACCAGAATGTTCTGCGGTTTCAGATCGCGATGTACTACTCTGTGAGAATGAAGAAAGTCCAGACCTCGGAGAAGCTGAAACATCATATCCTGTAGGAAACAACAAACATACAACAGTCAGCAGATGCTCGAAGCAGTGTGTGCGAGCCACAGAATTCCCAGCAGTTGCCTGAAATGATGCCAGTCTCCCTTCCCCCACTTCTCATGCTCCCACAGGACACCATCAAACACAACTCCCTGAGAGTATTTTTTAGGAAAGGACAGCTTAAGAATAGTTTTCCCTGGTGTAGGAAATGTTCCGAAAGGCTAAACCTCAAACAATCACTGGTGGTTAGTGCTGGGGGCGGGGGTGGGAGTGGGGGGACACAGGATAAGGACTGAGCGAGCTTAGGGGGTTGAATTTTACTTCATAGACTTTTTTATTCATTAAGTAATTTCAACTGTCAGTATACAGCAAATTATATAATTTAAGTATTTTCAAAATGGTTATTTTTATAGTGCTTATACCTAAGTGTCACTTCTCTTAAAGTTTTCTGTTTAGCAACTTACTTAGCCTAAACCACAACTCTGAGATAAATCGCCCTATTTTCATAGGTCAAGAAACTATCATATCAAAGTAAGCTAGATATTGGATCAAGGTCACAACACCAGGGTACTGATTTAGTGAACAGTGTAAAACCAAAAGAAAATACGAAACAATTTAAATCTCTTAACACAGCCCTTTATTATTTAAACAGGAAAGAAATACAGAAAGCAAGGCAAGCTATTTAAAGTCCCGGACTCGGTGTTTTCACTATGGCTGTTTCTCCTGCCATCTCTACCCTGAACTTGAGATGACTGTCTTCCTTGATAGATGGTAAATGCCTGAGCTGTGAGCCAAAATAAAGCTCTTCTCTCTCAAGTAGCTTCCAGTCAGATAGCCCGTCACAGCAACATAACAGTTACTAATACAAACTTGGTATGGGAAGACAGATTGTTGCTGTGATAAACCTGGCCACATGGCTCAAAAATGGTTAGAAGTGGTCTGCAGGAAGCATGCAGGAGGAGTCCTAGGATGCTGTAAGCAGAACAAACTTACAGGAACATTTCATTGAGAGTGTGCAAGGCCAGAGTGCCAAATGTGGACAGCAGACTGTCATCATGAACTTTCAGACAAAACAAGAATTCAACCAGGGATCGGAGTGCAGATAACTGACAAGATAAGTAAATGTGACTGAGTTCTGCTGTACCCTGAATGGCTGAGTGAGGCTAAATTTAAACCTAATGGGATTGTTAGGCAGAGGATACTTTAAGATGACAGAGTGTCCAGGCTGTGGTGTGGTCACTGTTCGTTGCATTTAGACAAGTTTATAGTAGGATTTCAAAACCAAAAATGGAACAAGATAGTGAAAAGAAAAAAGAAAAATCTGCAATTTGAGAGCACAGAGTGCCCTAGAGCCGTGGACAGGGCTGAGGACATGCAAAAGCAATTTCAGCTGTAAAGGAGATTAACGAGTGACAAGAAAGAGAAGCCACACTCTCCATTAAGACATTGGTGCCTCTGGGGTCCCACTCATAGAACAGGTCAGAGTATAAAACTTGAAGCTCATTTTAAAATTTGGCATCTGAAAAGAGAATCCCAGATTTAAAAGCAATAAGCGCGAACAAAGAATAGCACCACATAGATCGCCTATTTCAAAGGGCTGCACAGGGAGGCATTTCCCCTGGTTTGCTTGCAGGTGCTTGGACGCCACTGCAGCCATCTCAAGCTGGCATCAGAACTTATCACTTATGGTGCTGTTGCCAGGCAAGCAGAATGTAGCAGTTACAAGGTAATAGATGCTCACCTCAAGGTTCCAGAAGAAAATAAACTGTGTAGTAGAGAGAGAGAAATTGGGAAGAAGATCTAAGAAGCTGATGTGTACAGCTGTGGAAGGGAAGAAGCCTATATGTCAATGGAGACTACACACTATTGGAGATGATAGCAGTGAGTTTCAGTCTTGCTTTCATTGCTATCCTCCTGATCTTCCCTTTTGCAATCAATGGGAGTGTTTATTCCATGTTACTATACATTGTAAGAATGTAGCTTGTTTTCCATCTTCACAGGGGCTCACAGCTAGGAGTTTGCCCTGAATTTTTTAATGGTTCCACTTATTAACTCTGGGGATTCTTGAAGCTAGACTGAATAAAGTTTGTATTCGTTATGAAGTGGTCATGAGCCTATGAGGACCAGGAATGGAGTGCTATGGTTTGGATGTGAAATACTCCTCACAGGTCCTCTGTTTCTTGGCTGTCTCATACTTTAGCTGCTATAGCTGTGACCTGCTGTCACCACTGTGCCTGCCTATGACAGGCTATTCTAAACTGTGAGCCCAAACTAATCTCTCTCCAACTGAGTTGCTTCTGTTCACTATTTCATTAGGACAGCAGAAACCTAACTAAGAGCACCGCTAAATCAGTTCACTGAGAACAACATCCGGTTTGGGGGTCATTTTCAAGAGGTTAGAATTCTGTCTTCTGAAAATCAAATCCTTCGCTCTTCCACCTGTCACATGGAGTAAACAGCATTTACTTTTCCTAATAAGAGGTTCAAATCAACCAACATAATGCAACATTTGAGGAGAGTTTCAGGCACACAGGAAGCATTTAGCAGATGGGAATTATTAATGGGGAGTAGGGATGGCTGTTTGCCTCCTGTTTCCTGGAAGCGCCAGATTCACAAACAACTAAAGGAACACGCAGGCAGCCAACACTGTAAGGTCAGTGTCCACAGGTGCAAAGAGGGGCCAGGCAATGATACGGGAGTGTGGACATGAGTTCTGAGGCTCCTAATGGGCATTCTGAGCTGGCAGGAGCTACCTCCTAAGCTTCCAAATGTATGTTGGACCTGCTCTGTTGAGGGGTGGCCTTGCAATACTTGGGGACTAATATCAGTCAGCAAGTGTGCAAAAGCAAAGCACAGGGTACCAAACTGGGTTGTCTTCTGTGGAGGCAAATTCATCTTTATTGGGAACACATGCACACAGCTTGTAAGCACTGGATTTTTAAAAAGCATGACTAACTTCAAGTAATGTCATGCTGGCGCATCATGCTAACTTCCTGTCCACTAAGCATCATTCTCTTAAAGAAGCACAGGGAGAGAAATCTGCTTGGCTCACGCTGAACTGTTCAAACGTAAGGAGACAATTCGCAGTATAAAAGCTAAAAACTTGGACTAACTTATTAATTAATAAAGCCCACGTGAACCTATAAAACGCCTGAACTGTAGAGTAAAAGAGTATGCATTGCCTCTGTGTTTCAATATAGAGCATTATATAAAACTAGTAGTTATAAACAACCGTAAGTTTAAAGAAGAACTGTATGCAGCAGAGGAAGGAAACCTACATATAATTTAACTGCTGAGAACAGAGAAAATGTCACTGTCAAGCAATCTTTGTGGATCTTTCTGATTCCTTTTTGACATATACATTATATTTATAAACATGAAAAATTTATTTAATTAATGGTTAGTATGTATGTATGTTATTTTGTGTGTTAAATTGCAATTTATTGGATTGAAAGAAAGGCTACTGGGTAGAAACCCTTGCTGTACAAGTCTGATGACCTCAGTTCAACCTCTGGAACCCACGGTGGAAGGAGAAAAGTGACTTCGCAAGCACACATGCACACACAGGGGCACGTGCAGAGCATACATGCAAGCACAAAGCTATTGGAAGTTTGCCCCTAGACTTCGCAAGCACACATGCACACGCAGGGGCGCGTGCAGACCATCCATGCGAGCACAAAGCTCTTGGAAAGCTGTTGTGAGTTGTGAGTTTCATACAATGGAATTTTTAGGGGCTACATAGTCCTCTCTCCTGAAGAATGTCATAAATATATTACTTAGTTTTCTTTTATGTCATTTTGACACCTAGAGTAGAGGTGCCAAAATGTTTGTTTAAAGCAGTGGTTCTCAACCTGGGGGTCATCTCTTTAAGGGTAGAAAGGCCATAGACCATAGAAAACACATTACAACTTATAACAGTAGCAAAATTTTGGTTATGAAGTAGGCAGGAAAATAATTTTATGGCTGGGGCAGGGGGTCACCACAATATAAGAAATTGTATCTCTAGACTGCCTTGACCCACCAGCTTCAAAAATGACACAGTCTTATATTTATTTATGAATGCTTAGGTCTTATAGCTAGGCTTGTTCCCAACTAGCTCACATAACTTCATTAGCTGGTTCATTCTAATCTATGTTCTGTCATGTGGCTCATATCCTCTCCTTCAGTCCTGACACCCATTCCTTCCTCCATGTCTAGCTGGCAAATCTCTAGCAGCTGATTCCTTCCCAGACTCCCCATCTCTGCCTGGAGGCCCCACCTTGCCTCTCTTGCCCCATGTATAGGCCCGCAACACTTTATGAAGCCAATCAGGAGGAGATGGAGAGGAACGTTTGTGAAACACTGAGACAGGTGATGCTTAATAAAAAAACAACAATACTGCACAGTGTTTAGCTCTCCGTTGGCATAGAAATCAAGATGTGAAAAATAAAGACAACCTTTACCCAGTGCACAGGAAGATCCCTCAGCCAAAGGTCTCAGCATCAGGAAGGTTGAGAATCACTGACTGAAAGGCTAACGCAACTTGCTAAAACCACACCTAACATGGATTAAATAGTGTGGATCCACGTACCCTCTCTCAGTCAGTCCATGCTAATGACACCTGGGAATAGTTGTTCTATGTAAGAATGTATCAATTGGAGCTGGGCATGGTGGTGCATACCTTTAATCCCAGCAGTCCAGAGGCAGAGGCATGCAGATCACTGAGTTTGAGGTCAGCCTCATCTACAGAGTGAGCTCCAGGACAGACAGGGACACACAGGGAAACCTTGTCTGGAGGGCAGGAGGACACTCCAAACTTGGAACTGTGTCTTAATTTGGAGCCCAACTCCACAGAACAGTAATAATGAACAAACTCCAGTATCATTCAAGAATCTGCTTCAGTTACAAGAAGTATTTTTTTAATGAAGAATTCAAAGGGTTATCTTCATCCTTTATCTCACATTACAGTGTTATAAACCATACTGTCAAACAGCTCAAGATTTTAATATAAATTATTTTGTCATATACAAGTCCCAAATACCCCGCAGTAGCTCAACTGAGGCAGTGCAATGAGACCAGAGATCCATGAACCCCGGGGTACTCCCTATTTGACCCTTCAAGGTAAACACACCTTCAGATGTTTCCGCTAAAACCCATCAAGCTTAGTTTTGATACAAACGGCTTGTGTTGAGCTGTCACGTGGGGGGCCAACTCTCTCCGCCTAAGCCATGTGACAAGAAGCACATTGTCACAGGATTCTAGGGCAGAGAGAGACTGACTCTGGGTGACAGTGGCTTCAAGGGAAGTCAGCCCTCTGCTGCTCCCTCAGAGACTCCGGACATCCCAGGAATCTCAAAGACTTGCTAATGTTGCTTTGAGGGGCTCTAGCGCTTGAATCTGCTTACTGCTTTAAATAAAAAATAAGCAAACTAAAAATGACCCCGAGGCTTATAATGGTTAAAAGGTTTATGATAGGGTCCTACTTCCCATCTACAGAGGCACAGGCTAGTTTTCCAATGATACTGAAATAGCCAACATAGACCATCCGACAAGTCTCAGAAGTGGCAATTTTAAAATGAAAATGACTAGTAAAAAAATGAATGAATGTATGCATGTATATATATATGTATATATATATTATGATATATACATTTGTATATATTTGAGCTATTTGCTCATGTTCTCAAAGTTTATTCCTAAAAATGTGCAAATGTTTACTCATTCAAAAATTAAAAATGAGACACATAACAACGTAGACAGTACCACTTATTTTTCCCCTTATAATGCACAAGCCACATTCTTTCCAAAGACGTCATTACAGTTTCTTCAGAGCCGGGTGCTGTGGCACCTACCTGTAATCTGAACACTCAGGACCTGGAGCTTGAGGCCAGCTTGGATTGCACAGCAAGAACTGGCCCTTCCAATAAAGCCCCAACCCTACACATGCATAATATCTTGTTCCCAAAGAGTGTCTGGAGTCTGCGGTTGAAAATGTCAAATGTAAAGCAGGACTTGTCCAGCCAACCTGGTGGCAGCAGATTGAACGAAGGCAGGTATTATGGGTACAGGAGGTGTGGTGCAGGCTATCTGAGCCAGCCCACAGGAAGTGATGATGGTTAAGTCAGATGGAGACCAGCAGTGAGGGCCAGTAGTCCCGGAATACTGATACACACATTGTTAATTGTAGTACAGGAAAGCGCTGACTTCCTACTTTGGACCATTTTAACTTAGTGCTCAATACTAAGCCTAAGAGCCAATGTTACTACCTGGGAGCCGATCTGTATAACCGTTTCATCTCACAAAACTTGAAACTCTGGAGACTCCACCACAACTCCTACTTTCCTCTCCTCTCAACTCCTACCTTTCCTCTGATTTTCCTCTGGAAACCTCACGTGTGGAATCAGCGTGTATCATTTGGGAATTGCCCGTTTACTTAGAGTAAGTCTCTATGAGGCTATGTATCAGCTCATCCTTTTCAAGGCTGTATAGTATTTAAACACATTAATTCCCACCTGTAATCCAGGGATGAACACAGACTGCCCGTGGGTGTTGGCTTCTGTGGAAATAGGCTGCTTGGAACATAGGTGTGCAATTATCTCCTCTGTCAAGTCCTTTGGATACATTACACACAGGGGTTTGCTGGATCTACTCCTAGCACCTTAAAAAAAAAACCCTCAGTTCTTCCACAAGATGGTGCAATATGTTTAAATATAGGACTAAACAGAGACTAGCATAGCCACGCTAAGGTCCTGTTCAGGGAATCGGGTAGGTTCACTCACCCCTTGGGAGATTGTGCCCACAGCGTTCTACACTATGGGCACAGCACATCAAGCTTACACTTTTGACTTATCTCAAAGCTCCAAAGGCCCTTGCTCCTATTGCATTCTCTGGTCAATTTCTAATGGTTATGACAATCTTTAGGGACTTCTGTACACAGTCCTGCATGGATAGGACTGACTTCTCACATCAGCTTACAAGAAAATGTTGCCCTCAAAACCCACAAAGAGCAATAAGCTCTTAGGAATTGAGGACTGGCTTAAGGTAAATTCTCTCTCTCTCTCTCTTTTAAAAAAAATTTATTAGATATTTTCTTCATTTACATTTCAAATGCTATCCCGAAAGTCCCCTATACTCTCCCCATTCCCTGCACCCCTACCCACCCACTCTCACTTCTTGGCCCTGGCATTCGTCTGTACTGGGGCAATATAAAGTTTGCAAGACCAATGGGTCTCTCTTCCCAATGATGGCCGACTAGGCCATCTTCTGCTACATATGCAGCTAGAGACACGAACTCTGGGGGTACTGGTTAGTTCATATTGTTGTTCTACCTACAGGATTGCAGACCCCTTCAGCTCTTTTGGTACTTTCTCTAGCTCCTCCATTGGGGTCCCCGTGTTCCATCCTATAGATGACTGTGAGCATCCACTTCTGTATTTGCCAGGCACTGGCATAGCCTCACACGAGACAGCTATACCAGGGCCCCTTCAGCAAAATCTTGCTGACATATGCAATAGTGTCTGGGTTTGGTGGCTGATTATGGGATGGATCCCCTGGTGGGGTAGTCTCTGGATAGTCCATCATTTCATCTTAGCTCCAAACTTTGTCTGTAACTTTTCATGGGTATGTTGTTCCCTATTCTAAGGAGGAATGAAGGAAGTATCCACCCATTGGTCTTCCCTCTTCTTGATTTTCTTGTGTTTTGCAAATTGTATCTTGGGTATTCTAAGTTTCTGGGCTAATATCCACTTACCAGTGAGTGCATATCAAGTGACTTTTGTGATTGGGTTACCTCACTCAGGATGATAGCCTCCAGATAAGGTAGATTCTTTAAAACACTCAGCTCTATTAATGGTGAATTTAAAGTGGACAATTAATCAAAGCTTGGAGACAGGCTCCAAGAGTCACACATGAACTCTGTCCCAAAGAAGAGTCTGGTTAGCCTGTGCCCCATTGGCTACCTCTTTACTTAGTGCCTGTCACTGGGTGTGAGGGAAATGGAACAGCTTAGCAGGGTGGCAAGCCACATCACAGCGCCTCACAGAGAAACAATGGCCTGAGACCTCAGAAGTGCCAGCTCTCCTTTGCCTCAGTCAAATGGATAAAAGCATGGCCTACGTGGTTGTTTTTAATTATTTTTTTTTTGTGTGTATAAATTTAATTCACCAAGTGGCAGTTTAAGGAGTCTGTATTATTATTATTATTATTATTATTCCCTAGCATTGGGGCCGGCCTGCGGCTCTCATATCCAGGTTCGAGCCTGGGATGCAGCCTGGAGCTGAAGGAGAAGAGGGAATCTAGGCGGGTAGAGAAATAATGGAACCAAGACAACTAGTTTGCTCAAGGTTCTAATGCTTAATGGCCGACGTGCTTTATAAAGGAGTGGGGAGGCCCATTCTCGCCAATTCATCCTTGGAGCCCAGCTGCAGGTGACCACATGTAGTCTCAGGAATAGCTAGGCCGACTCCCAGCAGGTAGCAGCAGCAACAGTGGCTGAACAATAGAGTGATCTAGGAAGGCAGGCTCCACCCTAGGTAATCTCCTTATGGGCAGCAAAGTTGAGGTCTGGTTCAGCCAGCTTCAGGTTGGGGGGGGGGGGGGTTATACCCTAGAGGTGGCGAAAATGCTGAGACAGCAAAGACTCTGCCTCAACTACACAGAAATGAGAAGAAACTCACTTTCAGCAAAAGTCAAAATGGCACTGGTATTCAGGGGACAAAGCAATGACATAAATGGACAGGCTGGAGGAAGAATCATTACCTCATCACAACGGCTATTATTAATGTGTAGTCTCCCCTCCCCCAGCCTGAAACCTGCTTGCTCAGGGGTGGAGCTTCCTGCTCATTCGTTCTGCCACGCCCACTGCTGGAACCTGCGGAGCCACACACGTGCACCTTTCTACTAGACCAGAGATTATTCGGCGGGAATCGGGTCCCCTCCCCCTTCCTTCATAACTAGTGTCGCAACAATAAAATTTGAGCCTTGATCAGAGTAACTGTCTTGGCTACATTCTTTTCTCTCGCCACCTAGCCCCTCTACTCTTCCAGGTTTCCAAAATGCCTTTCCAGGCTAGAACCCAGGTTGTGGTCTGCTGGCCGGACACAACAATTGGCAAACCAACGCGGGACTGAGAAACGGCAAAGGATTTTTGGAAGAGACGCTGCTGGTTCGGAGCTCCATAAAATAAATGCACTGTAGAAAGTCATCAGGAAACAAAACTACAAACATGCAATGTTAATTATAACTTCTTCCGAGCAGGATATAAACCCCAGCACTGTAAAAACACGAAGGTATGAAGCTGAAGTACTCGGGTTGCTGGCCAGTGATCCAAATGATCCTGTGTTGGGAGCCATTAAGGCAAAGCTATTGTCCTGATCTCTGAATTGGGCCTCTCCCCCTGAGAAGAAAAGGGGGTCAAAAGCGGGCCACCGGATGCACCGCTCAGAGAAAGTCAGCGCCGGATGTCCTGACCTCAAGATACCCTGATACCGCCAAGTTCCTGCTTCCCCGTGTAACTGCCTAAGAATGTGCAATTCTATTGCCCCCCCCTCCCACTGATAAATACTTCACCTTTTGCTTGTATTGCCCTACCCCTCCCACTGATAAGTATCTGTACTTCCCCCTTTGCTTGTGCATTTAAACCTTGGACCTTTCTCAATACATTGGGGTCTTGATACAACTTCAGAACGGTTTCCGTGTCGTTATTCGTACAAGACCCTCGTCTCTCTCTACCCCCCATTTGGTTATTAGGAGGAGGTCCCCTCGAGATCCTCGAATAACTGGACCTGCTGGACGGGTCAATCCTGGATTTATTCACCTCATTCTGTGAAGCTTTCTTTAAAAACTGGATGGCCCACTGGGACTATTTCCCCATTTCCCTGCATGTCCTAAATGAAATAACAGCCTCACACTTTTCAACAGTCGCACCTTTCCCTGTTCTCCTTCTCGATTCCTTCTTTTGAGAGTCTCTTCAGTTACTTCACACTTCCCTCCTCAATGAGGTAATGTGTAACAGAAGTTAGTATCTGTGGGTAGAGGACACAGTCACCTGCCTGCCCGCCTTCTGCACAGACACTGTGGTGTACAGCTGGGAAGGGATGATCCAAGGATACCAGGACAATTCTATTTCCACTCACAAGCAACTGATCCAGGGGTGGACAAGGGTGGACAGCCCTGTGCGGACGAGCAATCAGTCTGGGGAAGCACTCTCCTCCTCGGTTAGAGGAGCACAGCAGAGGGCTCTCACCTTCCTTCCACCTCCCATCAGCCTCTACCCATGGAAAGAAAATGAACTAACTGGATTCAGAGCTAAGAATTTGTGCTTACTAGTCATATAAACTAAGGCAGGTCCCTCTCCATCATTGTGAGTCTTTGTTCCTATGTCTACAAAAAGGAAACAACCTCAAAAGGGGAGATTAAGACAGGTTCTGAACTATCTGTATACTTATGTTATACTATCTATCTATCTATCTATCTATCTATCTATCTATCTATCTATCCATCCATCCACATCTTAGAACACATTATGTAGAATATTATATTTTAAAGCATTTAATATATTTTAAATTACACACACTGATCAGCTACCATTTATTTAAGAGAACTATGAAGCACCTACAACATAGAAGACATCACATTAGGCACTGTTACAAAACAGCACCCAGAGACTGGGGCCCAAGGGGCTCTTTAACAAGGATAAAAGACGTGAGCTTGTACCTACACACTTCAAGCTGGTTTGTGACAAGGACCACAGAGGGCACATGTGCTCTTATATGCACTGAGGCTGAAGGAGCTTCTGAGCCAACCTGAGCCGTGGGCTAAGTCTGTCTGGTGTGGGGAAGTTTCTGGCATGTAAGAGAACACTAGCAGAGAGAAGTTTAAAGAGAGCACGGGGCTTCAGAGTGAGGAGCCCAGCTGCATCCTCACCAGACAGGACCCTGGAGAGGACACCTAAAGCAGTACCACACTACAGAGAGCTTTATTGCTGGGTCTTTAAAAGTATTGCATCTTACAGTTAGTGTGGATAAGGAATACAGACTAGGAGGTTAGTATTCAAAGTTTAGCATATAGGATGAACAGAAGGTGAAAAAGGAGGTTGTTAATCTACTAAGGGCACAAACTAGAATAATAAAAAGAGAGTAAAGAAAAATAGCAATTGAGGGGACCGATGTGATCTTTCATTTTCATGGGTTAAATTACACTGTGATGTCTTCTGAGAGGTTGGTCACATCTCATCCACCAACATCTTGTCTCAGGTACCTTAGTGCAAAGAATGGACAGCACTCTCTCATAGAGTGGTTGTGAGGAAACTCCCAGAGTGAGAAATGGACTCCAGAGTGGCATCATTAAGTCAGAGGCTCCACAGTCACCATTGGTCAGGGCACTGGCATACATGGCCATCCTACACTTTGGCTTTCCATCTTCCCAAACACTTGTTATTAGGATCAAGAAACACAACTGTGCCCGCATCAAATGACAGAATTTTTAAACAGCATTTTAACTGAATCAAGTGTCATGTGGCCTGTACTTAATTTGAAACTCCACAGTTTGCTAGCCTTAGGTCTGGAAGGATCTTCAGAATTTATGTTATTACTCAGTGAGCAGAGTAATAAATAATCCAACTTTCTAAGGTACATGCAATTTTTTTTCTAGTCTACACTTAGAGAAACTTTTCTCTGGGGCCCTCCAATGATTGAAGGTTCCTTCAAATTGTCTTTTGAGTGTTCTTGCAATCAACACCTATATAACTCAATTATGTAATTTTAAATTTTACTTAGTGGTTACACACACATGCTATAGAGAAGGGGGTTGGTAAGCTTTCTTATGTAATTATTTCTGGTTGCTTTCTCAGCTTAACAAATAAGAACTAGAATTTCGACATTATTTACATATGTTATCCATTACTGACCTGTGCACATTCCAGTGCAGAGAGGTGGGGGTGGGGTTCAATGGTGGTGGTAGGTTGGGTTCAGTGGTGGGGGGAGGAATGGGAATGGATTCTGAAAAGAACACTTAGCTTCATTTGATCAAAAATGGCCTTTACAAGGGTTTTTATTATGGGTTATAAAAGACTGCTGACCACAGTGTACCTCTTCACTTGAAAAAGAAAGGCCCTTGCACAGTGGTGAGAAGTTTAGAACAGCACAGAGAACAAACTCAGTCTTCCTCCCATTAACACATGTGCACACACTATCTGTTTTGGGGTAGAGCTGTCTGCAGCTGTTTACGGGGACTCAGGTAGTTCAATAGCCTTCCTTCTGTGTTGCTGCAGGTCTGAAGCCTCTTAGGAGAGAGGAGAACCACACACTACTCACTAGAAGCTTCTTGAATCTACAGGAAGAGGCTGCAGGAATATTTCTCTGTGAATTTCCTGACACATAGTCAGGAAAATCACAGAGGACACAATGGAGGGGATTTGGGAGTCAAACAGAACGGAAGAGCTAATTACTGAGCCAACTCCAAGGCCAGTGCAGACAATCTGCGGCGCTGTAATGACAAGGATCTGGCAGGCTAATGTGAAAACTGGCTTCAGGATAGGAAGAGTCCAGGCAAAGGAGCCTTAGGAATGCTGCTCCCTAAAATGAGGTTCTGGACCTCTTGTTTTCCTTAACACGCCTTTCTCTTTCAACCTCCCTAGCTACTCACCTAAAACTCCCAGTCTGCATTTGTGCTTCTGGTTGTATGGGTACCACCAACTCTTTTCCATTTCTTCCTACAGGAGTCATGAACCACCTGCTCTCCTTATTCCTACAATATCAACAGAGACAAAGGCCCCACAGGCAAACTCTTAGATTCACCTGAGCTTTTGGTACTGCCTTTGCTGCGTCTATGGTAAATTTCCTTTTCTATTGCCTACCATGGCTGCCACTTTCAACGTCTATGGTATCCCCCATCTACTGTCATGAGCAACTGCACTTCTCAAGAGTATCTTAGGATGTAGGTTCATGTCCATTTCGCCAGCACGTGGGAGACCAAGGTAGGAGGACTGCAAATTTTAAGGCCAGCCTGAGCTATACATGTGAGACCCAAGCTCAGCAAACCGAGCACCAGGGAGTAACTCAGTGGCAGAGTTCTTGTCTGGGACTTGGGAGACTTTGGGCTTTTTATAAGCAACACACAGACACATCCTTCGATTTGAGTTCTGCCTTTTCCATCTTATCTCAGTCACGGCTTCAACTTTGATACTGGTCATAGTTGGAGACATCTCAAGTCCTAATAGCTATTAGGGCCATTCCCAAATGTACACATTTCAGTGCTTCCTGACACATTTTCTAGAACACAGCTGTTACACAGCAACAGCAAGCCCAATCTGTACCGAAATGAATATTTTGTAAACGTACCTTTCAAAACTTATTCTCCAGTCTCTATTTCAGTATGATGACCTAAAATTTACTCAGTGATGGATTCAGAAAAATCACCCAAGTGAGTCCTGGTCATGAGAACCTCTAAATTACTTTTCAATAAAGTCAATTTACCCTTTCTCCCTTTTATACAATGCTAACCAAGCTGCTGGTATTTTTGTTTCCAACATGACAGTATTCTGACATACCTAGCTCCCACACTTCATTTAATCATCTTTTTTCTTTGCTCTATGTTGAGTGATAGATATTTCTAAAAGGTACTCTGAACCATACAGAAGTCCTCTACTGCTCATTTGTTTTTAGGTTTTAGCTTTTAAAATTTTAATACATTTTTATTCTTCTTTAATAATTTTATACAGTGTATTTTGATTATACTCACCCCACCCCCGACTCTTCCCAATCTACCTAACCTTGTGTCCTCTAATTTTTTTAAATCCATCAAGTCCAATTTGTGTTGCCCAAATATTCTTAGATGTATGGCCTTCCGCTGAACTGTGATTGATCTTCCACAGAGTGAGGGGCTACACTCTTAAAGAAGACCGTTTCTCCTCTTCCAGCACCTATCAGATGCCAATAGCTCTTCAGCTAGGGATGGAGCAGTTCACTCTTAAACAAGCTGCTACCTCAAGTACTTTATCGTCTGGTCTCTAATGACCACTGTCTTTGTTTCCAGCTGTTCTCCTGATTCTTTTACTAACCGCAGAGGATGACATGGTCTTTGGTCCTTTTGTGGCACTGTTCTCTCTTTCTTAGAGTGCTCTCTCCATCACTATATCCCCCAACATGCACGCATCTTCTAATCCATGTGTCCTATCTACCTCTACCTTATGTTTGAGGACTTCCTTCAGCAAGGCTTGGGGACAATTCTCTCCACACCTACAGACTGCAGCCCTCCCTCCCTTACCCTATAAGCAGATAGCCCTCTAAGCATAGGCAGCTCTGGCCCAGAGCTTATGTGCCTGTCCTGTTACTACTGTACCTCCTTCCTTGACGAAAAAGTAAGGACACAGTAGGGTGGGGACACCAAGCCATTCCACATGGACTCTGCCTATGTTACTATTTTCCAGACACTCATTCGCTCTAAGTTTGTGTCACAGGTGTGTTAGTTATGTGGACAGAAACTGTCCTGGAGAACAAGAGCATTGAGCGTTGAACTGAGTAGTGGAGGGGAAAGCTGACCCAAAAGGACAGGCAAGGAGCCTAACCCTGAGGACTGCACTCCTCTAAAAGCCTGGGTGCCTCCTGACTTTGTGCCTCAAGTACACCTGGCCTTGTGACTCCAATGCTAGGGAAAAATATCAATCAATCTGTTCACCCATTAATACATGTGCATGGGAATGAACGCAGGTCTAAAAATACACTGTGATTCAGTAATTCTATTTCTGGAAAGTCACCCTACAGACCCAACAGCTCAAGTTTATAATAGGTCAAAACAGAAAGGCTTGGTGCTATTTTGCTTAAAAGACTTAAAAGAACCCCCTCCCCTCTAAAAAAAAAAAAAAAAAAAAAAAAAAAAAAAAAAAAAACAAAAAAAACCAAAATACTGGGAAAATAACCCCAAATATTCACCAATGGTAAATTAATTCTACATTCACTAATTTCACTCTGACATATCCTAACCACCAGTATGTTAGAGACTTGGCCTTCAGTTTGACACTACAGGGAAAAACTAGAGACTTTAAGACTTGGGAGAGTGAAGGTTTAGGTCACTGGGGCATGCTCTCAAAATGTGTGAGATACCCTGTTCTCCTTTTCCTTTAAGATTTACTTATTTTGGTTTACATATGTATGCCTGTGTGAGGTTATGTGCACAGTGTGCACACAGAGAGTCCAAGGAGGCAGACCAGTGCATTGGATGTCCTGAGACTGATGTGATAGATGGTTGTGAACTGCCATGGGAGTACTGGGAAATAAAACAGTCCTCTGCTACAGCAGAAAGTGCTCTCAACCAGTGAGCCATCTCTCCAGCACCTCTCTTCCACTCTTTCTTATATGTTACCAGATGTAGTCAGCTAGCACCACCACACTCTGCTGTCTCCTTACATGCCCCAGCAACAGTCAACAGATGTTGGATGGGAACATCAATCTATCTCTGTTCTACTTATACTCCAATCTGCCATGTATTTCTCACAACACTGGAAACAAAGTATCCTCGAAATATAAGAGGAAGCCATAGAACGATGGGTAATTGTAGCATGTAAATTAAAAAGCAAAAAGAGCCTTACTGTGACACATCAACATCTTAATTTTAGTTAAATGAAAAAAAGCTGAGCGGCTACAGAGTAAGGTTCTGTAAGTCTACTAGGTCATCCACATACAGTGTTAAAGGCAGAGATGATTCTGAAGGGCACAAGAAATCCATTTGGTTTATTTAATTTATTGGCTTATATTATTTAAAAGAGTGTCCTGTAGAACATGCTGGCCTTCAACTCCTGTCTCTGCCTTCCATGTGTTAGGATCTCTGGTTTGTGTCACCATGCCTAAGCATAAACAATATTAAAAAATGTGTCTGGTTGTTTTCTAGTGTTTTCTAGAATATTTTTTAAATAAAGCACTGTTTTATGGATTTCAGTGTTTGTTTGCATATATCCACATGTACCACAAGCATACCTTCTGCCTGCAGAGGCCATAAGAAAGTGGTGGATCATCTAGAACTGAGCTTGTCAGCCTTATTTATAATAGCCAGAAGCTGGAAAGAACCCATATGTTCCTTAACAGAGGAATGGATACAGAAAATGTGATACATCTACACAATGGATTACTACTCAGCTATTAAAAACAATGGATTTATGAAATTCTTGGACAAATGGATGTAACTGGAGGATATCATTCTTAGTGAGGTAACCCAATCACAAAAGAAGTCATTAGTTATGCACTCACTGATAAGTGGATATTAGCCCAGAAACTTAGAACACCCAAGATACAATTTGCAAAACACAAGAAAATCAAGAAGAGGGAAGACCAATGGGTGGATACTTCATTCCTCCTTAGAAGAGGGAACAAAATACCCATGAAAGGAGTTACAGAGATGAAGTTTGGAGCTCAGATGAAACGATGGACTATCCAGAGACTACCCCACCCGGGGAACCATCCCATAATCAACCACCAAACTCAGACACTATTGCATACGACAAAAAGATTTTGCTGAAGGGACCCTGTTATAGCTGTCTCATATGAGGCTATGCCAGTGCCTGACAAATACAGAAGTGGATGCTCCCAGTCATCTATAAGATGGACACAGGGCCCCCAATGGAGAAGCTAGAGAAAGCACACAGGGAGCTAAAGAGGTTTACAACCCTATAGGTGGAACAACAATATGAATTAACCAGTACCCCCATAACTCGTGTCTCTAGCTTCATATGTAGCAGAAGATGGCCTAGTCGGCCATCACTGGGAAGAGAGGCCCCTTGGTATTGCAAACTTTATATGCCCCAGTACAGGGGAATGCCAGGGCCAAGGAGTGAGAGTGGGTGGGTAGGGGAGCAGGGCAGGGGGAGGGCATAGGGAACTTTCAGGATAGCATTTGAAATGTATATAAAGAAAATATCTTATAAAAAAATAGAAAAAGAACTGAGCTTGTGAGCTGTGATGTAGGTGCTAGAACACTGTCCTTTGCATGAGAAGCAAGAGCTCTGATCCACTCAACCATTTTTCTAGCCTCTAAACTTTCTTCTTTCTTTCTCCCTTCCCTTTCCCTTCCCTTCCCTCCTCCCCTTCCCCTTCCCCTTCTCCCTTCCCCATTCTTCCCCCTTCCTTTCCCCTTCTCTTTCCCCTTTCCCTTTTCCCCTTTCCCTTTTCCCCTTTCCCCCTCCCTTCCCTTCTTCCCCTTCTTCCCCTTTCCCTTCTTCCCCTTCCCCTTCTTCCCCTTCCCTTCCCTTCTTCCCCTTCTTCCCCTTCCCCTTCTTCCCCTTCCCCTTCTTCCCCTTCCCTTCCCTTCTTCCCCTTCCCCTTCTTCCCCTCCCCCTTCTTCCCCTTCCCCTTTTTTCCCTTCTTCCCCTTCTTTCCCTTCTTCCCCTTCTTCCCCTTCCGCTTCTTCCCCTTCTTTCCCTTCTTCCCCTTCTTCCCCTTCTTCCTCTTCTTCCCCTTCCCCTTCTTCTTCCCCTTCCCTTCCCTTCCCTTCCCTTCCCTTCCCTTCCCTTCCCTTCTCTTCCGTGTCTACTTCTTTGCAACACTTGCAATGGCATCTTTTCTGTTTTAAATGAGTAGCTTTTCTTGCTGAAGTATTATAGACTCTGTTCTGTGACTTGTATGAAAAGACAGAGGGCTTCAATCCTCTCTAGTGCCATGCTGGAATGGTGTGTCACATGAGGGAGATGCTTAGCAAATGTTTGTGGGGTTCAATAAAAACCATGTACTGATTTCAGGTATATCTTTACCTGAAAATGCACAAAGGATTGTCTGGAAACTGCCAGGGAAATAATTATATGAACTACACATGGTGATAAGTACAGTATGAGAAGGAAGGCAAAGAGCAACACGGAGAACAAGGCTCTCTTGGGACAGAATACAACGTTAAGCATGAAACTCCAGGGCCCCAAGAGATGGCTCAGCAGTTAAGAGCACTGGCTGCTCTTCTAAAGGTCCTGAGTTCAATTCCCAGCAACAACAAGGTGGCTAACAACCAACTGTAATAGGATCTAATGTCCTCTTCTGCTGTGTCTAAAGATAGCCAAAATATACTCATATAGATTTAAATTTGTTTTTAAAAGCTCCAGACCATGTGCGCACTCACCCTGCCATGTCCCCACAAAGTTACCTATTCTAAAAGTACCTATTCTTTTAGTTACAAAGTTACCTATTCTAAAAGTACAAAGTTACCTATTCTAAAAGTCACCAAAAGTAAAATAAAAATTAACACCGCTTTCAGAGGACTGTGCAAGTTAAGTATAGCGGGTCCTTCTAGCCAGTAACAAATCACACTAAGTACAGATCTTTACTGCTGAAAATAATCCTACGGAAACGGGAATAAAACTGCCTTTTATGGTTTACAGAATGTCTGATGTCTAGAGCAGATGCTGAGTTTAGAACTAACATTACGGATAACCATAGGACTTCTAGTAGCTTACCAATCGATTCAGGATTCACTTCCATAAATGTTACCTGAGGAGTCAGAAATATACAAACCCCAAGTTGTACGCCAGTATGGACATTTTATAATTTCACTGACTTGTGCTTCAAGTATGCTTTCAAGCCTTAGAAAACAAGTTCCAGAGGAGGTTGACAATGACTGCCTCAGTTCTGTTTGGCTTTCTAACTTTTTGGTCTCAATAGATGAACCTTGTCAACTTTTACAGCTCGAGCTGGGACTGAGCTGTGTTCAGGGAATTGCCTAGATGGTAAAGGAGGACAGCGTCGTGCAGACTCTCAGGAGCAAGGAACCAGACTCGGTACAATAGACCTGGCAGCTCAGCTTGTGGGAGCTTGGGAGGCAGAGATAGGGGGCCCTGAGCTTGGAGCTGACCTGTGCTACACAGGGAGAACTTGTTTTTGTTTTAAAAATGTGTGTGTGTGACAGCCAAACATTGGAGTTGGCAACTCTTTACAGAAGAGCTAGGGGAAGGATTGAAGGCCCTGAGGGGGATGGGAACCCATAGAAGGACCAACAGAGTCAACCAGCCTGGACCTCTGGGAGCTCTCAGAGACTGAGCCAACAAAGAACACACACAGGCTGGAACGAGGCACCCACCTGTACATACGTAACAGATGTGCAGCTCAGTCCCCGTGCGGGCTCCCTAACAACTGGAGTGGATGCATTCCCTAAAGTTGTAGCCTGACTGGAATCCATTCCCCAACAGGACTGCATTGTCTGGCTTCAGTGGGAGAGGATGCACTAATCTGACAGAAACTTGAAGGACCAGAGTAGGAGGATACCCAGAGAGATGCCACCCTCTTCAGAGAAGAGAAGAGGGGATGAAGACAGGGTGTCTGGGAATGGGGGCAGGCAGAGATTGGAATGTAAATGAATAAATACAAATTAAAAGAAACACACACACACACACACACACACACACACACACACACACACACACACACACACGTGCACTCTTGCACAGGATTCTCATCCTCAGGAGGCCATCTGTACTTGTATCGTTTGTCCTCCTTTGGATCCCTGTCAGGTCTCACAGGGAAGGAATGGCATCTCAGGACAGAAGTAAGAAAAGAAATTAGGGAAACAACACCCTTCACAATAGTCACAAATATTATAAAATACCTTGGCGTGACTCTAACTAAGGAAGTGAAAGACCTGTATGATAAGAACTTCAAGTCTCTGAAGAAAGAAATTAAAGAAGATCTTAGAAAATGGAAAGATCTTCCATGCTCATTGATTGGCAGGATTAATATAGTAAAAATGGCTATCCTGCCAAAAGTAATCTACAGATTCAATGCAATCCCCATCAAAATTCCAACTCAATTCTTCACTGTGATAGAAAGGGCAATTTTCAAATTTATTGGAAAAATAAAAAACCTAGGATAGCAAAAGCTATTCTCAACACTAAAAGAACCTCTGGTGGAATCACCATGCCTGACATTAAGCTGTACTACAGAGCAATTGTGATTAAAAAAACAAACAAACGAAAAATGCATGGTACTGGTACAATGACAGACAGGTAGATATATGGAATAGAATTGAAGACCCAGAAATGAGTCCACATACCTATGGTCACTTGGTCTTTGACAAGGGATTTAAAACCATCCAGTGGAAAAAAGACAGCATTTTCAACAAATGGTGCTGGCACAACTGGCGGTTATCATGCAGAAGAATGCAAATTGATCCATTCTTATCTCCTTGTACTAAGGTCAAGTCTAAGTGGACCAAAGACCTCCACATAAGACCAGAGCACTGAAATTAATAAAGGAGAAAGTAGGGAAAAGCCTCGAAGATATGGGCACAGGGGGAAAATTCCTAAACAGAACAGCAATGGCTTGTGCTGTAAGATCGAGAAATGACAAATGGGACCTCATAAAATTGCAAAGTTTCTATAGGGCAAAAGACACTGTCAATAAGACAAAAAGGCCATCAACAGATTGGGAAAGGATTTTTACCAAACCTAAACCTGATATGGGACTAATATCCAATATATACAAAAAACTCAAGAAGCTGGACTCCAGAAATTCAAATAAACCCATTAAAATGGGGTTCAGAGCTAAACAAAAAATTCTCAACTGAGGAATACCAAATGGCTGAGAAGAACCTGAAAAAATGTTCAACATCTTTAATCATCAGGGAAATGCAAATCAAAACAACCTTGAGATTCCACCTCATACCAATCAGAATGGCTAAGATAAAAAATTCAGGTGACAGCAGATGCTAGCAAGGATGATGAGAAAGAGGAACACTCCTCCACTGCTGGTGGGATCGCAAGCTTTTACAACCACTTTGGAAGTCAGTCTGGAGGTTCCTCAGAAAATTGGACATAATACTACTGGAAGATACAGCAATACCTCTCCTGGGCATATACCCAGAAGAAGTTCCAACTGGTAATAAGAACACATGCTCCACTATGTTCATAGCAGCCTTATTTATAATAGCTAGAAACTGGAAACAACCCAGATGTCTCTCAACAGAAGAATGGATACAGAAAATGTGGTACATCCACACAATGGAGTACTACTCAGCTATTAAAAACAATGGATTTATGAAATTCTTGGACAAATGGATGTATCTGGAGGATATCATCCTTAGTGAGGTAACCCAATCACAAAAGAAGTCATTAGTTATGCACTCACTGATAAGTGGATATTAGCCCAGAAACTTAGAACACCCAAGATACAATGTGTAAAACACAAGAAAATCAAGAAGAGGGAAGACCAATGGGTGGATACTTCATTCCTCCTTAGAAGAGGGAACAAATACCCATGAAAGGAGTTACAGAGACGAAGTTTGGAGCTTAGAGGAAACGATGGACTATCCAGAGACTACCCCACCTGGGGATCCATCCCATAATGAGCCACCAAACCCAGACACTATTGCATATGCCAGAAAGATTTTGCTGAAGGGACCCTGTTATAGCTGTCTCGTATGAGGCTATGCCAGTGCATGGCAAACATAGAAGTGGATGCTCACAGTCATCTATAAGATGAAACACAGGTTCCCCAATGGAGAAGCTAGACAAAGCACCCAAGGAGCTAAATGGGGTCTGCAACCCTATAGCTGCAACAACAATATGAACTAACCAGTACCGCTAGAGCTCATATCTCTAGCTGCATATAGAGCAGAACATGGCCTAGTGGGCCATCACAGGGAAGAGAGGCCCCTTGGTCTTGCAAACTTTATATGCCCCAGTGCAGGGAAGTGTCAGAACCAAGAAGTGTGAGTGGGTGGGTAGGGGAGCAGGGCGGAGGAAGGGTATAGGGAACTTTTGGGATAGCATTTGAACTGTATATAAAGAAAATATCTAATAAAAAAATTAACACTGCTTTCAGAGGACTGTGCAAGTTAAGTATAGCAGGTCATTCAAGCCAGTAACAAATCACACTAAGTGCAGATCTTTACTGCTGAAAACAATCCTACAGAAACAGGAACAAAACTGCCTTTTATGGTTTACAGAATGTCTGATGTCTAGAACAGACGCCGAGTTTAGAACTAACATTACGGACAATCGTAGGACTTCTAGTAGCTTGTTATTAGACGCGTTCTCACGCCCGGCCAGGAAGAACACCACAGACCAGAATCTTCTGCGGCAAAACTTTATTGCTTACATCTTCAGGGGCAAGAGTGTAAGAAGCAAGAGAGTAAGAAAGCAAAAAAGCGAGAAAACGAAACCCCGTCCCTATTAAGGAGAATTATCCTTCGCCTAGGACGTGTCACTCCCTGATTGGCTGCAGCCCATCGGCCGAGTTGACGTCACGGGGAAGGCAGAGCACATGGAGTGGAGAACCACCCTCGGCACATGCGCAGATTATTTGTTTACCACTTAGAACACAGCTGTCAGCGCCATCTTGTAACGGCGAATGTGGGCGCGGCTCCCAACATCTCCCCCTTTCCTTTTAATAAGAGCAAATAGGCCACCCATATTAATGAGAGTGGAGATAGAGGTCAAATCCCCAGTGTGTAGGTAAAGGAGCCATGTACAGGATTAGCTCTTAGGCTCACAGGCTTTTACCCAGAGCAACCCTGACCTGCTCCCGTGTCGTTTTGCCTGGAGAGAAGGACACTTGGACACTCAACCTTCTTGAAAGATGACATGTCTCCCTAGAATAGGCTCATATATGCCGCAGAGCCTTTCTACTGCAGTGCTTAGCCGTGCAACTCTCTCGGGCTGCTGAAGCACACTCACTCTATCCCGTGCAATGAGACTAGCCTCGTGAGATGTAAGAGCTGAGTGGCCAGCGACCTATTGCCTAAGCATAGATATATCAGGGGAAGCTCCATGTTCTAGTCCTGCAAGCGCCTGGGCAATAACCACCTTGTCTCTCCTAGTTTGGGCCTTAAGCTTACAGACCAATCAAAGAAGCAACACTAATCCTCAGCAAAGTGTATCTCCAAATAATATTAATCCCACCCATTTTTTAAAGAAAGAAAATGCTGAGGAGATCCAATTGGGTAATCCTTTGGTCAGGGACAGGTCCAAGCGCGTGGAGTTGACCTGAAGTCTCAATTCCCAAAGGATCTGTTCAAATTCAGCCATCCAATTCTGTAACATATACTGAAAAAGACTTTTTGACAAATTAGCTGCCCTAGTAAATTTAACATACTGAATGGAAGTAACACACAATCCCGGAAACTTTTGTTCACATCTCAGCTGAGCTATTTGCCATAATACATCTAGTTGTATCTGGACAAGATCTATGAGTTGAATAACCAGCATGAGACCTCTCTGTATCTTGACATTAGCTGAGGCCTGTTCATCTATGACTGTAGTCACTGAGGCTGACAAAGTGTTAATGGTGTCAGTCGTCTGGACCTGTCCAGACAGAGCCAAGGCTGTCTGAATTAAGGCCAAACCCAGTTCCCAGTTAGTGGTAAAAAAGCAGGAGAATACTTGAGCATTATACATCACCGTCATTGGGAGTGGAAATGTCGACATTATCCCCCAACGCTGCTCTCTCTTTATTATTGACGCCCTGGACATCACCAAGACGAGGGACATCAGTATTCCCTTGGACAGTCTGGATTTTTCGGGTGAGTCTTTCTGGTATCCAAAATGGGTTGTCTTCATTCTGTGGGAAAACACAGACAGCTCCCCTGGATCTTATCAAGATAGGATCCGGGCCATACCATTTATTATCAAGGACATTTTTCCATTTAACCATCTCATTGGGCCTATCTGGCTCTGTACAATGACGTTCAGCCGCAGTATGGCCATGAGCATCAATATTTAAAAAATTGAGTGTAAAGAGTGCCATAGACACAGACACTCTTGGTGCTCGGGGTAAAATCTCTTCAATTCCCCTCTTCTGTTTTATAAGATAGGTTTTGAGGGTGCGATGCGCACGCTCAACAATACCCTGTCCTTGAGGGTTGTATGGAAGTCCAGTCAGGTGGGTCACGTCCATCTGACGGCAGAACTGCTGAAATTTTTGAGACGTATAAGCTGGTCCATTATCAGTCTTAAGGAGTCTGGGTTTCCCCCAAGCACTCCATGCCTCAAGACAATGTTGAATCACATGTGAGGCTTTTTCTCCCTTTTGTAAGGCCTGGTTAGCAGCTAGAGTAAGAGTCCTAGGGGAGGAGATATGAGGATCTCCTTCTAAAATACCAAACAAAGGCCTTAACTCAGCGGAAGGAATCTTTAAAAAAGGTCTGAGCCAATTAATATCTCCCAACAGCTTTTGAAAATCATTTAAGGTATGGAGGTGATCTCTTCTTATCTCTACCTTTTGGGGCACAATCTTATCTGGGGACACCACAGAGCCCAAGAATTGTCCTGTATCAGAAATTTGGACCTTTTCTGTGGCTATCTGTAAACCCCACTGACTTAAAGTTTTAAGTAGAAAAGGATATGCCTTTTGTAGCATGGTAAGGTCTTTATGGCACAGGAGGATGTCATCCATGTAAAGGAGCAAAATTAAAGAGGGGAATTGTTCCCTCACTGGCAAAAGAGCTTCTTGCACATAAAGTTGGCACATTGTAGGACTATTGGACATTCCCTGTGGTAAGACCTTCCATTGATACCTCTTATCAGGTTCCATGTGATTAATAGAGGGGATGGTAAAGGCAAATCTGGGCCTATCCCTTGGACACAAAGGTATAGAAAAGAAACAATCTTTAATATCTATAATAATTAAATTCCAGCCACGTGGTAAGGCGGAAAGTACAGGGAGACCCCTCTGTACTGGGCCAAATAAGTTCATTTGCTCATTAATGGCTCTGAGGTCATGGAGCAGTCTCCACTTTCCTGACTTTTTCTTAATTACAAAAATTGGAGTGTTCCAAGGTGAGGTAGAGGGTTCAATATGGCCTAGTTTTAATTGTTCCTCTACCAGTTGAATCACAGCTTCTAGTTTTTCAGAGGATAGGTGCCATTGAGGAACCCACACTGGGTCCCCTGTTTTCCATGGTATGGGTCGTGCTGCCCCAATGGCCGCTATGGAAAACCCAGACCCTGTCTGTCTTGGTTTCCATTAGGTGAGATGGGCTCTATCCTTCCCTGTTCTTGATGTCCTAACCCTTTTCCTTCTTTATAACCCATCTTTGCCATGATATTTTTTGCTTTAGTTGAATACCCTCCCGATGGGGCGTTTTCATTGGACAAAATAAGGCCCAAATGCTGCATAATATCCCTTCCCCAGAGGTTAACCGGGAGTGGGAGCACATAAGGTATGAATTTCCCTTGCTGTCCTTCAGAGGATTCCCACGTCAAGGCAATGGAGCTTATAGTGGGACATGATTGATATCCTAGGCCCTGTAATGAATGAGATGACTCTGTGGTGGGCCATGCTTTGGGCCACCAATGTGTAGAGATTATACTTTTATCTGCTCCGGTATCAAGGATGCCTTCAAACTCTTTTCCATTAATCTTAAGGCGGAGCTTAGGTCTATCATTTAAAGATACAACCAAATAGGCAGAATCATTTCCTGAGGAGCCCATTTTCTTTATCTCAGGTCCTGCAGATTTCTCCCTGGTATTATCAGGGAGGAGCAGCAGCTGAGCTATCCTATCTCCTTTACTAATAGGAAAAACGCCCTTAGGGCTTGAGCACAGGACCTGTATTTCAGGGGAATGTTGACAATCCATAACTCCAGGGTGGACTACTAAGCCCTGCAAGGTGAGTGAACCCCGGCCGAGAATAAGGCCCATGGTTCCCGGGGGCAAGGATGGTATAGGCTCCACTGGCACCGGCTGAATACTCATTTGAGGCATTAATAGGAAGTCGGAGGCGGCACGCAGGTCCACCCTTGTGGGTCTTCCTGGGTCGCCTCTCTGACTGCTTCCTGGGTCCTGACAAACCGGTTCCCATATCTTTGAGGGCCCTGGGACCGAGGGCCCGATGACCCGTTTTTTGGCACATAAGCTGATTGACTATCAGGTGGGGGAAGAATTCTGCCCTTTATATCCCTCACAGAGCGACACTGGTCGGCTCTATGATAACCCTTGCCACACTTAGAGCAAAGAGTGAGAGTCCCTCCCTGTTTATCTGGAGCTCTGCAATCTTTCTTAAAATGCCCAGGCTTTCCGCAGTTAAAACATGTCCTCTGATTATTTCTGCTCATGGAGCGGTTCTGAGATTGGAGGATGGCGGCCGCTAAGCCTGCATTGGTGAGAGTTCCCCCAAGCTCTCGACAGACCCTGAGCCAGTCTTGTAAGCCTTTGTTCTTTCTTGGGGCTATGGCCGCTCGGCACTCCTTTGTGGCTTGCTCATAGATTAGCTGTTCTACCAGAGGCGCGGCTTGCTCTGAATCTCCAAAAATACGCTCTGCTGCCTCTGTCATTCTGGCCACAAAATCTGAGAAGGATTCCTGAGGTCCCTGGACAACTTTTGTTAATTGACCAGTGGTTTCACCTGCTCGGGAGAGCGCCTTCCAGGCCCTAATAGCCGTGGAGGAAACTTGGGCATAAGCTCCCCAATGGTAGTTTGTTTGATCAGCAGAATAAGCTCCCTGACCCGTTAACAAGTCAAAAGTCCAATCTCTCTGCTCTGGAGTCAAAGCAGCTGCGTTTGCTCGGGCCTGCGCTTGTGCAGTTTCATGCCAAAGAGCTCTCCATTCCATATATTTGCCCATACTAGGGAGAGCGGCTTTTACAACCGTTTGCCAGTCAGCAGGAGTTAGTGCCATGCCGGCGAGCCTGTCTAACTGCACCAAGGTAAAATTAGCATTGGTTCCGTATTTACGGACCGACTCGGCAAGCTCTTTAATCTGTAAGTATTCTACCGGAGCGTGGACACGCCCACCCTCGGCTCCTTCAAAGACTGGAAATGCCTGTTGTATTTTCCTTTGTTCCTCTCTGGGAATGAATGAGTCTGCGCACTGCCTCTCTGCGCATTGTCTCTCTGCGCAGGGCTGACGCACTACGCAGGGCGGGGGCTCCGCATAGGGCGGACCTTGAAGCCGACTGCCCTGAGGCCAATCAGCAAACTGGCCTTCGCCAGCCGCTTTTGGCTTCCTTAACTGATTAGCTAGCACTTTACCTGGCTGGTACCCTTTTTTCTCATAATGAGCTGCTTCTTCCTCCCAGTCTGTTTCTTCAGAGGAGAATTCATCATCTGATTCAGAGCTACCAAGAGCTGGCTCCCCGAGCCCATCCAGCGATGAGCACAGGCTCCTTTTCCTAGAGACCTCCGCTAATTGATCTTTCTTCTTTTCCCTTTTTCCTCTTTTTCTTCTAATCTCTCTCCAGGTATTCCTACCTAACCTTAACTTTTCCTCGGGTTCAAGACCCTTGGAAAGGCCTGTATACTTATTTTGTGTACCATATTTCCTCTTTGTTCCTACTCTCTCTCCCCGCTTTACTTCTGATAGCTTGCCCTGAATTTCATCTAGAATCCGCCCTGCCTTAACCACTTGATAACATGTGAAAAGGAACAAAAGGGCTTCTAACATTAGAAAAAATTCAAGGCCAAACATTTTCCACTTTACTTCTGATAGACTGTCTTGAATTTCCTTAGAAAGTTCAAGGCCAGGCTTACCTCGTAAAGCTATACTCACTGGTACTCTCGTTCCCCAGCTGAAAAGTTCTGAATTCATACAGTTGAATCCTTCTTAACAGTCTGCTTTACGGGAACCTTTATTACCGCGACCCGCAGTTCTGGTTCTGGAATGAGGGATCTTCCTTGCGCCAGTCCCGAGTTTTTTCTCGTCCCGGAATTCGGCACCAATTGTTATTAGACGCGTTCTCACGCCCGGCCAGGAAGAACACCACAGACCAGAATCTTCTGCGGCAAAACTTTATTGCTTACATCTTCAGGGGCAAGAGTGTAAGAAGCAAGAGAGTAAGAAAGCAAAAAAGCGAGAAAACGAAACCCCGTCCCTATTAAGGAGAATTATCCTTCGCCTAGGACGTGTCACTCCCTGATTGGCTGCAGCCCATCGGCCGAGTTGACGTCACGGGGAAGGCAGAGCACATGGAGTGGAGAACCACCCTCGGCACATGCGCAGATTATTTGTTTACCACTTAGAACACAGCTGTCAGCGCCATCTTGTAACGGCGAATGTGGGCGCGGCTCCCAACAGTAGCTTACCAATTGATTCAGGATTCACTTCCATAAATGTCATGCAAAGAGTCAGAAATATAAACACCCCAAGTTGTATGCAGGTATGGACATTTTATAATTTCACTGACTTGTGCTTCGAGTATGCTTTCAAGCCTTAGAAAACAGCTTCCAGAGGAGGTTGACAATGACTGTTCTGTTTGGCTTTATAACTTTTGGGTCTCAACAGATGGAACTTGTCAACTTTTCCAGCTTGAGGTGGAACAGTGCTGTGTTCAGGGAATTTCGGAGATGGTAAATGGAGGACAGCAGCATGTAGATTCTCTCTCAGGAGCAAGGAACCAGGCCTGGTACAATAGACCTGGCAGCTCAGCTCTTTGGAGCTTGAGAGGCAGAAGTAGGGGGTCCTGAGTTTGGAGGTGACCTGTGCTATACAGGGAGAACTTGTTTTTTTTTTTTTTTTTTCAAAATGTGTGTGTGAGAGGGCGTGGTGGTGTATGCCTTTAGTCCCAGCACTCTGGAGGTAGAGGCAGGCAGATTTCTGAGTTCGAGGCCAGCCTGGTCTACAGAATGAGTTACAGGACAGCCCGGGCTACACAGAGAAACCCTGTCTCGACAATAAATAAATAAATAAATAAATGTGTGTGTGTGACAGCCAAACATTGGAGTTGGCGACTCTTTACAGAAGAGCTAGGGGAAGGATTGAAGGCCCCGAGGGGGATGGGAACCCACAGAAGGACCAACAGAGTCAACCAGCCTGGATTTGTGGGAACTCTCAGAGACTGAGCCACCAAAGAACAAAAACAAGCTGGAACAAGGCACCCCCAGCACATACGTGGTAGATGTGCAGCTCAGTCCCTTTTGGGCTCCCCAACAACTGGAGTGCAGGCTCTCCTTAAAGTTGTACCCTAACTGTGGAACCCATTCCCCAAAAGGGCTGCCTTGTCTGGCCTCAGTGGGAAAGGATGTAGTAATCTGGCTGAGACTTGAAGGACCAGGATAGGAGGATACCCAGGGAGATGCCACCCTCTCAGAGAAGAGAAGAAGGGAATTACTCTAATGGCCCAGAGGGTATGAAAATGCTAAAACATTTATGTAAATGGGGCTTACTCATTAAAGCACATTGACAAAAATATGAATTATATTTAATTCTACTATAGGGGCTGAGATGAAAACAGCCTAATAGATTGGGCAAGAGTAAAGTTTACCTCCTGGCTCTTAACTTGTGTGAACTTGGGCAAGTCATTAGTTAGTGATCAATATGAGATGCCTCCACCTGTAAAGTCACACTATACTACACCCCAACTGCAGAAGAATATCTGAGCCTGCGCATGTGAGAAGATTCCCTCAGAACTTAAAAAGCCAAGTCCAGATGTACAGGAAACATTCATTTTACTTCAACTTTGCAGACAAGACAATGTCTCCTAGCGGCATAAGAGGCCGAAGTGTTCCGCTGTTCATAACTACAATCATGCTTATTGATTCCCAAGGCTTGTGTCTACACGAGAGCATGCTCTGAACGTAAACAGAGGGTAAGTTCTGGGGGAAAGAATGTAGTGAGTCATTAGAACTTGAAGCGAAATGAAACGCTACATAAAATCCCATTGAAACTTCGGGACTTAAAAGGAGAAACCACCATTTCCCATGAAAACTTGGCAATTTTAAACCTAATGAACACTAGGAGGGAGTCCTGAACAGACATGTTTGAACACAAGTGTTTTCAATGAAATCAGTCATTCTGTAAAATGCAGTCACTATTAATTAATGCCCAAACCGGGAGAATCTTTATGGAGTTGCATATGGACACAGGATGACGGGAGCAGCTCACTGTGATTGATGTTATTATTCTGAATACCACAGTTGTTGGTAACGATTTGGGGGCCTTCTATGAAGTCCACGTCAGGGTGCTTAGTCTACTTGGCTCATCCTTGCTCCTCAGTCAGGATCGTCTCTCCTGTGGCCCTTTCCAAACATCCGGTTCCTCTACAGTCCACAGCCTGCAGGTAAGGGCTTCCTCTACAGCTAGCCTGTTTTGGACAGATCTTAACACCAGGCCTAAGCAAGAATTCTGAGAAAAAACAACCTATTTAAACAGCAAGAAAGCATTACAAGTTTATTTTCCATCTGTTTTCATATTTAACTAAAATAAGAATCCATTTGATGTTATATGAATTCACTTCTGAAAATCGGGTTGTGATTTTTTTTATTACTGCATATAGTCTATCCATCTACACGACAAGGAGACCCCTTAGTTAGGGACGGAGCACATATCTACGTAGGCTCAGATATACAAACATTTAATGATTTTTCTTTGTGGTCTAATGTTTAAACGATTTTAAATACACACCAAGGTTCTCCATATTCATACCCTGATGTTAACATTAAGCCTGATATTTAATGTCAAAATTATGTGTCATAGATAAAATTGGACAGGATGATCAATCAGTCTCTGAAACTAGTGACTCTTATTCCACAGAGGCAAGTAGAACCACTACTATAAACACACACCCTGATATCACAGGAGAAGCCACTGCTGACTGACTGAGGAAGGCTGCATGTCTCCAGGTCTGGGGGGTCCTCCTTATATCCTGCTGTCAGTCTGTGGTTGCTTGGATTGGCCATCACTGGGATATACAGACTCAGCTGTGGAGATGCACATAGGGCCTTGCATCCCTTACCTCCCTGGTTACTGCTTTGTAGCCTATGAGAGTCTCAGACTAGATGAGGACACAGGATGAGACCAGCCTTGACACTCATCTCTGATAACACCCCAACCTCATTGGTTGGTGATCATAGAAGTTCTTTTATAGAGAGTCGAATGGAATTGTTTCCAGTGTGTGAGCATGTGCCTACACTGTACACGCATGTCATGGGGGTGCGTGTGGAGGTCAGGGGACAGCTTTAGGGAGTCCACTTTCTCCCTCCAATTTGTGGACACAGGGCTTCTTGCTTCTGCTGACTTGTATACCCCAGGTGGGCCAGCCTCCCAGGGGAATTCTCTTGTCCTCACCTAACACCCCCAACTCCGTCTTGGGGTTGGAATGCTGAGATTAAAAATCTATTTTTGTTTTTGTTAAATTTAAATAGTTTTGATCAGGGCATTGGCTTGCTTGGCAAGTGCTTTAACCCATATTTAGCCATTTTGCAGGTCCTTTAAAATTATTTTAAGTGGTGTCAAGTCATCTGTAATAAACATTAGAAACCCAGTGAAATTCAAGTATTGCCTCCTCAGTGTTTCACCTTGTAAGGCAAACATTCAAATAAGCATCTTATTGATTTTCTTTTCTTTCTTTTCTTTTCCTTTTTAAAAGAATTTCTCCCATCTGCACATTCCCAAGCAAATGGTATCTTTTCTGAAGTTCTAAATTAACAACTATAAAGCCATGTCCTCATGGAGTTAAAATATGGCAAGAAATCATTCTTACCCCTTCTCCTCTGAAAGTTTTAGTGGTTAGAGCTAGTGAAGGTGTCTCAACAGTTTAACACACATCTCACTCATGGGTGCCAGGAATCAGACTTCCTCAGACTGAACCTCTCCAAGCACAGTTAGATGCTTACAGAGAGGTTGGACAGGGCTCATCCAGGTCACAGACGCTTAATCCCTTCAATCTTTAGAAAACACAGTAACAGTTTCTGGAAGCTTCTATTTATCCTATAGCGGGTTTTGTCTCTCATCGTCAATGACTTTTCTCTTCAGAACCTGGTTCTTATTCCCCACAGCTCTCTTCTGTCCTTTTGTAAAAACCACCACAGGTCCTGGTGAAGAGGGACTGACAGCAGGACAGATCTTTGTGGAAATGGAAGCTACCACCAATTTTAACAATGCCAGCTTGAACTGCAAAAGAGTTAACTGCTGAGTGCCCTTTCCATGTGGCAGTAAATTATCAATGATTAAAGAGCCCATTTTCCTCACCCCATGCTTCACCACTTCCTCAGCTCCCAGCAATAACAAAAAAACCACCCCCAAAGACAAAACCTGCTGCTGAGGGGGCAGCGCTGTGGTGATTTCCTAAGGCACTATGATCAATAATGATCAACAGAGCATGGGATAATAGCTTCCCTTAATTTACTGGTTCCTTTGAAGGGTTAAAATATGGCAGATGTTGACAGCTGACACTCCACACTAACAGGACAGACACATTGCTGAGGGCCTGGTCTAGGCTTTCCCTTCCCTGCAGCTGTCAGTGTAGAACTAATTGTATTCACTTGTTTAACCTTGGGGACATCTGGAGGGGACCCAGTGCCACAAGGGTACTTTTTTTTTTTTAATGGTCATTTCCTCTCTGGTGTAACTTTCATGACAGCATGTGACAAACAGAAATTAATGGGGACACTGCTGTGCTAATTCCTCCTGAATTGCTGACACTGGCTACAGGCTGCCTGTTTGCCACCCAGCCAAGACCCCACATGAAACATGGCGAAGGGCCCACAGCTCTATTCACTGACAAGCCAGCTGGTCAGTGATGAGAAGAGCCTGAACAATGTGGTGCATACAAACCAGAAAGAAAATGCTTTCTGAACCAATTCAAACCAAAGAGGTGGCATTTGCTAGGAGTTAATATGACTATTTTCCTGAGTGGTACATCGCAGGGCTCCAATTTCTAAAGTAATTCAAATGCACAAAGCACATCTCACATAAGGACTCCTAAGGTATAAGTTTGGAGGAACGGTCACTCCGGCAAGATGGAGCTATGTGAGACTAGCCTCCTGTTAGTAGGCTGCTTCCAGAAGGGCTTGGGAGCTGCCATATCTCTTGCCTCCAGATAACAACCACAGTGCTGGTTTAGAGTTCTATGCATGGATATCTCTTTCACTCTTTCTCCCACGTACAAGTGCACATACAAGCACATACACACAAAAGAACCCTCAGTTCAAGCTCAGTAACTGCCTGTCACAGAGTTTGCAGGTTTGGGGAATATGCCTCAACTTTGGCAAGACGTACTTTCCCTTCTTCACATAATCAACAATGAACCTTGGCTTGTCATCACTTACAACACTGGCTCTGCTATGGATCAGGTCTGGGTGATCTGAGCACATAGGACTATGTAAATGCACATTTTTTTAAAAAGCTTGCATAAAAACCAGTTTGGGTGGCCCACACTTTTAGTCTAAGCATTTAGGTGGCAGAGGCAGGGGGAATCTCTGTGGGTTCCAAGGCAGCCTAATAGACATGTCCGCTTCCTAGTCAGCCTGGGTTAGATAGTGTGTTTACAGAAAAGGCACTAGGCAGGAAAGTTACCTAGTTATGAGTCTGAGTACAACCTACAAGTCAAGCCTAAGAAGAAAAGATGGGGAAGCCTATTGGGAAAAAAACACACTCTAGCAGGACCTCTCTACCATATTTATGCAACTCTAAAGGCATTTAAAAGTGACCCAGCATGGTCCCTTCCTGTGGGCGCCAGCACTGGGTCACCTTGGGCATGGAGTCTGCAGGCATCCCCAAGGTTCCCAGAAGACTCTCCACGGAATCTTACGACCTCTGGTGAGTGGAACACAACTTCTGTTCCAATCCAACCGCACGGGACCAGAGACAGCATTAATTAGAGAAGCAGAAAACCAGGCCTGACCAGGGTCACAAGTCCCTTCTGGTTGGCACCAGCACCAGGTCACCTTGGGTGCAGAGTCAGCAGGCACCCCTAAGGTCCCTAGAGGAGTCTCCAAGCGATCTTAGGACCTCTGGTGAGTGGAACATAACTTCTGTCAAGAGGCAGGTTCGAATGCCACATATCTGAGCACCTTCCCTGCAAGAGGAGAGCTTGCCTGCAGAGAGTGCTCTGACCACTGAAACTCAGGAGAGAGCTAGTCTCCCATGTCTGCTGATAGAGGCTAACATAATCACCAGAGGAACAAGCTCTAACCAGAGACAACTATAACAACTAACTCAAGAGATTACCAGATGGCGAAAGGCAAATGTAAGATTCTTACTAACAGAAACCAAGACCACCCACCATCATCAGAACCCAGCACTCCCACCTCAACCAGTCCTGGGCACTCCAACACACCCGAAAAGTTAGACCCAGATTTAAAATCATATCTCATGATGATGGTAGAGGACATCAAGAAGGACTTTAATAACTCACTAAAAGAAATACAGAAGAACACTGCTAAAGAGTTACAAGTCCTTAAAGAAAAACAGGAAAACACATCCAAACAGGTGATGGAAATGAACAAAACCATACTAGACCTAAAATGGGAAGTAGACACAATAAAGAAAACCCAAAGTGAGGCAACGCTGGAAATAGAAACCCTAGGAAAGAAATCTGGAACCATAGATGCGAGCATCAGCAACAGAATACAAGAGATGGAAGAGAGAATCTCAGGTGCAGAGAATTCCATAGAGAATATTAGCACAACAATCAAAGAAAATGATAAATGCAAAAAGATTCTAACTCAAAACATCCAGGAAATATACGACACAATGAGAAGACCAAACCTACGGATAATAGGAGTAGATGAGAATGAAGATTTTCAACTTAAAGGGCCAGCAAATATCTTCAATAAAATAATAGAAGAAAACTTCCCAAACCTAAAGAAAGAGATGGCCATGAACATACAAGAAGCCTACAGAACTCCTAAACCACAGAAAGATCCAACAAAGATAGAGAACTTCAGACCAGTTTCCCTTATGACTATCGATGCAAAATTACTCAATCAAATTCTTGCTAACCGAATCCAAGAACACACTAAAACAATCATACATCCTGACCAAGTAGATTTTATGTCAGGGATGCAGGGATGGTTTAATATATGTAAATCCATCAACGTAATCCATTATAAAAAGCAAACTAAAAGACAAAAAACACATAATCATTAGACACGGAGAAAGCATTTGACAAAATCCAACACCTAATCATGATAAAAGTCTTGGACAGATCAGGAATTCAAGGCCCATACCTAAACATGATAAAAGCAATCTACAGCAAACCACTAGCTAACATCAAAGTAAATGGTGAGAAGCTGGAAGCAATCTCACTAAAATCAGGGACTAGACAAGGCTGCCCGCTTTCTCCCTATCTATTCAACATTGTATTTGAAGTCCTACCCAGAGCAATTCATCAACAAAAGGAGACCAAGGGGATACAAATTGGAAAGGAAGTAGTCAAAATATCACTTTTTGCAGATGATATGATAGTATATATAAATGACCCTAAAAATTCCACCAGAGAACTCCTAAACCAGATAAATAGCTTCGATGAAGTAGCTGGATATAAAATTAACCTCAAACAAGTCAATGGCCTTTCTCTACACAAAGAATTAACAGGCTATGAAAGAAATTGGGGAAAAAATACCCTTCTCAATAGTCACAAATAATATAAAATACCTTGGCGTGACTCTAACTAAGGAAGTGAAAGAGCTGTATGATAAGAACTTCAAGTCTCTGAAGAAAGAAATTAAAGAAGATCTCAGAAGATGGAAAGATCTCCCATGCTCATGGATTGGCAGGATCAATATTGTAAAAATGATTATCTTGCCAAAAGCAATCTACAGATTCAATGCAATCCCCATCAAAATTCCAACTCAATTCTTTAACGAATTAGAAAGAGCAATCTGCAAATTCATCTGGGATAACACAAAACCCAGGATAGCAAAAACTTTTCTCAATGATAAAAGGACCTCTGGTGGAATCACCATGCCTGACCTAAAGCTGTACTACAGAGCAATTGTGATAAAAACTGCATGGTACTGGTATAGCGACAGACAAGTAGACCAATGGAATAGAATTGAAGACCCAGAAATGAACCTACACACCTATGGTCACTTGATCTTTGACAAGGGAGCTAAAACCATCCAGTGGAAAAAAGACAGCATTTTCAACAAATGGTGCTGGCACAACTGGTGGTTATCATGTAGAAGAATGGGAATTGATCCATTTCTATCTCCTTGTACTAAGGTCAAATCTAAGTGGATCAAGGAACTGCACATAAAACCAGACACTGAAACTTATAGAGGAGAAAGTGGGGAAAAGCCTTGAAGAGATGGGCACAGGGGAAAAATTCCTGAATAGAACAGCAATAGCTTGTGCTGTAAGATTGAGAATTGACAAATGGGACCTCATAAAATTGCAAAGCTTCTGTAAGGCAAAAGACACAGTCAATAAGACAAAAAGGCCATCAACAGACTGGGAAAGGATCTTTACCTATCCTAAATCAGATAGGGGACTAATATACAAAATATATAAAGAACTCAAGAAGGTGGACTCCAGAAATCAAAGAACCCCATTAAAAAATGGGGCTCAGAGCTGAACAAAGAATTCTCACCTGAGGAATAGCAAATGGCTGAGAGGCACCTGAAAAAATGTTCAGCATCCTTAATCATCAGGGAAATGCGAATGAAAACAACATTGAGATTCCATCTCATACCAGTCAGAATGACTAAGAACACTCCTCCATTGTTGGTGGGATTGCAAGCTTGTACAACCACTCTGGAAATCAGTCTGGAGGTTCCTCAGAAAATTGGACATAGTACTACCCGAGGATCCTGCAATTCCTCTCCTGGGTGTATATCCAGAAGATGTTCCAACTGGTAAGAAAGACACATGCTCCACTATGTTCATAGCAGCCTTATTTATAATAGCCAGAAGTTGGAAAGAACCCAGATGCCCCTCAACAGAGGAATTGATACAGAAAATGTGGTACATATACACTGGAGTAGTACTCAGCTATTAAAAAGAATGAATCTATGAAATTCCTAGACAAATGGATGGACCTGGAGGGCATCATCTTGAGTGAGGTAACCTAATCACAAAAGAAGTCACACAATATGTACTCACTGATAAGTGGATATTAGCCCAGAAACTTAGAATACCCAAGATAGAAGATACAATTTGTGAAACACATGAATCTCAAGAAGAACGAAGACCAAAGTGTGGACACTTTGCCCCTTCTTAGAATTGGGAACAAAACACCCATGGAAGGAATTACAGAGACAAAGTTTGGAGCTGAGACAAAAGGATGGACCATCTAGAGACTTCCACACCTGGGGATCCATCCCATAATCAGCCCCCAAACACTGACACCATTGCATATACCAGCAAGATTTTGCTGAAAGGACTCTGATATAGCTGTCTCTTGTGAGGCTATGCCATGACTATCAGGGCTGTGTGCATTCCAAGCACACCGCCTTGATGGTTGAGGAACTCAAAGGCTATGCACTCTTTGTTTGGGATAACTGTGCTGGGTAGTGGCATTTTTCTAAATGCAATTCAGAGACTACAAAGCTTTGGTACTGATCGTTCTGTAAGTGACACATGCCCAGAAGTTCTCAGTTCAAGAAACCATAAGAAGAAATGACAATAGATTTTCAAATAAGACTCTTCAAAACAAACACCCTCCCCCAACACTTTAAAAATAATGCAAATTTATGTTCCTGGCATGACTTTACCTATAACTGAGAATTAGAGCAAGCTGCTTTTGGGTACATGGTGACATGGTGGCACTGTAACAGATATGTCACTGTCTGGGAGTACTCTGACTGTGGGCAGCACTGAACGGTTTTAAGCAGGTGCAGAATTACAAATACCTCTTTTTAAAAAGCCTTTGCTCAAATATGTAATATAATCACTAAGAGCTCATGCTAACTGAACTTGAAGCTGACTTCAAGTAAAGACCGAGACCACTGAAGAAACTATACATTAGCCTGAACTGGAATAACAAGTAAGCTTATGACTTTTTTTCTGTAGGCAGGCATGCATTTACATTTACTAACGCCTAGTGACTGCTTCCAATTACAATTCAGGAAACTTCTCCACAGACTGATTTTCGTAATGTGCGGTACAATGATGATTAAAGAAGATAACCATACACGTAGGTCTTTTGGAAGGGTTAGTATCACTGAGGTTTTCAATTCTGCTATTTTATCGAGCACATCATCCACACCTATGCACCCAATACTCTAATGTGTATTGTTTTATAAGGCTTGTCCTCGTGTGCTGCCTAAAAGACGAAATGACAGAGTGCTACTAGGTACAAAAAAACAAAACAAAACAAAACAAAAAAACAAAACAAAACAAAAAAACCAACAACAAAAAACGGCATGAGAACATCTACTCTGTAACAGAAAACATCACTGCTAAAGATCATTTGGTTGGATGATAGAAATGGGCTGTTACTAGGAATTTCATCCAGTCTCATATAGCAGGAGACCACAGATATAAACAGCATAGCCTATATCAACAGAGATACACAGTATTAGCATTTTGATATACTTCTTTCTGGTTATTAATTCATAAGCATTAGCAATGTGTTTTCAAATTGAGAATCTGCTACCTACACAATTTTTATCTTGTTCTTTCTTTAAATAATTATTCTTCAAAAGTGAGGTTCTAGGAGAAATCCTTCTGTGGTGATATGACCTCTGTTAGAAGTTTTGTAATTTACATAACCATCCCTTATAGTACATTCTGGCTTCACCATGCAACTCCAAACCTTGCTGCTATTCTGTCTACATGTGGGTCTTGATGAATGTTTATGATCCTTGTTCATATCTAAATTGGTTAGTTTTTTTAAATTAGTTTGTAAAAGTCTTTTTTACATTAAGGATATTAAACTTTTACTATACTTTGTGTAAATAATTGTTTGCCCTTTAAGTTTACATGTATACTATAAATTTAATATTTTTTGAATCTCTGAATGACACACACATATGATGTTTTGTTTTCTCCCTATGTAACTCTGGCTGTCCTAGAACCCACTCTATAGATCTGGATGGCCTTGAATTCACAAAGATCCACCTGTCTCTGCCTCCCAAGTGCTGGAACTAAAGGTCTGAGTCCCTGTACCTGGCTTTTGTGATATATGCTTTGCACTCAGCCATTCTCTGTGCTCCAAGAAGTTAAGATGGGTTGGTGGGCAGTGTGGGGGCCTGGCTCAGGTTGCTATTGAGGAGCAAGTAGACATAGGTGTTAAAGGCACTAGTGGCTGCTGCTTTAGGCCCTCAGGAGGGGAGGATGGCAGTGCTATACTTAGGTATACACTACAAAGGGGACAACACAGATGGGGTGTGAATATATGAGGGCACATGGAATAGCAGGACCCATATTGTGGCCTAGAACTATGGTAGCATGGGAGATGGAGAGGGAGGGGGGAGGGAGAGAGGGAGGGAGAGAGGGAGAGGGAGGAGAGGGAGGAGAGGGAGAGAGGGAGAGGGAGAGGGAGGAGAGGGAGGGAGGGAGATAGGGAGAGGGAGAGGGAGGAGAGGGAGAGAGGGAGAGGGAGGAGAGGGAGAGCAAGTGAGCTTGACTTCTGGGTGCAGTGGCCAGCCCCTTGGGAAAATGCACTAGTGTATAATGATCTTCTAACTAACCAGGGCCATGAGTATCAAATGCAGTGTGTGTTGTAGTAAATATTTCATCATCAGTTGAGGGTTTCTACACCTTCTTTGATTATTCAGTTTCCAGATAAAAGACAAAACTTTTATATTCATAAGAAGGTTTAATCCACACTAGAGCTGGGCAGATATATAATAATATATATATAATAATGTCCACTTCTCTGCCAATAATCCCACAATATGGCTTGTCATATTCATCTAGGCTGCCCTCATGGCCATGCTTTCAAGATTCCTACCCCATGTCCTTTTCTCCTTTCTCTACCTTCTTCTCTTTCCCCTTTGATTCTGCTTCAGTTCACAAGGATAACAGTATTTTCTTTCTTGCCTGAAGACAGACTCATTTATGGGGCATTGTGAATGAATGTACTGTCTTATACTATCAAAGCGGTTTTCTAAATGTTCTTGAACATGAGCAGAATGGTTTTTGGCCAGGGTAACTTTAATCCTACACTGCATGTTTCATTTCCCTGTTGGTGTTAGACCTAGTGGGGAAACCCCCACCCAATTTTCGATTCGGTGTGCACCCAAAAAATCACAAAGGACCATCTCTTGATGTAATTACATGAGGACGTTTAATGACAGAGCTCTGGACTGACATGCATCCCACACAGGAGATAACAGATTTCGGCCACGAGGCTCAAAAGCTAGGGATTTTTATGGGGTAAGGGGCTTAGGGATGTGGAATTCAGCATAGTGACACACTATTGGCTTATTCAAACATTAACAGAAAGATTAAATGATAGCAAAAGGGCATCAGGACTTTGTTCCTGTGGGCTGGGGGCTTATCTTTATCACATAGTAACCAGTTGATGTATGACGTTACCTGGCGTCAAGGGGCAGTAGACAGAGGGAGAGGTTCCAGCCAGGTGGTGTTGACCCAGACAAGATAGCCCTGTTTGTCCTGCTTTGTTCTTGGGCCCCAGACGGCGGGCTCATAGACAACTCTTTTACATGAATCACAAGTTACAAAATCTCATTTTCCTTCATTGGCTGACAGAGCCAAAATGTTCAGATGCCTCCACTGAAAAATGAATTTCAGATTGAATTTACTCAGCTTCTAGTGTAGTGTTTTGTCACTTACAGGGTCATTAGGTGGCTCAGGACAATTTTTTTATTAACATCTTTCTGCATCTTTCTCATATGCAGACCCCTTTGCATATGGGGGTTATGTATGCCTCTTAACAAAACCCTTTACAGCATGTGAATTTTTGCAAATGTTTCAAATTGAGAAATTGAGTGTGGAGAATTCCAAGAACTTGTAACATAAAGCAAAAAGATAAGGATAAGGATGATCTTTTAAAACCTCAGCAGTGATCATAACTGGATAGATTTTTTTTAATCCCTTGCTTTTTTTTTTTTTTTTTTTTGTATAGGAGGCATCACATCTCTCCTGAAAGTGTCAGAAAGGGGTGCTAACCACATCCTCTAAGCCAAGTCATATCCCTCTCCCACCAGATACCTCACATACACACATATATTTTCATGCTTGTGTTCATCTACCTCCACAGTTAGCCTTCTCTCAAGCCCTTCTTTGCAGCTCCTCATCTTGAAAGTCATCCAGGGCATTCTAAATCAGTCCCATGCTTTGAATTTCTCTGACCTCTCTCCATCTGTTACCAGCCATAAAGAATGCTCTGCTTTTAAAGAAATGTAATGAGGCTGAGCCTAGTTGTATGACCTCCCTTTTGATTATCTCAACATCAAGTCATTATTTTTCAACACATCTTCAAAACTTCCCTTGATAATAACACAATATGAGCATGGGTTGAAAATATGATAAAAATCCAAGACCTAAGTTGTAGCTGTCCAGCAGCCACAGAGAACTGGGTACACCTGAAAGGGGGGCTGGGAATAAAAAAGGACAGGTGGGCAAGAGAAGAATGAATTCAAGACAAAGATTTCTGATCAAAATTTAATTTTTGCCAGGCAAGGTGGCACACACCTTTAATCCCAGCACTTAAGAGTCAGAGGCAGGTGAATTTCTGAGTTCAAGGCCAGCCTGGTCTACAGAGTGAGTTACAGGACAGCCAGGTCTACACAGAGAAACCCTGTCTCAAAAAAACCAAAACCAAAACCAAAACCAAAACCAAAACCAAAACCAAAACCAAAACCAAAACCAAAACCAAAACCAAAACCAAACCAAACCAAACCAAACCAAACCAAACCAAACCAAACCAAACCAAACCAAACAAAAACCCCAAAGTTTAATTTTCAGTTCTGCATTTATATACACAAAACCTACAGACCCATCCTTTGTTTTAGCTGGATTGAGTTGCAAAGCAAGCTCAGCAGGCTGTCAACTACTCAAAGCTCAGGTGGGAAAATGCAAATGAGATGAGGCCAGGTGCCAGCTCCAGCCAGGTGGTTAGACCTTTGGAGGGTTGTTTAACCTATTCAAGGCTGGGGGAAGGGTACAATTCCCCTTTTTATTGTTTGAAGATGAGCTGGATGGGGGCACAAGATTTACTTGTTCTCCACAATCCTTAAGAAAATGTGACTCTCATCTGATAGAAAATTTGGGGACAATGACTACCAGCTGGATATGCACAAAACCAAAACTAGAAGAGAAACAGCTCAAGGAGCAGGACATCTCAACCTCAGCACTATTGGCATTTGTGGCCAGATGCTGAGATGGGTTCCTTGGCATGTAACTTATGTTGTTGCATAAGGCCTTACACGCAGACGATCCCTAACACTTGCTCCAAGGGCTCCATTGTCATTATTTTAAAATTCTTAATGGTCTTTAAACTTGTAAGTGAAATACAGGAGGACAAAAGAGTTATGTCTGTGAGCAGGGCCCATGCCTGATAGTCATGGCCATGGTCCTCACTATCCTGATTGAAGGCTAGTGTTTCAGTGTCTTAGGAGCACAGAATTCTATTGGACCCATGGTACATGAAAGTTCAGTGACAATAAGAGCAAGCAGAAAAGCAATAGGTGGTTACACTTGTAACTGAGAAAGCCATTAATTCTCAACTTTCCTAATGATTTAATATAGCTCCTCCTGTAGTGGTGACCACCAATCATAAGATTATTTTCATTGCTATTTCATAAATATGAATATATTACTGTTATGAATTTTAATGCAAATATCCGTGTTTTCTAATAGTCTTAGACAACCCGTGTTGAGTCATTCCACAAAGGGATCTTGAATCACAGGTTGAGAGTCCTTCATAGCTGTTTAGGTTTGTTTTTGCTGTGTATTATAATGCTGAGTATAGGACCCCAAGACCTGGAGTACACACATAGACCCAAGTGGCGCTATGTGGCCTTGTTCCGAAGTTATTTCTGCTGGGTAAATAAAGATGTCAATAGCCTATAGGTGGGCAAAAGAGACATAGGTGGGGTTTAGGAGACATAGCTGGGATTTAGGCTTGAGGTCAGAGAAGAACCACAAGGAGAAGGTAAAGGAGGAAGGGAAAGCTTCCCTACTGTTGAATCATCTCTCCAGTCCCAGGAATGGTTTATTTTGCCTCATGGTTTCAGAAGAGTATAGTTCATATTATGTGACAAAACATTTTTGGGGAGATGTGTCTACTTACTTCAGATAAGGAACCAAACAACAGGTCTTAAGTATGGATACCATCAAAATCATACTTGGTGAGCCAGTGACTTTTATTGGTGTTATTTACAGGAGCATGGGTGAGGGGTTACTTACAGGAGCAGAAATGACACATGGACAGCTCTATCACCAAAGCCTACCCCAGCACTGAGACAGCTTATGAAAGCTAGGAACCTGGAGCACACTGCACAGCCTGCAGGCAACTCAGAGAATTGAAGAGTGTCCTTTCTAAGTGACTCAGTTGGGCTAAACCTTTTCCAGGTAGCTTGGCTTGTTACTGCTTCTTCCAGGCAGCTGGTCTGGCCTCAGGGTCTACTTTGTAGCTTGACTGGTCTGAGAGTGAATCTAGGTCCTTCTTTATTACTTACTCAGGTAGGCAGGAGCCTAGTGAAGCTGGTTAGTTTCTGAGACTTCCTGAAGTTATCTAGAGTTGTTCACCTCCCTGTTTAAATGGCTTCCCTGGAACATGTTATATTTCAGTCTCAAAGGAAACTATTACATCAAAGTCTTTGGTGAGGAAGGAGTCGTAACAGCAGGACTGTGAGATAGCTGGTCACACTGCATCCACCGTAGGAAGCAGAGAGAAGATAGCTTCTGAAACAGTTCACTGTAGAACTCCAGATTATTGGAAGGTGCCAGCCACATTCAGGGTGGGTCATCCCCACTCAGTTAATCCTCTCAGGAGGGATGTTCATAGACCTGTCCAGAGGCATGTTTTCTGGGTGATTCTAAATCCAGTAAGGTTGTAAAAAATTAACCATTGCACAGGTAAGGTGCTTTGCTCACAGCCTCCTTTGCTCCACTCCTCTACTTCCTGATACAAGACTGAGCTATACTCCAAGGACAAGAAACACTTTCTCTTGTTGATTTGCATTTATAGCCCAGTATCTAGGTGATCCAGGGAAAGAGGACAAAGGAAGATGCCAGAGAAAAGAGAAGAAGCATCTATAGACCTCTCTAATGTTGCAAGTGTAGTAAATGTCACTCTCTGTCGTCTTTTATTTCTAGAAGTCCATTAAGTAAGCACAACAAACAAATGCCAGTCCCTTGTAGAAATGTTTGTCAGTGAAGTGGTGTCTTCCCTGCTTAGATCAGTGGTCAAGCCTTACTCTGAAGCCCAAGCTGGATTGCACGATTTCTCTGGAGGTTAATTCTTATTGAAGTTGCTACACACTGGACCTTCTAAAATACTACCATGTACCTACTATGTTCTTAGCTGTAGTAGTTTGCGACTATGTAGGAATTCAGTGACTGACCATTACCATTAGAGCACCTCCCCATGCCCTCTCCTGACAACCATAATATAAATAATTTTGGAGACAGAGGTTTGCCAAAGGGATCCCAAATCACAGGTTGAGCTACAGATAGATCCAGCATTCTATCTATCTATCTATCTATCTATCTATCTATCTATCTATCTATCTATCTATCTATCAAAATCTCTAACTGTTCCTATTGTTTGAATGTGAAATGTGCCTCTTAGGATTATGTGTAGTTGATTTGAACATTTGACATCTTCAGTCCAGATCCTGCCTGCTCCCATTTACTTACTGCATGACACTGAACCAGTTAATGACTTTTGGTGTTTCATTTTATTCAGCTGTATATTATGACTATAGTATCACCTACTTCATAGCATTACAATGAGTAATTGAGCTAATACATGTTAAAGAACATAGGTCTGAGATTCCTATGCTTTGCGTAGAGGCCAGAGGTCTATGTCCAATGTCTTTCAGTTGTACTCTACCTTAATTTTGAGTCAGAATTTCTCACTGAACCTGGATGGAGATTCTCATTTGGATGGACTGGCTGACTCCTAGGATCTGTCTCTTGTGAGACAAAGTGTTGAAGTTAGAAAGAAATATGCAGCACTGCACCTGATTTAATGTGGATAAGGATCTGAACTTAGGTCCTCATACTTGCAAAGAAATAAATGAGCCGTATCCCCAACCCTTAAACAATAAACAAACAAAGAAACCAAACTTTAAAAATTCTCTCTCCCTCTATAGCTCCTTTCCTTCCTTCCTTCCTTCTTTTCTCTTCTTCTTCTTCCTCTTCCTCTCTTTGCCTTCTCTGTCTCCTTCTTCTTTAGAGGTAAGGTTTATCTGTATAGCCCTGGTTTTCCTGGAACAGTCAGTCTGTAGATTAGGCTGGCCTTAAACACTACCTACGTCTGTCTCCAGAGTGCTGGGATTAAAGGTGTGTTACCATTGTCTTTCTTCTGAAATTTTTTATTGTTGTCATAAGGCAAAATAGGATTAGTTTTTATATTTAGATTATTGAATGAAATTTTGTTGGCCACCAAAATTTATTTGACTTTCTAAATAGTTTCTCTGAATGTCTAGACTAAAATGAAAAAATAAACTGCTTAGAATGATGGCATCTCTTTAGTCTTTTTTAAAAAAATATCTATCTATCTATCTATCTATCTATCTATCTATCTATCTATCTATTTATTTTTTATATCACTGTAGCTGTCTTCATACACTCCAGAAGAGAGCATCCGATTTAGTTACGGATGGTTGTGAGCCACCATGTGGTTGCTGGGATTTGAACTCAGGACCAACTTTGGAAGAGCAGTCAGTGATCTTAACCGCTGAACCATCTCACCAGCCCCTCTCTTTAGCCTTAATGTGTATGTAAGATTTATTTTTTATCTTTCAATCTAAAGAAGATAGTAAGTGAATATCCTCAGTGGTGTACACATCACAGTTGGAAGGAAATTTCTAGGCCATTACCAGGTTCAGTTCTCCATTTCTATGAGTAAAGCATATATTATCTTCAGTATACCTTCTGTCAAGTTCTGGAGAGTAAACCAAGATCAATGCCAGTAGCCTGGTGGGGATCTATGGGATTGACTGGCCAACAGCTCACAAAGAGTATTTCATTTCTAACACTATATTTGTATTTGTGAGACTATAGTGCCTAGTATGAGACTCAAAACCTGTTAGTAAGTAACTCCATTTATACTCGATCTATCTCTATCTATCTATCTATCTATCTATCTATCTATCTATCTATCTATCTATCTATCTATCTATCTATCTATCTATCAAATCTATACAAGTTCTACAATAGTTAACTTCTAGATGGCTTTTCAAAAAAAGTTTTTAAATGTTAGTCATACATCCCAGAATCCCACTTAGTACCTTGAACAGTTATCTGAATTTATTTATTTAAGGAGTAAATCCCAGATCTTCTACAGCATGCTAACTCTGTTCACTTTTAAATTATTTGATATGTGCACCTTACTTAAGTAAATATTATAGTACAATGTTGAAAAATCATCAAACTACAGCAACAAGTTTGACCTCCATTCTGCCTCAGATTCAAAGGAAACAGAAGAAGATGCTCTTTCATAAATGTTAGTCATACATAGTTGGACTTTTTGGTGGGGCCATGACTAAATTTGTCTGGACATGCCAGTCCTAAACATTGGGCACCTTTTTAGAAGGTTCTTTGAGTATATTTGTGAAGATGGTAACTGTTGAAGAGAAGCAGGAAACCTGCCACTGCAATATCCTGACCAGCATAGATGCCTTTCAGAGAGGGCAAACAGAGGCCCCAGCCTGGCACCAGAATATTTCCCTTTTCATGGTGGCTCTCCCTTCCCCCTAACGAACTCCCACTCTCACCCCCACGCCCAGGTCCTCAGCCCCAGGAAGCAATAGATGCCAGCTTTGGGAACAGACAAATGGCAACACATCCCTGCCTCTGTGTCACTGAGACCGGCACTTTCCTTGATAGATAACTTTTCTCCCGTGCAGATTGCTCCAGTCCTTAAGGGAAACAAGGACTAAAGAGCCTTGAAAATTTAAGTGGCTCAGTCTTGGGCCATGAGAGAAGGGTGTTTAAGTGTTTCCAGACAGCTGTGACCAGTTTGTAAAAACACACTAGCACCATAAAGTTACTTTCCAGGTCAGAAAGAGTCCCCCCTCCCAACTGCACTATTCTGCTTCACTGTGTGAACAAATCAGGTTTGAAGGATGGCTTTCTTTTTTTTTTTTTTTAAAGGCATAGAGGGTGTGCCAAGGGAACTACAAGAGACCCCTGACTTCCTTTATTTTATTTTTTTTTATTATTAGGTATTTTCCTCGTTTACATTTTCAATGCTATCCCAAAGGCCCCCCATACCCACCCCCCCAATCCCCTAACCACCCACTCCCCCGTTTTGGCCCTGGCGTCCCCCTGTACTGGGGAATATAAAGTTTGCAAGTCCAATGGGCCTCTCTTTGCAGTGATGGCCGACTAGGCCATCTTTTGATACATATGCAGCTAGAGACAAGAGCTCCGGGGTACTGGTTAGTTCATGTTGTTGGTCCACCTATAGGGTTGCAGTTCCCTTTAGCTCCTTGGGTAATTTCTCTAACTCCTCCATTGGGGGCCATGTGACCCATCCAATAGCTGACTGTGATCATCCACTTCTGTGTTTGCTAGGCCCCGGCATAGTCTCACAAGAGAGAGCTATATCTGGGTCCTTTCAGCAAAATCTTGCTAGTGTATGCAATGGTGTCAGCATTTGGAAGCTGATTATGGGATGGATCTCTGGATATGGTAATCACTAGATGGTCCATCCTTTCATCACAGCTCCAAATTTTGTCTCTGCAACTCCTTCCATGGGTGTTTTGTTCCCATTTCTAAGAAAGGGTAAAGTGTCCACACTTTGGTCTTCGTTCTTCTTGAATTTCATGCTTTTGGCAAGTTGTATCTTATATCTTAGGTATCCTAAGTTTCTGGGCTAATATCCACTTATCAGTGAGTACATATTGTGTGAGTTCCTTTGTGATTGGGTTACTTCACTCAGGATGCTACCCTCCAGGTCCATACATTTGCCTAGAAATTTCATAAATTCATTTTTTTAATAGCTGAGTAGTATTCCATTGTGTAAATGTACCACATTTTCTGTATCCATTCCTCTGTTGAGGGGCATCTGGGTTCTTTCCAGCTTCTGGCTATTATAAACAAGGCTGCTATGAACATAGTGGAGCATGTGTTCTTCTTACTGGTTGGGACATCTTCTGGATATATGCCCAGGAGAGGAATTGCAGGATCCTCCGGTAGTACTATGTCCAATTTTCTGAGGAACCACCAGACAGATTTCCAGAGTGGTTGTACAAGCTTGCAATCCCACCAACAATGGAGGAGTGTTCCCCTTTCTCCACATCCTCGCCAGCATCTGCTGTCACCTGAGTTTTTGATCTTAGCCATTCTGACTGGAGTGAAGTGGAATCTCAGTGTTGTTTTGATTTGCATTTCCCTGATGATTAAGGATGTTGAACAATTTTTCAGGTGCTTCTCTGCCATTCGGTATTCCTCAGGTGAGAATTCTTTGTTCAGCTCTGAGCCCCATTTTTTAATGGGGTTATTTGATTTTCTGGAGTACACCTTCTTGAGTTCTTTATATATATTGGATATTAGTCCCCTATCCGATTTGGGATAGGTAAAGATCCTTCCCAATCTGTTGGTGGCCTTTTTGTCTTATTGACGGTGTCTTTTGCTTTGCAGAAGCTTTGCAATTTTATGAGGTCCCATTTATCGATTCTTGATCTTACAGCACAAGCCATTGCTGTTCTATTCAGGAATTTTTCCCCTGTACCCATATCTTCCAGGATTTTCCCTACTTTCTCCTCTATAAGTTTCAGTGTCTCTGGTTTTATGTGGAGTCCCTTAATCCACTTAGATTTGACCTTAGTACAAGGAGATAGAAATGGATCAATTCCCATTCTTCTACATGATAACCACCAGTTGTGCCAGCACCATTTGTTGAAAATGCTGTCTTTTTTCCACTGGATGGTTTTAGCTCCCTTGTCAAAGATCAAGTGACCATAGGTGTGTGGATTCATCTCTGGGTCTTCAATTCTGTTCCATTGGTCTACTTTTCTGTATACCAGTACCATGCAGTTTTGATCACAATTGCTCTGTAGTACAGTTTTAGGTCCGGCATGGTGATTCCACCAGAGGTTCTTTTATCCTTGAGAAGAGTTTGTGCTATCCTCAGTTTTTTGTTATTCCAGATGAATCTGCTGATTGCCCTTTCTAATTCATTGAAGAATTGAGTTGGAATTTTGATGGGGATTGCATTGAATCTGTAGATTGCTTTTGGCAAGATAGCCATTTTTACAATGTTGATCCTGCCAATCCATGAGCATGGGAGATCTTTCCATCTTCTGAGATCTTCTTTAATTTCTTTCTTCAGAGACTTGAAGTTTTTATCATACAGATCTTACACTTGCTTAGTTAGAGTCACGCCGAGATATTTTATATTATTTGTGACTATTGAGAAGGGTGTTGTTTCCCTAATTTCTTTCTCAGCCTGTTTATCCTTTGTGTACAGAAAGGCCATTGACTTGTTCAAGTTAATTTTATATCCAGCTACTTCATTGAAGGTGTTTATCAGGCTTAGGAGTTCTCTGGTGGAATTTTTAGGGTCACTTATATATACTATCATATCATCTGCAAAAAGTGATATTTTGACTTCTTCCTTTCCAATTTGTATCCCCTTGATCTCCTTTTGTTGTCTAATTGCTCTGGCTAGGACTTCAAGTACAATGTTGAATAGGAAGGGCGAGAGTGGACAGCCTTGTCTAGTCCCTGATTATAGTGGGATTGCTTCAAGCTTCTCACCATTTACTTTGATGTTGGCTATTGGTTTGCTGTAGATTGCTTTTATCATGTTTAGGTATGGGCCTCGAATTCCTGATCTTTCCAAGACTTTTATCATGAATGGGTGTTGGATTTTGTCAAATGCTTTCTCAGCATCTAACGAGATGATCATGAGGTTTTTGTCTTTGAGTTTGTTTATATACTGGATTACATTGATGGATTTCCATATATTGAACCATCCCTGCATCCCTGGGATGAAACCTACTTGGTCAGGATGGATGATTGTTTTGATGTGTTCTTGGATTCGGTTAGCAAGAACTTTATTGAGTATTTTTGCATCGATGTTCATAAGGGGAATTGGTCTGAAGTTCTCTATCTTTGTGTGGTCTTTTTGTGGTTTAGGTATCAGAGTAATTGTGGCTTCATAGAATGAGTTGGGTAGAGTACCTTCTGTTTCTATTTCGTGGAATAGTTTGTGAAGAACTTGAATTAGGTCTTCTTTGAAGGTCTGATAGAACTATGCACTAAACCTGTCTGTTCCTGGGCTTTTTTTTTGGCTGGGAGACTATTAATGACTGCTTCTATTTTTTTAGGGGATATAGGACTGTTGAGATCATTAACCTGATCTTGATTTAGCTTTGGTACCTGGTATCTGTCTAGAAACTTGTCCATTTCATCCAGGTTTTCCAGTTTTGTTGAGTATAGCCTTTTGTAGAAGGATCTGATGGTGTTTTGGATTTCTTCAGGATCTGTTGTTATGCCTCCCTTTTCATTTCTGATTTTGTTAATTAGGATGCTTTCCCTGTGCCCTCTAGTGAGTCTGGCTTAGGGTTTATCTATCTTGTTGATTTTCTCAAAGAACCAGCTCCTTGATTGGTTGATTCTTTGAATAGTTCTTCTTGTTTCCACTTGGTTGATTTCACCCCTAGTTTGATTTTTTCCTGTCTTCTACTCCTCTTGGGTGAATTTGCTTCCTTTTCTTCTAGACCTTTTAGGTGTGTTGTCAAGCTGCTAATGTGTGCTCTCTCTAGTCTCTTTTTGGAGGCACACAGAGCTATGAGTTTTCCTCTTATGAATGCTTTCATTTTGTCCCATAAGTTTGGGTATTTTGTGGCTTCATTTTCATTGAACTCTAAGAAGTCTTTAACTTCTTTCTTTATTCCTTCCTTGACCAAGGTATCATTGAGAAGAGTGTTGTTCAGTTTCCACGTGAATGTTGGCTTTCTATTATTTATTTTGTTATTGAAGATCAGCCTTAGTCCATGGTGATCTGATAGGATGCATGGGACAATTTCAATATTTTTGTATATGTTGAGGCTTGTTTTGTGACCAATTATGTGGTCAATTTTAGAGAAGGTACCACAAGGTGCTGAGAAGAAGGTATATCCTTTTGTTTTAGGATAAAATGTTCTGTAGATATCTGTTAAGTCCATTTGTTTCATCACTTCTGTTAGTTTCACTGTGTCCCTGTTTAGTTTCTGTTTCCATGATCTGTCCATTGGTGAAAGTGGTGTGTTGAAGTCTCCCACTATTATTGTGTGAGGTGCAATGTGTGCTTTGAGCTTTACTAAAGTTTCTTTAATGAATGTGGCTGCCCTTGTATTTGGAGCATAGATATTCAGAATTGAGAGTTCCTCTTGGAGGATTTTACCTTTGATGAGAACGAAGTGCTCCTCCTTGTCTTTTTTGATGACTTTGGGTTGGAAGTCAATCTTATCAGATATTAGGATGGCTACTCCAGCTTGTTTCTTCATACCATTTGCTTGGAAAATTGTTTTCCAGCCTTTCATTCTGAGGTATTGTCTATCTTTTTCTCTGAGATGAGTTTCCTGTAAGCAGCAAAATTTTGGGTCTTCTTTGTGTAGCCAGTTTGTTAGCCTATGTCTTTTTATTGGGGAGTTGAGACCATTGATATTAAGAGATATTAAGGAAAAGTAATTGTTGCTTCCTTTTATTTTTGTTGTTAAAGTTGGCATTCTGTTCTTGTGGCTGTCTTCTTTTAGTTTTGTTGAGGGATTATCTTCTTGTTTTTTCTAGGGCGTGGTTCCCATCCTTGTATTGGTTTTTTTCTGTTATTAACCTTTGAAGGGCTGGATTCGTGGAGTGATAATGGGTGAATTTAGTTTTGTCTTGGGATACTTTGGTTTCTCCATCTATGGTAATTGAGAGTTTGGCTGGGTATAGTAGCCTGGGCTGGAATTTGTGTTCTCTTAGTGTCTGTATAACATCTGTCCAGGCTCTTCTGGCTTTCATAGTCTCCGGTGAAAAATCTGGTGTAATTCTGATAGACTTGCCTTTATATGTTACTTGTCCTTTTTCCCTTACTGCTTTTAGCATTCTATCTTTATTTAGTGAATTTGATGTTCTGATTATTATGTGTCGGGAGGAATTTCTTTTCTGGTCCAGTCTATTTGGAGTTCTGTAGGCTTCTTGTATGTTCATGGGCATCTCTTTCTTTAGATTTGGGAAGTTTTCTTCAATTATTTCGTTAAAGATGTTTGCTGGTCCTTTGAGTTGAAAATCTTCATTCTCATCCACTCCTATTATCCGTAGGTTTGGTCTTCTCATTGTGTCCTGGATTTCCTGGATGTTTTGAGTTAGGATCTTTTTGTATTTTCCATTTTCTTTGATTGTTGTGCCGATGTTCTCTATGGAATCTTCTGCACCTGAGATTCTCTCTTCCATCTCTTGTATTCTGTTGCTGATGCTGGCGTCTATGGTTCCAGATTTCTTTCCTAGGGTTTCTATCTCCAGCGTTGCCTCACTTTGGGTTTTCTTTATTGTGTCTACTTCCCTTTTTAGGTCTAATATGGTTTTGTTCATTTCCATCACCTGTTTGGATGTGTTTTCCTGTTTTTCTATAAGGACTTCTACCTTTTTGGTTGTGTTTTCCTGTTTTTCTTTAAGGGCTTGTAATTCTTTAGCAGTGTTCTCCTGTATTTCTTTAAGTGAGTTATTAAATTCCTTCTTTATGTCCTCTACCATCATCATGAGATATGCTTTTAAATCCAGGTCTACCTTTTCATGTGTGTTAGGGTGCCCTGGACTGGGCAAAGTGGGCGTTCTCGGTTCTGATGATGGTGAGTGGTCCTGGTTTCTGTTAATAGGATTCTTACGTTTACCTTTCGCCATCTGGCAATCTCTGGAGTTAGTTGTTATAGTTGTCTTTGTTTAGAGATTGTTCCTCTGGTGATTTTGTTTCCCTTTATCAGCAGACGTGGGAGACTAGCTCTCTCCTCTGAGTTTCAGTGGTCAGAGCAGTCTCTGCAGGCAAGGTCTCCTCTTTCAGGGAAGGTGCACAGTTATCTTGTGTTTGGACCTCCTCCTGGCTGAAGATGAAGGCCCAAAACAGGATCTTTCCCAGAAGCTGTGTTGCTTTGGCCAAGAAGGTGGCCGGTTGTCTGGAGCCGAAGATCGCACCGCCTCAGAAGCTCTGTGGCTCTCGCCTGTCCCAGAAACTGCTGGCCTCTGTATTCCACACCCTCACCCATGCAGCCTGCCCTCCACGGAGTCCCAGAACCAAGGTGGCTCCCACCGGAGCCTGAGGCAGAAACCTCTCGGGCCAGGGGGACCCCTGTGCTCTCACCAGGAAGATGGCCAGTTGTCTCGAAGGATGGCTTTCTTTGTCACCTCCCCAAAGCCAGAGGATCCCTGCTTATGTATACGCACATATAAAAACTCCAAGCCCCTGGATTGGAGCATCGCATTCCTAACCTTCACGGTGGGAAATGGTTAAGATCCGGGTCTGACTGAATAGAGGCTCTCTTTGTTATATTACATCAGAATTGCAATTACTAGAGTTCTTCCAGGGTTCCCGAGACCTGGACATAACACTGTCTGCTTCAATTCTCATAAGCATCATTTTTTTTCTCTTCTGTGGTCTCCCAGAGGAAGAGTAAACAGAAAGGGATCTTCACTTTCAAATCCTGTTTTTCTAATTGAAGGAACCATAAGTCAACCCATGACTTGAGAAGAAAAAGCTAGTAAAATATCACTTTTACAGAAAAAATATCCAGCCGGGCAGTGGTGGTGCATGCCTTTAATTCCAGCACTTGGGAGGCAGAGGCAGGCAGATTTCTGAGTTTGAGGCCAGCCTGGTCTACAAGTGAGTTCCAGGACAGCCAGGACTACAGAGAGAAACCCTGTCTCAAAAAAAAAAAAAAAAAGAAAAAGAAAAAGAAAAGAAGGAATGAAGAAAGGAAGGAAGGGAGGGAGGGAGGGAGGGAGGGAGGGAGGGAGGGAGAGAGAGAGAGAGAGAGAGAGAGAGAGAGAGAGAGAGAGAGAGAGAGAGAGAGAGAGAGAGAAAACATACCTGAAAAGAATTGGACAATTTAGGAGAATTGAACAAGTTTCAGGAATAATCTAGTTATTTCAAATTGGACAACAAGAGCAGCGATGCAAAAGCTTATTCAATGTTGGTGTGTTGTACACTCCTGTGTTATGGAAATAAAATTCTCAAGTAAACTGGAGGTATTCAAGGACACCACAAGAAGACCTACAGAACATGTTGTAGAAAATATTTAATCCCAATCTGGGGCTTGTACCATGCCTTTGATCATTCAGTTTCCAGATCAAAAGCACTCAACTTTTATTATTTACAGTAAGCCTTAATCAGCCTTAGAGCTGGGCAGATATCATTATCTATACTGTTAGAATCTACTTTCCTATCAATAACCTCAAGTTATTACTTTCAATGCTTCATCTGGGCTGCTCTTAACTCCAATTGGCCATCCCTCAGAGCCATGCTTTCTTGACTCCTAGCCAATGGTATCCTTCTCCTCCCCTTCTTCTCCCTCCTCTTTAGGTCTCCTCTGACCCCCAAGCCCAGAAAACCAAGCTCTGCCTTTGTTAATTCTGACAAGCTAAAGGCTGTAGGCATCTTAATTCACCAGTCAGAAATAACTTGGGGGCAAGGTCACATGTCCTGACCCACAGGACAGTTGAACAGAGACTTGAGAGGTACCTGGAAGACAATGGGGGACAAAGAAACACAAAGAACGGACAGCTAGACAAGGTTCTGTTCAAGGTGACAAATTTTATTTTTCCTACACAGATTATATACTTGTAGGAGCAGAAAGGGGGTGGAGGGTGGTCGCTTTGTCTCTGGCTAATGCACCTATTCCCAGGAACAGGATGTTGACTGGGTAAACAGTTCAGCAGAAAGATCAGAACAGTAAGGGTTATTAGGCACCTACCCACAAGATTTATAGCTATTTGTTCTCTGCGGACTTCAGGATCTATGTCTATTTGTACTCAGCTGGGCTAGTACTTTACTACAGAGGCCAAGACTTTGGAAGTAAGCACTTATGGCTGACAAGGCAGTTAACATTCAAACAGGATGGCTCCCAACAGTCACATAGCATCACTTGGGTCACTTGAGGACTCTTGTCTCTGGGGCAACTAGGTCTTGGGGTTTGCACTTAGTATTACAATACATACCATCAGACTAAACCTCAAAAGAGCCAAGTAACTTGGGCCCCTGAGGGCTGACAGAGACTTGGTCACCAACTAGGGAGCATACAGGGACTTGTCTTAGGGCCTATATACATTTGTAGCAAATGTCCCTCTTGGTCTTCATGTATGGCCACTAACCAGTGGAACAGGAACTCTCTCTGTTTCTGTTCCCTGACATTGAATGCCTTTCCCCCTACCTGGATTGCCTGGTTGGGCCTCCGTGTGGGAGAATGTGTCTAGTCCTGCTGGACTAGATGTCTCTAGGTGGGGTCTATCCAGGGGGGGGGGGCTCTCCTTTTTCTGAAAAAGTGAGGGAGCAATTGGGGGAGAGATTTATAAGGGTGGGACTGGGAAGAGAGTATGGGGTTGTGATTCTGATGTAAAGTGAACAAAAAAATAATTTATTGGGAAGAAAACAAAATGAAATTCTCAAAATTCTCAAGAAATCTGGGCCTCGGGTGATTTACAAGAGCAAATAGATACAGGATCTTGTAGACATAGGCATAATTAAACTTATAGGATCTCAAATCAAGAATTATTTGATATTAATACATATAGTTAATGTAAAAGAATAAAGCATTCTCACCAGCACATCTAAGCATGGTATGTCCCCTTACATAAAATACAATGTTACAATAGCAAATCTCTTTATACAATATTTTAAAAATGAATAGGTTTAACTATTCTTAAGAAAAATCAATATAATCTACATCAAATTTCAAATTTTTAAAGGCTGATAAAAATGCACCTTACGTTATTCAAGAAAAATATTATAACACTTTAAAATGGCTGTTTAAAGAACCTCATTTTGTTTCCAGATTCGCTAAATTCACTGTGGTTTTCTCCTTAAAACAATGGACATAATTGATCAGCTGTACGTAGGACAGGGCTGAGCATCACATCCCAGAAGAGAGGATTCAGACTTTCCCAAGCATACTTTATGAAAATGTCATCTATGCATCTTACAGGCATATAAAGTTATGAGATTCTAATTGTTTCTTAAAGTACCTGTCAATCATCTTTGATGAATAATCTGTAAGAGTTAGAATAAGTTTTCAGTTCTTATAGCTGACCTGATGACACCTAGAGATTTCAATATTTTATATAATATTTGTACATTTGTGTATTAAAGATATACAAATTCAAATCACAGAAAAATCTCTCAGCTTCATGGTTTTCTTACTAAGTTTTTTAATTCGAATAAAAAACCATGACCAAAACCAACTTAGGAACTAAAAGCTTTATTTCACCTTTAATTGCAGTCCAAAGCTGGGCAGTGGTGGCACATGCCTTTAATCCCGGCACTTGGGAGGCAGAGGCAGGCAGATTTCTGAGTTCAAGGCCAGCCTGGTCTACAGAGTGAGTTCAAGGACAGCCAAGGCTACACTGAGAAATCCTGTCTTGAAAAATGAAACAAACAAACAAAAAAGTTTTAGTCCAGCTTTAAGAGAAATTAAGGCAGAAACACAAAAGTACATGAAAACATATCACACACACACACACACACACACACACACACGAGAAGAAGTCATAAGACATATGGAACACCATCAAATACACAAACTTATTAGCATAGATGAAGGAGACACCAATTCAATGGCCTGGATATCTTCAGCATGGTTATAGATAAAAACTCCATACACTAAGGAAAGGCACCTCTATGCATATCAGCCCCCCACCCCACAACACAGAACAACAAATAGATAAGACAAGGAGGGAAAATCCTTTGAGCATTATTAAAATACTAAGTATATAGAACAAAGAATGTATATTGAAAGCTGTAAGAAAAGACTAACAGCTGATTTTTCTGGGAAAATTCTGAAACCTCCCAGAGGTTATAGCAATGCATACAAATCTTAAAGATTATAACAACAAACCTAAAATAATATGCCCAGCAAAACTGTGATGATTTAAGGAGAATGGAGATTTTCCATGGCATAAACATCCTAAACAAATTATATTCAATAAACTAAAACCTAAAAGAAATATAGGAAACATTATGTCTCCCTGAAGAGAGAATTCAGCATTGCAGAGAGAGTCATATTGTGGAAAGTCTTAATTATTAAAGAATAAAATATACTAAAAAGAAAACACCAAAAATCAGCAACAGGATTACCACTGCATACACACCCATATCAATAATTTTAAATATCAGCATCTTCAATTCACCAGTCAAAGAACAGACTGAATGAAAGATCAAGAATTAACAGGGGAAAAAAAATTGAGCCTGACATGGTGGCACATGCCTTTAATCCCAGCACTTGGGAGGCAGAGGCAGGCAGATTTCTGAGTTCAAGGCCAGACTGGTCTACAAAGTGAGTTCCAGGACAGCCAGGGTTACACAGAGAAACCCTGCCTCAAAACAACAACAACAACAACAACAACAAAGAGTGACACCTTCATGATATCAGGGATTTTTAAGTATGGCTTCCCATGAGAACATACATCCCTCAAATGAACAATTGCACTTAGCCTTGTACAAAAGACTATGGCTTGGACCTAGGGTCTAGATTGGGTTCATTTTCTCTGCCAGTTAAATTAACTAAAACAGGAGAAATCCACAGCATTACAGGCAGCAGTGTTGTGAGGATGTCCATGAGAGAAGACTCCTGGGACATGGGTTTAAACCAATAGAAAGTCTTTATTAGCCAGCAGGCAGTAGTGCTGGGTGTTATGGATCCCAGGGTTGCACCAAACCTTTCTCAAGATGAGTTTTAAATACCAAAGCCATATTCTAGGTTGACATACTTCAAATGGTAAGAACAGTTAGCCAGGAGCAGAAGTACAATAGCCAAAAATCCTGGTTAGTACATTTAGGGACTTTCCCAGAACTATGGACTTTGATGGATTTTGCTTTTGTTTTATTTATGGTAAATGGTCTATGTGCTCAGTTTTATAGTCTGAATAGTAGTTGTATCATATAGACAGTTGTGCTAACTACTAAGTGCCTACTACGATCTATGGCCCTGTTATATAACCCATTGGTCTTAGTTAATGATTTAAACCATGGACTCATCCTGCTTAAAGAGGCATAGTTGGTCCTAAGATGCATTTATTTAATTAAACTGCTACATAACTGGCCATATAGATTAACATGCAGGAACCATTTGTAAACCAATCAGAAGGAGAATTTAAGGCCCAGTAAGAGCAGATAGTGGAGTAGCTAACCAAAGGTAACAAGAGAACAGGAACTACTATACATTCTTCAATTTCTGTCTCCTCTCCCCTCCCCCTCCCCCTCTCCTTCTCCCTCTTTTCCTCCCTCCCCCTTCTCTGAAGGCAGCAATCCATTTTTCAAAGGTGGCTCCATTTCCTAAAGGTTCCACGACTGGATAACAGCATCACCAGCTTTGAATGCAGTGTTCAAACTTAACAACTTTGGAAATTGTTTCATATCAAACCATAAAAACTAATTTTGGAGTCAAATGTCAGTGACCACGACATAGTAAAACAGATTAGATTAATAAAAATTTACTTTCCTGTGTAATAAGAGTCTCATAGGCATTTTTTTACCTACAATAAAAGAACAAAGACAGTTAATAATAAAAGCATTTAAAATATATTAAGTGAAAGCATGACATAGGTGTTTTTCATCAAAGTAGAGAAATCCATCTTATAGACTTCAGACTGAACCTCATGAAAGTGGTACTCACCCGTAGGTGAACACTAAAGTATATTAGAAATGGGCTATGAGCCTCCTACAAGTTATGTGGACCTCAGAACAGATTACTTACAATATCACCATGAAGTTCAGTGTTTCCTTTCTTTTTGGTGTGCTTGATCCACTTGTAAATGGAACCAACAGAACCCTATCCCTACCTATGAGTAACCTTAACCTTAACCCTAACCCACTGGACACTGGCCTTATCCATGATAATTTACCAGTTCCTATAAGTTGTGTGTAAACCTTCTGAAGTGGCCAATATGGACTTCAAGACTTTTGGGAAAGTATACTAACATCAGCTCTTATATCCACCAAACCTTCTATGTCAATACCATTCATTTGTACCATTAATTTGGGTCTCTGATCATTGACCACTGTTTGCCAGAACACACATTTTCCAGGACTCCCCAAATCTCCTGTCCTTTCTATTGGAGCAACCTTGCTCTTGATGTAAGGAAACAACAACAGTTGAACAATCTATTTCCTGCATCAATTTACATCTTTTCCACATATACCATAATTTTTATTTCTTTCTTGCTATTCTCATCTATTATGTCTAGATGTACAATAAATCCTTGAGAAGGTGTCTAAGCATAACCAGCAATCCTGTCTGGTTTCTGACTGGATTAACTCTATCCCCAGGGTCCCTTCTTGTGGCATAGAGTATGAGGTCCCTGATTTCCTCTGTTGCCCAAAGGTCAGAATGTATTTTTAAAAGAAATTTCTAGATTTTTAATTTTATAGCCATTGGATTATATTTTCTTATTTGTATTTTTGGAAGAGGGGGTCTCTTTCTATATACCTGTATTTTTTTTAAGGAAGTCTTTGTTTTACAACCCCAACGTTGCAATGGAAACTTCTTATTTCTGGCAACTAGGATAGCCTAGACACAGGGCATTCATAGATTTGTAAATTCTGTATTCCTATCACAAAAGATAAACTCCCACATCTTTCCTTTCTTCGATACAACCAGACATTTACAGTACACATCAGTGAGCAAAGGTTAAGATGAATATGGGTTGCTGGTCTGTATTCACATTAGCTAATAATACCTTCCCTAGATCTATCTTCCTCAGTTCCCAGATACAGGACTGAGGACAGTGGGGTTAGAACCCTATATTCACACCAAACACGTCTCAAAAGAAGGTAAAGGGGTAGGGAGTGGAAGGGCCTGGGGCCTCTATAAAAACCTTAATTTTAATGGGTTCATAATCTGGAGACAGTTCATTTGTCAGCATCTGTGGCTTTCACTTCCTTGACCCAGGTATGGTGGATCCTTGGTGTAATGCCAGCTACCTTCCAAGTCATAGGAATGGAGAGAACCACTATACAGGGTGACACTTTCTAGACTTGTGTCAACTTGACACAGGCTAGAGTTACCTGAAAGAAGGGAAACTCAATTGAGGAAATGCCTCCATTAGATCCAGCTCTAAGGCATTTTCTTAATGAGTTGTTGATGGGGGAGGGCCCAACCCACTGTGGGTGGTGTCATCCCTGGACTGGTGGTCCTGGGTTCTGTAAGAAAGCAGACTGTGCCAACCACGGGGAGCAAGGCAATAAGCAGCACCCCTCTATGGTTTGTATCAGCTCCTGCCTCCAGGTTCCTGCCCTCTTTGAATTCTTCTCTTGACTTCCTTAGATGATGAACAGCATTAAGGAAATATAAGCAAAATAAACCCTTTCCTCCTTAACATGCTTTTTTTTTCCACTGTGTTTTGTTACAGCAGTAAAAACTCTTTAGACAGGGAGTTTGAACAACACTATCGACTGTGAACAACAATAATTGAAATTCAACTTTGGAGCACTTTCAGGTTCAGGAACAGCCATGCTTGGAAGAAACCATTCTGGGGTGTTTGGTGGTAATTGAGACCTTAGAAGGGGAAGGGGAGGGAATCAGTGAAGGGAGGGAGCTAGGCCACACCCACCCAAACTGAGCTCAGCTATGGTTTCTAGAGCAGGCTGTGTGTCTCTGCACTCTCTCAGTGTGAAGCTGCTGCTTTGTGTCTTCTGCCCAGTGTGGAACTGTGGAGTCCTCTTTGCATTCCCCAGTCTGTTGCTTTCCTTTTCTCCACATTGGTATTTTTTTCCAAGACATACAATTAATTGTCATTTCCACACAATAAACTATGCAGTGTCCTAGCCAACCACCCTGCACCCCAAGACTCCTGTAACAAGAATTACAGAGAGGCTTCTGAGCTCTTTGGGCTCTTCTTTCCAAGGAACATTTAGCTACTGTCTTAAGAGTATTTCTTCTGAAGGATTAGCCAGGTGAGATGTTGATTTGTATATACCCTGCCTGAGAAGCAGCACAGGTCTAGCTCAAGCTGACAGCTCAGCATCATGGAGTTTCAGTACCCTGCCCTCTAAGGCTGGGCCCTAGTCCACTGCACACTCCCTTCCCCAGTGAGTAATCGCCCTACTTCCAAAAAAGAAAAAATTCCTCAAGTGTGTCAAGCAAGAACTTCAGTTCTATCCTGGAGCCTCTCAAATATAATATAATATAATATAATATAATATAATATAATATAATATAATATAATAAATATAATATAATGTAATATAATATAATATATAAGATATAATAATAGATTATTAATATAAGATGTTTGGAAGGTATCTCTGAATTAGTGAAGTTCCTAGGATTACAAAAAGGACAGAGTGGGTCAAGAATATAGATGTTTGTTTTGCTCTCCAGCACTGCAGGTAGAAGCCAGAGTCTTACACATGCCAGGCAAGTGCTGTACACTAACTGCATCTCTCAGCCTTCAAGAATACTTTCCTGAACTTAGGAGCATGTTTGGCAGGGAGGATTCTAGGGAGTTCATGAATACATATTTAAGACATATTTCAATAAATCTTGAATAATAATCTATTATTGTTGATACTGTAAAGCCTGTCATTCTCCAATCTGATTTTCACCTTTCAGTGCTACACACAGGTTAATACAGTAACTGCATTAAACCACCATAAAAATGTGAGTTTTCATTGTGGTGTTTATATACTATTTCAATTTCTTTCTAACTATTACTTACTATTAAGCTGAATTTCCCTGAAACACCCATTGTTTTTGTTTTGTTTTGTTTGATTGTTTAATCCTCTACTTCTTCTGCTACTGGGACCGTTAAAGATTTTTTCATTAAAAATTATAATTTACTAAAGGTACAAAGATGACCAATACAAGCTACAGGTTTCTCCCAATTTTAAACTATAATATAATGTTAAATAAGGCAGACTGAAATTTTTAAAAAATATTTTAGATCTCAGAGCTTTATCTTTGAAGTAAAAAGAAAAATCAAACTGCCCAAATTTGAGTCATAGTTTTCCTTTAAATCAAAAATAAAAATAAATTGGGTTTGAAAAGACATAGCAAAGACTCTAACATTAGATGTTTTATGTTAGAATAAGCTCAAGGTTAAAGGTCTCTGTTTTAATTGACTTATGATGTCTGACCTCTCCTCAAGAGCCTGTATTTTTAGTTCTAATGATGGTAATGTGTTACTTTGAAACTGATGTGTAATTCTTCTGCCTTGGTGGCTTTTTTTTTTCAGAGCTGTTTACCATGAAATTCATGCTTACCACCAGAAAGGAGCTCAAAGTCATAGTGACTGCTGAGGTAAAAGACACCAGCTTATGTTCCTTAACTTTTGTATAATTACAGTGAAATTATCACATTTTGTATGAAATTCTGTAAGGACCACATACGTCTGACACTTGCTTTAATACAATACCAAATTCCTCTAAATTACTTAGTGATAACCAGTGCTCACTAATGAAATATAATCTCTGTGCTCTGAGGCATGGAAATTCAAAAGTTGGTTTTCGGTATGTAAGTATTAATGCTAACAAAACCAGATGATCAGTAGAAATCCCTTGTCATTTTAATGCAGCTCTTATGGCTCTGGTGGGCAGTAAATGCCAGCTAGCCGGACAACAGAAGCCGTCATTAGTGCTTCTGCACCCATTATCCTATTCACACATTACTGGATGCCTGATCTCTAATGACCTGTTCTCTTCTTATTCCCTTCTCATTGGTAACCATAGGGGAACTACCTTCCAGCCTTTCTGCTACTTAACTGTGGTCTTCCAGTCATTCAGGAATGGCAGATGGGCCAAAGTCTTCTCTTTATTTCAGATACATGAACTGAGCATCTAATGACCTGTTCTCTTCTTACTCCCTTCATATCAGTAACCATAAGGGAACTACCTTCCAGCCTTTCTGCTGCTTAACTGTGGTCTTTCAGTCAGTCAGGAATGGCAGATGGGCCAAAGTCTTCTCTTTATTTCAGATACATGAACTGAGCATCACAAAGGGCTAGCTCTCTAAAATAGTCTCTTGTTGGGAGCTATTAAGACAACACAATTGTCCTGATCTCTGAATTGGGCCTCTCCCCCCGAGAAGAAGAGGGGGTCAAAAGTGGGCCACCAATGCACTGCTCTGAGAACAACCACAGATTGTTCCAGCCCTAAGTCAGCACCAGATGTCCTGATCTCAAGATGTACCCTGATACCGCCAAGTTCCTGCTTCCCCGTGTAGTAGCCAAAAGAAAAATTTCCACTGCCCCATCCCTCCTGCTGAGAAGTACTTCCCCTTTTGCTTGTGCATTTAAACCTTGAGCCTGGCTAATACAGTGAGACCTTGATGTTACTCAGACTGTTTCCGTGTGTCATTCATTGCACAAGGTTCTTGTCTCTCTTTACCCCCCATTTGGTTCTTAGGAGAAGGTCCCCTCGAGACCCTCGAATAACTGGACCTGCTGGATGGGTCAAGTGGCGCCCAATGTGGGGCACGAGGTACGACTACCCTCCGGACAACGGATTCAAGAGGCACCGCGCAGACAGTGAGACAGTTCCCCGCCACTTCGCTCGTGTGTTGCGGACATTGAGAGGTAATCCTGGGCATTCGGTTGTTGTCCCATTAACCATGGGGAATGTTCTGTCCAAAGAGACAGTTTTTATTCAAGAGATGAAGGGGTCTCTTTAGGAGAGAGGGATAAGAGTTAAGAAAAAGGATTTAATAAAAAATTGTTGTTGTTGTTGTTGTTGTTGTTGTTGTTGTTGTGTGGATGAAAGATATCCATGGCTGGTATTGAATGGTTCTGAAATACACCCTTTAACTTGGAATAAAGTAGGCAAAGATATCAATGTTTTGATAAAACAAGGAGAAGATGTCCCTGAGTCCATTTTTAGCTATTGGGGAATCGTCAGAGATCTTAAACAGGCAGAAAAGGGCGGAGAAGGTGCCCGCCTCTTAGCCCTTACTGAAGATTTTTTAGAAAACTCCCGATCGCCGTCTTGCAAAAGTGAAACTAAGCCACTGGTGAATCGTCAGTCTCAGCCTTCATTAATTATCGATGCCCCGTTCACAATATCTATATTAGAAGATTTAGCAGGAGAAGGCTACTTGATACCCAATGAATGGAATAAAGTTGTTCAGTCTGTCCTCACTAGAGGCCAATATTTAACTTGGAAGTCAGAGTTTGTGGACAGAGGAGAAAATATGGCTGCAAATTATAGAAAGAATCCTACTAGTAAGACAGCCTCCTGGACTGCTGATAAAATCTGCGGTAAAGGCAATTTCGCTGCAGACATAAAACTATTAGGGCTCTCCCCTTGTATCCTCGCCCAGACAGCACAGGTGTCCCTGGGAGCTTGGCGTGCTGTCCCTGCTGCAGGGGCACTAACTACACCCCTAACCAAGATTATACAAGGGCCCCAAGAGTCCTATGCATTGCCAGATTGCAGGAAGCAGCTAAGAGAATTTTGGGACGTGAGGAAAGTGAGGGTCTGTTAGTCTGACAACTTGCTCTTGAAAACACCAATTCGGCATGTATGGCTGCCCTGAGAGGTAAAACCAAGAGTTTAGATATAAATGGGAAGATCAAGCTTTGTAATGAGGTAGATGTGTTTTCCCAACAAGTTTCTAAGTCTGTTAACCTGGCTATTGGGGCTGCCTTACAACTAAATAAAGGAGAAAAAACTTGCTATAGATGCAACCAACCTGGACATTTTGTAGAGGTTGCCCTACACAAAGACAGAGCACCCTAGTCTCAACCATGCCTGTTACCCAACAAAAAGTCCCCCCCACCCCCGTCTTTGCCCTAAGTGCAAGAGAGTTCGCCATTAGGCACGAGATTGCCGATCTTAGACTGACATCAACGGCCACCCACTCCCTGCGGTCCAGGGAAACGGCCAGAGGGCCCCCCTGCGGGGCCTGTCTCCCCTGATAACAACTGCAGACAACCCCCTAGCTCCCACGAGAGATTGTGCAGGGCCACGGCAGGGAACATAGTGTTGGACCTGTGTTCCTCCACCACCAGGATTATAACTCCTGAGGAGGGAACAGTGGTCATCGAAACAGGTGAATTTAGGCCCCCTCCCCAAAAGATGTTTGTTCTCATCATCGGCCGAGTGTCCTGACTTTTACAAGGCCTAACGGTGACTCCTACAGTGGTTGACACTGACTACCATGGGGAGATAAAAATCTTAGTCACTGCCACAAAGGGACCACTTACCCTTAGGGCTGGAGAGCGCATAGCCCAAGCCCTACCACTCCCACTATTTGGCCATTTCCCTTATATGAAAGAGGAGCGAGGACTATCCTCCCCGGGATCCTCAGAAGTCTACTGGGCTCAGAAAATAACCGATTCACGGCCCAATCTGACTTTGTTTCTAGAGGGCAAACAGTTTCAAGGGCTCCTGGATACCGGGGCAAATGTGACAGTAATTTCCTCAACACATTAGCCTGCAGCCTGGCCCTTACAGCCCACTGCCACTCATTTAAAAGGCATAGGTCAAACACAGGAAACTTTACAAAGCTCCAAACTGCTAACATGGTCATACAAAGAAAACAATACTTGAACTGTTCAACCCTTTGTGGTTAAAGGTCTTCCTGTGAATCTATGGGGAAGAACTTAGAGGCTTGGAAAAGTTATCACCCTCTCGCCTGGGGCCTAAGATTGTATCAAGATAACTATGATAATGGCCTGACCTTTAAGGTTCAGCTTCTTAAAACCATCCCTAAAAATCATAAAGCATCTATAGGGCCTAATCCCCAGTTACACCACCCTATATCCCCAAGCAATCCTCAACTCCCAGGTACCCACCCCACTGTTCCTGCCCCAGGGCATGCTATGACCCTGTTTCAGCCCACTCTCTCTGCGGGGGGCTCCCTTCTTCCACTGATTTACTGTGGTCTATATTGAATGCTTCTGCTTTAGCCTTGTTGGATAAGACAAAGAGATAGTGCGTCAGAATTTAGAGATTGTTGGATGTGCTTCTGCTTCCCCACCCTTTTATGAGGGCATAGCCTTATTTGTAAATTTTACCCTGCTTTCAGATGCTAGGCAGCTTCCCTTCGAGTCAGTTCAGCTTACCTTGACAGAACTCTCTGGGATAGGAAGTTGTGTGTTGGACCCAAGTATGCTTCAGCTGTGGCCCTTGCTAAAGAATTGCAAGAAAACTTTTAGAGTAAATAAAAATGGATTTTCTTATCTTCTTGCTCCAAATAATACCTTTTTGGCATGTTCCACGGGCCTTACACGGTACATTATTATACAAGATATTTTAAATAATAGAGATTATTGTGTCTTGGTTCAGCTTTTTCCAAATTTTAGTATTCATAAGTCAGATGACTTATTAAACTTTTGGGACCGAGGTGCCTCCTTGCCATCCCGCCACAAAAGAGAGCCTATCTCGGCAGTGACCCTTGCAGTCCTTCTTGGCCTGGGTGCTGCTGGGACTGGGACCGGAATTGCAGCCCTTGTGTCGTCTCAACAGAATGCGCGCAATTACCATCTGCTCAATGAGGCTATTAGCCAAGATATATAGAATATAAAAAGGGGTCTAGATGATCTTACTGATTCCTTGGTCTCCCTTTCAGAAGTTGCCCTTCAAAATAGAAGGGGATTAGATTTGCTCTTTCTACAACAAGGAGGCTTATGTGCTGCACTTAAGGAAGAATGCTGCATATATGTTGATAAAACTGGATTAGTTAAAGATAGCATTGCCAAGGTTACTGCCAGTTTAGAAAAAAGAAAAAGAGAGAGAAAACAAGAGTCATGGTATCAAAATTGGTTTTCAACCTCCCCCTGGCTTTCGACCTTGTTGCCCTCCCTTTTGGAGCCCCTATTGGGACTCCTGTTGTTGATTTCCTAAAGTCCTTGGGCATTTCAGAAATTGACCCGATTTGTTAAAACTCAAATTGATTCATCTCTTTCTAGCGCATCTGTTTCAGTTCATTACCATCGGCTGGACGTTGGCGATAACAAGCAGGTTACTGGAGAAAAGAGTCAGACGTGGATACCGCTTCATCACCCTCGTCTTGGGGAGAGAGACTCAATTTCCATAAAATGCTTAAGTAAGATCATTCCCCTCCCCCTAAATTTGGCCATCAGTCTCATGCCACGAATCATTTATAGATTGCCGTAGTCTGTGCTTCCGACATGGTAATATACATTCTCGCCACATTGGAAACTAAACAGTCATCCCAGGCTAGACATATCGAAAAATTGGAACTTGAAGCTGTCACCTGTGAGAGTTGTAAGACTAAGTACTACACAGAGATTAGTCTGGAAGCTGTTAGACAGTCTCTGAGAGGCATGTCTGATTGCATGAAGGTTGAGTGTCCTAGGGTCCTTTCCCCAGAAAAAACGGCACAGGAGCAGGTCAGGGTTACTCTGGGTAAAAATCTGTGGGCCTGAGAGTCAATCCTGTACATGGCCCCTAACATTGCACACTGGGGATCAGACCTCTACCTCTACCCACGGAGCTTGCTTTGTTCCTAAATCCCTTGGCTAGCCCAAGTTATACCCAACAGACTGGAACCATGAATTCAAACCTCATAGATGACCTGTCCTTGTGTCCTTTGTGGTTTTAGAGAATCACCCAGTGAGCAAACAGACGTTTAGGCGGTCATTAAAAATGTGGCTACAAATTTATCATACAATATGCCTTTATAAAAATATTAAAACAGGGGAGATGTTGAGAGCTATTAAGACAACACAATTGTCCTGATCTCTGAATTGGGCCTCTCCCCCCCACCCAGAAGAAAAGGGGGTCAAAAGCTGGCCACCGACACACCGCTCTGAGAACAACCACAGATTGTTCCAGCCCTAAGTCAGCACCAGATGTCCTGACCTCAAGATGTACCCTGATACCGCCAAGTTCCTGCTTCCCTGTGTAGTAGCCAAAAGAAAAATTTCCACTGCCCCATCCCTCCTGCTGAGAAATACTTCCTCTTTTTCTGATGCCCCGTCCCTCCTGCTGAGGTACATTTCCGCTGCCCCATTTCTCCTGCTGAGAAGTACTTCCCCTTTTGCTTGTGCATTTAAACCTTGAGCCTGGCTAATACAGTGAGACCTTGATGTTACTCAGACTGCTTCCGTGTGTCATTCATTGCACAAGGTTTTCGTCTCTCTCTACCCCCCATTTGGTTCTTAGGAGAAGGTCCCCTCGAGACCCTCGAATAACTGAACCTGCTGGACGGGTCAGTCTCTGATCAGCTGAGGCCTGAAAGACAAGACCTGCCAACAGGGAAAGTCTCAGTGGACAGACCATTTCTCTTCTGGGAGCTTCAACAGAAGAGTTAACACTTCTGACCAACACTGCTGTTCCTGACAATGGCTAAAGATTTCAGGAAAATATGATTATGAGGAAAACTGTCTAGTACTAGGCCAAGTGGTTAAACTGTAGACTCTTACTTTGTGCAGACATTGCTACCAGTACAAACCATGACATTTCTATGATGGGGTACTTTAAGATCGATCATCCTACTATAAAACATTGTAAACAGATGAGGAACGGAAGAAAATGAGTGTCTTTATTTAGCTAAATCTGAATGTAGAATTCACTTTGTACTTGTTTATGAATAACATTTTGGTTTAGAATTGCTTGAAAGACTTGTTTAATATGAACTAACCAGAACACCCAGAGCTCCCTGGGACTAAATCACCAATCAAATAACACACAGGGAGGGACTCTAGCTACACATGTAGCAGAGGATGGCCTAGTCAGTAATCAATGGGAGGAGAGGCCCTTGGTCCTGTGAAGGTTCTGTGCTCCAGTATAGGGGAATGCCTGGACCAGGAAGCAGGAGTGGGTGGGCTGGGGAACAGGGGGAGAGGGGACAGGATAGGAGATTTTCAGAGGGGAAACTAGGAAAGGGGATAACACTTGAAATGTAAATAAAGAAAATATCTAATAAAAAATCCCAAACATTAACAAGTGGAAAAAAAAAAGGTTTCAAAATGTATTTCTGAGAAAGCAACATACATGATTTTCCAAAAATCACAAATCTTAAGCAGGTCTTGGGAGCTACTTTAATTATAGCTTGGAACTGGAAACTTGTGCCCTTCCTTTGCTTCAAAAAAAAAAAAATGGTAAGAAAGAGTAATGGGATAGACATTCGCCATTCTCAGATCTTCTGCAAATTCAGGGTCAATGTAGAAAAACACTGGCATATCCACTTCTTCTTGTGGATTAAGCCTTTGTTCTTTAAAACAGAAACACTGTATTTTATTGAAATATTGGCCAGCTTCAAACGGTACAACATTATATGTAGAAATTACAATTACTGGTTTGTGAGTAGGATTTTTAGCTTTATAAAATGCCAGTGCAGTCTCTACTGGTACCACATAGATCTCTGTTCATTGAGGTCTGAAGATCCACTGGAAACGGACATTAAAGGTGACTTTACTGATCGATCCTTAACAGGCACCCTGTTTTCAATCTGATCTGATGAGTGCCCGGCCACTGCTGATCCTCCAAGTCCAGTATTCTGGCAGTAGAGCCTATAAAGGGGCACCGCGACATAGGAGGCCCCTAGCATGCCCTCGGTGGCCATGGCCACGTATGTGACCACTGTCTTGTTCCTCCACAGCCACTTGTCCTCCTGCGAGCACTGGAAAGGGTTGCTGCTTCTCAGCTACCTTGAAGGCTGCGCAGGCGGCAGGCTGTGGGACTCTGGGCTGCACTCGCTCAGGCGCTTCCATGTCCCCAGGCATCTCAGTCCCGGCTCCACTCCCCCGAGCTCTTTCCACCCGGGGGGCCTAAGAATCAGCTCCGAGTTCATCCCAATCCTCCCTGACCATCAGGGCTGATTCCAGCGTTGGCCACACAAAGTTACAAACCTCCAGTCTGGACACCAGAGCCCTCCCATAACCACCCTACCCCCGAAAGCAACCTTCAAAATTTTTAGGTTTAAGTATTTACATAATATTAATTCTTAACACTGTTCACAACAGAGGTGACCTATTGCTTTAAACAATTGTTTTTTTGTTTTTTTTTTTTTATGTTTTGTTTGTTTAAAAGTTTCAAGCCTACAATGTAAATTGGCTCCTGTAGGTGCAGGATGCCACAGTTGGCAGCTCCAGGCACTAAGAGCATCAGGAAAGATTACCTCAATCTCGTGATGTTCTGAAAATGTTTTTATCCTTTAAATGTGTTTGTGACTAGTTGAACTCCTCATTTTCTATTCGCCCAAAGTAGCAGGAAATCTGTCTGAGATTCCCATTCACAGCAAGTTGAGTGGACCAAGACTGTGACTTCTCAGAGCTGGTGATGTGACATGAACAGCAGAGTCAGGTTCTTTTGTATCCCAGACAACTGGCTATATAACCAAAGATGACCTTGAACTCTTGATTCTCCTTCCTCTGAGAGCCCCACCCCCACCCCAAATGTTGAGATTACAGTCATATATAACCACTGGACAATTTCATGCTCTCTCCACTTGGGGATGAAGTGAGTAAGAGCAGAAGTGCTGTTTCCCATCTCTTATTTTCCAACAGAAAATGTGATTTAAAAATAAATGACACTTCAGGTAGCCACTATTTCCTGCATTTTACAGATAGATTTCATTCCTCTCAGGACTATTTGGCTCATCTTTCTTAACTGAATGAAGGACAGTTAACATTGAATTGAGTACATGCTTTTCCAAACAATTTCAAGTACAAGGCCTGGTACATTTCTTGCCGTTTAGTGTCATCATCTGTCACTATAGTGAGGGCACAGAGCAGCTTTGGGGAGGAGAAAACTGACAGGCTCTGCTGGCTTATGAGAGCCACTTTCTTTGTTATATTAGTCATGTAGAACTCCTTGGGATATGGAAGGACTGTTAAAACTTTTAATGTCTCTCATAGTTCATTGACTCTGAATGTATTTGTCAAGTTTTGGTACAGACCTACTACAATAGACAGCCTTGTCCAGTTCCAAGCCTAGGCTGCTACTTAGATATTTTGCCACATGTGTTGAGGGATACCAGTAGTCTGTTGTTGCTGGTTAGAACTTATTTTCTCCTGATGTTGTACTTCAGTTTATCACATGATGATGTGTGGGAAGCTGCAAACGCCATTACAAGAGATGTGGGAAGCCACAAACGCCATTACAAAATGGTGCTGGTTTCAATAAGCCGACGCCCATGAATATGGGTAAACAGCCAATGTGTGCATGTGCCATAGAGTTTTTTGCTGAGTCGCTGCCTGACCCAAGGCACGTGAATGAGGTGCTGAGGGCACAACCAATCAGGTGTGGACACGTCAATCCTAGGCCTATATAAACAGCACCAGTTCTGGGGCTCGGGGTCTTTTACCTACACAGTGAATGCTCTCCCAATAAACGTGTTGCAGAAGGATCCTGCTGTGGCGTCTTTCTTGCTGGCGAGCCAGGCATACCACAGAGTGGTGCTGAAACCCGGGACGTAACATCTTCAGGCACGAGCGAAGACCTCCTGTTACAGGGAGGATTCAGAACTGCATCATGGGGATTGAGCGGTTAGTGAAGTGTTCCCGCAAAGCAGTCTGTTGAGAAAGATTCAATTGCGTGGATTCAGAACTCTTCAGCTGGGGAACAGGGGTACCGGTAAGTAAAAAGAAATTAATAGAATTCTCTGAGAGGTATGCTTTCCTATGTAGTAGATCTGGTAATTGTCGCTGGGGTTGTGTTGCTTGCTTTCTTTCTTGCCTTGATATTGTGCCATTTCCTTAATTGCCTGGACATGAGTGTATCTGCTGGGAATAGCTCAGCAGACACATAAGATCATAAAGCGAGTGTAGATAAACTCGTGGATCGACCTTGGGGCTAAGAACCTCACGTAGATAAGTGAGTACCTCAAGGACGCTTTAGTCTAGGACGAGTATGGGTACTGGCCAGTCTACGCCGTTAGTGGGGCCGGTGCAAGCCTTGCTCAAAGAACGAGGTTTAAAGATTTCTGAAAGCACAGTGAGAGGGTTCTTAAAGGAAATAGACAGACTCGCTCCTTGGTTTGCCCCCACTGGGTCGCTGACGCTACCTAGTTGGGAAAAGTTAGGGAGAGATATAGCGAGAGAGGAGGCAGAAGGAAAAGTGAGAGCAGGAACAAGGCCGTTATGGAAGCTGATTAAGGCTTGTATCCAGGACAAGAAATGTGAGCTAGTTGTTAAGGAAGGGCAGCGACTTTTATAGGAGCAACAGGAAAGTATGTCAGAAACAGAGAGAAATGAAAAAGAAGGCGTGCGCAGAAAAATAAGTTATATAAGAGATATAAAAAGAGAAAAAGAAAAGAAACTAAAATATAAAGATACAAAAGATAATATAAAATATAAAGATACAAAATATAAAATATAATGATATAAAAGATAATATAAGATATAATGATATAAAAGATAATATAAAAAATGAAGATCAGCAAATTAAGTCAATTTACCCTCCTCTCGAGGACTTTGAGTTATTAGAATTATCTAGCTCGGAAGATTTGAAACTATCAGGAGGGGAGGAGGAAGATTTGGAGGAGGCTGATGCAGAGTATGAGGCAGAGAGATACGAGCCCGTAGGGAGGAGTACAATGGCTCCCCCACTGCCTCCGCCTTATACAGAAAACAATTGGCAATGGCCACTCTTTTTGCACTCCTAGAAGGTTGTGAAAAATATGTCAGGCTTTTCCTGTTTTTCAGAATCATGCTCAAAAGCAATATTATGAGCCAATATCGCATAAACAAGTGAAAGATTTAGCAGAGTCAGTAAGGACCTATGGAGTCAATGCTTCTTTTACTCAGTCCCAAATTGATAGATTGGCTCACCATGCCATGACTCCTTTTGATTGGATGAGTGTGGTAAAGGCATGTCTTACGATGGGACAGTATCTAGACTGGAAGTCTATATGGCATGATATGTGTTTGAGTCAGGCCCATGCTAATGCTACTGCAGGGCAACAAGCATGGAGCTTTGAGATGCTTATAGGTCAGGGTATGTGGACAAACAATCAATTAGGATACCCAGTGCAAGTCTATGATCAGATCAATCAGGCAGCAGTGAAAGCTTGGGGGGAGCTATTTGTGTTTATCCACAGGGTGAAGATAATCCACTTTGGGTTCCGATGCGACTGACAAGGACCGTGAAAGAGCAAGATGAATCCCAAGATGATCCTGTTATTCTTACTCCTGATGATTGAGACCGGGATAAGTATACCTTTGTGGGACGTAGTTAGATCATGGCCAGTACCTTTACCAGTACATTCCAATTCTTCTACCATGCTTTTGTTTTTTGCAACTCAATGTTTTTTGGATGTGCCTTGTGCACGACAAATTCCTCAAGAGGCACGGGTGTATAATTGTACGAGTTTTCATTTAAATTATACACTATGCTTTGTGAATAATGTGGATAAACCTTTTACACCCTGTATATTTTTAAAGAAAAAGATTATCTCTAATGGGGCAGATCACATTTACCAAAATAAAGTGAGCTCTGGAGTGTTATTTAATGCTTTAACACAAGTTGGTCAAGGAGCGCAATCAGGCTCAAGTGATGTTGTAAATAATTCACCTATAAACATCACCACTATTATGATAAAGGGAAATGTGACTATTCCCAAAAGATCACGATGGTCTGTTGGCAATGCTACTGCTATACACAGTGTGCCTTGGTGCCATCCGGACCTTGCATTTACTATAGTTTTTCACCTTGTCAATCAAAAGTTTTTCCTCAGAAAGAAATAGCAAAGGGTTTTGTTTTGTCACCACCATTGGATTTTGCTGTAATGAATGATAAAAGAGATGCTACAGGAAAAGAAAATATTTGGCCATATTACCAATGGATTCCAAGTAATGAGGCAGGTGCTAGTACCAGTTTGTCAGCCTTTGCATTGCTGACTGGAACCTTTCATGAGATATTGAATGTTTCTGCCACACTTTCCAATATCTCTGCTCATTTAGATAATATGACATCTAATAGAGTTATCAGAAATATGACTACTATTCCAGTAGAAGTCTGTGTCAATCCTCCATTTTTCTTTATATTGGCTGAATTTCAAAATAATACAGAATGGTTAGATTGTACAAATGTCACTGTATTTTGACGCAATGCTGGAATGGAACTAATCTCTTAGCCTTAGTGGTACATTTACCAACCTTTGTTCCTGTGCCTGTTGAGGCAGATCCAGAGAAGTTCCCAATCATGAGTCTTGTTCGGCAAAAGAGAGATTTTGGAATCACAGCTGCCATTGTTACTGCCATTGTGGTGTCCGCGGCGTCAGCGGTTACCACAGGAATTGCTATGGCCAATCAAGTTAATACTGCAGACATCACAAGTCAGATAACAGAAAAAACGTCTGAGGCATTGCTTACCCTGCAAAGAGTGGATTCTCATATTGCCTCAGGACTAATGTTAGTGAATCAAAGAGTAGATATTTTACAACATAACATGGAACAGATGATGGATGTCATACAAATGAGTTGTGTGGCATCAACTCCACATGTGTGCATTATTCCTGTTAGGTATATTAACAATTCTTTCATTAAAAGTACAGATTTATCGAATTATCTGAAGGGGAACTGGTCACAGGAGCTGGAAAGGTTGCAGATGAAGCTGCAGATACAGATCCTGAACCTTAATGGAACCAGAGTGGAACCAGTGACCCTTGGAGACTTTACCTTTTGGCTTACCTCTGCATTTTCTTACTTTAAGGAATGGGTGGGAGTGATTTTGTTTTGTGCTGCCATATGCTGTGGACTGGTGTTCATGCTTTGATTGGTTTGCAAATTCAGAACTCAACAAAAACATGACAAGGTGATTATAACTCAGGCACTTTTAGCCATTGTAAACGGCACCTCCCCTAAAGTTTGATTATCTATGCTCAAGAATTAGTTGGCATTTGAGTTCTCTGCTCTTGCACCTGACGGATTTATGGATCCATTGCACTGGGATGAGAGAGACTCAACAATCATTGATCAGCCCTTGCACATCGCTGAGGTTTCCTCATTGCATGTGGTAGGGTGATCATGATTTCTCCGCTAATTCATTCCTTAAAACTTGGCTGGCCTCTTTTGTAGAGTTCGCCCTAGTTCATTTAGCAGTTACTGTCACACAGCATCGCAGTATCCAGAGACAGGCAACTTTCCTCATGCACAGACCAACCTAAGACACGAGGACAGTGGCTATAGGGTTACCCTATGATGGGTAAGGCTGTGACACAGAAGAACGACCTAAAACAGGAGCCGTGGCGGATGGACATAATTGCATAGGCCTAGTCCAGCATCATTTTATTAAAATAAAAAGGGGGAGATGTGGGAAGCTGCAAACACCATTACAAGAGATGTGGGAAGCCACAAACGCCATTACAAAATGGCGCTGGTTTCAATAAGCCAATGCCCATGAATATGGGTAAACAACCAATGTGCGCATGTACCATAGAGCTTTTTGCTGAGTCACTGCCTGACCCAAGGCACGTGAATGAGGCGCTGAGGACACAACCAATCAGGTGTGGACACGTCACTCCTAGGCCTATATAAGCAGTGCCAGTTCTGGGGTTCAGAGTCTTTCGCCTACGCAGTCAATGCTCTCCCAATAAACGTGTTGCAGAAGGATCCTGCTATGGCGTCTTTCTTGCTGGCGAGTCAGTCGTCCCACAATGATGATGACTGCTGCCATCTCCAAGACAAAAAAAGAAAGAATCAAATCCATCATTTTATATACATACATACAATCTTTAAGAGAGAATAAACTGTACAAAATTACGCTGGTTAGGCAGGATTTGGACCAGCCCTTATTCTCAGAAGTAGTTCATCTTTGTGGTTGTCTCCTGCACTGCTTTAGCCTGAGTCAGATTGAGAAGTTTTGTTTTCCAAATAAACTTTTAAAGGAGCAGTGTGCAAAGGGTAAATGCCAGAAGATCACTGCCCTATAATCATACTGTCTAGAAGTATGAAGTGACTCTCTAAAGCATATCACAGTAGGAAAAGGACCCAGAATACAAACCCCAAGAGAATGCCTCAACCTCCCTAATGATGACTCTCAGGGTGTTTCCCAAAATACACAACACGGGCTTCAACATACTGGCAGGTGGGAAAGAAAAAAGTGAATTCATGAGGCAGGGGTCCAGTGTCCAGTGCCTGGTGGTGCCCTTCCGTCAATTCCTTTAAGTTTCAGCTTTGCAACCATACTCCCGCTGGAACCCAAAGACTTTGGTTTCCCGGAAGCTGCCCGGCTGGTCATGGGAATAACGCCGCTGCATCACCAGTCGGCATCGTTTATGGTCGGAACTACGACGGTATCTGATCGTCTTCGAACCTCCGACTTTCGTTCTTGATTAATGAAAACATTCTTGGCAAATGCTTTCGCTCTGGTCCGTCTTACGCCGGTCCAAGAATTTCACCTCTAGCGGCGCAATACGAATGCCCCCGGCCGTCCCTCTTAATCATGGCCTCAGTTCCGAAAACCAACAAAATAGAACCACGGTCCTATTCCATTATTCCTAGCTGCAGTATCCAGGCGGCTCGGGCCTGCTTTGAACACTCTAATTTTTTCAAAGTAAACGCTTCGGGCCCCGCGGGACACTCAGCTAAGAGCATCGAGGGGGCGCCGAGAGGCAAGGGGCGGGGACGGGCGGTGACTCGCCTCGCGGCGGACCGCCTGCCTGCTCCCAAGATCCAACTACGAGCTTTTTAACTGCAGCAACTTTAATATACGCTATTGGAGCTGGAATTACCGCGGCTGCTGGCACCAGACTTGCCCTCCAATGGATCCTCGTTAAAGGATTTAAAGTGGACTCATTCCAATTACAGGGCCTCCAAAGAGTCCTGTATTGTTATTTTTCGTCACTACCTCCCCGGGTCGGGAGTGGGTAATTTGCGCGCCTGCTGCCTTCCTTGGATGTGGTAGCCGTTTCTCAGGCTCCCTCTCCGGAATCGAACCCTGATTCCCCGTCACCCATGGTCACCATGGTAGGCACGGCGACTACCATCGAAAGTTGATAGGGCAGACGTTCGAATGGGTCGTCGCCGCCACGGGGGGCTCAAAACTGCCTATAACTTCTGGGGATCTGGTGGCCTCTTCTGACCTCTGTGGGCACTCACATGCCCATACTACATAGAGATAAACACATATACATATAAAATAGTATTTTTTTAAAAAAAATAAAATATACAAATGGCAAAACCCAACTCTACATGAATAGATGTTTGGCATCACTAGGTATTAGGGAAATGCAAATTAATAGCAGTGAGATCATTCCACCGGTCATAAGAGGCTGACTGGATTTGGCAGCTATTGTGCAATAGACCTCTCTGAAACTGTATTACACAGTGGGCACACCCATGAATGAGAAGAAGGTAACAATGACACAATTCACTTTGAGAACATTTGTAGCTTCTTAAAAAGTCAAACATGAGCTGGCCATGTGACAGTCATTTATTTCATTTCTATCTACTTATGGAAGAGATGAAAACATGCATCTTTACAAAGATTTGTGCATGAGTACCCAGAACAGCTTTGTTTTAATAGTCAAAATAAGATATAACCCAAATGCCTATCAATGTGAACACAATTCGCTAGTGAGTAGCAATAAGGACTGAATGATGGCTATTTGCAAAAACATAAATAAACCCCAAATTAGTTAATTATGCTTGTTGAAACTAGCCAGGCCAAAAAAAGATACATATTGCATGGTTCCATTCACATTAACAGATGGAAAAAAAAAAAAAAAGAAAAAAAGAAAAGCTTCTGTAAGGCAAAAGACACAGTCAATAAGACAAAAAGGCCACCAACAGATTGGGAAAGGATTTTTACCAATCCTAAATCTGATAGAGGACTAATATCCAATATATACAAAGAGCTCAAGAAGCTGGACTCCAGAAATACAAATAACCCCATTAAAAATGGGGTTCAGAGGTAGACAAAGAATTCTCACCTGAGGAATACCGAATGGCTGAGAAGAACCTGAAAAAATGTTCAACATCTTTAATCATCAGGGAAATGCAAATCAAAACAACCCTGAGATTCCACCTCACACCAGTCAGAATGGCTAAGATCAAAAATTCAGGTGACAGCAGATGCTGGTGAGGATATGGAGAAAGAGGAACACTCCTCCACTGCTGGTGGGATTGCAAGCTTTTACAACCACTCCGGAAATCAGTCTGGAGGTTCCTCAGAAAATTGGACATAATACTACCGGAAGATCCAGCAATACCTCTTCTGGGCATATACTCACAAGAAGTTCCAACTGGTAATAAGAACACATGCTCCACTATGTTCATAGCAGCCTTATTTATAATAGCCAGAAGCTGGAAAGAACCCAGATGTCCCTCAACAGAAGAATGGATACAGAAAATGTGGTACATCTACACAATGGATTACTACTCAGCTATTAAAAATAATGGATTTATGAAATTCTTGGACAAATGGATGTATCTGGAGGATATCATTCTTAGTGAGGTAACCCAATCACAAAAGAAGTCATTAGATATGCACTCATTGATAAGTGGATATTAGCCCAGAAACATAGAACACCCAAGATACAATTTGCAAAACACAAGAAAATCAAGAAGAGGGAAGACCAATGGGTGGATACTTCATTCCTCCTTAGAATAGGGAACAAAATACCCATGAATGAAGTTACAGAGACAAAGTTTGGAGCTCAGACGAAACGATGGACTATCCAGAGACTACCCCACCTGGGGATCTATCCCATAATCAGCCACCAAACCCAGATACTATTCCATATGCCAGAAAGATTTTGCTGAAGGGACCCTGTTATAGCTGTCTCGTATGAGGCTATGCCAGTGCCTGTCAAATACAGAAGTGGATGCTCACAATCATGTATAAGATGGAAGACAGGGCACCCAATGGAGAAGCTAGAGAAAGCACCCAAGGAGCTGAAGGAGTCTGCAAGCCTATAGGTGGAGTAAAAATATGAACTAACCAGTACCCCCAGAGCTTGTATCTCTAGCTGCATATGTAGCAGAAGATGGCCTAGTCAGCCATCACTGGGAAAAGAGGCCCCTTAATATTGCAAACTTTATATACCCCAGTACCTGGGAACGCCAGGGCCAAGAAGTGGGAGTGGGTGGGTAGGGGAGCAGGGCGGAGGGAAGGTATAGGAAATTTTCGAGATAGCATTTGAAATGTATATAAAGAGAATATCTAATAATAAAAAAAGAGCGTCTAAAGCAGAAAAATGGATCAGAAATTACAAAGAAGAGAGAGTGGTATATTTGGTGCTGCTTAGAAATTTAAAATTGATGTGTATCTAAAGACAAGCCCTAAGCCAGGAGTGGTGGCAAACACCTTTATTCCCAGGAGTTGTAGGCAAGTCAGACTTTGAGGCCAGCCTGTTGTACAGAGTGAGTTTCAGGGCAGCAAGAGCTACACAGGAAGACCCTGTCTTGAAAATTAAAAAACAATAACCCCCAAAACCCCAAAAGGCATGCAATTAAAATGCAGACAATATCAAAATTCATAGCAATTGTGACTGAAAAATCTCTATTGTCATACAGTGAGGATGGAGATCTCATAAAACTCAGTAAAATGCTAAGACCTTCCCTTCCCCGAGACAATGAACAAAAATACACAATTGATGAGTAATATGTAAATAGTCTATAAGCATGGGAAAATATAAATAAAACCAGAACAAAGCAAAGCTTGTCAACCTATACACAGATACGTGTTATCAAACACTTAAAACCATCTGTAGATTTATTTTCTGTGTAGAAGTGTTTTGGCTGCATGTGTGTCTGTGTACCACTTGGATGACTGCTACCCTCAGAGGTCAGAAGAGGGGGCTGGATCCCTTGGAACTGGAATTATGGGTAGCTGCCATCTGGTCCCCAGATTCTGGGAACCAAACCTGGGTCCTGTGCAAGAGCTACAAGAGATCTTAACTGTAGAGCCAACTCTCTAACACCTCCCTCCCATTTTTAAACCATTTTTAAAGAATGCACTTGAAAATGCTGAGCTAAGGGACCGGGGATATAGCCTAGAGGTAACATGCTTACCCAGCATGCATAGAGCCCTGGGATTGGTCCTCAGCACACATGAACCAGGCATGGTTGTGCATTTCTACAAATCCAGCCCTGGGGAGGCAGGGCCAGGGAGATCACAAGTTAAAGCAATCCTCAGGAACACAGAAGTCTGAAGCTAACCTGGAGTACATGTGTGTGCGTCTCCCTGAGTTTTCAATCTGCAACAATACTGCTCTTGATCCAAATACTCCCCACAGATCCAAAGTCAGTAGTGCCAGGAGCTGGAAGATACAAAGGATATTTTTACAGAAAGCATAAATGGCACTGTGTTCTGATGCCACAAAATAACTTAAATTGAGGTTATTTCTCATACCCTGTGTTGCCAATGCCATTAACACTCTATTAGAGTACTAGAGGTGTCTAGTAGTTAAGATCCTGGCTATACCCCATGGCAAATGGCAGAGAAAGAACATCTGGATTGCTGGACTGAAGGACCTGACAGCTAAAAATCTGTCAGAGTATTCCAATAACCAAGAAACATCTGGAAATCTGCTGATGTCTCTATTCCCAGGGTAAGTCCCTGAGAGCCTCTCCATTGAAACCAAAGACTGCAATGGTATTAATAGCATCGTCTGTGCAAAGAGACCCAGGGATGGGTACCTTTGGTGGGACACAAAGCTATTCCTTTAAAATGTTTGTGGATGTTCCACTCCACAGGGAGCATGTAGCAGACAGTCAAGCTCAGTAAGAAGATGAAGTTTCCAAACAGCAGTTGTATTGCAGATGGCTCGGTTCCTTCACAGGACGACTCATCATGTTCATGTGGTGCGCCATCGATGTAGCTGGCCTTCCAGTAAAGGCAATGCAGTCTTTGGAAGAGCCAAGTGGGCCTGCAAGAGAAGACATGATGTTACTGTTATGATTGGCATGCTTGAAGAAGCTTGGAATCTCTTTGAGAAGCCAGACATGGCAGCACTGAGTGGAGTCCCAGGACTGGGAAGCAGAGTTATGGTCATACAACCTAGTCAGTCAGTGAGCTACAGGTTCAATGTACAAGGCAAACAAACAAACTCAGGCCACACACATGAGATAAAAACAAATAAATCTTTAGAAGCAAAAAGCAAGATGAAACCTCAAAGAGGGAACAATTACATGTCTTGAAAAAGAGCTTATTTTAAAGCAGGACATGGTGGCCTCTGCCTCTAATCACAGCACCCAGGACAAAACAACAAAACAAAAAAACAAAACCCAGGCTGCAGAGATGGCCTAGCAGTTAAGGGTTGCTGCTCTTCCGGAGGATCCTGGTTCAGTTCCCAGCACCTACGTGCTCACTCACAACTGTCTTAACCCCAGCCAATGAGGATCTGATGCGCTCTTCTGGATTCTGTGCATAAACACATAGAGCGAGAAAACACCAGAAACATTAAAAACACAAATAAATTAAAAAAATATGAAACAGGCTCAGAGGAGATGGCTCAGCAGTATTCACCCTTAACTGTACATTTTTGTGCAGTTTTACTCCATGTAATGAAAATGTTCTACTGTAGATATCTATTCCTTTGCAATGAGGAACAACTATTACAAAAACGACTCTGCAAATGACTTTTTATTATCTGTCTTGTGCTTGGTCAAACAACTTTGCCAAAATATGATCTCTGCTCCCTGATTAGGACACAAACATGCTTTCAAATACAGAAAAGTGAGTACAATCTTCTGCTTGCTTACACAGATCAATACTCTCTGCAGTGCTCCCCCGAGGATATGCCATTCACACTGTATGGGCTCCTTGGGAATAAAGCAAGGTCTGCAGCAGATCTCGCTGATGCAAACATGCCTTAAATGCTATGTTTACTGCAGCTAGCACACTAGGATATCAGAGGAGCCTGTCAAAACCATTATGCAGCAGCTTTCCTTGAGATTTGTCCTGATTTAAAATCTGCCTGCTTTGAAAATTCTTACATCCAAGTCAGATCTGGGTTCAAGGTTTGTACACTCTAACTCCCAAGCAGTAATAGCCTGAAACCGATACCCTCCGGCACCAGACTTGCTTTGTCTACAAGGAATGTGCATACTCAGATCAGCCTTCTGAGAGTTTATGTCACTATCTGACATTTAGAACGACGTTACTGTATGTTTATTGAAATCAAAATACCAAACTGACATGAGTGAACTGTAAGTCGACCAGAGGCTTGTGAAGTTACTATATTACAGTTAGACCAGAGATTGATGTAGTTAGCATATCACAGTTAGATCAGAGGTTGGTGCAGTTATTATACTATAGTTAGACAAAAGGCTGGTGTAGTTAGCATTTTATAGTTAGATCAGAGGCTGTGGTAGTTAACATATTATTGTTGGACCAGAAGCTGTGGTAGTTAGCATATTATAGTTAGAACGGAGCCTGGGGTAGTTAGTATATTATAGATAGACCAGAGGCTGATGTATTTAGTATATTACAGTTAGATCAGAGGCTCGTGTAGTTAGCATATTACAGTTATAAGAGAGGCTGGTATATTTAGTATATAACAGTTAGACCAGAGGCTGGTGTAGTTAGCATATTACAGTTCGACCACTAAGACTTGGCTGGGACTAGCAAGGCTGACCAAGGTGACTGTCAATCCTTCTCTGCTTTATTAAAATTCTATGTGCATATTCTTTGCCTTTAAAATTTGCAGTTCCATCAAATTTACACTTGACACCATGGCACATCAGCATCCTGACCCCATCAGTGTAGAAAAGGGAACTAAACCCTATTCTGGAAAATCTCAAACCCATCCTTGGATTTCCCATCTTTCCTCACTTAACTCACAATTTTCCCCATTAACGTTTTCCCATAAGTTGAGCTGCAAGTCCTTCAGGAAACCTGAAACAGGCAGGTGGAGGGAGTTGCAAATTTTTAATCCCAATACTTGGGAGACAGAAGCAGGCAGGTCTCTATACATTCAAAGCCAGCCTCATCTACAGAAAAGTTCCAAGACAGCCAATGATCCATGTAGAAGCCCTAGCTTAAAACACAGTCCCCTACCAAAAAGAAACCTGATCCACCCTTGGGGTGGGAACCTTGGTCCTGTAACAATCTTCACCCAAATTCTGTACTTTATCTGGTCTCTGAAGTCTTTCTTTGATGGAGAAAGAGATTTCTACCTGGTTTTTAACTTTATGGTCTTCCCAGCCTACCCCACACATATACCATCTATGGAAAGCCACTGATCATACAGGGTCTAAAATGAAACAGTGAAAATAACAATCTACAAAGGATACCCATAGCCTATTTTTTTTTCTGAAATGTGTATTTTAGAGGATTTGATTTTTTTTTTGTTTTTTTTTTTTTTTGTTTTTGTTTTGAGACAGGGTGTCTTTATGTAGCCCTGGATGTTCTGGAACAGTTATGTAGACCAGGCTGGCCTCTAACTCAGAGATCTGCCAGACTCTTTCTCCTGAGTGCTGGGATTAAAGCAGTGAACCATGACCACTTTGCTGAGTTTTTTCTTTAAAAACTTGTTTATTTTTATTTCATATGCAATGATGTTTTGTCTGTGTGAGGGTGTCAGATCTTCTGGAACTGCAGATATAGACAGCTCTGAGCTGCCATGTGAGTGCTGGGAATTGAACATGGATCCTCTGGAAGAGCAGCCAGGGTTCTTAACCCTTGAACCACTCTGCAGCCCTGAAATGTGTATATTTCATAATGGAATTACTGTAAACAGAGAACTGTCGTTACATCAAAGCTGTGTTGGTTCATAAGTGATTATCCATAGATAAAAGGAGCTGAAACAGACATCCAGCCTTCAGCAAGAAATGGAAAACCGTCAGCTTGGTTACTGCGCCAACAGGCATGCATCCCCTCAGCCTTCTCCTCAGGGAATCCAGCAATGCTTACCCACTTCCAGTTGAACCCGGCTCCAGTTCCCAGCACTCACGTTCAGCGCATACCCTGAAGCCTTCTCCTCAGGGAATCCAGCAAAGCTTACCCACTTCCAGTTGAACCTGGCTCCAGTTCCCAGCACTCACATTCAGCACATGCCCCGAAGCCTTAGGGCTGCCCACTCAGTTTGCCCCTAAGGTACTCGGAGAGAACCATTTTCTCTGGCTTGGTGTGTTTCTCCAGCAGGCTCTGTTACTATCCAATCATCTTGTGTGATTTCACTCTCTGCTGCAGCAGCCAGCAGCTCTAACTCTAGGGGATCTCCCAGCAATCTCCCAAGTACCGCTTAGTTTGTGTTAGTATTTTGGTTGCAAAGTTATATATCTTCCCATTAAGTGGGCTCCTGCCACTCTAAACATTCTAACTACATTTTATTCAACTTGATAATTCTTAGGCCATAGGAAAACACCCTGTTATATAACATTAGAGACTCTTGTTTGTTTCTATGTAACTCTGGCTGACTTGAGACTTGTTGGGATTGGCTTTGAACTTGCTGTGATCTTCCTGCTTCTGCTTCTGGGGTGCTAGCGCTCCAGGACTACACTTTAATACTGATTTTTACAATAAAACGTGCCATAAAACAATTTAGTGGTTGAGAGTCAACTTTTTTTTTCAGGAAAACAGGAAAAAACCCCACAATAACTACACTTCCCATAAAGAGAAACAGGTGGTATATTATGAAATGTGCGTGTTTGGTTTTTCTGACACAGGGCCTCACTCTTCAGCCCTGGCTGGCCTGAAATTTGCTATGTAGCTCAGAATTCACAGAGATCTGTGTGCCTTATTTTCCTCTTGAATGATGGGACTAAAGGCACATGCCATCAGGCACAACATACAATATTCTGATTTTTATATGGGTGATAATCGAAATGGCTTATTTCAAATTGACATGTATTCCTATAATATTTCAAAATACAAGACATTGCAAAGAGGCTTAAAATAAAATCTTAGTGTTAGATACTGAAATGTTATAGAAATTTTTTTATAGAAATGACTACTAGTTTTAGATTCAAAATGCTATTGAAGGAAGGAATGCGTTAGTCTTGTAATTTCCTTCCTTTTTTCCTTCCTTCCTTCTTTCCATTCTTCTGTCTTAGGGTTTCTTTTATCATGAACACACACCATGAATACGGCAACTCTTATAAAGGAAAACATTTCATTGGGTCTGGCTTACAATTCAGAGGTTTAATCCATTATCATCATGGCAGGAAGCATGGTGGTATGCAGACAGACATGATGCTGGGGGAAAAGCTAAGAGTTCTATATCTGGATCAGCAGGCCAGAGGAAATGAGTACCACACTAGGCCTGGCTTTGAGCATCTTAAACCTCAGAGCCTGTCCAGAGTGACACATTTCCTCCAATAAGGTCACACTTCCTAATAGTGCTACTTACTCCCTATGAGCCTATGGGTCCCATTTTCTTTCAAATCAATGCTCATTCATCCTTTTCTTTTCTTTTCTTTTCTTTTCTTTTCTTTTCTTTTCTTTTCTTTTCTTTTCTTTTCTTTTCTTTCTTTTCTTTTCTTTTCTTTTCTTTTCTTTCTTCTTTCTTTCTTTCTTTCTTTCTTTCTTTCTTTCTTTCTTTCTTTCTTTCTTTTTCTTTGATACAGGGTCTCTCTATGTACTCCAGGTTGTACTGAAACTTGCTATGTAGCCCAGGCTTGCCTCAAACTCATAGAAATCCCTTTACCTTTGCCTCATGTGTTATAGTATTAAGGTGAGCTCTAACATGCCCAATGATGCAACATTCTTTTTTTTTTTTTTTTTTTCCTTCTAACAGCAGTTTATTCAGTCCTGATTCTTCTTGTTTATATCTCCTGATGCAACATTCTTAATGGACCAGTCAGGCCTGAAACACCCATATTTGACACAATGGAAAAAAAAGGATTATTTTTCTAGAAAATAATTATTAACTGTGAACCCAACACTGCCTAGAGGACCTCAAAAAAAGGGGGTCTCAACTGAGTAATTAGCTGTATAAAGCTGGGCTGTGGGCACGTATCTGAGAGCTTGTCTTCATTATCTTAATTGATACAGGAGAGCTTAGCCCATTGTGGGTGGCACTATTCCCTGGGCAGGTGGTCCTGGGCTGAACAAGGAAACTAACTGAGCATGGCTGGTGTGGGAAGCCGCCCCCACATTCGCCGTCACAAGATGGCGCTGACATCCTGTGTTCTAAGTTGGTAAACAAATAATCTGCGCATGAGCCAAGGGTATTTACGACTACTTGTACTCTGTTTTTCCCGTGAACGTCAGCTCGGCCATGGGCTGCAGCCAATCAGGGAGTGATGCGTCCGAGGCAATTGTTGTTCTCTTTAAAGAGGAAAGGGGTTTCGTTTTCTCTCTCTCTTGCTTCTTACACTCTGGCCCCATAAGATGTAAGCAATAAAGCTTTGCCGTAGAAGATTCTGGTTGTTGTGTTCTTCCTGGCCGGTCGTGAGAACGCGTCGAATAACAATTGGTGCCGAAACCCGGGACGAGAAAAAACTCCGGACTGGCGCAGGGAAGATCCCTCATTCCGGAACCAGAACTGCGGATCACGTTTATAAAGGTTCCCGTAACACAGACTGTTGAGAAGGATTCAACTGCCGAATTCAGAACTCATCAGCTGGGGAACGACGGTGATAAAGGTTCCCGTAAAGCAGACTGTTAAGAAGGATTCAACTGTATGAATTCAGAACTTTTCAGCTGGGGAACGAGAGTACCAGTGAGTATGTTTGGCCTTGAATTTTTTCTGGTGTTAGGAGCCCTTTTGTTCTTTTTCACATGCTATCAGGTGATTAAGATAGGGCTGAAAATTCTAGAGGAAATTCAGGACAAGCTATCAGAAGTAAAGCGGGAAGAAAGAGTAGGAACAAAGAGGAAGTATGGTACACAAAATAAGTATACAGGCCTTTCCAAGGGTCTTGAACCCGAGGAAAAGTTAAGGTTAGGTAGGAATACCTGGAGAGAGATTAGAAGAAAAAGAGGAAAAAGGGAGAAGAAAAAAGATCGATTAGCGGAGGTCTCTAGGAGATACTCGTCACTAGATGAGCTCAGGAAGCCAGCTCTTAGTAGCTCTGAAGCAAGTGAAGAATCCTCCTCTGAGGAAACAGACTGGGAGGAAGAAGCAGCCCATTACCAGCCAGCTAATTGGTCAAGAAAAAAGCCAAAAGCGGCTGGCGAAAGTCAGCGTACTGTTCAACCTCCCGGCAGTCGGTTTCAAGGTCCGCCCTATGCGGAGCCCCCGCCCTGCGTAGTGCGTCAGCAGTGCGCAGAGAGATGTGCAGAGAGGCAGTGCGCAGAGAGATGCGCAGAGAGGCAGTGCGCAGAGAGATGCGCAGAGAGGCAGTGCGCAGAGAGGCAGTGCGCAGAGAGGCAGTGCGCAGACTCATTCATTCCCCGAGAGGAACAAAAGAAAATACAACAGGCATTTCCGGTCTTTGAAGGAGCCGAGGGTGGGCGTGTCCACGCTCCGGTAGAATACGTACAGATTAAGGAAATTGCCGAGTCGGTTCGTAAATACGGAACCAATGCTAATTTTACCTTGGCGCAGTTAGACAGGCTCGCTGGCATGGCACTAACTCCTGCCGACTGGCAAACGGTTGTAAAAGCCGCTCTCCCTAGTATGGGCAAATATATGGAATGGAAAGCGCTTTGGCACGAAGCTGCACAGGCGCAGGCCCGAGCAAACGCAGCTGCTTTGACTCCAGAGCAGAGAGATTGGACTTTTGACTTGTTAACGGGTCAGGGAGCTTATTCTGCTGATCAGACAAACTACCATTGGGGAGCTTATGCCCAGATTTCTTCCACGGCTATTAGGGCCTGGAAGGCGCTCTCTCGAGCAGGTGAAACCACTGGTCAGTTAACAAAAATAATCCAGGGACCTCAGGAATCTTTCTCAGATTTTGTGGCCAGAATGACAGAGGCAGCAGAGCGTATTTTTGGAGAGTCAGAGCAAGCTGCGCCTCTCATAGAACAGCTAATCTACGAGCAAGCCACAAAGGAGTGCCGAGCGGCCATAGCCCCAAGAAAGAACAAAGGCTTACAAGACTGGCTCAGGGTCTGTCGAGAGCTTGGGGGACCTCTCAGCAATGCAGGTTTAGCGGCTGCCATCCTTCAATCTCAGAACCGCTCCATGAGCAGAAATAATCAGAGGACATGTTTTAATTGCGGAAAGCCTGGGCATTTTAAGAAAGATTGCAGAGCTCCAGATAAACAGGGAGGGACTCTCACTCTTTGCTCTAAGTGTGGCAAGGGTTATCATAGAGCTGACCAGTGTCGCTCTGTGAGGGATATAAGGGGCAGAGTCCTTCCCCCACCTGATAGTCAATCAACTGATGTGCCAAAAAACGGGTCATCGGGCCCTCGGTCCCAGGGCCCTCAAAGATATGGGAACCGGTTTGTCAGGACCCAGGAAGCAGTCAGAGAGGCGACCCAGGAAGACCCACAAGGGTGGACCTGCGTGCCGCCTCCGACTTCCTATTAATGCCTCAAATGAGTATTCAGCCGGTGCCGGTGGAGCCTATACCATCCTTGCCCCCGGGAACCATGGGCCTTATTCTCGGCCGAGGTTCACTCACCTTGCAGGGCTTAGTAGTCCACCCTGGAGTTATGGATTGTCAACATTCCCCTGAAATACAGGTCCTGTGCTCAAGCCCTAAAGGCGTTTTTTCTATTAGTAAAGGAGATAGGATAGCTCAGCTGCTGCTCCTCCCTGATAATACCAGGGAGAAATCTGCAGGACCTGAGATAAAGAAAATGGGCTCCTCAGGAAATGATTCTGCCTATTTGGTTGTATCTTTAAATGATAGACCTAAGCTCCGCCTTAAGATTAATGGAAAAGAGTTTGAAGGCATCCTTGATACCGGAGCAGATAAAAGTATAATTTCTACACATTGGTGGCCCAAAGCATGGCCCACCACAGAGTCATCTCATTCATTACAGGGCCTAGGATATCAATCATGTCCCACTATAAGCTCCGTTGCCTTGACGTGGGAATCCTCTGAAGGGCAGCAAGGGAAATTCATACCTTATGTGCTCCCACTCCCGGTTAACCTCTGGGGAAGGGATATTATGCAGCATTTGGGCCTTATTTTGTCCAATGAAAACGCCCCATCAGGAGGGTATTCAGCTAAGGCAAAAAATATCATGGCAAAGATGGGTTATAAAGAAGGAAAAGGGTTAGGACATCAAGAACAGGGAAGGATAGAGCCCATCTCACCTAATGGAAACCAAGACAGACAGGGTCTGGGTTTTTCCTTAGCGGCCATTGGGGCAGCACGACCCATACCATGGAAAACAGGGGACCCAGTGTGGGTTCCTCAATGGCACCTATCCTCTGAAAAACTAGAAGCTGTGATTCAACTGGTAGAGGAACAATTAAAACTAGGCCATATTGAACCCTCTACCTCACCTTGGAATACTCCAATTTTTGTAATTAAGAAAAAGTCAGGAAAGTGGAGACTGCTCCATGACCTCAGAGCCATTAATGAGCAAATGAACTTATTTGGCCCAGTACAGAGGGGTCTCCCTGTACTTTCCGCCTTACCACGTGGCTGGAATTTAATTATTATAGATATTAAAGATTGTTTCTTTTCTATACCTTTGTGTCCAAGGGATAGGCCCAGATTTGCCTTTACCATCCCCTCTATTAATCACATGGAACCTGATAAGAGGTATCAATGGAAGGTCTTACCACAGGGAATGTCCAATAGTCCTACTATGTGTCAACTTTATGTACAAGAAGCTCTTTTGCCAGTGAGGGAACAATTCCCCTCTTTAATTTTGCTCCTTTACATGGATGACATCCTCCTGTGCCATAAAGACCTTACCATGCTACAAAAGGCATATCCTTTTCTACTTAAAACTTTAAGTCAGTGGGGTTTACAGATAGCCACAGAAAAGGTCCAAATTTCTGATACAGGACAATTCTTGGGCTCTGTGGTGTCCCCAGATAAGATTGTGCCCCAAAAGGTAGAGATAAGAAGAGATCACCTCCATACCTTAAATGATTTTCAAAAGCTGTTGGGAGATATTAATTGGCTCAGACCTTTTTTAAAGATTCCTTCCGCTGAGTTAAGGCCTTTGTTTAGTATTTTAGAAGGAGATCCTCATATCTCCTCCCCTAGGACTCTTACTCTAGCTGCTAACCAGGCCTTACAAAAAGTGGAAAAGGCCTTACAGAATGCACAATTACAACGTATTGAGGATTCGCAGCCTTTCAGTTTGTGTGTCTTTAAGACAGCACAATTGCCAACTGCAGTTTTGTGGCAAAATGGGCCATTGTTGTGGATCCATCCAAACGTATCCCCAGCTAAAATAATAGATTGGTATCCTGATGCAATTGCACAGCTTGCCCTTAAAGGCCTAAAAGCAGCAATCACCCACTTTGGGCAAAGTCCATATCTTTTAATTGTACCTTATACCGCTGCACAGGTTCAAACCTTGGCAGCCGCATCTAATGATTGGGCAGTTTTAGTTACCTCCTTTTCAGGAAAAATAGATAACCATTATCCAAAACATCCAATCTTACAGTTTGCCCAAAATCAATCTGTTGTGTTTCCACAAATAACAGTAAGAAACCCACTTAAAAATGGGATTGTGGTATATACTGATGGATCAAAAACTGGCATAGGTGCCTATGTGGCTAATGGTAAAGTGGTATCCAAACAATATAATGAAAATTCACCGCAAGTGGTAGAATGTTTAGTGGTCTTAGAAGTTTTAAATACCTTTTTAGAACCCCTTAATATTGTGTCAGATTCCTGTTATGTGGTAAATGCAGTAAATCTTTTAGAAGTGGCTGGAGTGATTAAGCCTTCCAGTAGAGTTGCCAATATTTTTCAGCAGATACAATTAGTTTTGTTATCTAGAAGATCTCCTGTTTATATTACTCATGTTAGAGCCCATTCAGGCCTACCTGGCCCCATGGCTCTGGGAAATGATTTGGCAGATAAGGCCACTAAAGTGGTGGCTGCTGCCCTATCATCCCCGGTAGAGGCTGCAAGAAATTTTCATAATAATTTTCATGTGACGGCTGAAACATTACGCAGTCGTTTCTCCTTGACAAGAAAAGAAGCCCGTGACATTGTTACTCAATGTCAAAGCTGCTGTGAGTTCTTGCCAGTTCCTCATGTGGGAATTAACCCACGCGGTATTCGACCTCTACAGGTCTGGCAAATGGATGTTACACATGTTTCTTCCTTTGGAAAACTTCAATATCTCCATGTGTCCATTGACACATGTTCTGGCATCATGTTTGCTTCTCCGTTAACTGGAGAAAAAGCCTCACATGTGATTCAACATTGTCTTGAGGCATGGAGTGCTTGGGGGAAACCCAGACTCCTTAAGACTGATAATGGACCAGCTTATACGTCTCAAAAATTCCAGCAGTTCTGCCGTCAGATGGACGTAACCCACCTGACTGGACTTCCGTACAACCCTCAAGGACAGGGTATTGTTGAGCGTGCGCATCGCACCCTCAAAGCCTATCTTATAAAACAGAAGAGGGGAACTTTTGAGGAGACTGTACCCCGAGCACCAAGAGTGTCGGTGTCTTTGGCACTCTTTACACTCAATTTTTTAAATATTGATGCTCATGGCCATACTGCGGCTGAACGTCATTGTTCAGAGCCAGATAGGCCCAATGAGATGGTTAAATGGAAAAATGTTCTTGATAATAAATGGTATGGCCCGGATCCTATCTTGATAAGATCCAGGGGAGCTATCTGTGTTTTCCCACAGAATGAAGACAACCCATTTTGGGTACCAGAAAGACTCACCCGAAAAATCCAGACTGACCAAGGGAATACTAATGTCCCTCGTCTTGGTGATGTCCAGGGCGTCAATAATAAAGAGAGAGCAGCGTTGGGGGATAATGTCGACATTTCCACTCCCAATGACGGTGATGTATAATGCTCAAGTATTCTCCTGCTTTTTACCACTAACTGGGAACTGGGTTTAGCCTTAATTCAGACAGCCTTGGTTCTGTCTGGACAGGTCCAGATGACTGACACCATTAACACTTTGTCAGCCTCAGTGACTACAGTCATAGATGAACAGGCCTCAGCTAATGTCAAGATACAGAGAGGTCTCATGCTGGTTAATCAACTCATAGATCTTGTCCAGAAACACCTAGATGTATTATGACAAATAACTCAGCAGGGATGTGAACAAAAGTTTCCGGGATTGTGTGTTATTTCCATTCAGTATGTTAAATTTACTAGGACAGCTAATTTGTCAAAAAGTCTTTTTCAGTATATGTTACAGAATTGGATGGCTGAATTTGAACAGATCCTTCGAGAATTGAGACTTCAGGTCAACTCCACGCGCTTGGACCTGTCCCTGACCAAAGGATTACCCAATTGGATCTCCTCAGCATTTTCTTTCTTTAAAAAATTGGGTGGGATTAATATTATTTGGAGATACACTTTGCTGTGGATTAGTGTTGCTTCTTTGATTGGTCTGTAAGCTTAAGGCCCAAACTAGGAGAGACAAGGTGGTTATTGCCCAGGCGCTTGCAGGACTAGAACATGGAGCTTCCCCTGATATATGGTTATCTATGCTTAGGCAATAGGTCGCTGGCCACTCAGCTCTTATATCTCACGAGGCTAGACTCATTGCACGAGATAGAGTGAGTGTGCTTCAGCAGCCCGAGAGAGTTGCAAGGCTAAGCACTGCAATGGAAAGGCTCTGCGGCATATATGAGCCTATTCTAGGGAGACATGTCATCTTTCATGAAGGTTCAGTGTCCTAGTTCCCTTCCCCCAGGCAAAACGACACGGGAGCAGGTCAGGGTTGCTCTGGGTAAAAGCCTGTGAGCCTAAGAGCTAATCCTGTACATGGTTCCTTTACCTACACACTGGGGATTTGACCTCTATCTCCACTCTCATTAATATGGGTGGCCTATTTGCTCTTATTAATAGAAAAGGGGGAACTGTGGGAAGCCGCCCCCACATTCGCCGTCACAAGATGGCGCTGACATCCTGTGTTCTAAGTTGGTAAACAAATAATCTGCGCATGAGCCAAGGGTATTTACGACTACTTGTACTCTGTTTTTCCCGTGAACGTCAGCTCGGCCATGGGCTGCAGCCAATCAGGGAGTGATGCGTCCGAGGCAATTGTTGTTCTCTTTAAAGAGGAAAGGGGTTTCGTTTTCTCTCTCTCTTGCTTCTTACACTCTGGCCCCATAAGATGTAAGCAATAAAGCTTTGCCGTAGAAGATTCTGGTTGTTGTGTTCTTCCTGGCCGGTCGTGAGAACGCGTCGAATAACAGGCTGGAACATCTTTCCTCCACGGGTCTTCCCTCCAGGTTCCTTCTTCCTGCCCTGACTTTATTCAAACATGGATGTGACCTAAACATGTAAGCCAAACACACACCTTTTCTTCACTAGGCTGATGTTGGTCAAAGTGTTTTATCACAACAACAGAAAGGAAACTAGGACATGTATGTTTAAGAAGAAGTTAGAATAAGGCAAAAGTGAAATAGGTTATTAGGTTTCTTTGCAAGTTCAAAAAGATAGAACTGACTTATTCTTTCTTTGAAGTATTCTTCCATACCAAGTATAATATATAGCATATATTTAAATATACCCAGATGAACAATATCGAGGTTCAAAAACAAGTTTTCAAGTACATCTGTTTTTCTTCAAAGCTGGTACTGAATCCAGGACCTCACTGATGGGGAGCCAGCACTCTGCCAACTTACAATACCAGTAACAACAAAAAAACCTTCCAGTCAAGAAAACGAAAAGATAAAAACAAAATATCAATTCTAGTGGAGGGTAAAGCAGATGCTTCAAAGCAGAACATGATTATGATCAGCTGCTTCTAGCTGATAATTTTCAAAGTAGAAACTGTGGCCCAACAAATCTTTGAGTCTCACTTTCACCTAACTAGGGCACAGAGCGCCCCCTACTGGGAGTTCCTGACTGAATTCAAAAGCTCACTTTTAACATATACTAGAGGAGTTTAACACCAATGTTTGAAACTTTCAGGGATTTTACAACTCATCGACGTGAAGTTATTTGTTTCTTGGACCCATACAGATCATTTTCAACATATCCCATCAGAACCATCCTAGCCTCACCACAAACGTTAGGGTCTCCATATCTCTCTGTTTTCCCACTACCTCTCTGCAACATCCCATGATACCTCTATTCCCTTCCACCCTAGGTGAGTCTCCAAGTGGGTGCTGAGAATGAAACCCAGGTCCTCTGCAAGAACAGGTGCTCTTAACCTCGGAGCCAACTCTCCATCCGCCTCCCACACTAGGATCCGCACCTTCCAAATCCCACTGAGGGACTTCAACTCTGACCCCCTGAGCCTCCGCGAGTTCCCGGAGCTCGGCTGGGTGGGTGGGAATGTGGTGCGCTGGGTAGGTATAGATCCCTTTGCTCAGCGCCTGCCTGGAGGAGTTGGGAAACAGCACCCACAGCTCCTCCCTTCCCTGCCATGGCCTAGAGCGACTAGCTTGGGCACTGGCCACAGACAGAGTCTGGCAGTTGTAAACCCCACCCCAAGCTGACCACTGAACCCCGGGCTCTTCCTCTCAAACTTTGTTAAGTTTATCCCTCAGGTGTTGCACCACTCCCGAGCAACAAGCACCGGTCTCAGACTGCTGGCCCACGCAGGGGCTCCGCCTTCTGCGCTCTTAAATTCTGCCCTCGTCCTGTTGCTCCACACTCGGACTCCGCCTCTCATGCTCCAAGCCCCTCCCTCAATCTAATTGCTCTACACCTGGACTCCACTTTCTGTGCTCCTAAGCCCCGCCCTCAGCCCAATTACTACAGCCTTCATCGTTTCTAAGTTCCGCCCTCATAACTGTTGCTCCCCTCTGGGCTCCGCCTCTCGCGCACCAAGCCCCGCCCTCAGCCTATTTCTCCACATCCGGGCTCTGCCCTCTGGGCCCTTGAGCTTCGCCCTCAGCCTCTGGCTTCGCACCCTCCTCTCCCAGCGCTCACTGGTCCTTCCAGCAGTCCTCCGGTTGCATGCGACCAGCAGTGAACTTTACTGGGTAGGGTGGGAAGCCGGTGGCAGCCTTGATAACCCGGCACAGAAGCAGAGTCGCATTTCGGAGCGTCCACTTGTAACGCGGCTTCTCGCACACGGAGCCCGTAGTCCAGGGGAGAGGAGGCCAGGGCGGCCCTGGAGAGGTTGCAGGTGCAGGCGGATCGGCGGTGGAGACCCCGTCGGGCTCAGGAAGGCACTGCGAGCCGCACGGAGCTGAACCCCTTTCCCAGACAGTAGAGTCTCCCCTCCCCCTCGGGGACCTTTACCTGTCACCTCCTGAAGTGACCTTAGGCACCTTTTGTCTAGGGCACGCTGGCTGGGCCTCAGAACTTAGTGCTCTGGGCCATTGAGTTGTCCAGGGAGCACAGGGTGCATCACTTTTATGTAGGGATTGTGCCTGGGGCTGGGGCATGGGCGGGAGCTAATGTCCACAGGCAGTGCCAGCAATATGCCAAATGCACCAAGCACCAAGGCAAAGCCACAAGGCTGCAGATGACTTGTTTTGTGCTAAACCTCAATAGACTTTCTTTTGTCAGGACCATGCAAAGAGTGAAACACCAGCTATTCAAGGATGTAGATGAAAGTTGCTCCCCAAAACTAAGAGTGGTGTGAATTATATTTAGTCCCTGTCTCCAAGGGTTTATAAAGATAATTTAAAATGCCTTTGAGATGACAAAAGTTAAGACTCATCATTTTACTTAGATTTGCATCCTACCGTTATAATTTTAGGCTCCCTCATAATCCTACTAACATTTTACTCTCTCGGTACTATTTTTCATTAATTCATCAATTTCATTTCATCCTGGCTAGGTTCTTTCCTCACTTCATTCCCAGCATGCACTTGTACATGCTGTACACTCCACTCTCTTCAGTACCAGGACAGGACTACAAATTCTTTAGAGAATGTACAGCCAAACAAGGTGACTTACCGCCTGCCAAGAGAGCTTATGAAGAGATTTCATTTCTTGGGCATCCAGGTAACTTATTCACGAAAACTCATTCTTTTTTTAAAAAAAAATTCAATTATATGTGTATTGGTGTTATGTATAAACCCTTGAAACCCTTGAAACAGGAGTTATAGGCATGAGCTGCTGTGTGGGTGCTGGGAATTGAACCCAAGTCTCTGGAAAAACAGCCATTGCTCTTGAGTCATCTCTCCAGCCCCTAGAATATTTATCAAGACATTTCTCATCTGTGCCTTAAAGACTAATAGAACTGTAACTTTTAAGTGGATCTTAAAGGGCATTTTTTTTTTCTGGAAGAAAGGTTTATTGCATAAGGAAATGGATAGTGTGAAGGTAATTAAAATATTTTTAATTTATGCAAAAGTTTCATCTGTATGAAAGTTTTTCTTTGCTGCATTGTAGTATTCAAGAAGTTCTGGAGATTTTTCAGATTTTCAAGATTAAGGACATTTAATCGTTTGGTTTTTTATTTTTTGTTTTCTTTGAAGTTTTTGGTAGGTTTACTTTCTATTACTTTCACATCTGGGGGTGTGTGGTGTCTCTAATAACAAGACACAAGCAATTCTCCTGCTCCCATCATATGCTGGAATTACAGGATTGTGACTTCATAAGTTTCTACCTACATTTTGATAAGATTTTGGATTTATAATTTGATAGTGAAGTGGAATAAGAATTTGGGGACTGTCAAAAAATATATATGAGAACTTAAAAGTCTCAAGAGCAGAGTGTTATGGACTGAATTAGGTTCCTTAAAAACTTATATGTTAGCCTGGTACAGTGCCACATATCTATAATCACAGCACTTACAAGAAAGTAAGTAGACTTGGTAGACTTCTGTTCTCGGGTAGAGCCTGACTTGAGAGTGGGATGCTTGTCTCCTTACAAGAATCATGAATCCCAGAGTTCCTCTCTTCTTGGTTTGTTTGCTTTGGGTCTTGCAAGAATGGGGAAAGCAGGCTGGAAGGGGAGTGGGAATTCCCTCTGCATTTGCCACTGTGATCTCACTTATTAAAATCTGCCTTGCAGGAACTGGGAGGATAGCGCACAGGGTTGGGTTCATCATGATAGTGACACTTTGAACTGTGGAGGAATCCAATTTTTGGGTGGGCTTTCTTTAGCATATGAGGGTGCATAGCACCTTTCAAACTGTGCGTCCTTGGCCTGTTATTCGGTGAGGGGAGTTCTAATTCATACTCTGTTGTACTAGTATAGCATCTTTTGTCTTCATCATGTCTTCATTTTTCTCTCACATCAGCATCACTGTCATCATCATCATCAGTAGGAGGGAGATTGTCAGGGTGTGATCAGTATATATGATCATTGTATTCCAGACAACAGTGTGTGAGCAGGTGCCAAGCCAGTGCAAATCACTTACGCACACTCCAGCAACCAGAGGAAGCCCAGTCTAGCTGAAGAGAGTTGGCAGAAAAATGAAAAACAATGGGGCTGGAAATAGGGCAGATATTGGTAGCCCAAGGTCCTTGCATACAATATGTTGGACTTCCGACTGGACCTTATAGAAACTATAGTATAGATGATGGTTAGCTATTGAGAGATGCAGGGGAGAGGCAGGGTCAGGTCTGCAGGGTACAGAGGTCACCATGTAAATAAAAAGGAACGGTTTCTACCGGGAATAGACTTCAAGAAGGAATGGGATTTCCACCCTGTCTACATGGTGCCGTTTTGGGAATTAGAAAACATTAACCACATTGGGGGGGACTGTGATGCAGAGGATTAAAGATATAGCAATCGGGTGGTACCATTGTGCAAACCCCGTGGGAGGTAGGCCCAGCCTGTACCAAGGTGAATGGTGTAGCATATAGAGACGAGGTCAAAGTGCAGACGCACCTTCTGGGTTGGGAAGTAAACCGGCAGGGAGGTTCAGAGACAACCTTGTTTCTGGTACAGAAATGGCACTTTATTAAAAGAATTAAATGTTTGTGGATAAAAGACAAGGATATCTGGACAGCTACTCTGGCAGGACTCCCTGAAAACTTGAAGTTTGGTCACAGAATAGAAGGCAGAGATTATCACGTGTGCCCATTCCTTCACATGTTGTGACAGAAAGGGTTCACTCTCTGTAATTATTGCAGGGACCAGGCCTGGATGGAGATAGCATTAGACGATGAGAGAGAGGGTTCCCTCACACAGAGGGGTGTGGTAGACAAGAGAGTTTACAAGCAGAATCTGCAGGCCTTGAAAAGTGGCTGATTGTGAGATATCAGTAGAGGCCCTGGCATTTCTATTATGGTGAACTGAGGTAAGGAGGAAGCTGTTTGTAAACTGGACTGTGTTGGGGGAAGAGAGCAAGCAGAGCTTCCTCACTGTTTACTTGAAGTCTGTTCTTTGGGAGTGGGAAGCTGGACCCTCCCCAGTGATCATATCATATTGTTTTAGAAACATCTGTAAGACATAGATTTGGCATAAGTTCTTGAAATTCCCTCTTTTTCCCACCTGGACCAGGAGCAAGTGGCTGATAGAAGTGCACCCTGAGGAGAGACTGATGGAATGGAAACAGCCTGGACAAGACTCAAACAGCAAGTAACAGGGGGCATATGGTTTGGATAGAGTGGAGAAGTGCATAGAGCCTGCCCAGTCGAGGCTTACAGCCTGTAAATAAAACACCGGGCTGTTGTGTCTTATATATGGGCAAACTAGAATAAATAATTCATTTACAGAGATTGGTGGAGGCCTGACCGGCTCTAAGCATGGGATACAGACCCAGTGGAGGTGTCTGGGAGGCCAGCAACAGAGTATTAAGAAGGGCTATTTAGGGGAGAAAGGCAGCCTCTACCTCTTTAGTCACTAGGACTAAATGATAGGGACTGAGGGATAGATACAGATGTTTTCCAGATCTGTGTGTCTCTCAGAGGCCATCTTATCAACCTTTGAAATCCTTTTGGTCACAGATTTTAGGTAATTCTACACCCACAGTGTTAGCCACAAGTGGCTCATTGAGGACTGAGTGTATGCTATCTCCAGTTGAGTATAGTGGCTGATGCCTGTGTTCTTAACACTTGGGAGGCTGAGGCAGGAGGATTACAAGTTTAAAGCAAGTATGGGCTACATAATGAGTTCTAGACTAGATTGTGCTACAGAGTGAGATCCTATTTTAAAACCAATCAAACAACAATCCAGATCAAACCAAATGAAACCGACCCATTTCAAGGTATATCTGCCTCGACCCAACAGAGGTTCTTATTCTTGGCTCCTTAAGCATTCCTGGACAATGGAAAGTTTCTACTATGAAAACTTGCACACAAAAATGGAATCTTTCCTGGCACGGTCTATTAAAATGGAGCCAAGAAGCCTCTTAGGTCCCAGCTGCCTGCTTCAGGGAATATCTTTTCAGCCCAAGCCAATGAAACAGCTGGCATAACTTTACATTGCAACTGACGATGGCCGTGACTTTGTTCTTATGCTTAACTGCTGCCACTGGACAATCAGTGCTTGCTAGCTTTGACCACCCAATACAGAGATTCCTTTCAAAACAACACATGGCCTTCTCTGTCCTAATAAAACCTAAGTCTTTTCATGCTCTTTAATATAACAGACTCCACTTTGGCCTACACACACACATGCCCCAATTGGCAAGTCTATTTTGAGTTGTTTATTCTGAACTAGAATTTTTTTTTAATTGGCTCTGCATTTTTTCTTACTCTGGCAACACCCATAAAAACCCCATTATTTTCTAAGGAAGAGAGGCCCATTCTAGTTATTTTAAAGAGAAGCTTTGCAGTCCTGGTCTCTGGCTGCACTGCCCCAGCATTGCCCCATTCTAGGCTCTAGAACACCCATCTCCTCCAGAGCTCCCATGAGCTCTTTTTTAACTTCTGGAATTCCCCAGAGGCTGATTTCTTGTTTCCTTCACTCTTGGAGTCTGGCCTTTTCTGTTGGGTTCAATTCTGGGAATCTTCTCACTCCTTAACCCCAGCCAGGCCTGGAATCCTAGATGCCAGCCACTCCCACACAATAGACGTCTTCAGTTAGGAAGCCCAGCTCCTCTTGCTGCCAGCCTGGGTTTGGCTGATATTGGGATGGCTTGCCCTTGTCTCCAGTTGTGTCTTTCAAATGCATGTGTACCTACCACCTACCAGGCTGTGTGCTTCTTCCTGAACAACTCAGACAGACAGACAGACATCCGTCCTGTCTGCCTTTCTTCCCTCCACATCCCAGCTTACAGACTTTCCCACCTATCCACCAGCTTGGCCTGGGTGAGCAGTCTTTGTTAAACCTCCTTTCTTTCCCTGGGGGCCTTTAAGGTGGGAGTAAAAATAAACTTTGACTGGGCTTCTCTGGAATCTTGCTGTGCTGTGTTTTCCTTTAGAGTTTATTTTAAGGGATTTTTAAGAGTCGATTTAAATGTTTACTCAGGATCCATAGGAAGGAAAGGAACCCTTTCCAAAGCGTGGAGGCATCAGCCCCGGCCCCAAGAGCCTCCATGCTCATCCCTCAGGGCTCAGTGCAGCAGGCTTCTAGCTCAAAGACCCTTGTCTAACCCTCATCTGGTACCTCCTTGGTGCCGTCAGTACCTTAGCCCTAAGCACACTAGTTTAACCTTCAGGCTGTGGAGTACAGAAGACAGCATCTTGCCTCAGTTAAAGAAAACAAGTAATGAAAACCAGAAACCGTGAGACTGAAAGCCAGCAATTAGTATTTCTCAAAAAAAAAAAAAAAAAAAAACCAAAAAACAAAAAACCCACCAACAACAGCAATAACATCAAGAATAATCTAAAAAACCTGACTCAGCCTTATTTTATCTGCAGTGGATGAATGAATGATTTTTTTAAAAATCCATCCAGTATATACTGGTCACCCCCTGCCCCTAAAACACATACACACACACACACACACACACACACACACACACACACACACACCTAGTTTGATCCCTAGCTGGTAGAACTGTTTTAGGAGACTTAGGAGGTGTGGCCTTGTTTGAGGAAGTATGTCACTGGAGATAAGCTTTTGAGAATGTAAAGACCATGCCATTTCAAGTTAGCTCTCTGTTCTGTGCTTGTGGTTCAGGGTGCGAACTCTCAGCTCCTGCTGTAGCCACCATGTCTGCCACGTCTGCTACCTCTGTTCTCTGCCATGGACTCTATCCCTCTGGATCATAAGCCCAAATAAACTCCTTCTTCTGTAGGTTGCCTTGGTCATGGTGTTTCATCCCAGCCATAGGAAAATAACCGATACAGGGTCTAACTACGTAGCTCTGGCTGCTCAAGAACCCACTATATAGACATCAGGCTGGCTTCAAACTTACAGAAAACTTATGGCTCAGCCCTTGAACTCCAGTGATGGGATTAAAAGTAGGCACCACACCTGGCCCCTGCTCAGCTTTTTGATAATTTTCATACCCAGGTCACGTTTAGGTAAAAATTATTCAGAATTCAAAATATGTACCTTCACTTGGACCACACTAGGAGACACCAGAGAAGCAATAAGGCAGTCACAGAAGCCCAGACCTCTGCTGAACATGCACGCGTGTGCTAGTGTCCCAAGTGCATAGGAATTGCTGGCACATTCACAGACCCCATATGACCATAAATCATGTAGGAAAAACACCTGGTGACTTCTTTAAAACATTAGTACTTTTAAGCATTTGAAGACATTGAACTTAGGAAGACACAAAATGGAGAAATTCTGGAAATGGAATATCTAGGTAAGAAAACAGGAACTACAGATGCAAGCATCCCCTATAAAATACAAGAGATGGAAAAGAGAATCACAGGACTGAAGTTACAATGAAATGTATCCATCAGAAATGTTGAATTCCAAACATCCCTGATACAAAACAACAGGAAGCTGGGATATCATGAAGAGACCAAACCTATGAATAATAGCAAGAAAAGGAGAAGAACCCTAGTTCAAAGGCCTAGAAAATATTTTCAACAAAATCAGAGAAGATAATTTTCCACTCTAATGAAGGAGATGCCTATAGAGATACAAGCAGCATATGGAACAGTAAAAAATTTTACCAGAAAGAAGGCCTACAGAGCCAATGGACTGGACTCAAGTGGACTCACTATCTGGGTCTGAGTTAGATACTCTGCATGTATTTTATGGTTGTGTAGCTTAGTGTTCTAAAAGGACAGACCACTGTGGCAGTGAGGGCATCTCTGACCCTCTTGGATGCACTTAAGACCCTCTTCCTCCTCCTGGTTTGCCTCGTCCAGCTGTGATATGAGAGTCTGTGCATAGTTTTCTTGTAAGTTGTTAGGTCATGTTCACTGGATCCTTGAGAGGCCAGCTCTTTTATATCAAGGGCTAGGGAGGAGGAGGAGGAGGAGTGAATATGATAGAGACAGGAGGTGGAGGCATGGAGAGAGGAGAGACTGTACTCAACATTTAATGTATGAGAGAAAAATGAATAAAATAAATTTAATAATGGAAAATCACAAAAGGATCCCTGAAACAAGGAACTCTATATTTGAAAGGAAAAAAAAAAACCAAAAAACTTATGAGACATGTTAGGACTCTGTCTCTCTGTCTCTGTCTCTGTCTCTGTCTCTGTCTCTGTCTCTCTCTCTCTCTCTCTCTCTCTCTCTCTGTGTGTGTGTGTGTGTGTGTGTGTGTGTGTGTGTGTGTGTTGTGTCCGGCCAGCAGATCACAAACCTGGGTTCTAGTCTGGAAAGGCATTTTGGTAACCTGGAAGAGAAGAAGGGCTGGGCTGCGAGAGATAAGGAAGGAACCAAGACAAGCTTTCTGTTCAAGGTTCAATTTTAATGTCAGCAAACACACTTTATAAAGAAAAGGGGAGGCCCATCCCTGGCCAAGCAAGTTTCTTAGAAGTAGATAGTTCAGCCTTTTAGTGGGAACTCTTGAAGATCGCAGTTCGGTGTTAACTCCGGAAGATTCCTGGAAGGATGGTCACAGCCACCCTTGCTAGGTTGGAAGGAGGTAACGTGTGTGTGTGTGTGTGTGTATGTTGTGTGTCCAACCAGATGTAAAGAATACCAATCAAATGACTAAAGTTTAAGGGCAAATACACATTCAGAGACTAGAGGTGGAAGATTTGTGAGAGTTTCAGGATCTCTTTCAGTGTGAATGCAGTAGTAATGATGCTTTGGAGACATGCAGCAGAGCTGTAGGGCTAAGCTGTCTCTGTCCACTTTTTATTCACTTATGGACTCCAATGGACACTCATGGCTTATCAGTTTTGTTGCTACCTCTAACTTGATCAAACATATCTATTGGTTACGTGCTCTGCCTTCAGGACCATTGGCTGCTTGGCTGACAGGTAAACCTGGAGCCAGCCAGCCGAAATGACATTCTCACGGTGCATGAAGGTTCTCTAAAGTCTGCTGTTTCTTCTCAGTTTCCTTGGTAATCACCAGCACTCCATGGATCTTCTGATCCAGGGCCTTCTGAGTTCTGTGAAGAGGAATACACTGGACCACGGCTATTCTGGGACTGGTGCCCAGCATGGGTATCCCTACATGGCATGGGCAGAATGAACATAGGCAGAACTCCTTGCCAGAATTTGCATTCAGTCCTCAAGGAAAAACGTTTTTCCTCTTCTTCCTTCCTTCCTTTCCCTTCCTTCCTTCCTTCCTTCCTTCCTTCCTTCCTTCCTTCCTTCCTTCCTTTCTTTCTTTCTTTCTTTCTTTCTTTCTTTCTTTCTTTCTTTCTTTCTTTCTTTCTTTCTTTCTTTCTTTCTTTCTTCCTCTCTTTCTTTCTTCCTTTTTAACTAGTTCATTAATGGATACGCAGCACATACACATGAGAGCTTCAGGGAGTTATCTGAAGGGGAGGTTAGAATTTGCTCTTATTTAACATTGCAACCAAGAACATAAATTTGTCTAAAAATGACAAGACAATGGGAAGGCACTTTGAGCTTCTGAGACAGCAAATTATAGGTAGACAAAAGGGGTAAAGAAAAAAAAAAACAAGGTGAGTTAGTGGGGTAGGTGGGTCCCTCTGGTGCCTCCTGAGGAGGTTAAGACCTGTGGAGTCTCAATGATTGGCAGCTGATGAAGAAAGAGAGCCACATCTACCCGTCGACATCAGCACACAAGGCATGGACAGAACTCTTTTTACATTTGCATTCTAATGGCCACAGACTCAAAATAATTCTACCAAATTGGCCTGCAAGCATGCCTTCTATTGTCCTTCATTATTCTTGCAACTTTCTCTAGCTATCCCAGTGGAGTCACAGCTCTGCCACTCCACTGAAACCACCATGCTTCCTGGTATGTGAGCGAGCCTCCCATGTCAGCCAGTACTGAGCACACTTGAGCATTCATGCCTCATCCAGACCAAGAGCCTCACCTTTGTTCAGCTCCTGCTGTAAGACTCCGGGGAGCCTTAGCTTACCAGAGACCCCTGAGTGAACCACGTGGAGCCTGGATGGATGCAAAAAAGCAAGAGGAATTTATTGTTCCAGTGCACAGGGGTCATCCCAGAACCAAAGGAGAGGTGCTGACCCCCAGTGCCCATTCAGTGAGTTTTTATATTCCATGGGCAGAATAAAGCATTAGCAACTTTTCCTCTACTTTCAACCTGTGATTTAAACAGAGCCTCCCAATGGCAAAGTCACCTGGAATTCCTACCTGGCTCTGTGCTCTTCTGGTCTGGTCTGTATCTTCAGCACACTGCTCTCCACTCTGGTATCATCCTCCAGGGACCACAGTGCCTACAAGAGCACTGGAAACACACAAAAGGAAAGGCCCTGTTAGGAGAAATCTACAGGACCCATGCTGGTCTGTGCTGGCACAGGCCTTCAGGCTGATTCTGCCAGAGTAATCCATTGCTCCATTCACACACCCTTTTCTAGCACCCTTGCCCAGCCTCAGGACACTGTCTTCTGCTGTCAGCATGTAGTCCAACTTTGAAGGACTCCACTTAGGAGGGAAGACAGGATTGGATTTTTCTCTAAGACAGTAGCTACATTGCCACCAAACCCCTGAGCATGGATAGTAATTTGTTGAGGTAAGGGGGCAGTCTTAAAAGTACAAAATAACTATGGGCTTTCCCACCTACACACCATTTCCTGAATAATTACTTGGAGGCTTATTATTAATGTAAAAGGCCTAGGCCACAACTTAGGCTTGTTTCCTGTCTAGCTTGTAACATATTTAACCCACTTAAACTATAATATGTCTGACAAGAGGCAAATTACCTCTCCTTGATTTCCTGTGTCAATCTTCCTTGGAGTTTGTCCAGAGTAAATCTCCCACCTCTGACTATCTCCTGTAGTTACAATCCCTCTACTGGAACCCCCCCCCCCACTCGATTTCCTGGCCTTTGCTGATAAGTTTAACTCCTGGTACACAGGGTGACTCACAACAGCTCTAATTTCAGCTCCATGTATACATCACCTCTGTCCTCCATGGCTACTTTTACTCACATGCATTTGAAAAAGTTGCATCTCCGACATTTATGGTAACACCACCTTTGGCTGTCTATAGAATTCCACAAAGGAATCTGATGGAGAGTACAAGCCATGAGACTCAGAAGACAAAACCCATACCCTAATAGCAATAATTGTAACCAAGTACATTTCTTTATGGTGTGCTCTAGAGATAATCTCTTGTGTACTGTCTGGAGGTAATATATGTCAATTAAAAGATGCTGCTGTGAGTCTCATCAGCCATTGCCTAACTCTGTGATGAGGGTAGACCAAGTTTTCACAATCATAGAAAGATAACAACTGTATCAATTAAATAAATTCTTAATTTTTCCAATGTCAGAAGGTGATAGACAATTATTTTTGGTTATAGGCTGACTTCTTTTTTTTTCTTTTTTTTCTTAGATATTTTCTTCATTTACATTTCAGATGCTATCCCCAAAGCCCCCTATATCCTCCCCCACCCTGCTCCCCAACACACCCACTCCAACTTCCTGACCCTGGCATTCCCCTGTACTGGGGCATATGATCTTTGCAAGAGCAAGGACCTCTCCTCCTATTGATGGCTGACTAGGCCATCCTCCGCTACATATGCAACTAGAGACACAGCTCTGGGGGTACTGGTTAGTTCATATTGTTGTTCCTCCTATAGGGTTGCAGACCCCTTTAGCTCCTTGGGTACTGTCTCTAGTTCCTTCATTAGGGGCCCTGTGTTCCATCCAATAGATTACTGTGAGCATCCACTTCTGTATTTGCCAAGCACTGGCATAACCTCACAAGAGATAGCTATATCAGGGTCCTTTCAGCAAAATCGTGCTGGCATATGCAATAGTGTCTGGGTTTGGTGGTTGTATATGGGATGGATTCCCGGGTAGGGCAGTCTCTGGATGGTCCTTCCTTCCTTCTCAGCTCCGAACTTTGTCTCTGTAACTCCTTCCATGGGTATTTTGTTCCCCTTTCTAAGAAGGAACAAGTATCCACACTCTGGTCTTCCTTATTCTTGAGTTTCATGTGTTTTACAAATTGTATCTTGGGTATTCTAAGTTTCTGGGCTAATATCCACTTATCAGTGAGTGCATGTATAGGCTGACTTCTAATTTCCCCAGGTCTCTAATAGAAGGCAAATGTACAAAACACTCAAGTTATTCCTTAAATGGAGCTCATATTTACCTTCAGTATAATTTAGAAACCAAGAAGCTGAATAATCTCCTGTTTCAGCATCTTCATAATTATTTGTGATCCCATAGTTAAGAGGTGATTGCAAAAGGGAAAGTTATTTGAATCCTAGTTATTCATCTGCTGCATTTTCTATTTATGTATTTATTTATATACAGGTATAATCTCAGTTCTTAGCCCAGACTGGCATGGAATTTTTCTATGTAAACCTCAAATGGTGGTTAAAGGAAAATTGGGCACGTAATGTACAAGAATGTATCTAGATATTTGTCTCTGCCTGCATAAAAATCAACTCAAAATAGACTGAAGACCTTAAATAAGCTCTGATACTCTAAAATTGATATTAGAAAAGTAGGTGAAACAAACTAATGTCAAAGCATAAGTTAGCATTTGTGAATTGAACTGCATTTTTCCAGGGAATATGGCAAACCATTGATAATTGAGTTGTCATAAGTGTCACCATAGGAAACACATGTGGACATTATCAAAGGACAAAATAATTTTCCAGCATGTGAAATGGAAACCCTAGCACAGTGCTGGCAGAGCAAACATCTACACAACCAAGACCTAGTGTGGAGATTCCTCAAAATGTGAAAGCATGTCTCCTGCGAGGCTCTGCCAGTGCCTAGAAAATACAGAAGTAGATGCTCACAGTCATCCATTGGATGGAGCATAAGGTCCCCAATGAAGGAGCCAGAGAAATACTCAGGGAGCTGAAGGGGACTGAAGCCCCATAGCAGGAACATCAATATGAACTAACCAGTACCCTCAGAGCTCCTTGGAACTATACCACCAATCAAAGAAAACACATGGTGGAACTTATGGCTCTTGCTATATTTGTAGCAGAGGATGGCCTAGTTGGTCATCAATGAGAGGTGCCACAGACCCTCTGGGCCCCTGTGTCTGCATGGAACGGGTTCTCTCGAGCAGATGGGCAAAGCGTAGGATTTGACAAACAGAAGCACACAAGAGAGGTGTTGAATCTGAATGTAATGTCTGGTCGAGCATTAGACTATTATATTGCAGCGAATTATCAGGAGTTACAAATCACAAATAAGACAAGGTACACTGAAATTTACCAGATACAAGCAAGATGACTGCTAAAGAAATTTGCAGAAACTTAGATAAATGTTTACAATAGAGATCAGCAGCCCTGCCTAGGATCAGCCTAACGCCAGGCAAGAATTTCACACTTTACTGTTAAAAACACCAGGGGATTTTAACTCTTGACAGGCCTCAAGAATAATGTGGTGTCACGGAGCTCTAAATTCCTAGGTCTTGTAAAATTTTATCTTGTCTGGAGAATTCCCCATTTATCAGGATAGTATAGCAACTTGTTCTTGGCATGGAATGTAGCCTGTAGTAAAGATTCTATCTCAGTGAGATTCCCAGGCTCTTTCTGCGACAACTGAGTTAATGGCTCTGATTTATTGTAGTGCTTAATTAGTTACTGAATAGGTTAAACTCCTTGCTGTAATCTGGAATTTCGGAACACTGGGAAAGGCTTTAGCTAATTCAGAATTCAATCTTAGAAGGCACTTATTATAGGTTAATGCCTAATAGAGGGCACATGGATCCATACACTAGACTAACCCAGGAGTGGAAAATTAATTTTATGGGTTAGGGGGATGGCCAGACTTCCAGGAGGGAGTTTCCTTTAAACTCTTTTCCACATGAGAAAGCTTCCAAACTTTCACCTGTCAAGCTGACTCGACTGGAGAGCGTGGCAGAGAGGAGAGGCCCTTGGTCCTGCAAAGGCTCTATGCCCCAATATCGGGGAATGCCAGGACCAGGAATGGGAGTGGGTGGGTTGGGGAGCAGGGGAAGGGAGGAGGGGATAGGAGATTTTCGGAGGGGAAACTAGGAAGGGGATAACATTTGAAATGTAAATAAAGGAAATATCAACAGTGAGTTGGTTGCAGGTAGCCAGGGTTCCTGTCATCTTGGAAGCCTCTCCATCTCTAGTTCACATGGCAGCACAAAGCATTCCTTCTGCCCTGAAGAAAGCTCTGCCATCTCAACAGGATATGAATGGCTGGGCAGAAATACAAGCTGTGGGTTACCCAGATTTCAGGCTACAAAAACACTGTTTTGTGAACAGAAGTCAGGGCCCTGGTGAACATCTCCATACCCAATTATAAAGAGATTTTGAAGACACTGAGATAGGACAACTGCAGAGGGAATGAGAACTCATATGAATTGATCCAAACTGAGTCCTTTAACAAGGTGGCTACCCTACCTCCACATGTCTATTGAGGAAGAATGTATTTGGACTTTCAAATCCAGGAGGTGCAACCTGTAACAAAAGTACCAAGGATTCTGAGCAGGAGGGTCAGAAGTTGTTAGCCAGCCTAGGCTACATAGCAAGACTTTGTCTCATAAAAAATAAAGGAGAGAATTGTGCTTAACTTGAGTAGACTTGAAGGACATTAGGCTAAGAAAATAATCTACAAAACAGAGACCACTATTGCCTAATTGAAGCCTAAAACACAAATCTCCACTACTGATAAACAATAGCATGATGGAGAGATGTTTGCAGGATGTATTCTAGGCAGTATGTAGGAGGAAGAGGGCAAATATGTAATGCACAGGGTGAAGACCACAGTGCATCATGAAGATCAGTGTTCTCTCACCACTGGAAAAATGGTGCTTTTGGAAGACAGACATGTTAGCTTGTTCCAGTATCCAGACGTTTATATAGATATAAAATTGAAAATTTTGTAGAAAAATAAAAGAACATATGTCTCCTTAAAATATTAGCCTTACAAAGGCAAGTATTATATTTTATTTCATGTGAAAACAAGGAACAAAATAGAATCAGAGTAAAATATGAATTACTGAGGTCAAAAGAACCCCAGAGAGAGTAAAATGGGGGTATGAATGAGGTTATTAAGGATAAATATGATATAATCACATAATGTGAATGAATGAAAGTACCATAATATAATCATTACTATATATAATTAATGTGTAATTTAAAATATAAAGTAATTAAAACTTGTCATCATCCCCTGTGACATTTTCCATTCATTTTACTCCTATGACATTCTGTGTGCTATAACATCCACTTTCTACAAGGTTAATTAAAATATTTTAATTGTGTGCAAATTCTGTTCTTTGCATATATTCACATGTTTAGGGAAATATACCTCTGGGGTGTCCCTTTCTCCTCAGGAAATATATTAATAATGTACCTAATTATAATAACTTTTCCTGGAAAAAATTACTTTTCTCCAAAAAAGAAATATGTTTGTTGTGGATTCCTTCAGTACCCTCTTAGAATACACACATGCCACTAAGCCATATGCTTACCACTGATCTTCTAAAAGTTCCAAAATCTCCATGTTGATTGTAACATATATAACATGGAATTTGGTGTGGAGACCTTCAACATCTGACTTTAGTGACATTCTTATGTGGGATCAACTTACTGTTTTCTAAATAATTCTGATACAACCAAACCATCCTCCAATTTGTTTAGATGGTTTGTATCTATCTACACTTATAGGTTTGTTTCATTCAGGTACCTGATCTTTAGTTTTGTTCCCATTTACTCTTTCACAAAACAAGAAATATTTTTCTTATTTTTGTTTGTATGAAACTGAGCACATTTTTAATCTTCTGATTTAACTATTTAAATTTTGTCTAATTCATTGTCTCTGAGCATTCTATGCATATTACAAAATTGTCACTTCATGACCATCTCAAAACCTCTGAGGATTTTACTGTCATACTTTTGTTCATCTGAACAGTAACTTGTCTTATCATATGAAATATTTTTCCACAATTTGAGTGTAAACATATTTTAAAGACTGAAATTTGCTAATGCTACAGTTATTCTTGCTTAGAATTTTCATGAAAATATTGTATTTTTTTCTACCACAAACAGCACCATTGTGATGAAAATATTAAAGATGCTAAAAGATGAGATAATAGTGCTATATAGAAATAAATTGTCTACTTTTAATAACTCAGCTGGGGTTATGTGACGTAATGTGTGATTTAGGTAGGCTATGTATAGTGAGCTCTGTGTGACATAAGTTACGACAGCTCTATTTATGGATCATAGGGCACCTCAGTTTTCAGGCAAGCATTCTTACGTAGCAATATAATCTAACTAAACTTGTATGGATAAGCTTTTTATTAACTTTGTGCAATTTTTCTATGAGCTTGAGGCTATCTCAGATACTACCATTTTTTAAAAAAAATAATCAGTAGTTAGGTCAAAATAATAAAAACTTCTCAATTTTTGTATCATGGAAATGCTAGTACAAAATTATAGAAAGTGTTTTCAGAAAATTGAGGCAGGATATGTGTGTGTGTGTTGTATATTGTAATTGTAATATATATACACATATGTATATTGGTGTTTCTTGTTTTTGCAAAAGCGTGTCTTTTAGATTGGCATGCTCCACAACTCAATAAGAAGTTGCAATTAATTGTGCACCCAATTCTGCGGTGTTTACCCCCCAGTACAGCATTCCAGGGCTGTCTCACTACTTCATGCATCCTTTCTGTTTGTCTATTTGATTTGGTTTTCTTTTTGAGAATGTTTCTCCTTATGCAGCTCAGACTGTCCCAGCAATAATGTAATCCAAGCTGATCTTAAACTCACAAAATTGTGCCAGCCTCCTTCTTCTGTGTGGTGATATTAAATGCCAGTGGTTTTCTCCAACCATTCTAATTGATAGGATCGATCATGTCATCTGAAATTTATATTTGGGAAGAAAACAGTGACATACCATGGGATAAGTGGTGGTTTCAAAAGAACAAATGTTTTCACATGAATGCTTCTTCTGACCAGAGTTGCTTTAATTAAACAAAATGCAGAATATAATCCACAGGAATGAATACCAACACAGTGACCTTGTTCACTGAGACACTTTGGATTTAAAAAAATGTGGAAATTAGGAAATCTTAACAGCTATGGAATGAGCATGTGTGAAAAAACAGAATCAGAATTACTGGAAGATAAATGCTAATCTTACTATTTCTTCCAGTATGGTACTGTCCCCTTTTACCACAGTGACTTCCTATCCACGGTTAGGGTGTGGTCTCCCTCTAGGGAGTCATCAAGAATTGCATTAAAGATACAGAGCTGGAGCTGTTATGACACCTTATGTGATTCAACCAGAAGCAAAGGGTTCTTCCCCTCATTTTGTTTGCTTGCTTCTTTTATACTTTTGTGGTTAGTCTACTGTCATGTAAGGATGAAACCAACTGAGACAGAACTCTTTAGTTAATTTTTCATGTTAATTATATGTCTGTTGTCTTTTCAATTTATAGTTTTTATACATCCACCAACAGTTGAAACAGATCCTCACTCACAAAACAGATACCAATCTGCCATAGTTGAATCTTTTTGGGATTCACAAAAGGATGGGTTCACAGCTCAGAGAATCATATAAACTTGAGTCAAAAGCAAATAATCTTACGTTAAAAATATAAAGTTTATTCTAAGCCAGGTTTCTGTTGTGAAGTCTGAAAAGGCCATCTTTCACTCCTCTAGTGCTCAGCCAAGTGACAATGACTTGTAGGTAAAGCAGAAGCTGCAAAGGTTTTGGGAGATGTTTGCCCAGTGGTTTTAGCAACAAAAGTATAGCCAGGAGCACATGATTTCTCAACTGGTTTTAAATTGGTTTCTCATCACTGGACATTGCAAAGATAAAGTTGCCATGGTAGAGAAGTGGGAATCAACGGAGAGAAACATGGAGATTCATGGAGGGTCTGACTGTTGAGTGCTTGAAGACTCCTCTCATAGTGAGTAACTGGGGTGATAAATAGCTGAGTCAGGAAAAAAGACAGTCATTTGCACTTGGGAAGAAGTTCTGACATCACATAGTATCACAGTTCTGTCATTAGAGGATGTACTCCCTCCATCAAAATCCTGACATGGGAGAATACTCACTGTTCTAAATTAACAGAATAAAACAAAATTGGTTGTTTGATAAACATGCCTAAATTTAGTTTGTTTACATGCTAAAAGTGAGACTGGGGAATTGACATTTCAGCAAGATTTTAACAATCTAGAAGAGATGCCTTAGGTATGGGTGATGGCCTAGTCAAGGATGTACTCACATTTTAATCAGGAAGACTGAGTTGGAACATTTGTGTACACTTACAAATATGGTTCAAAACATTTGCATTGGTCCCATTATGTGGAAGGCAGAAACTGGGGTGGCACGTGGCACCATGTGTTTCCATTTTGGCTACTACATGTTAGTAACATACCCTGTCTAGAAAAGTGGTACAATGGTAGAGTAAGGTAAGATGTTGTAAGGTAAGAGTAAGTAAGATGCTCTCACATGCATACACAACAGTGACACTAGCATAAGAAATGGCTTTGTGCATACTAGTGCTTTAGTGCAAATATTCAAATTTGGGAAGACTTAATATGAATGTAATTAGATTGGATCCCCTTTTGGGGTCTATAGTTTCATAGTTCTCAGTCATTGACATAATGGATGAGGTGATGAAATGTTTCAAACACATTATACTCACATTCCTAGATATCATTGTTCAAATCACTTCTTAAACTTTCAGTTATTTTTTTTAAAATATTTTTTTGGATGGTTGTGGTAATTTTCTCGTTTGTTTGGTTTGGTTTTCATTATTTTGTTTGTTTGTTTGTTTGTTTCATTGTGTAGGCCTGGTTCATTGTGGAGGAAATTATAATCCCTCTGTTTCCTTAGTCCTGGAACCAAAGGTGTCAACTACCACACCTTGCAGGGAGAAAGTGTCCATGTAAAAAGGCTTAAATAAAGGCAGGGGGATATTTATATATCTGCCTGGGACATTTCTGCCACACTAACATTTCTAATTATGTACTTATGCACCATATAGGTGTTGGTATCAGTGGAAAATCTGCTCTTCTAGACTATCTCCATGCATTTCCCCTTTTGCAACTGTTATAAAAGTTTCTTCTCAGCAAGAGAGATCAATTTTTTTTCCTTTCAGAAACATTAGCAATGTTTTGTCTTTCTTTGTAGGCTATTAATGTTTCACCTGCAAGTTGAAGAAAATATTTAATCTCCATAGGAGGTTTCTGTCCTGCTTTTAGCCATTCAGTTCTAGGATAAAAGACACAAAACTTTTATTATTATATTAAGCCTTAATCAGCACTAAAGTAGGCATATACCTACCCTCTATGCTATTAAGATCTACTTCTCCATCAATAGCCCCAAGGTATAATTTGACATGTTCCATCTGGGCAACTCTTAACTCCAATTTGGTAGCCCACATAGTTACGTTTTCATAATTCACCTATCCCAGAGTGGTTTCTTCCTCTTTCTACCTTCTTCTCGCCCTCCTTATAGTTCTCCTCTGTAGTCTCCCCTCCCCCAGCCTGAAACCTGCTTGCTCGGGGTGGAGCTTCCTGCTCATTCGTTCTGCCACGCCCACTGCTGGAACCTGAGGAGCCACACACGTGCACCTTTCTACTGGACCAGAGATTATTCTGCGGGAATCGGGTCCCCTCCCCCTTCCTTCATAACTAGTGTCGCAACAATAAAATTTGAGCCTTGATCAGAGTAACTGTCTTGGCTACATTCTTTTCTCTCGCCACCTAGCCCCTCTTCTCTTCCAGGTTTCCAAAATGCCTTTCCAGGCTAGAACCCTGGTTGTGGTCTGCTGGCCGGACACAACAATTGGCGAACCAACGCGGGACTGAGAAACGGCAAAGGATTTTTGGAAGAGACGCTGCTGGTTCGGAGCTCCATAAAATAAAGGATAAGGGAAATTCATACCGGAGAAGGTATGGGCTAAGCTGAGACAGCGTTAAACCCGAGCGCTGGTTCACTTAGGTTCAGCAGTGTGGAGCTGGGTATCAGGCGGTAGGCCGTAGCTCTCCGAAGCTACATGAGGTGTGAGAAAAGAAAGGGTTTATTAAAAGGAATAGGCGGATTGCCCCAGTTAATAAAAAATGCATCATAAGGGAGGAAAATGTCCCAAAAAGCAGAGAGAAATTTCTCTCTGGGCCTTATAGCAGGAGTACTCTGTTCCCTTTTGTGTCTTGTCTAATGTCCGGTGCACCAATCTGTTCTCGTGTTCAATTCATGTATGTTCGTGTCCAGTCTGTATGAATGAATGTTCTATGTTTTGTGTTGAATAATAAAGATGGTATAAAAAACTTTATCTGCAAAGCCGAGAGCTGCCACGTGTTTCATCCAGGAATCAGACACGTGGCGGGAGGGCCCCTGCTGGAAAAACTGTTCGTTTTAGGAAATAAGGGCGAGTGCACAGCCTCTAAGTTTCGGAGTAAAAAAGCTAATAAATGGTTCATGATTAATGTGTTTGACAATGGTAAAGTGTTTTTTATTCTATGATTGTAGCTACAAAAATTATTATTCTCTGATTGGTCTAAATGTAACTGCTTCATTTGGTTCTTTTTTATTGGTAATGTGCTCTGAGTGTCTTCACATTCAGCGCATAAGTTGTTGGTTAAGATTAATAATTGTTACATTGCTACAGATGGTTAGTGTTAAATTTGATAACTCAAGTTTAGAGTCCTTCCGACACATGGCATAAGGCAGCCCAAGAGGCTGGGTCTCTAAAGATATTTCTAGTTTAGGTAATAATTAATGTGGTTCGTATCCTAAATAGTAAAATTTAAAATAAGATTTAAAGCAATGTCTTTTTATTAAAGCATTAAAGCTTGCTTTAATAGGTATTCATAGGTATTGACATCCAAACTTCGTAATATGATAGTAATGCTTCTAATATTGATTTTAAAGATAATAAATTGTTTTAAACTTGGGTTTTGCTTTCCCAAGGTTATAGGTATTATCCTAACCTTGCACAAAAAACTTAAAAATTATGGTTAAAACTGCTATTGTTCCATTGACTGCAGCTTACAGTTTGATTTCAAATTTAAGATCTTTAATTCACCTGTATACTGTAATTAAGATAATTACAAGAGTAATCATCTTATGAGAGCGCTCATACAGCTCACTTCATACAAAACTGTGACAGAGTTATCTAGTTATGTTTGTCTTTGTAAATAGATTAGACAAACAGTTTGGTTATAGTTGCTGCCTGGCAGGAAACTGCAGTACGGGCAATTTTTTCACAACACTAAAGTTGTGAAGAACGTTTTAACTGTAAGTCATCTTAAGAAAGAGTATCAAAATTTAGAGGTGTAGACAGTTATATTGTTTCTCTAGAATCAGTCCTTATTACAGGAGGGCCAAGATGCTCAGATTAAAAAGTATTTTACGTTTGAGTCAATACATGGCTCTGGGCATCCCCAGAGCGGCTTGTGGCCTTTCTTTTGTTTTGCAAACAGTGCCTGAGAAAGTTTTTTCCCTGTGTTCAAGAGAATTTCTTTTTAACAGTGTTGCAGATCTATTCAGATGTTTAAAATAATGCTTAAATTCAAAGAGTTTTGCTTCTAGTGAACTGTAATCACTAGAAAATTTTGCCTCTAGGTATGGCTAATGTAACTTTACATTATGTAAGAAAAATTTTTATTGTTTCTGCTTCTATGCAAGAAGCCAAGAGTTTTAATCTTTCAGTGTATATTGTTTCTTAAGTGAAAAGTATTTTATTAACTAATGCTTCTTAAAGTTTACCTTAAATCCTTGCTCTCACCCAAAAGATTCAGAGACAATATCCTTTTATTACTTAGGGTTTTAGTTTACTACAAAAGTTTCTACAAAAAATAAAGCTTTTATAATTGTTATTAATTGGTAATTAAAAATTGGTTGTGCCCAAAACAATTCTTTGGCCAGAAAAAACATTATTGTAAAGTCATTTTTCTCATCCTCCCAGCCAATCGTTGGCCCATGTGGGCCCAACTAGCTTCTGTGGGGCAGAGTCTTAAGACACAGTTTCCCCTGTTCCAGCACAGATGATCTAGTTGTGTGCTGTAGATGGTGTTTTAAAATGCTGAACAATCAAACCTTAATTTGTATATTAATAGTCAATGCCATATCTCTGAGCTCGCAATTGCTTAAATTGTTCATCCCTCAGATACTATTCTCAAATTTACAATTGCTTATGCATATTTCTAGTTAATAAATAAATTATGCACATGTGACTCTTAATAACTTTGCAAGCCTTCTAGTTACAACTGCTCCTTAAGAAAATTGATTAAAAGTGCAATTAGTCACTTCCCCTTTACAGCCATGTACTTAAAATGTTTTGTCAACTAGTTACTAATTCAAAAGTTTAGGTATTGTAAAATTTTAAAACTTTAACTTCTTAAAAGACAAAAAAGAGAGAAATTGTATCCCCGTGCATACTATTTAGTGCATTCCCATGCACACTATTTAAGTCTTACCTTTATTTTCAAAATCTAATATTTTAATGTCAAGGAGTTTAATAAATGCTTTATAGTATCTTAAAGGGATCTACTTATTGGCTTATAGATTGATCCTAAAACAGCTACCTTATTAGAAAAGGGAAAAACAGGTTTTCTTCACAGAACGCTGCAGAAGCATATTAGTAAATTCGTGTGACGAGCTGGTAGGTAAGTTGACTCATGTCCTGATTGTATTGACTAAAAAACTAAATTAAATTCATGTTTTAGATCCATCCTTACTTGTCATTTTTCCAGTTTAGACTAGCTTGTAGCCTTTTAACTTTATGGCAATAGTACATCAGAGACTGTATATTCAGACTTAGTAAAATTAGTCATTTAATAGAGTCATAATGATTTTTCTCTTTTCTTCAGTGTGACCAGCCATTCTAACTCAATCTCAGACTGGTCTAATATTCAGTCCAATGTTAGAGATTCCTATATTCTAAATTACCTAGCAAAGTTAATTCAGAGCACATCCCCCACTTCCCCTAGATCCCTAACCTCAGAAGGATTGCTGGCCTTACAGCTAGTGGAAAAAGCTATTAAAGAGCAATTGGTCACTTAATACATTGGTAAAATAGAAGGACCCCCTGACTAACAAATGGAAGGGTCCAGATCCAGTTCTAATTTGGGGTAGGGACTCAGTTTGTGTTTTTTCACGAGATGAAGATAGAGCGCAGTGGCTGCCAGATAGATTAATTTGTCAGATGAACACAGATTCTAAATCTTCTAAGGTATCACCTTGAGGACTAAAATTCCTCTTTTGCTTAAAAGTCAGCTTGAGGACTCAGGCTCCGAAAAAGCTACTCTCTGAGCCAGCTCCCCGACAGGAGGCCGGAGACTAGCCTCAGCTTTACAATTTGCATTTAAATAAAGTACCTAGAGTTCCCCAAAAGAAGTTCTGCTTTCCTACTTTCTCACTGTCCGAGATTTTGTCTTTCAAGCAGGTAAATCAACATTCTCGAGGCGGACCAGCGGATGTGCATCCCCGTGCCCCTAGAGCACACAGGTGGCTGCTGTTATCTCCTTTCCAAGGACATTTCCAGCATGTGGCTTTCAGTCTGAGTTAAAAATTAGGTTTACCAAGAGGGCTAGAAAAGTAGATATTTCTATATTAATAAAGATTGGTTTTTATTTTGATAGACAGGCTTAGTCCCTTAGCTGACCTCTGGCTTTTCACTTTTGCTGTTACTGCAAGGTGTCCTTAGGCTGTGGAAAAAACAGGGATGAGGAGGAACGACTTCCAGCTCCTATTTTAGCCACAAATCGTGGTGTTACTAACGACATAATTCTTGCTTAGGCTTTGCTAATTCTGAGGTTGATAATTCTCCTTTAGGAGCTGCACAGCACTCAGAACTGTGCATACTGGTTTGTGATTGTACAAATTCAGTATGGGCATCGCTTGGTGCAGAGGTACTGCAAGGGAAGGTCCGGCTTGACCATTTCTGAGTTTCCTGTGAGATAAACCCGGTTTAAAAGAGGTTGGTATCATATTTTGGTTAAAAATCAAAAATATTTTCCGGCTCTGCCTCGCCTCCCCAAAAGATACCCAGAGCCACATGTGTGGGTCTTATCAATACCCACGGGAGGAATCGGGTCCATGTCCACCCAAGCCAAGGTTAAAAGCCCACTCATCTACGGATGAGAAAATCATTTGATCACCTCAGTTAAGCGTTGCCTTATTTAACTTAATCAATAGGGGGGAGAGAGATTGGAGACGTACTATTGAAAGGGCAAGCCCTTCACTGCCTCCCACCCAAATAAAAAAGCCAATTGGCCTTGTACTACAAGAGCCGGTCGAACTCCTTCTCCCTGTTTCCCACCTATCATCCAAAAATGCGGAGGAATATCAACTTAGTGTTATTATAGTGTATTTCACATTTGTTCAGTCAAACTTAGCCAGAGTTCCAACGCCCTACTTAAAATTCAACTAGAAAGTTACCTACCAAGTACTAATTAGCATTATAAAGTCAGAGCCTACAGCTCCAGGCTTTTCAGTTAGTTGTTTACTAAGATAAGAAAGGACAGTCTTAGCCTTATACAGTTTACCATAAGAAAAGTTAAGGAATCCCATGAAAGCAAGTTTTTTCTTTAGCCCTAGATTCCAGGCAGAACTATTGAGCATAGATAATTTTCCCCCCCTCAGGCCAGCTTTTTCTTTTTTTTTTTAATTTTGTTAATAAAAGGGAGGAGATGTAGTCTCCCCTCCCCCAGCCTGAAACCTGCTTGCTCGGGGTGGAGCTTCCTGCTCATTCGTTCTGCCACGCCCACTGCTGGAACCTGAGGAGCCACACACGTGCACCTTTCTACTGGACCAGAGATTATTCTGCGGGAATCTGGTCCCCTCCCCCTTCCTTCATAACTAGTGTCACAACAATAAAATTTGAGCCTTGATCAGAGTAACTGTCTTGGCTACATTCTTTTCTCTCGCCACCTAGCCCCTCTTCTCTTCCAGGTTTCCAAAATGCCTTTCCAGGCTAGAACCCAGGTTGTGGTCTGCTGGCCAGACATAACACTCCTCAGACCCCAAGTCTGGGAACACCAAATGTCACCTACCTCAGTTCTGCCCAGCTCTAGGTTATAGGAATATTTATTCACCAATTAATGGTAACTTGGGTTGCAAGGTCACATAGCATCACTTTGGTCTATGTGCAGATTTTCTCATCCCTGGGAGTAACCAGGCCTTGAAGTCGGTATTTAGCATTACAATAGATAGCAAACACCAAACCTCAATAATTTCCCCTCTTAATCAAATAGAAGACTCTTTTTCTTTTTAGATATAAGCTGAATACAAATGCAGCAATTATGAAAACTATAAAATATACATTTACAATATCTAGTCTATATTTTATAACTCAGGAGAAAGTATTATATTATCTATCCTATCTTGGTGAGTTTGAAGTTCAGTATTTCATTTGGTTTCTATCTTAATTTCTATCCCAATTTGAAATACTAACTTTAAAATATTTTCTTAGACCTAAAGCATCTTTTCTAAATGCTAAACAATATAAGTTTAATTTTCAGACTCTGACTATCTAGTCTTCAACCCCATGAGAAGGAATAAATATTATTTGAGTATTCAGGAAATGCTGGAATGACAGAGACAACTGAATGCCTGGACAGTCCCAAATATTGTTTTTATAACATTGGAGCACCCATCTTCAGCCTTCTGGCCTAGTATATCTGACAGATATTTTGTCAAGCAGAAATTATATAAGATTTGCTTAACCTGTCTTGAAAGAGCTTGGCAGTTGACTTCTCTGTGTCTGTTTGCCCTCTCTAGACAGATTTGTTTATAGATGAACCATGGACATTTCTTTGTCCAATTGCTAGCTTGCAATAATTGAAGCAACATGGAGGTCATTGATGTTCATCATCTTTTTTGAAGTAGAATGGGGTACAGGAGCAGAGCTGTCTCAGAGTCAAAAGATCTTTTAATAATGAAATAATATTAAATGCAACTTTCTGTGGGTTTTGAAGACCATTGTATATCTGAATTGTCAAGCACTGCTTATTCTTAGCTATTTACTATCTGAATTTCTTTGTAATTAAATAAATTAGTATCTAGTATGTCTATGGGTGTGACTATCTGGCTATTAATTTGTATTTATTAACCATGCCTAATAGGTCCTAACTTGAATTTTTTTATTAAATTAGATATTTTCTTCATTTACATTTCAAATGCTATCCCCAAAGGCCCCTATACTCTCTCCCCACCCTGCTCCCCAACCCACACACTCCTGCTTCCTGGCCCTGGCATTCCCCTGTACTGGGGCATATGATCTTCACAAGACCAAGGGCCTCTCCTCCCAATGATGGCCAACTAGGCCATCCTCTGCTACATATGCAACTAGAGACATAGCTCTGAGGGGTACTGGTTGAATGGATTCAAAAAATGTGGTTCATTTACACAATGGAGTACTACTTAGCAATTAAAACAATGAATTCATGAAATTCTTAGGCAAATGGATGCATCTGGAGGATATCATCCTGAGTGAGTTAACCCAATCACAAAATAACACACATGATATGCACTCACTGATAAGTGAATATTAGCCTAGAAACTTAGAATACCCAAGATACAATTTGCAAAACACATGAAACTCGAGAAGAAAGAAGACCAAAGTGTGGATACTAACTTGAATTTTTATCATCCTTAATAATTCATAATAGTAGTTTTCAAATGAATGAGAACTTTATATTATATCTTTAAGAAATGTATAAGTACAGCTCCATAAGTAAACATTAAAAACACACATATACATTATATGTATAAAAATAATTTTAAATTTGTATTAGTATAAAATAACCTATACCAATGTATCAAAAAACTTATTTTTGTATTAATGTACAAGAAAAATCTTTACCAATGTAACAAAGTATAACCTCATTTTGCATCAAAATAGAAAGATCTTTACCACTGTAAGATTATGCCTATAAAATATTTTTTTATTTAAGAGTAGATTCAATAATCTGATTTTATTTGTCTTATGTTTCATAATATTTTCATATCCTCTCTTTTTCTCTTCAATCCCTAACCTTTACCTAAGAAATAAAAAGATAGTGAAGAGGAAATGAAAGATAGGAATCCCTGAATCTAAACCCTCTATCTCATTTCCTCCCTGACTGAGACCATAATTATTTGTAAAACATTGTCTAAAATAACAATATTTCTATTATTCATAAATGACCAAAGCCATCCACCTCAACTTAAGGGATTTGAATGATGTTCTTATAATTGCTTCCTGATTAATTGAGACAAAGAATTCCTTTCTGGCAGCACAAGAAAGTTAGAAAAAAAGTATTAGTCTTAAGAAAGCTAGCTGTAGCATTTGTTGTCAGGTCTCTGAATGCTGAGAAAGTGAGGCTTAAATTAAGACCTTCCTGGAACAGTCTGAAAGGCTGTACCAAGAGAGCTAGGTGTTTTGAAGTTGTCCTAAAAGCAAGTCTTTAGGGAATTAAGTTTTGATGAAGTTAAGGCAGGGAGCTGGAACAGCAAGTCTCAGTATCACAACATCCCTGAGGGTGAACCTTGTCTGGCCTGCAATCTTGGATGTTTTGTTTCATTTTGTTTTGTTTGTTTGTTTGTTTCATTTTTGTTGTTGTTGTTTTGCTTTGTGTCTTGTTTTGTTTTTCTGCAAAAATAAAGCTCTTAGAGGTAATATATATTTTATATTAATACAGTGCATGGAGTATGCAATGTTTACAGATCAATTAAAGATGAATTTTTGTTCCTTGTTTGAGCAGGTAAGAGACAACTGTCTTTCTTAATGAGTCAGTTTGATTATATAACCAAACTGTAATATATCTCCATTCATGCCATATGAAATGATGACATAGTAAATCTTTAGGACTCTATCACTAACAGAATCCAATGGCTATGTATAGCTAAAGTTCTGGCTAGAGACTTTTTTTTTTTTAATGCCTCAGCCAGTTTCAGGGCCGTTTCCATGTAGAGGGATCAGCAAATCATGTTACCTGTCCTGTTTGATCTTTTTTATATCTTTCTTCCTGTTCACAGCCAAGATCTTTAAGAGATCTTCCTCCATCAAATCTGATCCTTATTACTCAGGAAGGAATCTCTTCGTTCATTCTTTCCTTCCTTCCTTCCTTCCTTCCTTCCTTCCTTCCTTCTTTTCTTTTCTTTTCTTTTCTTTTCTTTTCTTTTCTTTTCTTTTCTTTTCTTTTCTTTTCTCTTTTCTTTTCTTTTCTTTTCTTTTCTTTTCTTTTCTTTTCTTTTCTTTTCTCTTCTTTTCTCTTCTTTTTTTTCCTGTTAGTACAAAGACAGAGCCTTTTCCCCAACATAGCATGCCTTTGATACAGCAATTTGACATCATTAAGAGTATAGACTATGGCGGTTCCTCAGAAAATTGAACATAGAATTACCTGAGGACCCAGGTATACCACTTCTGGGCATATACCCAAAAGATGCTCCAACATATAACAAGAACACATGCTCCTCTATGTTCATAGCAGCCTTATTTATAATAGGCAGAAGCTGGAAAGAACCCAGATGTCCTTCAACAGAGGAATGGATACAGAAAATGTAATACATTTACACAATGGGGTACTACATAGCTATTAAAAAGGATGAATTCATGGAAATCTTAGGCAAATGGATGGAACTAGAAAATATCATCCCGAGTGAGGTAACCCAATCACAAAAGAACACACATGGTATATATTCACTGATAAGTGGATATTAACCCAAAAGTTCTGAATACCCAAGATACAACTCACAGACTACATGAAGCTCAAGAAAAAGGAAGACCAAAGTGTGGGTGCTTCGGTCCTTCTTAGAAAGGGGAACAAAACACTCATGGGAAAAATATGAAGACAAAATGTAGAGCAGAGACTGTCCCACTTAGGGATTCACCCCATATATAGTCACCAAACCCAGACACTATTATGGATGCCAAGAAATGCTTGCTGAAAGGAGCCTGATATAGCTGTCTCCTGAAAGGCCCTGCCAGAGCCTTACAAATAAACAGGAAGATGCTCACAAACAACAGCTGGACTGAGTCCCCGATGGAGGAGTTAGAGAAAGAACTGAAGGAGCTGAAGGGGTTTCAACCCCAAAGGTAGAACAACAATATCAACCAACCAGATCCCCCAGAGCTCCCAGGGACTAAGCCACCAACCAAGAAGTACACACAGCTCCAGCTGCATATATAGCCTTGGAAGGCATCAATGGGAGCAGAGGTCCTTGGTCCTATGAAGGCTCAATAGATGCCCCAGTGTAGGGGAATCTAGGGTGGGAGGCAGCAGTGGGTGGGTGAGTGGAGAAATACTATCACAGAAGCAGGAAGGGATAGGATAGGGAGGTTTCTGGTAAGGGGGAAAACAGAGAAAGGGCATAACGTTCAAAAGGTAAATAAAGAAAATATCCAATTAAAAAAAAAAAAGAGTATAGACTAGTCCAATTTAGCAGCTCCCTTTTTTATTTAGGTCTGATCTACTTTGACCTTTCTCATAGAGGTATTGTAATACGATCATAACCAGTGAATTTATAACCACCTTCATTTTGATAATGACAACAATTTAAGACAATTATTATGATTTCTTGAGACAGGATTTCTCTGTGTATCCTGGGATGAATTGAATCTGGCCTTTACATTTGGCTGGCCTCAAACTCACAAGGAACCTGTCTTTTCCTGCCTTCATCTCCTAAGTGTTTATTTATATATATATATATCCTGAAAATATTTATATCAGCTCCCATTTCATTTTCCCTTTTTGTAAATTAATAACTCTATCAGTAAATATCCTGCATTTTTCTTTCTCTTTATATAAATTAATTTAATATCCTACTCTATATTCAACTTTATTTAAGTTTCCTTTCATTATTGTATAATATATTTGGATAGTCTTCCATGAAAGCCCATGTTTATAGAGACTGATTGATCATACCAGCATGACATCATCCATTTTTATGTTAGCTCTCATGCATTTTTATTAGATTTTCCATGGAAGCCCCATACTTCAAGGAGACAAGCTGGCCACTCAGAGTGGCTTGAAATTCTACCACATGTTATTTCTGATTAGCATAGCATTTCTTTATGTTTGATGAAAGCAAAACAACTTTGCCCAACCCCGACTCTGAGTCTCCACAATGACCAGCAGAATATATCTTTCCTAGGGCAGAATGGTTTTTAGCAGCACAAAAGCATAATTTTTCTATTGGAAATTGCAAACATACCTTATGTGGATAAAAATCCCCAAATTCTCCTTTATAAGAGTTAGGTGTATTTTTTTTTTTTTAATTACTAAGGCCATTTCTACTAATTACTAAGTAAAATCCTACATACTATTCTTAAGGAAAAAAATGAGGCATTTTTTATTGTAGATTGTCTTTTGCAAGTGGCTGTATCTATCAGCAAAGGGTCCTGTCCTAGCATTCTTGTGTAGTCCAAGCTGGTCAGAATTTAGAGGCCCGCCTGTTTCTTCCTCCTGTGTTATATTTTAGCTCAGATGCTGTACTGCACCTGCGCAACTAAGCTGACATTTGTCCTTAGCTCAGAGTTGCACTTCAGCAGTAGCACTGAATAGTCCAGGGTGGATGGCATTTAAGACTGTGGTTGTAGCTCCAGGGTTTTGCTGTCTGATTTGCCATTCAGTTGGTTGGGGGAGGGGAGAGCACACAGCTGTATTTTAGCTCATGCTTTAACCCCTAAATCATTCCCCTGGAATCATGCATTCAAAACCAGCATGGATTTCAATCCTTGTCAAGAATCCCATGCAGCTTGGGGAAAAAAAAATAATGTTGCTAAGGAACCATTTTTTCTGGCTTCCTAGTCTTAAAGGAATAACACACATTTTTTAAACAAAGAATCTAAAATTAATTCTGTTAAAAGTGAGTCCTTGCCACATATTGGTTAACCAATTTATTGTTGAAAATATTTAATCTCAATTAGGAGGTTCTGCCCCACTTTTGATCATTCAGCTCCTGGATAAAAGACACACAACTATTATTATTATAATAAGCCTTAATCCACACTAGAGCTGGGCAGATATCTGCCCTCTATGCTATTAGAATCTACTTTCCCATCAATAACTCCAAGTTATAATTTGCCATGTATCATCCGGGTAGCTCTTAACTCTTATCACTAGTCCTCATGGCTGTGTTTTCACAATCCACATCCTTGTCTCTCCACCTTCTCCCTCCTTGAAGTTCTTTTCAGACTCCAAGCCTAGAAACCACAAATGCCACCTATCTCACTTCTGCCCAGCTATAGATTGTAGGCATCTTTATTCATCAATCAGGGATAACTTGCTGGGCAGCCAGGAGGGAGTTCCCATAACTTCAGTTGGGGTTACTTCCTGGATTCTCTCCTTCCTGGGGACAAAGTCTTGAAGAAAGTAATTAGCATTACAATACTGAGCAATGCCCACATCTCAGCCTGAGATTTCCCACCCCAAGAGCATTGTCTAGGCTCTTCCCTGAAGCCTAACACCCTCCTAGCAGCAGTCAAAGGCCCTGCCTTTCAGCTTCCCAAGGGAGCAGCCTGCCCTGAGGTGGGTGCAACACAGACCAACAAGAGTTCACCGCGTGAGCAAATATCCTGCAAGAACTGCTCTGTTTGGTAAGAAACCAGGAAATAATATACTTATAGGTTGTGTACTTAGAGTCTGATCACAATCACAGGAAAGACTAATCTATTCCCCACATGACACATAATTATGTTTCCAGTCTGCACACCAGTAGGTTATCTTTCCTTTCATATCAAGATGGTGGAAACAACAATCTGAAGAAACAGATGGAGTAAGCCACATTGATATTATTCCTAATTTTTGAAGTGATATCCTAAAAATATGTTCACTTATAATGGGACCCACCTCCTGCTATGTGGAGGCTACTTATTGGTAGGGCAGACTGCTTTCTTCACTCTGGAGGCTACTTGGGTTTCCATAGTATAATAGATATCATGTTTGCCTGACACTGGGGAGACTACATCTACCGACTAAAGGCTGTTTCCTATAAATCTGCTTGTGGCTATATGTATGTGAAGGCTACTTCCTGGTAGGGGAAGTGTCCCCATTATATATATCCATGCAATTATGATTCATTTTGTAGCCAGACCTTTCCCATGATGGTTCCCATTTTTAAGGCTGTAAACTATATTTTCTGTTGCTTTTCTCTATTCAGTTATGTTCATTAAAAGACCCTGGGCTTTACCACCTGAGTACAGAATCTGACATTTACACAATTTGTAAGTTTGTTTAACTAATTAAATAATTATAATCTACCTAAAGGAAAATTTCTAGTGAATATAAAATGTTTTTATATCAATAAGAGAGAAATAGACATAAAGGTTTATTCTTTTGTAATTCCACAGAAGAATCTACCTGAAGTGTTCTTGAAGGAGGATGTCTTCAGTGATTAGCACAATAAAGTTTTAGGCATATTCATATTTCATCTCCATAAATAGATAGCAGAGAAAGAAGAAATTTCTCTTTTATACACCTCAAATTTGTAGGATCCTGAATGTAATTAATGACAGAACTTAAAAGGATGAAGCTGTCTAGTGACTAGGTAGTAAATATTTTTAAAATGTTTACTTTTATGTATTGTAACATGTATACATGTACCTATACCATATATATAATGATTGTTCATGCAGGTCAGAAGAGGGCTCAGGTTTATCTTGGATGGCTATTATCTACCAAATTGGTTCTGGGCACTCAACTGAGTCCCCTGAAAAAAACAATTGTTCTTGTCTCCTGATTGTACTATCTCACCACAGGCTAGTTATTTTTAGGAAAATATATTTTTCTAAATTCATAAAATCAATTTCCTCATGGTTTAAAAACAAACATACAAAAATAATTTTGTTAATCATCACACTATTTATTTTTTAAATGCAATTTATAATTCTACCAACACTATATCTACAAAGACATATCAAAAGAGAAATTTCTCATACTACTACTGGAAGCATCACTACAGTTATAATCATATTTACATTTTCTGTAATTATATTGAGAAAGGCAAACCCCCATATATAATAATGCTTCATAAAACCTGCTACTTTGGCATGCATTCCTATTATACGTGCATTCAATTAAAGCTAAGCTCCCATCAGCCCTCTTCATGATAGCTCACACTGTGATGATTGACCCAACTTTATATACAATGTGTATAAAATGTATAATGCACATATAATGTATTTCTCTAAAACATAAGAGTCAACAAAGAGTCACACACATACACACACACACACACACACACACACAAAACATGGGTTAATCATTTCAAAACCTTAACCTGAAGAATGTGGCGCATTAATAATTGGACATTTTTGAATGAAAATGTGGATATGACCACACCAAGTTCTCATTGGCAAGAAGGTTTTTACTGTAGATGTGAAACAGAGAACATTCAGAAGCATTTGAAAGCATCCAAGGCTCTGAGAAATTGTAGCACATTAGACAAGGCCCATGCACAGAACCAGGCATAAGAGGAGAGAGGTGAGGAGAGCAGCAGAAGTCAAAGAAAACACTGCAAAAGAAACTAAAACAGTGCATGAGAAGAACCAAGAAGACAAGGAAGACCCTGAGAAGAAACAAGACCAACAGTTGGTCCTCTCCACTCAGCTCCTTTCACTGGCTCTATTTTCTTCTAAGCAGTGAGAACACAGTTACCCTGTGTCTGGGTAGATATGGGGTAACTGTGGCCCATAAACCAACATATCTTGGTTTTAAAGGATAGAGGAGCTAGGGGAAGTGAAGGGAAGATGAGAGTATAAAGAGTTTTAATTTAAATGGCAGGGGTTGTGCTGAAAGGAGCCAAACCCTGTAAGAGGTTGTTTGCAATGCTGTGAGAACCTGGCAGACAGAATCTGCTGATATGTTAATAGGCCCCTCAGTTAGCCATTTGTCCTGAGTATCTTTGGGACTAAACACACTTGAGATGTTGAAACTGTCTAAGAATCTGGATGACAGGGTAGGACCCTCCAGAGTCAAGGTCATGAAATTATACTTTCATAGCAATGAAACCATGTGCCTTCTGCATGCCTCTATGTCATCCTGTGTTTCAAAGGCTGAGAGAAAAGTTCCTATTCTGATTCCCAGTAGCTTCCTTGGAGTTATTCTTGTGATCCATACTACTATTTGTTTTGTTTTCTGACAGGAACTCAGGACCAAGGTCTTTAAAAGTTACCTCAGGCTCTTGTGGAGGTGCTGTCAACATGGTTCTAGATCTGAGTTTAAAATGACCTGTCCTCTGGGAAAGAATATCAGGAGATTATGAACCTTTAATTGAGGGATAGTGTCTCACCACAGCTTCAGCTGACTCACTTCTCACAATAACTACTACAGTGGTGTCATCCAGCATTGAGGTAAGTGACCAGTGCACAGGAGTAGTAAGAACTGAAGACATTAGGAAGCAGGTTTGGGAAAAGGCATGCTAGTGCTACTGGAAGCATCTTAACTTTTTCACAACAGTTTCTCTTCATTTTAGTTGTAGTTAAAATCTATATTAAAAATTACATCAGCTCTACTGAAACAACGGGGAAAAGGAAGGGAATAAGGAAGGAAGCAAAAAAAAGGGGGAAAGAAAAGGAAGGAAGAAGGAAGGAAAGAAGGAAGGAAGAGAGGGAGAGAGGGAAGAAGGAAAAAGGAAGGGGGAAGAAAGAAATAAAGTAAGTAAGGAAGAAAGGTGAAGGAAAGAAAGAGAGAAAGAACTCAAGGCATACGTAGTAGGAAAAGGGGACTGTGGGTTGGTTTAGGCATTGGAACTTGAATGGGCTTTTGGATGAAATTGGACTATTTACAACTTGGGGCAAAGCAGACTGTCTCCAAGACTGCCCACATTATGGGAACCCTTTTCCTTTTGTAGAAGGCTACTGAGTTTCTCTTATCACAGATATCATCTCATTTTCTTCTTTCCTTTCTTCGCTTAGCCTTTTTCTCTTTCTCTTCTCTCTGTTTGTCTCTGTTTCCCTTTACCTCTTTCTATTTTTTTTGCATGTCTCCTTCTAAATTTTAGACTTTCAAAGAAAGGTTTAATTGAATATTTTTATTTTTATTTACTGATGACAATGGGATCCCCATCCAGGACCTTGCAATGGCTGGAAAAGCTATCTACTACATCCACATCTTATCCTAATATGTTAAAGTACTTTTATTCATTTTCTTCCTCCTACTCACCAGTTTTTATACTTCTCAAAATCTCTACATTATATTTTTATCTTTATAAAGCAGGATTCAAATAATGGGTGAAAGAGGATACTGATTCTAGTAAATGAAATGATCTTATCAGTGGTAGAGTTATAGGGTGATTAATTAGGAAAATTGAATTGTATGGAGGCATAAAGATTAATTCATAAATTGAATGAACTATATTTGTTGTGGTAGGAAAATGTTTTATTTCTTGGTACTTCAGATAGTCAGAAATATGACAGATATTTCTATGATTTCTATATTTCACTAAATACATCTTAAATTTTTTTATGTGATTCTAGATCATGTATTATTTGCAAGAACAAACACATACAGTGGTCATGGCATGTGAAACCTGTCCACTTAGGCCTCTCTACTTCTGGAAAATAGACATAGGTATGTACGGGTTTCTCTATTTCTCTTTTCATGACCAATGTGTAGAATTTCAGAAGATATCACATACATGGTTGATGCCATGAATTGCTGTTACAAAGAGAAACCCAAATGAAAACAAATCTTTACATTTTACTCCTATCTAATATACTTCAAATTCTTCTTTATAAACAAAAATGCAAATTCATCATTGGGACCCTAAATTTGATATCACTAACCTATGAGCCTGTGTCAGTTTTGACTTTACTTGACTGCATTCACTGTAGTTCTGTACCATGTAACATAACCTCAACTTTTCATATATTAACCACAATCCCCTTACATTTAAGATTAGAACAAATTTCAAACTATAAACATTTTATACTGCTTAACATTGTGGGTATACAGCTCAGCCATGACCTGAGTTGCAGGACATTTTCATCACAAACCCAAGGCTGTGTCCCTGGAACAGTCACGTTCTTCTTGCAGCCATGTGAATCATCACTCTAATGTTTTTTTTTTTAATGTGCATTACACAATTCATTTATTTTTGGAAAGGCAAATGCAGCTAATACAGTGGGCATGTATAGAAGTTAATAGATATGTTTTAGGAGCTGTGTCTCTCTTTCCATAATGTTCCTATGAACTTTAAGAAGTGAGTGCAAGTTGTTCTCATTTCATTGACTGACTATGAAAACTGTCATTATTAAAGAGCAAAAGTTACTATGAAACTACACTCCTTTTTTCTAATTTGGCTTTGTTTTTTACATGTTTTAATTAGCATACATAGTATCTAGTATTAGATTTCATTAAGATATTTTCCATTAAATTTATTTTTCATTCTCTTCTTAAACTTTTCTCTTCCATCCCACCCCCGTGTTTTATATATATATATATATTCCTTTCCACTTTAATGGCACATTTGTTCTACACCCCTCCCTTTTATTCCTCAACAAGTTTTTTGTCCTCATTCTGTGATCTCCCTTTTGGGTGTATTGTCCAAAGCCACTGTGTCTCCACACTCTTACGTAGAGAGAGAGACTGTGATTCACATCAGTCTTTGAAACAGAATATCTGCTTTATTTTCCCCAAGTCTATGTCACCTTGCTAAAAGTCACTGTAACTCCATCTAATTCCTGAAAGTTTCATAATTATATTTTCTTTTACAGATTTACAAATCTACTCTGTATTTATACCACACTTCGATTATCTGCTGATGACCATCATTTCTTTCCTGCTCTAAATTATGCACTTAACATGGATGTGCAGTGTCTCTGTGACAGAACATACAGTCATCTCAGTATATGGCCCAGATAACATATAGCTGTGTTATATTGTAGTCCTTTCTATCTTACTGAGAAATCTTCATATTATTTCTATAATGAACAAAGTAGTTAACCTCCTCCCATTATAGAATGAAGTTTCCTTTTTTTCACACCATAATCTGCATTTCTTGTGGTCTATTCTGTTGATCTTAATCATTCTAAGGAGTGCAATGCAATAACAAAGAATTTTTAATTTGTATTATCTTGATAGGTAAACATATTGAATACTTTCAGAAACCATTTATTGCCTATTGGTGCTTAGTTTATAAAGAAATCATTACCCATTTTCTTTTTCTTTCTTTCTTTCTTTCTTTCTTTCTTTCTTTCTTTCTTTCTTTCTTTCTTTCTTTCTTTCTTTCTTTCTTCTTTTTTGTCTTTTTTTATTAGAATTTACTTTATTTACATTTCAAATGTTGTCCCCTTTCATAGTCCCCCGCCCCCACCCCCCCTGCTCACCAACCAACCCACACCTGCTGCTTCCTGGCCCTGGCCTTTCCCTACACCTGGGCATAGAGCCTTTACAGGACTAAGGGCTTCTCCTTCAATTGATGACCAAAGAGGCCATCCTTGCCCATTTTCTTAACTACTTGTTCACTGGAAAGTTAATGAAAAGATTTTTTAAATCCATATTTGTCCTTATGCATGTAGGTTGTAAGCTCCTGAGTGAAATTCAGGCATCAAAGTTTTTCTCCCATTCAGTAGGCTATATCTCCACTTGGCTGGTAGTTTCCTTTAATGTACAGAAAGCTTTTAATTTCATGCAGTTCATTAGTTAATCCTTGGTGAATTTCCTGTGTTGTTGTTGCATGGTTGCCTCTAGGCCTTGTATTTCTAACATTTTCCTCTGAGAATTTTAGCATTTTAGTTTGAGAATAATTAAACATTAATATTTGTGCCCAGTGTGGGGGGATATAAATATAATCCCACTGTGCACGTGGACATACACTGTACACAGACTCTTTTAGGATCAGAAGGTCTGATCATTAAGTTACCCCAACCATTCAAGAAAGAAATGATTATGTTTTCCTGACATTCTTCCTGGTAACTGCTGTGTCTCAGCAAGGCATTAGGATAGAATACCTTTATCCGTTCTTACTCAATACTGGTCATTTTCTGTGTCGCTTTGTATAATCTTATGTGCCAGATTTCCTATACAGCCTTTGTTATTATAATTAACAAGAGTTGATGACCTATCATATAGGAAACTCAGTAACACTACAATTGGAACGTGGCTATTATTTTTCAATTATGTTGAAGACAAACAATACTAATGTTTATACTTCTACAGTATTTTACTTTGCTATGGAGTCTACACTAGGGTTCTTGTCCTCCATATACTGAGCTGCTTTAACTCTTGCTTTTATTTATAGTAATTTGTTTTAACTAACACCTTTTTATTCAGTATGTGATGATCTCTCATTGCAGTTCTCACTTCCATCCCCTCATTGGAGTCCCTTAACTATTGGCAATTTTGAGCCTTTTTCTGTACACATTTTGGACATTTCTGAATTCCTTATAGGAAATTTATCCAAGTTGTGAACCCATTTCAACTTATTTTATATTTTAGGTTTTTCCAAATTTAGTCTTAAATATTTTAAATATTGTAAATATTTAAATATTTAAAAATATGAATATTAAATTTATATTTAGTCTAAATATTTTAATAGTTAGAAACATGCATTTCAAATACTTCTGTCACTTTTTCTTGATGAATTTTGAAATGTTTCATGGAATTTTGCAAATAATATCAATGTCCATCTTTGAAAATTCACTGCAAAACATTGAGTTTATTCAAAAGAAAACATACACATTAATCTTTTATATTTTTATAATATGCTTAATCTATATATATTCCTAACATTTTTAGAACTGCCAGCATAGACAAGGGTACCAAGAAATTAATAGATATGTCTGTCTCTGTCTCTTGACTTCTAAAATTAAAGATGCCTACCACCACGTCAGAGAAAATACTAAACTTGAGTAAAAATGTCCTATTTTCTCATTACACTAATATAATAGAGAATATATAATTTATAAACAAAACTGTTTTAAACACCTTTTTGCAGTGAGAGAACTATTTAAATATACTGTAGTAATGCATGCTTTATTTATGTTTACTTCACCAATAATGAATACTCATAATTCAAGTTCAGGGAATTTAGACCAAAATAAGTTTATTTTCCTTTTTAATAGGAATGAAAATGGATCCTGGAAATTTTGCAATAGAAATTTTTCTCTTCTGCCAGATTACAGTGGGAATGTTTGGCAATTCCTCAATCCTATTTTATTATATTATTTTGATATTTACAGAAAAGCATTTAACGCCCAAAGACCTGATTATAGAGCACTTGACTTTCGCCAACTACTTGACTGTCATCTTAAGAGGGTTTCCACAGACAATGTCATATTTTGGGTTTAAGAATTTCCTAGATGACATGGGATGTAAATTAATAGTGTATATTTCCTGAATAACAAGGGGGGTGTCTCTTTATGCTATGTGCCTACTGAGTTGTTTCCAAGCAATCACCACCAGCCCCAATAACTCCAGGTGGATAAAGCTTAAATACAGAGCAACCAAGTACATTGGTCCCTCCTGCTCAGTCAGTTGGCTCGTGCACCTGCTTCTAAACATCTTGACTCCACTAAGAGAATCAGGCACCAATTACAAGAAAAATGCAACTAACAGGTTGAGTTATGGATACGGCTCATTGTTTGCTTCTGACAGTGTAGCAACTACATTGTATATATCTTTAGTGTGCTTCTCTGATGTCTTCTGTCTGGGTCTCATGGCCTGCTCAAGTATCTTCATGGTTAGTATTCTCTACAGACATAAGAGACAAGTCAAGCATATCCACAGTGCTCAACACTTTCTGAAAGTCTCACCTGAAGACAGAGCCACCCAAACTATCCTCATCCTGCTGTGCACATTTGTCATCTCTTACTCATTCTCTTCCATTGTGGCTATCATTAGAACCTACTTAAACTATCCAGTGATATGGGGAGTAAATATATTTACATCTCTAGAAATATTCTTTCCCTTTTTTTGTCCCTTTGTTCTCATCACCAATATGAGATCTAGTTCCAATCTGTTTTTACCCTGCTTAGGTAAGAGATAACTTCTTCCAAATATGATGAGGCTGGGGCATCTTTCTTTTCTTATATATTATCATACATTTTATCTGTTACACAATGCTAACACTAAAGTTTGAAAAAGTAAGCTTAATATAAATGACTCATTTAATGGAATGATCAGTAGTAATTTTGTGACAAAACGTTTGATAGATTTATTATATATTTTTCTTGTTCCTTTGACAAAATACCTAACAAGGGCAATTCAAAGGTGGAAAGGTTTCTTTCACCCTCTCATCTGAAAGTTCTGTCCATCATGATAAGGTAGAAGCAGTGGGAGAGATGCATTTGTGGAAAGAGGAACATACACTGTGTGGTAACATTCAGTTCCCAGTCAAAAAAGCAGAGATATGAATTTCTGTGCTCAGGTCTCCTTTCTTTGGCCCTTTGTATTAAGACTCTACATTAACCTATAGTATGGTGTCATCCAGATTCAAAGATGGTCTTCATCACTCATTCAAACTTCCTGAAACACCCTTACACTCACATGGAGAATGAAATGAGGATCACATGTATATATTGTAATTTTCTTACACATACATTTTTTAAACTATCAACATAGTGGGGATGCTTTTTGTGTACAGTGTATTCAGATGCTGATTGCTATGCCCAGAGATTGCTTGTGATCCAGATCTTGACACTGCCATGATTATTGAAGGACCAGCTGTATCGGTGATGTGTAAGGTTTTTTTTCCTACCACCTCTCATTGGTTAATAAAGTGCTTATCAGCCAGTAGCTGGGCAGGAGAAGAGAAAAGGACAGGGTGTCAGATCTTAGAATAGAGTTTCCAAGGAATAAGAGACAGAGGGAGAAAGAATAGAGGTGGAGAGACCATGTGGAATAACTGGGGGGGGGGGTGTTCTCCATGAGGTCATGATGAAAGAGCAGCCATAAGGGTACACATGGACTACAATGACCGAGGAGATGGCAAGTAACTGTGCATTTGGCTGGGTTTTAGCAGCTTAGTCAGGTTACAATAGATCAGAAACTACCCAGCTTAGTGCCAGGAGCTTGTTAATAAAAAAACATCAGGTCTCTGTGTCTTTATTTGGAGCCTAAATGGGATAAAACAGCTATGGAAAATACCCTGTAGTTACTTGGGAGAGAAAAGGAGGCAAAGAAAACCCTGAAAATATACTCTTACATAAAAATCAATATTTTAATGAAACTCTACATCTTAAGGTCAAAGTGGCACAGGTTCACGCCATAAAATGCATAATTGATAGTGAGGAGATAAATTCAAATCATCAATATTGATGTAAAATTCCCAACACAGAATCAACAAGGATACCTATTTATACATGTACACAATCATACACACACACACACACACACACACACACACACACACACACACACATTTATGGTCATGTTATATTTTAATCATTTCAGAAAACTGGTTAATATATAAACTGGGGAAATAGATGTAGTGGTCAGGAGGTGATAAGTAACATGAAAGACAATTGAAAATCCGTATGGAAGGTCTCTGTATGTCTACCTGTGTGAGTGTTTCTTTGGACTTATCCTTAACAGAGTCTAACTAAAACGTCATATGTGGAATTCTTCCACTTGAGTATTTGTTCTGAGTATCTGAATATAGCTAAAAATAATGCACACTACTGTCATTGTTCCTGGCTACCAACTATAACATTATACCAAGACTCTCCTACTGAATATAGCACAAACTGGAGATGGGACATGAACCCAATATGGCCCAGGGCATATCCCGTTTTACCCCAGTGTGCAGCCAATTTAACCCCAGGGAACACCCCATTTAGCCCGAGGCCCAAAGCCATTTAGCTCCAGGGCATAACCCATTTAGTCCCAGGGCCCAATGGATTTAGCCCCAGGCCCCAACCCATTTAGCCCCAGGGCACATCCCATTATGCCCCAGGGCACAGCCCATTTTCCCCCAGGGTGCAGCCCATTTAGCACCAGGGCAAGCCAATTGAGCCCTAGGGCCCAACCCATTTAGCCCCAGAGCAATCCCATTTTGCCCCAGGGCAATCCCATTTTGCCCCAGGGCACATCCCATTATGCCTCAGGATGCATCACATTTTGCCCCACGGCGCAGCCCATTTAGCCCCAGGGCCAGGCCCACTTAGCCCCAGGGCACATCCCATTTTGACTCAGGATGCATCCCATTTTGCCCCACTGCGCATCCCATTTAGCCCCAGGGCGCAGCCCATTTTGCCCCAGGGATTATCCCATTTTGCCCCAGGGCCCAACCCATTTAGCCTCAGGCCCCAACCCATATAGCCCCAGGGCACATCCCATTTTGCTTGAGGGCACATACGATTTAGCCCCAGGGCCCAGTCCATTTAGCCTGAGGCCCAAAGCCATTTAGCACCAGGGCATAACCCATTTAGCCCCAGGGCCCAACACATTTAGACCCAGGGCACATCCGATTTTGCCCAGGCCCAAGCCCATTTACCACAGGGCCCAACCCATTTTGCCTGAGGCCCAAAGACATTTAGCCCCAGAGCATAACCCATTTTGCCCCAGAGCACATCCCATTTTGCCCCAGGGTGCATTCCATTTTGCCCCAGGGCGCATCCCATTTAGCCCCAGGGCCCAGCACACTTAGACCGAGGCCCAAAGCCATTTAGCCCTAGAGCATAACCCATGTAACCCCAGGGCATAACCAATTTAGCCTCAGGCCCCAACCCATTTAGCCCCAGGGCACATCCCATTTTGCCCCAGGACGTATCCCATTTTGCTTGAGGGCACATACGATTTAGCTCCAGGGACTAGTCCATTTAGCCCGAGGCCCAAAGCCATTTAGCCCCAGGGCATAACCCATTTTGCCCCAGGGCCCAACCCATTTAGACCCAGGGCGCATACCATTTTGCCCCAGGCCCAAGCCCATTTATCCCCAGGGCATAACCCATTTAGCACCAGGGCGTATCCCATTTTGCCCCATGGTGCATCCCATTTTGCCACAGGGCACATTCCATTATGCCCCAGGGCGCATCCCATTTTCCCCCATTGCGCAGCCCATTTAGCCCCAGGGTCCAACCCATTTAGCACCAGGACAATCCCATTTTGCCCCATGGTGCATCCCATTTTGCCACAGGGCACATCCCATTATGCCCCAGGGCGCATCCCATTTTCCCCCAGGGCGCAGCCCATTTTCCCCCAGGGCGCAACCCATTTAGCCCCAGGCCCCAACCCATATAGCCCCAGGGCACATCCCATTTTGCTTGAGGGCACATACGATTTAGCCCCAGGGCCCAGTCCATTTAGCCTGAGGCCCAAAGCCATTTAGCCCCAGGGCATAACCCATTTAGCCCCAGGGCCCAACACATTTAGACCCAGGGCGCATCCGATTTTGCCCCAGGCCCAAGCCCATTTAGCCACAGGGCCCAACCCATTTTGCCTGAGGCCCAAAGACATTTAGCCCCAGAGCATAACCCATTTTGCCCCAGAGCACATCCCATTTTGCCCCAGGGTGCATTCCATTTTGCCCCAGGGCGCATCCCATTTAGCCCCAGGGCCCAGCACACTTAGCCCGAGGCTCAAAGCCATTTAGCCCCAGGGCATAATCCATTTACCCCAGGGCATAACCCATTTAGCCTCAGGCCCCAACCCATTTAGCCCCAGGGCACATCCCATTTTGCCCCAGGCCGTATCCCATTTTGCCCCAGGGCAGAGCCCATTTAGCCCCAGGGCCCAACCCATTTAGCCTCAGGCCCCAACCCATATAGCCCCAGGGCACATCCCATTTTGCCCCAGGGCGCTGCCCATTTATCCCCAGGCCCCAACCCATTTAGCCCCAGGGCACATCCCATTTTGCCCCAGGGCGTATCCCATTTTACCCCAGGGCGCAGGCCATTTAGCCCCAGGACCCAATCCATTTAGCCCCAGGGCCCAACCCATTTAGCCCTAGGGTGCATCCCATTTTGCCCCAGGGCCCAGCCCATTAATCCTGAGGCCCAAAGCCATTTAGCCCCAGGGCATAACCCATTTTACCCCAGGGCACAACCCATTTAGCCACAGGGCGCAGCCCATTTAGCCCCAGGGGCCAACCCATTTACCCCAGGGCCCAATGGATTTAGCCTCAGGCCCCAACCATTTAGCTCCAGGGCATATCCCATTTTGCCCCAGGGCTTATCCCATTTTGCCCCAGGGCACAGCCCATTAAGCCCCAGGGCCCAACCCATTTAGACCCACGGCACAATGGATTTAGCCCAAGGCCCCAACCAATTTAGCTCTTGGGCACATGGGATTTTGCCCGAGGGCACATCCCATTTTGCCCTAGGGCCCAGTCCATTTAGCCTGAACCCAAAGCCATTTAGACCCAGGGCACAACCCATTTAGCCTCAGGTCCCAACCCATTTAGCCCCAGGGCCCAGTCCATTTAGCCTGAACCCAAAGCCATTTAGACCCAGGGCACAACCCATTTAGCCTCAGGTCCCAACCCATTTAGCACCAGGGCGTATCCCATTTTGCCCCAGGGCACATCCCATTTAGCCCCATGGTATAACTAATTTAGCTTCAGGGCCCAACCCATTTAGACCCAGGGCCCAATGGATTTAACCCCAGGCCCCAACCTATTTAGCCCCAGGTCACATCCCATTTTGCCCGAGGGCCCAAGACATTTAGCCCCAGGGCACATCCCATTTTGCTCCAGGGCGCTGCCCATTTACCCCCAGGCCCCAACCCATTTAGCCCCAGGGCACATCCCATTTTGCCCCAGGGCGTATCCCATTTTACCCCAGGGCGCAGCCCATTTAGCCCCAGGGCCCAACCCATTTAGCCCTAGGGTGCATCCAATTTTGACCCAGGGCGCATCCCCTTTTGTCCCAGGTCGCATCCCATTTTGCCCCAGGGCCCAGCCCATTTATCCCCAGGGCCAAGCCCATTTAGCCTGAGGCCCAAAGCCATTTAGCCCCAGGGCACAACCCATTTAGCCACAGGGCGCAGCCCATTTAGCCCCAGGGGCCAACCCATTTACCCCAGGGCCCAATGGATTTAGCTTCAGGCCCCAACCATTTAGCCCCAGGGCACATCCCACTTTGCCCCAGGGCTTATCCCATTTTGCCCCAGGGCGCAGCCCATTAAGCCCCAGGGCCCAACCCATTTAGACCCACGGCACAATGGATTTAGCCCAAGGCCCCAACCAATTTAGCTCTTGGGCACATCCCATTTTGCCCGAGGGCACATCCCATTTAGCCCCAGGGCCCAGTCCATTTAGCCTGAACCCAAAGCCATTTAGACCCAGGGCATAACTCATTTAGCCTCAGGCCCCAACCCATTTAGCCCCAGGGCACATCCCATTTTGCCTCAGGTCGCAGCCCATTTAGCCCCAGGGCACATCTCATTTTGCTTGAGGGCACATTCGATTTAGCCCCAGGGCCCAGCCCATTTAGCCCAAGGCCCAAAGCCATTTAGCCCCAGGGTATAACCCATTTAACCTCAGGGCATAACCCATTTAGCCCCAAGGCCCAATGGATTTAGCCCAAGGCCCCAACCAATTTAGCTCTTGGGCACATCCCATTTAGCCCCAGGGCCCATTCCATTTAGCCCGAGGCCCAAAGCCATTAAGCCCCAGGGCATAACCCATTTAGACGAAGGGCATAAGCCATTTAGCCTCAGGCCCCAACCCATTTAGCCCCAGGGCACATCCCATTTTGCCCCAGGGTGTATCCCATTTTGCCCCAGGGCGCAGCCCATTTAGCCCCAGTGCCCAACCCATTTAGCCTCAGGCCCTGTGATGGTTTGTATATCCTTGGACCAGGGAGTGGCACCATCTGAAGGTGTGGCCTTGTTGGAATGGGTGTGACCTAGTTGGAATGGGTGTGTCAAAGTGGGTGTTGGTATAAGATCCTCACCCTAGTTGCCTGGAAGTCAGTCTTCCACTAGCAGCCTTTGGATGAAGACATAGAACTCTCAGCTCCTCCTGCACCATGCCTGCCTGGATACTGCCATGCTCCCACCTTGATGATAATGGACTGAACCTCTGAACCTGTAAGCTAGCCCCAATTAAATGTTGTTTTATATAAGACTTTCCTTGGTCATGGTGTCTGTTCACAGCAGTAAGACCCTAACTAAGACAGAAGTTGGTACCAGGAGTGGGACATTGCTGTGATAGGCCTGACCATGTTTTCATTTGAAAGAATGTGGATTTTGGGATTTGGTATTTGGAAAGCAATGGAATGCTTTAAATTGGGCTTAATGGGTCATCCTTGTAGGAATATGGAAGACGTAGCTGCTGGGAGTAATTTGAACTGTGTTGACCTGGCCCAAGAGATTTTAAAGAAGAATTTCAGAATGTGGCATAAAGACTGTTTTTTGTGGTATTTTGGTGAAGAATGTGGCTACTTTTTGCCCTTGTCTGAAAAGTCTGCCTGAGGCTAAGGTGAAGAGACTTGGATTAATTGAATTAACTGTATTGACAAAAGAAGTTTCAAAAAAGCTCAGCAGAGACTTTGTTCTCTGGTTAAGTCTTATGAAGAGAAGTTTGAACAAGCATAGCAAGCTTAGAAAGGAAAAATATAAAATATATGGTTCTAGTATTAAAAGGAGTACCTGGAAGTGAAATGGAGCAAAATCTTGTGTTCTAGGAGATAACAGGACCTTGGGGCAAGATTCTATCCAGCTTAATTAGATCCAGGCATGGTAGTACACACCTTTAATCCCATGAGACAGGCATGCTGATCTCTGCATTAAAGGTCAATCTACAGAGCAAGAACCAGGATAGCCAAGCTTAGGCAGTGAAGGATTTAGAAAACATAAAGCTAGTGATAATGTAATAGTACAAGGGGATCATGTTCTAGTTCCCGTAAGCAGCAGAACTCGGCAGCTTCAGCCATGTGTCTCTGGCTCTAGAGTTAAGAATGGAAGGAACTACTGGGAAAATTGATGCTGGTTAGTTGGAGCTTAGGAATTAGCAGTGATTAAGAAGAGACCAGCATCACTGAGGTGAAATCTTCTGGAAATTGTTTTCTGGGAGCACAAAGAAGCTGTGCTCCAGAGATACTCAAGGTTGTACCTCATGCTGCGGCTGGACTTGGTAATGTGTAAGAGTCACTCAGGTGGTACTGCTTGTGAAGGAATAAAGGGATCATGGAGAGAAGCTGAGGCTTAGCACTGTGAGAGGCCAGGGAAGGCCACTGGAGAAGGTGAAGCCTCAGCTGTAGTTGATGGCCCAGGACTGAAGGGGTCATGCAAAGGATTTGAGGCTTGGCACCCTGAAGAGAGCCTATGAGAGGCTATTGGTGAAGCCTAGTTGGAGTGGAACACCCCAGTGTATTGGAGATGTCAGTACCATGGGATGATCACCAAGAACAGCAGCCGTAGTGGAGTGGATCAACCTGAGCATAGATTGGTAGAGAGGACAGAGATGGAGAAGTGATGCCAGCCCTTAGGAGGAGTCCAAAAGATCAAGTGGAATCCCAGACACTGAAAGAAGAAGCTGTAACATTGAAATTGCCTTGGAGACTCAAAGATGTTAAAGATGCCAGAGCCATGGGATACATGCTGAGGAAAGCTGCTAACAGGGAGTGGAACCAGCCCAGGAGAAAGCAGTTTGTTGCAGTCAACAAAGATGAAAAAGGAGTGGAGATCTGAAGACCACTTTGACATCAGCCATGGAGATGCAGAGTTTGGAGTTTGCCCAGCTGGTTTCCTGCCTTGCTTTGGGGATTATAGTTAAGTTGAATGAATCTTAGAAGAGACCTTGAACTTTGGACTTTTAACATTGTTGCAACTGCTATAGACTATGAGGACTTTGAAAGTTGGACTAAATGCATTTTGCATTATGCTATGTTTAAGTATGGCCTCCATAGACTCATGTTTTTGAACAAGTCTATGGGGACCAGGGAGTGGAATGTGATGGTTTGTATATCCTTGGACCAGGGAGTGGCACCATCTGAAGGTATGGCCTTGTTGGAATGGGTGTGACCTAGTTGGAATGGGTGTGTCACAGTGGGTGTGGGTATAAGATCCTCACCCTAGTTGCCTGGAAGTCAGTCTTCCACTAGCAGCCTTTGGATGAAGACATAGAACTCTCAGCTCCTCCTGCACCATGCCTGCCTGGATACTGCCATGCTCCCACCTTGATGATAATGGACTGAACCTCTGAACCTGTAAGCTAGCCCCAATTAAATGTTGTTTTATATAAGACTTTCCTTGGTCATGGTGTCTGTTCACAGCAGTAAGACCCTAACTAAGACAGGCCCAATCCATTTAGCCCCAGGGCACATCCCATTTTGCCCCAGGGAGTATCCCATTTTGCCCCAGGGCGCAACCCATTTAACCTCAGGCCCCAACCCATATAGCCCCAGGGCACATCCCATTTTGCCTCAGGGCACATTCCATTTTGCCCCAGGGTGCATCCCATTTTGCCCCAGGGAGCATCCCATTTTGCTTGAGGGCACATTCCATTTTGCCCCAGGGTGCATCCCATTTTGCCCCAGGTCGCATCCCATTTTGCCCCAGGGTGTATCCCATTTTGCCCCAGGGCCCAACCCATTTAGCCTCAGGCCCCAACCCATTTAGGCCCAGGGCACATCCCATTTTCCCCAGGGCGAAGCCCATTTAGCCCCAGCGCCCAGCCCATTTACCCCAAGGCCCAAAGCCATTTAGCCCCAGGGCATAACCCATTTAACTTCAGGACATAACCCATTTAGCCCCAGGGCCCAATGGATTTAGCCCCAGGCCCCAACACATTTAGCCTCAGGGCACATCCCATTTTGCCCCAGGGCGCATCCCATTTAGCCCCAGGGCCCAGCCCATTTAGCCTGAGGCCCCAACCCATTTAGCCCCAGGGCACATCTCATTTTGCCCCAGGGCGCAGCCCATTTAGCCTCAGGGCCCAACCAATTTAGCCTCAGGCCCCAACCCATTTAGGCCCAGGGCACATCCCATTTTGCCCTAGGGCGAAGCCCATTTAGCCCCAGCACCCAGCCCATTTAGCCCAAGGCCCAAAGCCATTTAGCCCCAGGGCATAACCCATTTAACCTCAGGGCATAACCCATTTAGCCCCAGGGACCAATGGATTTAGCCCCAGGCCCCAACCCATTTAGCCTCAGGGCACATCCAATTTTGCCTCAGGGCACATCCCATTTTGCCCCAGAGCGCAGCCTATTTAGCCCCAGGGCCCAGCCCCTTTGGCCCAATGCTCAAAGTCTTTTAGCCCCAGGGCATAACCCATTTAGCCCTAGGCCCCATCCCATTTAGCCCTAGGCCCCAGGCCATTTTGCACCAGGGCACATCCCATTTTGCCTCAGGGCACAGCCCATTTAGCCCCAGGGCACAGCCCATTTTGCCCCAGGGCCCAACACATTTAGCCCCAGGGCCCAATGGATTTAGCCCCAGGCCCCAACCCATTTAGCCCCAGGGAACATCCCATTTTGGCCCAGATTGCATCCCATTTTGCCCCAGGGTGCAGCCCATTTAGCTGCAGGGCCCAACCCATTTAGCCCCAGGGCCCAATGGATTTAACCCAAGCCCCAACCCATTTAGCCCAGGTCACATCCCATTTTGCCCGAGGGCACAGCCCATTTAGCCCCAGGGCCCAGCCCATTTAGCCTGAGGCCCAAAGCCATTTTGCCCCAGGCCCCAACACATTTAGCCCCAAGGCATAACACATTTAGCTCCAGGGCCCAACCCATTTAGCCCCAGGGCACATCCCATTTTGCCCCAGGGCGTATCCCATTTTGCCCCAGGGCGCAGCCCATTTAGCCCCAGGGCCCAACCCATTTAGCCTCAGGCCCCAACCCATTTAGGCCCAGGGCACATCCCATTTTCCCCAGGGCGAAGACCATTTAGCCCCAGTGCCCAGCCCATTTAGCCCAAGGACCAAAGCCATTTAGCACCAGGGCATACCCCATTTAACCTCAGGACATAACCCATTTAGCCCCAGGGCCCAATGGATTTAGCCCCAGGCCCCAACCCATTTAGCCTCAGGGCACATCCCTTTTTGCCTCAGGGCACATCCCATTTTGCCCCAGGGTGCATCCCATTTTGCCCCAGGGCGCAGCACATTTAGCCCCAGGGCCCAGCCCATTTAGCCCAAGGCTCAAAGCCTTTTAGCCCCAGGGCATAACTCATTTAGCCCCAGGGCACAGCCCATTTTGCCCCAGGGCCCAACACATTTAGCCCCAGGCCCCAACCCATTTAGCCCCAGGGCACATCCCATTTTGGCCCAGATTGCGTCCCATTTTGCCCCAGGGTGCAGCTCATTTAGCCCCAGGGCCCAATGGATTTAACCCCAGGCCCCAACCCATTTAGCCCAGGTCACATCCCATTTTGCCCGAGGGCACAGCCCATTTAGCCCCAGGGCCCAGCCTATTTAGCCCGAAGCCCAAAGCCATTTTGCCCCAGGCCCCAACACATTTAGCCCCAAGGCATAACACATTTAGCCCCAGGGCCCAACCCATTTATCCCCAGGGCACATCCCATTTTGCCCCAGGGCACAACCCATTTAGCCACAGGGCCCAATGGATTTTGCTCCAGGGCATAACCCATTTAGCCCCAGGGCCCAACCCATTTATACCCAGGGCCCAATGGATTTAGCCTCAGGCCCCAACCCATTTTGACTCAGGGCACTTCCCATTTTGCCCCAGGGCGCAGCCCATTTAGCCCCAGGGCCCAACCCATTTAGACCCACGGCCCAATGGATTTAGCCCAAGGCCCCAACCAATTTAGCTCTTGGACACATCCCATTTTGCCCGAGGGCACATCCCATTTAGCCCTAGGGCCCAGTCCATTTAGCCCGAGGCCCAAAGCCATTTAGCCCCATGGTATAACTAATTTAGCTTCAGGGCCCAACCCATTTAGACCCAGGGCCCAATGGATTTAACCCCAGGCCCCAACCTATTTAGCCCCAGGTCACATCCCATTTTGCCCGAGGGCCCAAGACATTTAGCCCCAGGGCACATCCCATTTTGCCCCAGGGTGCAGCCCGTTTAGCCCCAGGGCCCAACCCATTTAGCTCCAGGGCCCAATGGATTTAGACCCAGGCCCCAACACATTTAGCCCCAGGACCCAGTCCATTTAGCCTCAGGGCACAGCCCATTTAGCCCCAGGCCCCAGCACATTTAGCCGATGGCCCCAGCCCATTTAGCCCCAGGGCCCAGCCCATTTAGCCCCAGGCCCCAGCCCAATTAGCCCTTGGCCCCAGCCCATTTAGCCCCCGGCCCCAGTCCATTTAGTCCCAGGGCCCAGTCCTTTTAGTCCCAGGGCCCACCCCATTTATCCCCAGGGCCCAGCCCATTTAGCCCCAGGCCCTAGCCCATTTAGCCCTTGGCCCCAGCCCATTTTGCCCCAGGGCCCAGCCCCTTTAGCCCCAGGGCCCAGCCCATTTAGCCCCAGGCCCCAGCCCATTTAGCCCTTGTCCCCAGCCCATTTATCCCCAGGGCCCAGCCCCTTTAGTCCCAGACCCCAGCCCATTTAGCCCCCGACCCCAGCCCTTTTAGCCCCAGGTCCCAGTCCTTTTAGTCCCACGGCCCAGCCAATTTAGCCCCAGAGCCCAGTCCATTTAGCCTCAGGGCCCAGACCATTTAGCCCCAGGGTCCAGCCCATTTAGCTCCAGGGCCCAGCCCATTTAGCCCCAGGGCCCAGATCATTTAGCCCCATTGCCCAGCCCATTTAGCCCCAGGCCCCAGCCCATTTAGCCCTGGTCCATTTAGCCCTGGCTTCAGCCCATTTAGCTCTGGCCCCAGTCCTAGCCCCAGCCCCAGCCCCAACTCCAACCCCTGCCCCAGACCCAGGCCCAGGCCCAGGCCCAGACCCAGGCCCAGACCCAGTCCCAGACCCAGACCCAGACCCAGTCCCAGTCACAAATCGATCTCCATATAATGGTATTTGGAGACCTCACTACCATGGACTCATCAATAGACAGTTAATCCAGAAAAATATTAAATAGAGAAATAATGGAACTGACATATATGAAATTCACATAGACTAAATAATATTTACAAAACACTTTATTCAGACACAATGAACATACCTTCTTCTCAGCACCTCTGTGAACCTTTTCCAAAACTGACCATAAACACATCCACTAAGCAAATCTATATAGCTATAAAAATTTTGAAATAACCCTCCTATGTATTATCAGACCACCAGGGGTTAAAGCTGGACTTCAACAACAATAAACACAAAAAAATCCTACAAGATAATGGAATCTGAGCAACTCACTAGTATTTGGCAAATGAGTCAAGAAATAAATAATGCAAGAGAGTAGAAACAAAAAGAACAAAACAAAGAATAAACAAAGCCAGGAGCTGGTTCCTTGAGAAAATCAACAAGAAAGATAAACCCTTAGCTAGACTAACCGCAGGGCACACAGACAGTATTCAAATTAATAAAATCAGAACTGAAAAGGGAGTAATAACATCAAAAACTGAGGAAATTTTAAAAAAACCATCAGATCCAATGACACAGCCTAAACTTAACAAAACTGGAAAATCTGGATGAGATGAACAATTTTCTAAGCAGTTACCAGGTACCAAAGTTAAATCAGGATAAGATAAACAATCTAAACAGTCACATAACCCCTAAAGAAATAGCATCACTCATTAAAAAAGTCTTCCAACCAAACAAACCCCATGGGTTTCATGCAGAATTCTATCAGACCTTCAAAGAAGACCTAATACCAATTCTGTTCAAACTATTCCACAAAATAGAAACAGAAGGAACACTACCCAATTTGTTCTATGAAGCCACAATTACACTAATCCCTAAACCACACAAAGACCCAACAAAGAAAGGCAAAATCAGATCAATTTCTCTTATAAATATTAATGCAAAAATACTTAATAAAATTCTCAAAAACAGAATCCAAGAACACATCAAAGCAATCATCCATCATGATCAAGCAGGCTTTATCCCAGGAATGCAGGGATCGTTTAGTATATGGAAATCCATCAACACAATCCACTATATAGAAAAACTCAAAGGAAAAAAAAAAACAGGTGATCATCTCATTAGATGCTGAGAAAGCATTTAACAATATTCAACACCCCTTCATGGTAAACATCTTGGAAAGATCAGGAATTCAAGGCCCATACCTAAACATAGTAAAAGCAATGTACAGCAAACCAGTAGCCAACATCAATCTAAATGGAAAGAATCTTGGAAGAATCCCACTAAAGTCAGGGACTAGACAAGGCTGCCCACTCTCCCCCATTCTAATCAATATAGTACTAGAAATCCTAGCCAAAGAAATTGGACAACAAAAGAAGGTTAAAGGGATACAAATTGGAAAGGAAAAAGTGAAAATATCATTATTTGCAGATGATATGGTAGTATACTTAGGTGACCCCAAACATTCCACCAGAGAACTCCTAAACCTGAGAAACAGCTTCAGCAAACGGGTTGGATATGAAATTAACTCAAACAAATCAATAGCCTTCCTCTACTCAAAGGATAAACAGGCAAGAATGAAATTAGGGAAACAAGACCCTTCACAATAGTCACAAATATGCTAAAATAGCTTGGTGTGACTCTAACCAAGCAAGTGAAAGATCTCTATAACAAGAACATGAAGTCTGTGAAGAAAGAAATTGAAGAAGATCTCAGAAGATGGAAAGATGCTTGTGGATTGGCAGGGGTAATATAGTAAAAATGGCCATCTAGCTGAAAGCAATCTACAGATTCAATGCAATACCCATCAAAACCCCAACTCAGTTCTTCATAGAGTTAGAACAAGAAATTTGCAAATTCACCTAAAATAACAAAAAACCCAGGACAGCAAAAACTATTCTCAACTATTGAAATTCTGGGGGAATTATCGTTCCTGTACTACAGAGATATAGTGATAAAGCTGCATGGAATTGGTACCGTTTCAGTCCCAGAAATGAACCCACACACCTATGGACACTTGATCTTTGACAAAGGAGCTAAAAACATCCAGTAAGAAAAAGACAGCATTTTCAACAAATGATGTAGGTTCAACTGGCAGTCACATGTAGAAGAATGCAAATTGATCCATTATTATGTTTTTTGGTAGAACATGAATTTTATATTTGCAACTGTTAATATTCAACAAACAGTATAATTATTTTAAGATATATTTCATTGTTATGCTACCTTTTCATTTCTGATTTATTAATTTGGATACTCTCTTTGTGCCCTCTGGTTAGTCTGGCTAAGGATTTATATATCTTGTTGATTTTTCTCAAAGAATCAGCTCCTGGTCTAGTTGATCTTTGTATAGTTTTTTGTTTCTATTTGGTTGATTTCAGCCATGAATTTGATTATTTCCTGCCATATGCTCCTCTTGGGTGTATTTGTTTCTTTTCATTCTAGAGCTTTCAGGGGTGCTGTCAATCTACTAGTGTAAGCTCTCTCCAGTTTCTTTCTGGAGGCACTTAGAGCTATGAGTTTTCCACTGACAACTACTTTCATTGTGTCCCATAAGTTTTGGTATTATGTGTCTTCATTTTCATTAAATCCTAAAAGGCCTTTAATTTCTTTCTTTATTTCTTCCTTTACCAAGTTATCATTGAGTAGAACATTGTTCAGCTTCCATGTGGACATGTGCTTGCCATTGTTTTTGTTGGTATTTAAGAATGGCCTCAGTCCTTGGTGATCTGATAGGGTACATTGGGATTATTTCAACCTTCTTGTATCTGTTGAGACCTGTTTTGTGATGAATTACATGGTAAATTTTGGAGAAGGTACCATGAGGTGCTAAGAAGAAGGTATATCCTTTTGTTATAGGACAAAATGTTCTATAAATATCTGTTAGATTCATTTGTTTCATAACTTCTGTGAGTTTCACTGTGTCTCTTTAGTCTGTTTCCATGATATGTCCATTGCAAAGAGTGGGGTGTTGAAGTCTCCCACTATTATTGTGTGGTATGCGATACATGCTTTGATATTTAGTAAAGTTTCTTTTATGAATGTGGGTGCCCTTGCATTTGGAACATAGATCTTCAGAATTGAGAGTTCATCTTGATGGATTTTTCCTTTGAAGTGTATGAAGTGTCCTTCCTTATCTTTATTGACAACTTTTGGTTGAAAGTTAATTTTATTCGATATTAGAATGGCTACTCCAGCTTTCTTTCTTGGGACCATTTGCTTGGAAAATTGTTTTTCAACCTTTTACTCTGAGGTAGTATCTGCCTTTGACACCGAGGTGTGTTTCCTGTATGCAGCAAAATGCTGTGTCCTGTTTACATATTCGGTCTGTTAGTCTGTGTCTTTTATGGGGAATTGAGACTATTGAAGTTAGGAGATAATAAGGAAAGTAATTGTTTCTTCCTGTTATTTTTGTTGTTAGAGGTGGAATTATGTTTGTGTAGCTATCTTCTTTGGGGTTTGTTGAAAGAAGAGGACTTTCTCAATTTTTCTAGGGTGTAGCATCACTCCTTGTGTTGGCATTTTCCATCCATTATTCTTTGTAGGTCTGGGTTTATAGAAAGATATTGAGTAAATTTGGTTTTGCCATGGAATATCTTGGTTTCTCCATCTATGGAAATTGAGAGATTTTCTGGGTATATTAATCTGGGCTGGCACTTGTGTGCTCTTAGGGTCTGTATGATATCTGCCCAGGATCTTCTACCTTTCAGAGTCTCTGGTGAGAAGTCTGGTATAATTCTTATAGGTATGCCTTCATATGTCACTTGACCTTTTTCCCTTACTGCTATTAATATTCTTTCTTTGTTTACTTCATTTGGTGTTTTGATTATTATGTGATGGGAGGAATTGGAGGAATTTCCTTTCTGATCCATTCTATTTGGAATTCTGTAGGCTTTTTGTATGTTCTGCTATAATTTTTTAAAGACATTTACTGGATCCTTAAGTTCTGAATCTTCACTCTCTTCTATACCTATTATCGTTGGGTTTTGTCTTCTCATTGTGTCCTGGATTTCCTGAATATTTTGGGTTAGGAGCCTTTTGTTTTTTGCATTTTCTTTGACTGTAGTTTCAATGTTTTCTATGAAATCTTCTGCATCTGAGATTCACTCTTATATCTCTTGTATTTTGTTGGTGATGCTTGCATCTATGACTCCTGATCTCTTTCCTAAGTTTTCTAACTCCAGGTTTGTAATTTCTTTATTGTTTGTATTTCCATTTTTAGATATTAGACGGATTTGTTCATTTCCTTTGCCTGTTTGATTGTGTTTTCCTGTAATTCTTTAAGAGATATTTGTATTTCTTCCTTAAGGGCTTCTAGATGTTTAACTGTGTTCTCCTCTATTTCTTTAAGGGAGTAATTTATGTCCTTCTTAAAGACTTCTACCATCATTATGAGAAGTGATTTTAGATCCGAATTCTGCTTTTCTAGTGGGATGCTGTATCCAGGACTTGCTATGGTGAGAGAATTTGGTTCTGATGATGCCGCATAACCTTGGTTTCCTTTGCTTATGTTTTTAACCTTGCCTACCACCATGATTATCTCTAGTGCTACCTGCCCTCACTATACCTGACTGGAGCTGGTCCTTCCTGTGACCTTGATTGTGTCAGAACTCCTCAGAGTTCACCTATCTGTGTGATCCTGTGATTCTAGGATCTTGTGATCCTGAGATCCTGGGTGTGTCAGAGATCCTGGGAATCCAGCAGCCTCTGGGACCCTGAGATATTGGTGTGACCAAGCTCCTGGGATCCTGGGATCCTGTGGTCCTGGGCATGTTAGTGTACCTGGGAGTGGGGCTTATTCTGGGTGTTTTGGGAGTGGCTGTGGAGTTAGCATACAAGATCTGCTCAGGGCATGAGCCCAGTCTGGAAGGAACCCATGTCTCTTACCAAACAGAGTTCCTGGGTGCCTGGGTCCTAGTTACTTCTGGTGTTGGGGCAGATGTTGTATCCTGATTACCTTTGATGCTATGATCCTGGGCATGATAGAGCACCTGGGAGTGGATCTTCCTCTGGGTGTTGTGGGACTGGCTGAGGAGTTAGTCTGGTTCAAAGTGATCCAGTGATTCTTATCTCCATGTACAAAGATCAATTCCAAGTGGATCAAGGACTCCCAGGTAAAACCAGACACACTACTACTAATAGAAGAGAAAGTGGTGAAGAACACTGTACACATGGGCACAAGGGGAAATTTCCTGAACAGAATACCCATGACTTATGCCTGAAGATCAAGAATTGACAAATGAGACCTCATAAATTTGCAAAGCTTCTGTAAGGCAAACAATATTTTCAATAAAACAAAAAGGCACCCAACAGATACGGAAAAGATCCTTACCAATCCTATATCCAAGAGAGGGCTAATATCCAACTCAAGAAATTAGACTCCTGACAACCAAATAACATTATTAAAAATGGGGTACAGAGATAAACAAAGAATTCTCAACTGAGGAAACTCGAATGTTTGAGAAGCACCTAAAGAAATGTTCAACATCCTTAGTCATCAGGAAAATGCAAATCAAAATAACCCTTAGATTCCACCTCATGCTATTCAGAATGGCTAAGATCAAAAACTCAGGTGACAGCAGATGCTGGCAAGGATGTGGAGAAAGAGGAACACTCTTGCATTGTTGTTGGATTGCAAGCTGGTACAACCACTCTTGAAACTAGTTTGGCAATTCCTCAGAAAATTGGACATAGATCTACCAGAGGACCCAGGTATATCACTCCTGGGCATACACCCAGAAGATGTTCCAACATATAACAAGAATACATGCTCCACTATGTAAATAGCAACCTTATTTATAATAAGCAGAAGCTGGAAAGAATCCAGGTGTCCTTCAACAGAGGAATAAATACAGAAAATATGGTACATTCACACAATGGAGTACTACTCAGATATTAAAAATTGAATTCATGAAATTTTTAGGCAAATGGATGGAACTAGAAAATATCATCCTGAGTGAGGTAATCTGTCACAAAAAGATACACATGGTATACACTCACCAATAAGTGGGTATTAGCCCAAAATGTCTGAATAACCAAGATACACTTCACAGACCACATGAAGTTCAAGAAGAAGGAAAACTTAAGTGTGTGTGCTTCAGTTCCTCCTAAAAAGGATAACACAACACTCACTGGAGCAAATACAGAGACAAAGTGTAGGACAGAGACAGAAGAAAATGACATCCAGAGAGTGCCCCACCTGGAGATTTATCCCATATACAGTTACCAAACACAGACACTATAGTGGATGCCAAAAAAGTTCATGTTGACAGGAACCTGGTATAGCTGTCTCCTGAGATGCTCTGCCATAGCCTGACATATATAGAGTTGAATGCTCATAGAAGAGCTTCAGCTTCTTCAGCTGAAGGTGTTTGTATCCCCATAGGAAGAACAACATCAACCAACCAGTGCTTTCAGGGTCTGAACCACCAACAGAGGAGTACACATGGTGTGACCCATGGCACCAGACATATACGCAGCAGAGGATGGCCTTGTCTGGCATCAATGGGAGAAGAGGTCCTTGGTTCTGTGAAGGCTTGATGCCCCAGTGTAGTGGAATGTGAGGGTGGGGAGGTATGAGTGGGTGGATAGTTGGGGGCACACCCTGACAGAAGCAGGAATGGGGGAGATTGGATAGGGTGTTTCTGGGGGAGAAATCAGGAAAGGGGATAAAATTTGAAATGTAAATAAATAAAATATCCAATAAAATAAATAAATAAATAACAATGATATCAAAGACATTCATTAGAGATACAGAGATGTGGCTGAGAATTATATCAGTGATTCAGTCAGAAGGAAATAAAAGTCTCTCATGTTTTGTATGTTTGCTTGTTTTGCTGCTGTAGTTAGGAAACAGTCAGATAAGGATGAAACCAACTGGGACAGAAATCTTATCTAATTTCACTTTAATTCTGTGTCTCTTCTCTTTTTATCTATAGCTTTTACACATCTATCAATTGTTGAGACAAACCCTTATCACAAGGAAGACATGAAATTGCCGTAGTGAAATCTGAGGATAGATTATCTGTCAATAGAATAGCTTCACAGCTCAAAGAATCTTATAAGCCTAAGATACAAGCAAATGATGTTAAACTAGACAGTGGAGTTTATTCTAACCCTGTTGCACAGTCTGGAGAAGACTTCTTTCACTAACCAAGTGTTTAGTTCGACTATTCCACAAATGACCATGTCTCCTTGGCAAAGCAGGAGTTGCAAACTCTGAGAGATTTTTACCCAGTAATTGCAGCCAGAAATGATGAGCCAGGAGCAGATTATTTCTCAACTGGTCTCGAAACAGTTTCTTATCACTGGGCACTGCAAGGTCAAGTTTGCCTTGACAGAGAATTGGGAATAAAGTGGCAGAAAGAAATATAGGGGTTTACTAAAGGGTTTGACTGATGAGTTCTTGAAGCCAATTGTCATGGTAAGTACGCAGGTTGAAAGATAGCTACTATGGGGCATAAGATAGGCATTGGGATTTGGAAATAAATACTGAGAAGTTATTGTAGGTATTGTTATTAGTGAGATAAACTTCTTTTGTCATCAAAATCCTTACATGGCAGAATATCCAGTGCTCTAAATTAGCATGAATAAAATAAAATAAACTCATGAGTTCTTTGCTTGATATATTTAAATTTAGTTTATTTACATGGTGACATATGCAATGTTGAGTTGATGTTTGGACAAAACTTAAGGATGTTGGCAAGATGTCTTGGAACTAGGAGATGCTTCAATAAGGAAGGTGCTCATACTATAATCAGGAAGAGTGTGTAGAAACCTTAGGACACAATTAAAAATATGCTTAAGGCTAGCAATATGATCCCAGTACATACAGAGACCTAAGTGGCATTATGGCTTTCCAAATGGGCTTCTATACATCATTAAAATATCCTGTATAGAAAGCTGGAGTGTCACAATGGTAGAGTAAGGTTTCAGATGTTAAAGTATGGCTCTCACATACATACTGATTAGAGACGCACCCGTGAGAAATGCCTTGATGAATATTAGTGCTTCGGGGAAATTTTCAAATCTGAAAGGACTTAATATAACATTTAATCTAAATCCTCATTTCCCGGGATTTAGATTGGGAATTCTTGTCATTGTCATAATGAAGAGGTAGTGAAATTTTTCAAACACCCCATGTACACATTACTAGACATTGTTCAAATAACTTCTTAGAGTTTTAGAATTTTGTTTAAATATTTGTTTGGTTGCTATTTTTCCTTTTCTTTTCATTTTTTGTTTTGTCTTGCTGATTTGTTTTTATGTTTGATTTTGTTGTTCATTTGAAGCCAGGAACCCTTGGAAAGTATAATACCTCTGGTTCTCATTTGGTATTAAAGGTGTGTGTGGACCTCCACATCCTGCTGTTTATTTAAGTTTTTCCTCTATAAACAAGCTGTCATTTTATAGTTTGATTTATTCCACACTTTCACTCCTCTCTGTTTTTTTTTAAAAATAGAGTTTCATGAAAAAACAGTTCCAAGCTGTTTTTATAATTTTCAGCGATGTGACTATGAGCAGAGACAGTACGCAGTGGTGGAGACAAGTGTAGGTGCTGGACTTGTTTCAGTCAGTTGTGAGTTCTGCTGAGGACCCAACAATGAATTAACAATCATCAAGTTCCCCCAACTAAAGCTATGATGTTAAAGGCATTCTAGTTCAAGGCTGGTTGTCTATGGCTAGTAATCAATGGGATAGACAAAGGATTGTGTATGTTTAAATAGAGAACATTCATATAGCAGAGTGTGCGACATTAGGAGATGAAGGGCCACTAGACTAGTGGCTAGAGATGGGGGATGAGAAGACCTCAGCTACCTGAGAGAGAAAATTACAGTTATGAGATTCCAAGACAGAAGGTAACATTTGACTGTCTGAGACCAGGATACCTGGATGGCAGCTACTGTAGAATTCATGTAGAGATCCTCAGGATTCCAGACAGAAAATACCAATTATGGATCAAGGGCTGAATGCTAAAATAGAAGTTTCCACTAGGGAAATGAAATGTTAAGGATTCTTTGAAAAGTTAGCTGTGTTGGAGAGTGTTTTACTGAGGCAAGCATATGAAGGAGTGTTCCAGAAGCAGACAGAGGTGAAAGGGTGTTTCACTAAAACAGACACTTAAAGAAACATTTTGCTGAAACAACACATGTGAAAGACTAAGACAGACTCCTGAAGGGACATTTCCCTAAAACAGACACAGATAAAAAGATGTTCTACTAAAACAAACACTTAAAAGAACACATGGTAAAAGACTCTTTACTGAAAACACACCTGTATTGGTCTGCCTTACATTGCATAGTTGAGCTCCTTTTGTTGAGACAGAGAAAAACACACCAAAAAACAAGACAAGACAAGACAAGACAAGACAAGACAAGACAAGACAAGACAAGGCAAGGCAAGGCAAGGCAAGGCAAGGCAAGGCAAGGCAAGGCAAGGCAGGGCAGGGCAGGGCAGGGCAGGGCAAGGCAAGGCAAGGCAAGGCAAGACAAGACAAGACAAGACAAGACAAGACAAGACAAGACAAGACAAGACAAGACAACAAAATCTTCTGATGGTGTTCTGCTCCTTCTTGCCACTTTCTTGGACTCCGAGCAATTGTAAGAGTGACATCTGCTGAGACATACCCACAAGACACATAGTGGGGCAAGATCCATGGAAGAGACATGATGATAGGAGGGAATATAAATACGACTCAACAGACATCCACAATAGTGTCTGTGTTTGGTGACTGTATATGGTGGGTGGGTTGGTGGGTGGGGAAGTACCCTCATAAAAGCACGGGGAGGTGGGGATGGACAGGGGGGTTCTAGGGGCAGGGAGGAACATGAATTAAAAAAAAGCCTCAAAAGACTGTGAGAAGAGTTTAGCTTGCTGGTAGAGCTAGCTGTATAACATTTGTTCTGAGTTTTCACTGATATTCAATTTGCTGAGAGAAAGCCAAAATCTCCAGGCATTGCTGCTGGTCTGAATTCTTCCTGGTGACTCATGCTGATTGGGCTGAGGCCTGGCTGCTCCTACTAGGTCCTGATACTTGCTACTGCTATCCTGACAATATCAAATTAAACTGATAAAATCAATATGGATATAAAAATACCCATAAAATTTTGCGAGTAGATCAAGCTGCCACTACTGACCTCTAAACTAAACTACTGATCTCCTGGCAGTACAGATGGGATTTACTCCAATGTACCATTTCTAAACAAGTCTACTTCCCCTGTATCCTTTCTTTTCCAATACCTCTGGTGGGTGGTAGGCTAAAAGGGAGGTTAAAATGTTTAAAAAACACTGTAAAAGTAGGTTTAAAAAATTAGTTACACATGAGAATGATAGCAACCACTAGAGAAGGAATCTAGATACGTCAAGGGTTCTGGGCAAAGTGTAATAATTATAGATCCTAGAGGCAGATAAAATAGTATAGATAAGGAACTACAGATTATTTAAACAGAAAATGAGGCTGAGGGCGCTGTGCGCTGCTCAGGCCATGCTCTCTCCGGTGAGATGCGTTGCTAGGCGACCCCGGGCAAGGCATGGGAGGCCAGGGGGCTCACGGCCTCCCTCAATGGGTGGCAGGCCAGGGGGCCGCCCCAACTGCCCTGCCACTGACCCGTTCCCAGCCCCCGGCCCGCCCTGCGGCGGCCATGGCCAGTAACTCCTGTCCCCTTAGGTGCTCTATCTCCGACCTTGATCTTTGCCAAAATTTGTGTATGCAGAACTATTTGTGTGTATTTCCCTTTACACCCGTCTTAGCGCCTGTGTAGTTTGTATCCAGTTAGAAACCCTTTCTATGGAAAGCTCAGTAATTCTTATTAAGAGATTGCTATTGTTCATGTAAAACATGAAAACAACCAAGTAGAGCTGCGTGTGGATGAGGGCCTACTCAGCACTGTGCTTGCCTGAGGGGCTCTCCACAGGAATTCTCCTTCTGACCCATATCTGCTGACCACACCTCTCCAGCAAGTGCCTCTGCTGCTGGCCAGCTCAAGGTTTGCCCACCTGGACCTGAAGCACCGTGTTTTGGAGTTGGGAGGAACTGTTTGGCATTGTTGGCAGAAGGTGTGCCTGGAGCAGCAGCCTTTTTAATTCTGGAGACCCTGTAGTCCTTTGTATCTCAGACCTTTACTGATGTACCAGGTCCCAGATTCTGTGGCAGGGGTTGGGGTGGGGTGTGCTTGCCAGACGAAATTTAAATTATCTATCTTTTGGAAAGTGTGTGCTTTCCTGGAGGTCTCTGAGAAAACAAACAAACAAATCAGGTCAGTTAACCCCTTAATGCCCACTTAAACTCAATTTCATATTAGACTCTTATTTAAAACCATTTGTGGCCTGTGTGTGTTAATCCTGGTTAAAGAGAAAGCTTTATGACACTGTTTCTGTTCAACACATTAACCAGTTGTGGAACAGCCCTTTTTTGCATGACAGGCAGGGCACTTCAGGATTCGCAGAGAGACTCTTGTGGTTTGGAAGGGGTATTTCCTATGAAAGTCTCTCACGTTGCTTGTAAAGCTAATCTAATTAAAAAGATGTATAAATGTTCTTGAAAAAATTGTAAAAAGAAAGAAAAAAAGAAAGAAAGAAAGAAAGAAAGAAAGAGAAAGAAAGAAAGAAAGAACGAAAGAAAGAAAATGAGATCCTATCAAGTGGGTAAGAGAGCCACCATGATAAGAAATTCCAGAATATTCTAGATCAGATGTATCACAGCCTCCTTTGGGAAGTCCCTCTATTCACACTTCCTCTCTTTCTTCTCTGTCCTACCCAGCTTTGTTCTCTTTTTTACAGGACAGCCATTTAGAAATAATTACAGTATCTGATCACAGAGTTTCGGAGACAATAAACATTCTCTCATAAAGAAACTAGTCCCCATTTTTCCTGGTTGGCCTAACTTATCTGACCTTCCTTCTGTCTACTGAGAGGTTGAACACAGTATTATGGCCAGAGCTCACAGGAACCTAGCTTGTGTTTCCCTTCATGGTAGTGACTCAACACAGTATGAGTAGTGACATTAGAGAACAGACCTTATGAATGCCAGGATGACATTGTTAGAGATGAGAGATAACCAAGAGATTCTGGATACTGTGCAAGCAGGTTGAGGATAGATTTCTACCATCCAGAGATTCATTGACAATGCTCACCTGGCTTTGTTTATAGGTCCACTTCTCCATACAGGGGCAGAAAATCCTCTTTTATAAGAACATGTACTTAAAATAAGTCATCAATCTTTTGAATCAACAACAATCAACAAGTCCAACACAAGACAACACAAGGGCCCCCTTCCAGATCCTCCAAAACATGTTATTATCAAGAATTGACACAGAAAGAATGACAGAAGAAGAGGGATATATGGCAACCCCTTATGGGGTTCATTTTCATAGACTGTCTTATTTCTATAGGGCATGAAACAGAGAAGAGGGTCACAACCCTCCCTGGAACTCTAGTGTAGGAAATGACAATGTAGTAATCTTAGAACTGTGATGGACTGTCTTCTCATTATCTAGAGATCAGGATCCTGAACTTGAAGAAGGAGGTATCTCGGGATGCCAAAACAAATCAAGGCACCACCAGGTCATGGGAACTGTGCCCAAGAACAACTTTTTTCTGAAGATGTCCCTATGAATGAACCAAGGTTCTTTCCCAGGCCAGACCAGGCTACCTCTGAGTCTGTCCTTGTTTGTCAGAATTATAAAGTAACCTCTACATCTGAGGATCATGAGAGACTCCATTGAGTCCTAAAATCACACAGATGTGTAGAATGTCACAGAACCTTCAAAAACGTGCAACCTCTCTGTCCTCCAGAAAGCATACAGTAAACAGAGGCATTTTTCTGTCCCAAGTGCCATAAAGGCTTCTATGGAGTCTCAGAATCCAAGGTTATTATGTCATAATAAGCCAGAGAAGCCTCTCACATGCAGCACATATGAAAGTCCATCAGCCACAAAACCAATCAGCAGGCTCATGAGAGGATTCTTACATGAAAAAAAAACCAAAAACAAACAAACAAAAAAAACAGTTAACAATAATATTTTTTGTGTAACAGTAGCTTTTTTAAGTCATACACATATGGCTTCCATGTGAAGAATTACCACAAATCAGACTTAACGGTGTTTCTTCTACACTACATGCTAGCAGTGCTTCAGCTAAGTGTCTCATCTTCACATGAATAAGCATGTAGTTTCTAAATAGCACTTAGCTAGTGAAGAAGTTTAAATTAAATTCTGGTTGGTGGGTCAGACTTTGAGAGCCTCAAGGTTTCGGGTTACATGGACTGTACTTAGGCCTCCTAATATGTATAGCTGATGTGCAGATAGACCTTCATGTGTGTCCCAAACAACTGGAACGGGGGCTACCCTTAAAGCTGCTGCCTGCAACACGTGGGATATATTCTACTAGCTGGGATACCTTACCTGGTCTATGTGGGAGAGGAAATGCCTAGGCTGGCAGAGACTTGAAGTGCCAGGGATACTGGTGATACCCTGGGGGTCCCCACACACTCAGAGGGGAAGAGGATGGGGAAGGATTGTGAGAAACAATGGGCAGGAGTGAGGCAGTAAGTGAGATATAAAGTGAATAAGTAAAAAAAAAATTAATTAAACTAAAAAAACAAATGATAAAGAAAATTAAATTCTGCATTTTTAAAATTTATTCTTTCATTTCAACAGCATGTGAGGGTCAAGCATATGAGTAGTTTTTCCATTCATTCACTAAAATTTTTCTAATGACTAAATAGTGGCTATTATTTCCAATTAATACATGCATGTTGATGATTATGTGTTTCTTCTTTTTGTTTGTTTTTCTGGTGTGTGTTTGTATGTGTTAGTGGGTGCCTCTTTTTAGGGCTGGTAGGCTTTAACTTGAAAGTAACTTGAGACAGTCTCTCTTACTCAGCAATATTTACCCCAGGTAAAGTGGCCCTGAAGATCATACAGATTGTCTCCATCATTCTCCACATCTCTTAGGAAGGTGATCTGTATCCATTCCTCTGTTTAGGGATATCTGGGTTCTTTTCAGGTTCTGGCTATTATAAATAAGACTGCTATGAACATAGTGGAACACGTGTTCTCATTAAATGTTGGAGCATCTTCTGCATGCTCAGGAGTGGTATTGCTGAATCTTCGGGTAGTATTATGTCCAATTTTCTGAGGAACTGCCAAACTGATCTCCAGAGTGATTGTACCAGCTTGCAATCCTACCAGCAATGGGAGATAATAGCCAGAAGATGGAAAGAACCCAGATGTCCCTCAACAGAGGAACAGATGCAGAAAATGTGGTACATTTACACAATGGAATACTACACAGCTATTAAACACAATGAATTTATGAAATTCATAGACAAATGGATGAATCTGGAGGATATCATTCTGAGTGAAGTAACCCAATCACAAAAGAACACACATGATATGCAATCACTGCTAAGTGAGTATTAGCCCAGAAGTTCTGAATACCCAAGATACAAATTGTAAAGCACATGAAACTCAAGAAGAAGGAAGACCAAAGTGTAGATACTTCTTTCCTTCTTAGAAGGGGGAACAAAATACCCATGGAAGGAGTTACAGAGACAAAGTTTGGAGCAGAGATTGGAGGAATGACCATCTAGAGACTGCCCCACCTGGAGATCCATTCTATAAACAACCACCAAACCCAGACACTATTGCAGATGCCAACAAGAGCTTGCTGACAGGAGCCTGATATAGCTGTCTCCTGAAAGCCTCTGCCAGTGCCTGACAAATACAGAAATGGATGCTCACAGCCATCCATTGGATGGAGCACAAGGTCCCCAATGAAGGAGCTAGAGAATACCCAATGAGCTGAAGGGGTTCGCAGCCCCATAGGAGGAACAACAATATGAACTAACCAGTAACTCCAGAGCTCCCTGGGATTAAACCACCAATCAAAGAAAGCATATGGTGGGACTTCAGCTGCATATATAGCAGAGAATGGCCTAATCAGTCATTAATGGAAGGAGAGACCCTTTGTCCTGTGGAGGTTCTATGCCCCAGTATAGGGGACTGCAAGGGCCAGGAAGCAGGAGTGAGTGGGTTGAAGAACAGGGGGAGGGGGATAGGGGATTTTCGGAGGGGAATCTAGGGAAAGGGATAACATTTGAAATGTAAATAAAGAAAATATCTAATAATAAAGGAAAAAAGGAAGGTGATATGACAGAAATATGCAGCTTGATCTGACTTTCCAAAATTTTATTTCATGTGTTTGTAACAGAGTGTACCACAGGTGTGAAGGAGACCTTGTCTGTCAGAAGGGGATATCAGATCCCCTGGATTTGAATTCACAACAGTTGTGAGCTGCCACATGTAAAGGGCTGCAATATATGTGCCGCCACTAGATGGTGGTAAACTTCTTTGTGCGCAGCTGAGAGAGCACAGCCAGCCAAAGTCACCAGTCCATCTCTGGGGCTTTTGCCCAACCCCTGGGGGCTTTAACCTATCCCCAGGGTGTATGAGGATCATGGGTGTTGCTACCAGTCCTAGTTTAGACACGTCACCAAAAGTATTTAAGCCACACACTTTCTGAGCCTTCTTTGTCTACCTCAATATGATTAAGAAGTAAAAGTTAACCGCGGAAGAACCTGGTGTGTCCTGTGTTTATTTCCCGCTGGACGGGGATAAGCTCGGGATAGCCACATAATGTTCTAGAAACAGGACCTTGGACACTTGAAAAAGTAACAGATGCTATTAAGCACTGAGCCATCTCTCTAGCACTTGAATCTGAGCTTTCCTGTGTTCTTTAGATATCAAACCAGATGATCATATTTATACTTCAAGCACCTTTATGCTCTGAAATATCTTTCCATCCCATATCTGGTTCTTAAAAATCAAGAATGTAGCTCATGTGAGAAGACAGTGAGCTCGACCTTGGAAGAAATAAAGACTAGAAGCCCATAGTCTTCCAAACGGTTTTCCTTACCTATGCTACTGGGTAAGAATTGGTTTTCTCCTTTCACCTTTTATATCCCTGGATTCGAACTCAGATCTTTTCATTGAGGGAAAAGGAATGTTATAGTCAGATCCATTTCCCTGACTTCTTTTAGATTTTTTTAATTGAACTGGAGTACTAGCAAGTAAATATGAGGTGATAATGGCTGGTAATGAAAGGGGATTTTTCATTTGTGCAAGGAAATGTTATCCACAGTGAGAGAATGAAAGGGAAAATGCTTTCCAGTAATCGATTCCACAATAAAGCAGTTAACTTGTAGAATTGGGTAAATAGGTTAGAGGAAAATAATTCACTGCGGAAGGAGGTAATGCATTTGGATTATTTAAATGATTTACCATCACTTCACTACTACTGAACTGCAAAGGAGATGTCCCTGTAGGCTTAAATAGTGACAGTTTGATATTCTTATGTAATAAGAATATATGTGTGTGTGTGTGTGTGTGTGTGTGTGTGTGTGTGTGTGTGTGTATGTTGTTGTTACTGTGTTGGTTTTTGGATCTACTCATTAAACCATCCTTGACAATAAATTCTTGCATGTCCACATCATCTTCAATACTGCTTTGGGCATGGCTTAGCCTTAAAGCTTTGTGGCACCTACATTTTTTTCATGTTTAAAGAGGATTCATGAGAAAAATTAGTTTAGCAATTTTCAAAGCATGTGTTTAAAAATCAACTTAAAATTCAGACATTAAGAGTTAACAAAAAATCTCAGCACTTGGGAGGCAGAGACAGGGGAATTTCTGAGTTCGAGGCCAGCCTGGTCTACAAAGTGAGTTCCAGGACAGCCAGGGCTATACAGAGAAACCCTGTCTCGAAAAGCAAAAAAAAAAAAAAAAAAAAAAAGAGTTAACAAAAACAGATCTAAGAGAGCAATCTGCTGATACTGAATGCATTGTGACAGCTATAATTAGTTTCAAATCTTCTGTAATTATATTGAGGAAGGCAATCCCTAATATAGAATGATGCCTTATGAAACTTGCTATATTGGAATTCATTCCTGTGTGCACTAGGATTCATTTAAAGCAAAATTCCCAGCAGACTGCTTCATGATAGTTCACAGTAAAGGACTTACGTGATTCTTTCCCCAATGTGTATAAATTGTTTTTTGCACAGACAATGGAATTCTCTACAACATAAAAGTCAACAAAGAGGAACTATACAACATGGATGAAGCATTTCAAAATCTTAATCTGAAGAAGGTGATGCACACTGATCTATGATGTTTTCCTTCTCCCATACCCTTTAATACCTGGAAATTTTTGAAAGAAAATATAAATATGACCACATCAAGCATCATTGACAAGAAGGTTTTTATTGTAGATATTGAAGGTGAGCACATCTAGAGGTATCTGGAGCAGTCTATGGCACCAAGAAACAGTGGTACTTTGACATGGCCAGTATACTGAACTGGGACACAAAAGGAGAGAGGAAGCAGGGGAGAAAAGACATAGAAAAGAGGGACAAGAAATCAAAAAACAAACCAAAAACAAAGCAAAGTGGCATGTGAAAAAAAACAAGAGGAGGACCCTGAGAAGAAACAAGAGCACAATAGCACATGGACAAATTGATGGGTTTTATAGCAGAGAAAACCTGGGGGAAGGAAAGTGAAACTCAGGGTCTAGAGAGGTTTATGTGCCTGGTATGAGAAGTGATGAGAGGAGTTAAGACTCTATAAGACATACTTGAAATGTCAGATTCTATTAGCCAGCATCTGCTCTAATATGTTAATATGCACCTCAGCCATTTAACCTGAGTGTCTTTGGGACCACTCTTTTTTTTTTTTTTTTAAATTAGATATTTTCTTATTTACATTTCAAATGTTATCCCTTTCCCTAGTTTCCCCTCTGAAAATCCCCTATCCATTCACCCCCCCTCCCCCTGCTCCCCAACCCACCCACTCCTGCTTCCTGGCCCTGGCATTCCCCTATAATGGGCATAGAACCTTCACAAGACCATTGCCAGGCGGTGGTAGCGCATGCCTTTAATCCCAGCACTTTGGAGGCAGAGGCAGGCAAATTTCTGAGTTCTAGGCAAGCCTGGTCTACAAAGTGAGTTCCAGGATAGCCAGAGCTATACAGAGAAACCTTGTCTCAGAAGAAAAAAGAAAAGAAAAGAAAAGAAAAGAAAAGAAAAGAAAAGAAAAGAAAAGGAGACCAGGGTGTCTCCTTCCATTGATGACCGACTAGGCCATCCTCAGCTCCATATGCAGCTAGAGTCATGAGTCTCTCGTGTGGTTTCTTTGATTAGTGGTTTAGTCCCAGGGAGCTCTGGAGTTACTTTCCTCCTAATGGGCTGCAAACCCCTTCAGCTCCTTGTGTACTTTCTCTAGCTCCTTCACTGGGGACCCTCTGCTCCATCTAAAGGATGACTTCGAGCATCCACTTCTGTATTAGTCAGGCACTGGCAGAGCCTCTCAGGAGACAGCTATATCAGGCTCCTGTCAGAAAGCTCTTGTTGGCATCTGCAATAGTGTTTAGGTTTGGTAGTTGTTTATGGGATGGATCCCCAGGTGGTGCTGTCTCTGGATGGTCATTCCTTCAGTCTCTGCTCCAAACTTTGTCTCTGTAACTCCTTCCATGGGTATTTTGTTTCCCCTTCTAAGAAGGATCAAAGTATCTACACTTTGGGTACCAAACACTCTTGTGATGTTAAAACTGTCTAAGAGGTTGGGTAAAAGGGAAAGGCCCTGCTTATGTTTATGAACAATGAAAAACTATTTCTTCTGCATGTCATTCTGCAGTGCACTCTGTATTCCAAGAGCTTACAGGAGAGTTCCAATCCTGATTCCTAATTACTTCTTTGAGTTGCTCTTGTAATTTTCACATCTACATTTTGTTTTGTTTTCTGACAGGAACTCAGTACTAATGAGTTTAAAAGTAACTTCAGACCATTGTGGAAATGCTATCATCACATTCAAGTGCTGGGAATAAAATGGCCAATCTTCTGGGCAAGAATACCAGGAGATCATGAACCTTTAAATGAGGAAGTAAGTCTCACCACAGTTTCAATAGAGACTCACTTTCAAGATGACAGCCACCACAATAGTGTCATCCAGATCTGAGGTGAGTGACCAGTGCACAGGAGTAGTGAGAACTAAAAATATTAGAACTCAGGTTTTGAAGAAGTCATGCTTATCCTCCTGAAAGCATCTTACTTTCTTCTCAAGTGCTGGTCTTAGTTGTAGTTGAACTAAAAATCTGTATTAAGAATTTTGTTCAACAGCTCTGCTCAAAGGGAGGATGGAGGGGAAGAAGGAAAGAGGAAGGAAAAAAGGGCGGGAGGTATGGAGGGATGGATGGAAGAAGGGAAGGAGAGAGGGAGAGAAGGACAGAGGGATCAAGAAATGGAGAAATTTAAATTTTTCTCTTTTAATTTAATAATTATAATTTTATCTTATGATAAAATTAAAGGTGATTTTCTATTAGAAAAATTGAATTTTATGGAAGGGTCAAGATTATTACTTAAATGTAATGAATTAAAAGAAAAGAGTAAATACATGTAAGGGGTAAGATTTATTCTTGGTACTCCAGCTATTCTATAATATGAACAATATTTCCTGATTATTATTGTTTCACTACATATACCCTAAAATTATTTTCATATGGTTTTACTTCACCTGTTTTCTGTAAGAATATACATTAAAAAGTGCTCTTTTCATAAGTACCCTGTCCATTTAGGCCTGGCCACTTTTGGAATACAGACATAGGTATGTTTGGCTTTCTCTATTCCTATTGTCATGGCCCATGTCTAGACATTCAGAAGATATGATGTATTTGCCTGATGTAAGTAATTGCTGTTAATAGGTGACTCCAAAACCAAAACAACAAAAATGAAATTCTACTATATTAAACACTTATTAAATATACCTCTATTTTTCCTTATAGATAAAAACACAAATTCATATTATGACCCTAAACTCAATATCACCTAACTACAAGCCCATGACCAGTTTGACTTTAGTTGACTGTAACCTTACTTTTTTACTGCCATCAGTATAGCTCTGAGCAATATAACAAGAACATCTCATATATTAATCATAATCTCCTTATAGTTATTCTCCTCTTGCATTTCTCACCTCCATTTTCCTGACACTATTTCAGACCTCTGTATATATCTTATAATACTTTTCACTTTGATGACACATTTGTCCTGTTCCCCTTCCTTTGGTTCGAGTCCTATTTTTTAGTTATTAATGTATTCATTCACTTTACATCCTAATATAAGCCCCCTCTCCACCCAGTACCCTCTCACACAGACAGGTCCTCCTTTCATTCTGTCCTCTCCTTTCTCCTTTTAAAAACCCTCCCACCTCCTCCACCTCTAGAACATCAAGTCATTGCAAAACTAGGCTCACCCTTTCACCCTCAGGCAAGCCAAGGCACCCCAGTTAGGGAAACAAGATCCACAGACATGCAACAGATTCAGGGACAGACCACACTCCAGTTTAGGGGCTTCTCACATGAAGATCAAGCTGTACTTCTGCTACTTATGTGCAGGAAGCCTAGGTTCAACCCATGCTTGATCTTTGGTTGGTAATTCATGCTCTGGGAACCCACAAGGGTATAGGTTAATTGACTCTATTGGTCTTCTTGTGGATTCCATGACCTCTTCAGGTCCCTCAGTCCATGCCCAAACTCAGATTCTTCCACAAGACTCCCTAAGCTCCAACTAATGTTTGAGTGTGAGTCTCTGCATCTGTTTTCTTTGGCTGCTGGGTAGAGCCTCCAAAGGACTGTAATGCTAGGTTCCATTAATAGTGTTAGGGATTGGTTCTTGCCCATTGGATGTATTTCAGTTTGGGTAAGTCATTGGTTGGACATTCCCTCAATCTGCTCTATCTATGTCTCTGCACATCTTATAAGGACACATTTTGGGTTGAAGGTTTGTGGGTGGGTTACTGACCCTATACCTATACTGGGTGTCCTTCCTGGTTACAGGAAGTGACCATTTCATGAATCATATCCTTCACTGCTAGGAGTCTCAGGTTGAGACATCTTCATAGACACCCTGGGTACTCCTACTGTCCCAGGTCTTTGGTACATACTAGAGATTCTCTACCCTGCCCACTGCCATTTTGCATTCTCTCTCTCCTGCTCTACCTACACCTGATCACCCATAACCCTGCTCTCCCCACTCTTCTCCTCTCCTACCAAATTCCCTCATTCCATTCATCTCTGATAGATATTTTATTTCCCCTCCTGAGAAAGATTTATCCATCCTCCCTTGGGTCCTTGTTATTTGGCTTCTTTGTGTCTGAGGGTTATAATATGGTTATCCTATATTGTATGGCTAACATCCACTTATAAGTGAATACTTATCATGCATGCCATTTGGAGTCTGGGTTACCTCACTTAGGATATCTCCAATTCTATCCATTTGCCTGTAAATATCAGGATGTCCTTTCTTTTAATAGCTGAGTAGTATTCTATTTTATAAATGAAGCACATTTTCTGTATCCATTCTTCAGTTGAAGGACATCTAGGTAATTTCCAGTTTCTGGCTATTGCTAATAAAGCTGCTCTGAACACAGTTCAGCAATTACACTTGTGGGATGATGGAGCATGTTTAGGTATACGCCCATGAATGGTATAGCTGGTCTTGAGGTAGAACTATTCTCAAATTTTTTGAGAAGTGGCCAAACTGATTTTCAGAATGGTTGTATAAGAAATGTTCAATGTCCTTAGTCATCAGGGAAATACAAATCAAAATGACCATATGATTCTACCTTAAACCTAGCAGAATAGCTAAGATTAAAAAACAACAACAACAATAACAACAACAACAAAACCCTCAAGGAATAGTACATTCTGGCCAGGATGTGGAAAAAAAGAAACACATGTACATAGCTGATAGGAGTGCAAACTTGTACAAACTTGTACAAGACCTCTAGTTTTCCCTGTTTGATCTCCTTTCTAGTTTGATAGCCTATAAACACTTTCTCTCTATACTTACCTACATACGGACATTGTGGTTTATGTCCATGTTTGAGAAAGAAGATGTGATTTTTACCATTTATGATATCTTGCTAAAATAATTGTAATTGCATGTAGGTTCTAAAATTTTCATGATATTACTTTCCTCTACATAGTAACAAAATTCTGCTGTGCACAGATAGTATACTTCTATTATCTGTTGATAACAAAATTTTTTTGCTGTTCTGAAAAATGCAGCAGTTAATATGGGTGTGTAGTATCTCTGTTGTAGGACATACAGTCCTTTGGGAATATGCCAAGAAATTATATAGCTGTGTTATATTGTAATCCTATTTTTAGTTTTTTGAGATATCTTTGTATTTATTTCTATAACTACTTAACTCTTTTACATTATAGTATGAAGATTCTTTTTGTCCACTCCATTGCCAGCATTTGTTGTGGTTTATTGTCTTGATGCTAATTATTCTAAGGGGTTCAACGAAGTCTCAAAACATTTGTAATTTGTTTTTAATTGATAGATACAAATATTGAGTACTTAAACTATTTGCTGTCCATTTGTGCATTGTCTTTAAAGAAATCCATGCCCACTTCATTAGCATGATTGTTGCCTGGAAAGATTGTGAAGGCATTGTTTAATCTCTATACTCCTTTATATATTCAAGATCGTAATCTATTGATTGAAATACAGAAATTGATGATTTCTTCCTATTTGGTAGATTAAATCTATACTTGGTAAGTAGTTTTTTGTTGTTGTTGTTGTTGTTGTTTTTTTTTAATGTGCAGAAAGCTTTTAATGTTGTGTTGTTTCTCTCATTAGTTCTTGGTGCCTCCCCTATGCTATTAGTATTGATGTCTCTACCTATATCTTATATTCCTAATATTTTCTTCTGATAGTTCTAGTATGTTGGCTACAGATTAATTACCTTTTTTGCATGTGCAAGTTGAGGGAATATAGATACAATCATATTATGCAGGTGAATATCCATTGTATAAAAAGTTATTAAGGATCAGAAAGTCTGATCATTGAGTTATACCAACCATTCAATAAAGAGATTGTGTCTTCCTGATATTCATCCTTAGACCTTCTGTGACTCCACAGGGCATTGGAATGGAATATCTGAAACTTTATTCTTATTCAACACTGATCATTCCTTCTGTGGCTTTGTATCCTCTATCTTGCTAATATCCTTGTTCAACTTTTGTTATTATGATGAACAAGAGTTGATGACTTAACAAGTGAGAGATTCAGTAACTCTATAATTGGAACTGGATAATACACTTTTTAATATTTTTGAAGAAAAGCAACACTAATTTTTTAAGCTTCTACATTTTACTTTCCTATAGAGTCTACACTAGGGTTCTTTTCTTCCATATATTAAGCCACTTTATTTTCTGTTATATAAATAAAATATTGGAATGAATGTTTTATTTAAGTTAACTTTATGTAATAATGCACACTCAAAATGCATGTCCAGGGTCTCTAGATCATAGTAAAATTATTTACTTTTAAATAGGAATGAAAATGATTTCTGAAAACGTTACAATGGGAAATTTTCTCTTCTGCCAGATTATAGTGGGAGTGCTTGGCAATTTCTCAATACTATTTTATCATGTCATTTTGATATTCATTGGAAAGCATTTACTGCCCTATGACTTGATTATAGAGCACTTGACTTTTGCCAACTGCTTGTCTATCATCTTAAGAGGCATTCCAAGGACAATGTCATATTTTGGATTTAATGTTTTTCTGGATGACATTGGATGCAAATTGATCATGTATATTTCCCGAATAACAAGAGGTATGTCCATGTATGCCACATGCATATTGAGTTGTTTTCAAGCCATCACAATCAGATCCAGCAACTTCAAGTGGATGAAGCTTAAATACAGAGCCACCAAGTACATTGGTCCCTTCTGCATAGTCTCTTGGCTTTTCCACCTGCTTCTAAACATTTTGATTCCAGCAAGAGTGTCAGGCCAGTTACAAGGAAAATGTGACTAACAGGTTGAACTATGAATACTGTTCATTATTTACTTCTGATCATGTGGGAGCTGCACTCTATATGTTCTTATTGTGCTTCTCAGATGTCTTATGTCTAAGTCTCATGGCCTGCTCAAGTGTCTCCATGGTGAGTACCCTTTACAAACATAAGAGACAAGTTAGGAATATTCACAGTGCTCAACACTTTCAGAAAGTCTCACCTGAAGACAGAGCATCAAAAATTATCCTCAACCTTCTGTGTATATTTGTAATCTCTTATTCATTGTCTTCCCTGTTGCTGTCATTAGGACCTGTTCCAAATATCCAGTGCCATGGGCACTGAATATATTTACGTTGACAGAAATATGCTTTCCAGTAGTTTGTCCCTTTGTTCTCATCACCAATATGAAGTTCAATTTTAGCCTGTTTTTACCGTGCTTTGGTAAGAGATAACTACCACCAAGAATCATATGAGCCCTGGTCATCTTTCTTTGCTTATATATTGTCATATGCTTTTATCTGTTGTTCAGTGCTAAAACTGCAATTTGAAACCATTAAGTTTCTTGTAAGAAACTCGATTATGTGGAGTGATCAGTAGTTGTTTTGTGGAAAACATTTTACAGACGCGTTGTGTATACTTCTTGTTCCTCTGACAAAATACCTGACAAAGATAAGAAAGAAATGTTTCCTTCCCCTCACAGTCTGAAGTATGTGTGCATCATGTAAGGTAGAAGCAGTCGGGGAGATGGATTTGTGGAGAGAGAAGTGTAAAGTATGTGGTAACATTGTGTTTATAGGCAGAAAGTTGAGATGTGAATTTCTGTGCTCATTTCTGTTTTCTTTAGACTCTTTTTATATCTCTATATCAGGCTAATTATATCACCCAGATTCAAAGTGGGTTCTCTGCATTCGATTGATCCTCTCTGAAACAGGCACATAGTCATTTGGACAATGACATGCCAGGATCCCAAGTCCATAATATTAACTTGACACACGTACATAATTTGATAACCATAAAAATATTGGTGGATAGTTTTTTTTTGTCCTGGATATTCAGATGTGGTTTGGCATGCCCCACATATGTTTGCAATTCAGGTGTTGGCACTGTCATGTTTATTGGACTATATTCTATATCAATGTTGTGCAATGACTGTGTTTTCCATCACCTCTAATTAGTTAATAAGGTAATGGCAAACCAATAGTTGAGCATTAGAAAAGATAAGGGCAGGGCTTACAACCTCCGTTTTAGAATCCTAAGATCAAAGAGACAGGGGGAGAAGAAAAGAAGTAGAAAGATCATGTGGGTGGACAAGGAGGATTTGCAATAAAGTTGTAATGGAAGAGCAGCAATGAGGACACACAATGACTAGAGGGATCCAGGACAAAACCACATGGCAAATAAGCAGGCACTTGGCTGACTATCAGCAGCCTAGTCAAGTTAGAATAACTCAGAATATGCCCAGCTTAGAGCCAGTGGCTTGTTAATAAAAATAGCATGTCTATACCTGAATTTGGTAGCTAAGTGGGCTAGAAAAAGTATAGAAATGGAATGCAGTTATTTGGGAGCAAAATGGGGCATACGAAAACTCCCTAAGTAATTTTTTTTTTTTGTATTCAATGCAATAAATGTGAGACACAGAATCTAAGATTGGAGCATTATCAAAATCCAAGATTGAAGGCAATTTCCTAGTGACAGCCAAGGGGGAATGTTAGACCAAGTAATGTTGAGGATTTCCTTCTTTCTTTCACATTTATTTATTTACTTTATATACTAATTGAAGCCCCGCACCCTCCTTTCCTCCAACCCCACTCACCCTTACAAATCTCACCTTCAATTATTCCCTCCCCTTCTTTTCAAAGAAGAAGAATCAGCCATTTTATAATATGACATCCTGGGATTTCTAGTCCCGGAAAGACTTAGTAGGTCTTTTCCCATATAGGCCCAATCAAGCAGTCCAGTTATGGGAAAAGGAACCAACGGCAGGCAACAGAGTCAGAGACAACTCCTGCTCCAAATGTTAGTGGACCCACATGAAGATCAAGGTGCATATCTGTTCCAAATTTATAGAAGGCCTAGGTGCAACAGTCTCATGATCTCTTTTTTATTGGTTCAGAGTGAATTGGAGAGGGTTAAGTAGATGGAGAATGCACACAATCAGGTCTATGTGGGTCGTGTATGCATATGTTTTGTTGGCCAGCGGCCCTTATAAAGTTCATCTACACTCCCAATACTGAGCACATGAAGTGGGATGCTGAGCTCCTGCCCATAGCTGTAACATACAGAACCCATATCTGAGATATACCAAGATACTGGAATTTAACTGAGAAGCCTATGCACAGCACACATGGGGGAAAAAATCCCAGCACCTGAGGGGAACCTCATAATTAGGTGGGGTCAGGAGTCCAGTGAAGCACAACTCCTGGTTAAACTCCACAAAAGTGAACCTTGGAAGAGGCCAGCTGCACACACATGGAATGCAGAAACACATGATTTCTGTCCATAAGAAGACAGGGATGGCTGAAACACAGCAGGATGTCTTAGACACAGAACACACAGAAAAAATCTGAACATAATGAAACTTTCAATCAGGTAATAAATTAATGAAATTATAAGGAATAAGTTAAATAAGATTAAAAAATCAATAACATATGGCTTTTGGACTCTACATAATGCAGTATTACATGCTTTAAAGATAAAGCAAAGAAAAAGAGAGAAAGGACTAAAGTGTAAATGACACATTACTAATTATGATTTTCATTATTGGATACTTCTCACCCTGATGATTATACTGGTTTTTCATAAATATACACATTCACAAATAAAAGGGCTTTAGAGATACAAGAAAAGGAGAAATGTGGAAAAAATGAAGACATGTCTTAGAAGAAAAAAATAGAAAGAAAATATTTAAAAAAACATATGAAGAATATATGGCTGGATAAATCACTCAGTTAAGTGGACTGTATAATCCTCCAAATACCTAGGTTCAATTCCCTGCACCCATATAGCAGCTCACAACTGTCTGTAATTCTAGTTCCATGGGATCTGACAGTTTCAAACTCATAAAGGTAATTTTTATTTGGTAAGTCTTCATATTTAATTTTTGGTATATAATTTATTAATATGAGAGAACATTTTATTGGACTAAAAGTGGAAAATGATGGGGGATGGTTTTGTTAATTTTGTATTCAGTTGCTAATTCCTATGCCCAGAAATCAGGGTATAATCCAGACATTTGTCCTGGCTTGCAGGACCTAGTTATTCCGTGGGTAGAGGAGGACTGAGGCCTGCAAGAGAAGCAGGCAGAGAAAGGGGAGTGAGACCAAGCAAAGAGTTGTCAAGGTCTGTTTAATGAAGGCTAAGAGTCAGGTTATAAGCACACAATTAGAAAAAAATGGGGAGGGTGCATAATAAAAAACAGAGAAAGGGATGGACATCTGGGGTGGATGCTGATTGCAGGCTTCTTGCAGCTTATCTTGGAATCTCGGCCCTAAAACAGTCCCGTGCGGCCTTCAAACATTCTGCAGTTTATCTTGGGTGCCATAAACAGTCCCAGGCACCATCGGAGACATGGAGGAGGAGGTGAAGCTGCCTTAATCTAAGCAGTTCTAGGTGCCAAGTGAAGGAGGGAGTGAAGCTGGCAGTCTCAGGCACCAGGTGGAGGCAATGAAGGAGGGGCTGACATAATTCCCTTCAAAGGGTCAGTGGATCTTTAGGGTGAGAGTTACTGAGGGCCTAGTTTCCCACAGTTTGGTCTCTCACAGACATTGACATTGTCATGATTATTGGAGCATCTCCTGTATCAATGATGTGTAAAGCTGGTTTCCATCACCTCTGATTAGCTAATAAATTCCTGACCAATCACCAAATGGTCAGGAGAGGAGAATAAGGCAAGACATCTGATCCTAATCTAGAGAACCCAAGAAAAAAAGAAATAGAGGCAGAAGAAAAGATATGGAGAGATCATGTGGATGTACTAGAAGGATTTGCTATGAGGTCATGATGAGAAACAGACATGAGGATACACATGGAGTAAAATCAATCAGGACAAGACCAGGTGGCAAATAGTGTTGCACTTTGTTGGGACTTAGCAGCCTAGTCAAATTAGAATGTATCCAAACCTGCTAAACTCAGTGCCAACAACTTATTAATAAAAATAACAGGTTTCTGTGTCTTTATTTGGGAACTAAAATGTGCTAGAATGGGTATAGAAATGCTCTGTGGTTATTTGTGCAAAAGGGGGACAAAAAAATCCCCCAAAAGCTTTTACATAAAAATTAATCTTTGAATAAAAAACCATATTTCAGGATGAAAAAGTTACAGGTTTCCCATTTTAAAATGCACAATTGACTATGAATAGATAAATTCATATCTATCAATATTGATATAAAATTCCCCAAATAGAATCAACAAGGGTACATATATATATGTACACATACATACATACATACATACATATATGTATTTGTCAACCCTCAAACATTTATGACCATGGTATATTTTAATCATTTCAGAAAACTGCTTGACATTATATGATCATAGGAAGTATAAGAGCGTGGAAAGGAGGAAATAACAAACAGTAAGGATGGTTGAAAATCCACAAGAAAGCCCTCTCTATATGGTTGTTTGTGTGAGTGTTCCTTTTGGCTTATCCTTAACAGATCTCAGAAATGATAGATTATTGACAAAAAAGTCTTATATGAGATGCATTCACTTGAGTATTTGGTCTGAGTATCTGAAGTCACCCAAACAATGCAGACTACTGGCATTGCTCCTTGTTACAAAGAAGAACTTTATAGTAAAATACTCTTGCTGAAGATACCACACCCTTTGGAGATAGTACATGAGTATTCAAGATCATATTGACCAAAATGACTCATCATTTCTGGGTACACTCTACAGTAGTTGAGAGGCATTCAGGATGATTAGGAAAAAGTCATTAATAACCTTAACCATCTGTGACCAATGTGAAATACAACAGTGAGCATCCTAGTAATATATGCCCATTGCTACATTGGTAGTACTCTTATAAGGCTAACCAGCCACTTTCTAGTTTAATTTGGGTCTTGTTCTCTAGTAATGATTATGAAGTTGTGGTTCATGACCACTAGAATACACACATTTCTGATGATCTCACATATAGACATACAACTCAGCAACAAAACTACCACTGTATCAACAAAGATGAACTATGCTTGTAGATTTTTAGGAACAGAGGAAATATGTGCTCTCCAAGGGTCATTACCCACAGATTGAGAACTAATGCTTTACAACTAGTATGCTGGTGCTTTAAATCAGGCCAGAAATCCAATGTAGAAGACCTCACAGACCCCACGGATACAATGAATGCTATAAATTTGCTAAACAGACCTCTTGTAAAATTACCCTCTAAAGTTTTATATATCTATCCATAGATTACTGCAACATTAATCTCATCAGAGAAATTTCTCTGTGCTGTGAATGGGGTCCCCACACTGACCAAAGTACAGAGAATGAGTGACTCTGTAATACCCAGTCACAAATGAGGCATCTATAGCATTCCCCTCACCGAAGTTTCAGGTAATATGGTAAATAGGATGTAAAACTTCAATGATATATATATGAGATAGAACTAGAGAAAAATGTATCTACTAGATTTGACTGAAGCACTGTACTCATCAACTCACAACAAATGTACTCACTTGCATATGACATCCACAATATTAAGACAGTAAACAGTCTAGCATGAGGGAGAAGTTCAGGACACTCCAGACCTGAGGAGCTATTGACAGATCATGGTTTCTGGGCATGGAAAAGCAGTTTTCCATAAGAATATGGCCCCTAGTAGGTAAGCCAAGCACCTCTGTGGGTGCAGGGACATTAGAAACTGACTTGATAGGTTATAAAAAATAGATATATAAATTTGGGTGAGTTTGGAATGTTTCAGAAGTTCTAGAGGACTTAGGAGGACAAAGGGTAAATATGACTAAAGTGCATTGCGTCCATATATGATACTCTCAAAGAATTAAGGGAAAAGATTATGCTTTAAAAATAACCTAATAGCTCTTCCAGCATGTGCTCCACCAGTTTTACCAGTGTCCAGAGCCTTGCAAGGGCACAAAACCCTCTCTCAAGCCCTCAACTTTACCCCCTCATGTAAGATCCATATGCTCACCCACAACTTTGGCAGTAGTCTTCTACTTTACTGGGATACAAGAAAAAGTAGAACCCACATGGGCCACACAGGTACTTGGAATCCCAGAGGAAAAATTGTCACCTAAATTTCAGAGATCATTCAGGCTGCAAATCCTCCAACAAAGACATTCTGCTGGACCTGAAGGATCATTAGTCAACAAAACTACAAACTGTTCAGGCTAGAACATCAGAGAGAAAAAAGAAATCAAAGGCGAATACATCCAAAGAGCATTCACCCGTCAAAGAAATAATCATAAATCAACACCTACACTCATAATATTCCAAACTCAGGTGACTAGAGGCCAGCTTAAGCATACAATCAACAACAGCCAGGGCAATATGGCACCACCAGAGCCCAACTACCCTATTACACCAAGCCCTCGATGTTCTAATACAGTTGGAGCACTGGAAAAATCCTGTAAATCCAATCATATGAAGATGATAGTGGCCCATAAAGAGGAAATTAATAAATCCCTTAAAGAAATCCAGGAATATATAGACAATCATGTGAAGGAGATGGATTAAACTTTCTCCTGAATGCAAGCATAGCAGCATATCATTAGCAGTAGTAGGGACTGGTAACTGCTCATGAGTTGGGTCTCAAGTTGAGCCAGTTATTGGATGGCTATTCCCTCAGTCTCTGCTCCATCTCCTGTGCCTTTATTACTTGTAGACAGGATACATTTTGGAATAAAAGTTTTGTGTGTGGGTTGGTGTCTATGTCACTCCATTAGGGTTCCTGCCTGGAAACAGGAGGTAACCTCTTCAAGTTTCATATCCCTAATGTAGTAAGTCATAGCTAATATCACTCCCGTTGATTCTTGACTGTCTTCCTTATCCCAGATCTCTGCCTCCTCCTGGAGATGCCCTTCCATCTACTTGCTCCTGTAGTTTTAGATGGATTTCTAGCCATCTCTCCTGACCTTCCCCACACTTGATCTTGAACCCCCATTCCTCTTGCCATCCTCCCTCCATCTACCTCTTTTGACTATATTAGTCCCCCTTCTTTTTTTTTTCTTTTTTTTCATTTTTTATTAGGTATTTAGCTCATTTACATTTCCAATGCTATACCAAAAGTCCCCCATACCCACCCACCCCCACTCCCCTGCCCACCCACTCCCCCTTTTTGGCCCTGGAATTCCCCTGTACTGGGGCATATACAGTTTGCAAGTCCAATGGGCCTCTCTTTCCAGTGATGGCCGACTAGGCCATCTTTTGATATATATGCAGCTAGAGTCAAGAGCTCTGGGGTACTGGTTAGTTCATAATGTTGTTCCACCTATAGGGTTGCAGATCCCTTTAGCTCCTTGGCTACTTTCTCTAGCTCCTCCATTGGGAGCCCTATGATCCATCCATTAGCTGACTGTGAGCATCCACTTCTGTGTTTGCTAGGCCCTGGCATAGTCTCACAAGAGACAGCTACATCTGGGTCCTTTCAATAAAATCTTGCTAGTGTATGCAATGGTGTCAGCGTTTGGATGCTGATTATGGGGTGGATCCCTGGATATGGCAGTCTCTACATGGTCCATCCTTTCATCTCAGCTCCAAACTTTGTCTCTGTAACTCCTTCCATGGGTGTTTTGTTCCCAAATCTAAGGAGGGGCATAGTGTCCACACTTCAGTCTTCATTCTTCTTGAGTTTCATGTGTTTAGCAAATTATATCTTATATCTTGGGTATCCTAGGTTTGGGGCTAATATCCACTTATCAGTGAATACATATTGTGTGAGTTTCTTTGTGAATGTGTTACCTCACTCAGGATGATGCCCTCCAGGTCCATCCATTTGCCTAGGAATTTCATAAATTCATTCTTTTTAATAGCTGAGTAGTACTCCATTGTGTAGATGTACCACATTTTCTGTATCCATTCCTCTGTTGAGGGGCATCTAGGTTCTTTCCAGCTTCTGGCTATTATAAATAAGGCTGCTATGAACATAGTGGAGCATGTGTCCTTCTTACCTGTTGGGGCATCTTCTGGATATATGCCCAGGAGAGGTATTGCTGGATCCTCCGGTAGTACTATGTCCAGTTTTCTGAGGAACCGCCAGACTGATTTCCAGAGTGGTTGTACAAGCCTGCACTCCCACCAACAATGGAGGAGTGTTCCTCTTTCTCCACATCCACGCCAGCATCTGCTGTCACCTGAATTTTTGATCTTAGCCATTCTGACTGGTGTGAGGTGGAATCTCAGGGTTGTTTTGATTTGCATTTCCCTGATGATTAAGGATGTTGAACATTTTTTCAAGTGCTTCTCTGCCATTCGGTATTCCTCAGGTGAGAATTCTTTGTTCAGTTCTGAGCCCCATTTTTTAATGGGGTTATTTGATTTTCTGAAGTCCACCTTCTTGAGTTCTTTATATATGTTGGATATTAGTCCCCTATCTGATTTAGGATAGGTAAAGATCCTTTCCCAATCTGTTGGTGGTCTCTTTGTCTTATTGACGGTGTCTTTTGCCTTGCAGAAACTTTGGAGTTTCATTAGGTCCCATTTGTCAATTCTCAATCTTACAGCACAAGCCATTGCTGTTCTGTTCAGGAATTTTTCCCCTGTGCCCATATCTTCAAGGCTTTTCCCCACTTTCTCCTCTATAAGTTTCAGTGTCTCTGGTTTTATGTGAAGTTCCTTGATCCACTTAGATTTGACCTTAGTACAAGGAGATAAGTATGGATCGATTCGCATTCTTCTACACGATAACAACCAGTTGTGCCAGCACCAATTGTTGAAAATGCTGTCTTTCTTCCACTGGATGGTTTTAGCTCCCTTGTCAAAGATCAAGTGACCATAGGTGTGTGGGTTCATTTCTGGGTCTTCAATTCTATTCCATTGGTCTACTTGTCTGTCTCTATACCAGTACCATGCAATTTTTATCACAATTGCTGTGTAGTAAAGCTTTAGGTCTGGCATGGTGATTCCGCCAGAAGTTCTTTTATCCTTGAGAAGACTTTTTGCAATCCTAGGTTTTTTGTTATTCCAGACAAATTTGCAAATTGCTCCTTCCAATTCGTTGAAGAATTGAGTTGGAATTTTGATGGGGATTGCATTGAATCTGTAGATTGCTTTTGGCAAGATAGCCATTTTTACAATGTTGATCCTGCCAATCCATGAGCATGGGAGATCTTTCCATCTTCTGAGATCTTCCTTAATTTCTTTCTTCAGAGATTTGAAGTTTTTATCATACAGATCTTTCACTTCCTTAGTTAGAGTCACGCCAAGATATTTTATATTATTTGTGACTATTGAGAAGGGTGTTGTTTCCCTAATTTCTTTCTCAGCCTGTTTATTCTTTGTATAGAGAAAGGCCATTGACTTGTTTGAGTTTATTTTATATCCAGCTACTTCACCGAAGCTGTTTATCAGGTTTAGGAGTTCTCTGGTAGAATTTTTAGGGTCACTTATATATACTATCATATCATCTGCAAAAAGTGATATTTTGACTTCCTCTTTTCCAATTTGTATCCCCTTGATCTCCTTTTGTTGTCGAATTGCTCTGGCTAATACTTCAAGTACTATGTTGAAAAGGTAGGGAGAAAGTGGGCAGCCTTGTCTAGTCCCTGATTTTAGTGGGATTGCTTCCAGCTTCTCTCCATTTACTTTGATGTTGGCTACTGGTTTGCTGTAGATTGCTTTTATCATGTTTAGGTATGGGCCTTGAATTCCTGATCTTTCCAAAACTTTTATCATGAATGGGTGTTGGATCTTGTCAAATGCTTTTTCTCCATCTAACGAGATGATCATGTGGTTTTTGTCTTTGAGTTTGTTTATATAATGGATTACATTGATGGATTTTCGTATATTAAACCATCCCTGCATCCCTGGAATAAAACCTACTTGGTCAGAATGGATGATTGTTTTAATGTGTTCTTGGATTCGGTTAGCGAGAATTTTATTGAGGATTTTTGCATCGATATTCATAAGAGAAATTGGTCTGAAGTTCTCTATCTTTGTTGGATCTTTCTGTGGTTTAGGTATCAGAGTAATAGTGGCTTCATAAAATGAGTTGGGTAGAGTACCTTCTACTTCTATTTTGTGAAATAATTTGTGCAGAATTGGAATTAGATCTTCTTTGAAGGTCTGATAGAACTCTGCACTAAACCCATCTGGTCCTGGGCTTTTTTTGGTTGGGAGACTATTAATAGCTGCTTCTATTTCTTTAGGTGATATGGGACTGTTTAGATGGTCAACTTGATCCTGATTCAACTTTGGTACCTGGTATCTGTCCAGAAATTTGTCCATTTCGTCCAGGTTTTCCAGTTTTGTTGAGTATAGCCTTTTGTAGAAGGATCTGATGGTGTTTTGGATTTCTTCAGGATCTGTTGTTATGTCTCCCTTTTCATTTCTGATTTTGTTAATTAGGATTTTGTCCCTGTGCCCTTTAGTGAGTCTAGCTAAGGGTTTATCTATCTTGTTGATTTTCTCAAAGAACCAACTCCTCATTTGGTTAATTCTTTGAATAGTTCTTCTTGTTTCCACTTGGTTGATTTCACCCCTGAGTTTGATTATTTCCTGCCGTCTACTCCTCTTGGGTGAATTTGCTTCCTTTTTTTCTAGGGCTTTTAGATGTGTTGTCAAGCTGCTAGTATGTGCTGTCTCCCGTTTCTTCTTGGAGGCACTCAGAGCTATGAGTTTCCCTCTTAGAAATGCTTTCATTGTGTCCCATAGGTTTGGGTACGTTGTGGCTTCATTTTCATTAAACTCTAAAAAGTCTTTAATTTCTTTCTTTATTCCTTCCTTGACCAAGGGATCATTGAGAAGAGTGTTATTCAGTTTCCACGTGAATGTTGGCTTTCCATTATTTATGTTGTTATTGAAGATCAGTCTTAGGCCATGGTGGTCTGATAGGATACATGGGACAATTTCAATATTTTTGTATCTATTGAGGCCTGTTTTGTGACCAATTATATGGTCAATTTTGGAGAAGGTCCCATGAGGTGCTGAGAAGAAGGTATATCCTTTTGTTTTAGGATAAAATGTTCTGTAGATATCTGTCAGGTCCATTTGTTTCATAACTTCTGTTAGTTTCACTGTGTCCCTGTTTAGTTTCTGTTTCCACGATCTGTCCTTTGAAGAAAGTGGTGTTTTGAAGTCTCCCACTATTATTGTGTGAGGTGCAATGTATGCTTTGAGCTTTACTAAAGTGTCTCTAATGAATGTGGCTGCCCTTGCATTTGGTGCGTAGATATTCAGAATTGAGAGTTCCTCTTGGAGGATTTTACCTTTGATGAGTATGAAGTGTCCTTGTCTTTTTTGATAACTTTGGGTTGGAAGTCGATTTTATCCGATATTAAAATGGCTACTCCAGCTTGTTTCTTCAGTCCATTTGCTTGGAAAATTGTTTTCCAGCCTTTCACTCTGAGGTAGTGTCTGTCTTTTTCCCTGAGATGGGTTTCCTGTAAGCAGCAGAATGTTGGGTCCTGTTTGTGTAGCCAGTCTGTTAGTCTATGTCTTTTTATTGGGGAATTGAGTCCATTGATATTAAGAGATATTAAGGAAAAGTAATTGTTGCTCCCTTTTATTTTTGTTGTTAGAGTTGGCATTCTGTTCTTGTGGCTGTCTTCTTTTTGGTTTGTTGAATGATTACTTTCTTGGTTGTTCTAGGGCGTGATTTCTGTCCTTGTATTGCTTCTTTTCTGTTATTATCCTTTGAAGGGCTGGATTCGTGGAAAGATATTGTGTGAATTTGGTTTTGTCGTGGAATACTTTGGTTTCTCCATCTATGGTAATTGAGAGTTTGGCCGGGTATAGTAGCCTGGGCTGGCATTTGTGTTCTCTTAGTGTCTGTATAACATCTGTCCAGGCTCTTCTGGCTTTCATAGTCTCTGGTGAAAAGTCTGGTGTAATTCTGATAGGCCTTCCTTTATATGTTACTTGACCTTTCTCCCTTACTGCTTTTAATATTCTATCTTTATTTAGTGCATTTGTTGTTCTGATTATTATGTGTCGGGAGGAATTTCTTTTCTGGTCCAGTCTATTTGGAGTTCTGTAGGCTTCTTGTATGATCATGGGCATCTCTTTTTTTATGTTTGGGAAGTTTTCTTCTATTATTTTGTTGAAGATATTAGCTGGCCCTTTAAGTTGAAAATCTTCATTCTCATCAATTCCTATTATCCGTAGGTTTGGTCTTCTCATTGTGTCCTGGATTACCTGGATGTTTTGAGTTAGGATCCTTTTGCATTTTGTATTTTCTTTGACTGTTGTGTCGATGTTCTCTATGGAATCTTCTGCACCTGAGATTCTCTCTTCCATTTCTTGTATTCTGTTGCTGATGCTCGCATCTATGGTTCCAGATCTCTTTCCTAGGGTTTCTATCTCCAGCGTTGCCTCGCTTTGGGTTTTCTTTATTGTGTCTACTTCCCCTTTTAGTTCTAGTATGGTTTTGTTCATTTCCATCACCTGTTTGGATGTGTTTTCCTGTTTTTCTTTAATGATTTCTACCTGTTTGGCTGTGTTTTCCTGCTTTTCTTTAAGGGCCTGTAACTCTTTAGCAGTGCTCTCCTGTAATTCTTTAAATGACTTATGAAAGTCCTTCTTGATGTCCTCTATCATCATCATGAGAAATGTTTTTAAATCTGGGTCTAGATTTTCGGTTGTGTTGGGGTGCCCAGGACTAGGTGGGGTGGGAGTGCTGCGTTCTGATGATGGTGAGTGGTCTTGATTTCTGTTAGTAGGATTCTTACGTTTGCCTTTCGCCATCTGGTAATCTCTGAAGCTAGCTGTTTTAGTTGTCACTGTTAAGAGATTGTTCTTCAGGTGACTCTGTTGGCCTCTATGAGCAGACCTGGAGGGTAGCACTCTCCTTAGTTTCAGTGGGCAGAGTATTCTCTGCAGGCAAGCTCTCTTCTTGCAAGGCAGGTACCCAGATATCTGGTGTTCGAACCAGACTCCTGGCAGAAGTTGTGTTCCACTCACTAGAGGTCTTAGGATCACGTGTGGAATCCTGTGTGGGCCCTTGCGGGTGTCAGGCGACTCAGCTGGCAAGGTAGCCCGGGGCTCGAGTGGAGTGGAAGGGGTTTGTGCCCCAGATCAAGCCCGGGTAGCCTGCTTCCCTATGTACCGCAGTCTCAGGTTCTGCGCGATTGGATTGGGGCAGGCGCTGTGTTCCACTCACCAGAGGTCTTAGGGTCCCGTGGGGAGTCCCGTGTGGGCCCTTGCGGGTGTTGGGCAAGACGCTGCTGGCAAGGTAGCCCGGGGCTCGAGTCTCGAGTCGAGCGGAAGGGACTTGTGCCCCAGATCAGGCCCAGGTAGCCTGCTTCCCTATGTACCGCAGTCTCAAGTTCAGCGCGATTGGATTGGGGCAGGCGCTGTGTTTCACTCACCAGAGGTCTTAGGGTCCCGTGGGGAGTCCCGTGTGGGCCCTTGCGGATGTTGGGCAAGACGCTGCTGGCAAGGTAGCCCGGGGCTCGAGTCTCGAGTCGAGCGGAAGGGCATTAGTCCCCCTTCTAAACGAGATTTAAGTTTCCATGATGGTTCTTACTCCTTGTTTAGGTGTTTGGGTCTGTTGAGTATAACATGGTACCGTCATTTTATGGCTAATATTCATTTACAAGTGAGTGCATACCATGTATGTCATTTTGGGAACAGGTTTCCCCACTCAGGATGTAATTCTCAGGTTACATCCATTTGCCTGAAAAATTTACGATTTTTTTTCCGTAGCTGAACAGTATTTCATTGTGTAGATATACCACTTTTTCTTTATCCACTTTCAGTTGGGAGACATCTAGTTTGTTTCAAGGTTCTGGCTATTATGAATAAAGCTGCTATTAACATAGTTGATCAAGTGCCTTTGTGGGATGTTGGAGCATCTTTGGGGTATATGCCCAGTACTGGTATAGCTGACTCCTGATATTCAGGAAAGCAATATTTTCATAGGAATGCTTCTTCTTACCAACATTGTAATAATTTATTAACATCCGACACATCATCAACAGGAATAAATATCAGTTCATACAAATATTGCATCTTTACATTAAGACTTAACCACTGATATATTGTGGCTAATTTATTACCTAATTTTGGTATCTTGTATTCTTCAAGGAGAAATGCAGCTTGAAGCTTAAATAACCATCTTTATTTAACCAATAGATATATATACAAGGAGCAAGGTCAAATTATTTGTACAGATTTCCTGGGAGCAACCAGGAATTGGGGGCCAAAATTTAGCATTACAATGCATAACAAAATACATAGAAGACATGCTTTTGGTCTGGGATATGGCTAAGTAATGCAGGAGCTGACATAGTAATAAGGAAGACTGAATCTGAATCTCAGTACACACTTAAATATATGGATAAGAACTCTGCCATGTGATCCCAGAATATGGGAGACAGAAACTAGGATTGGAAGTGGCTGCATGGCTTTCCAAATTGCCTATGACATATGAATAACACACTTTGTCTAGATAGCTGAACTGGCACAATGGTAGAGTAAGGTGTCTGTTGTTGAAACATGGCTCTCACACACATACACAACAGGGACACACCCATACAAAATAAGTTGATGAATACTAGTGCTTCAGTGCAAAAGTTCAAATCTAGAATGATTTAAAATATACGTGACTACATTGTTTCCTACTTCAGGGTCTGGATTTTCAGAGTTCTCAACCATCATCATGAAAAAGTTGCTGAAAATTTTCAACCAACACATACATGAATGTCTAGACACCATTGGAAAGTCACTTTTTAGAGTTTTAAATTTTTTATTTAAATATTTGTTTAGTAGTTGGAATTATTTAGTTAGTTACTTATTTACTTTTTTGTGTGCGGTCAATATTTTGTCAGCTGAGACATTATTTCAATGTGTAGCCCTGGATAGCCTCAAAATTAGGAAAATCATAATCCCTTTGTTTCTATAGTGCTAGGATTAAGGGTGCCAACCAGCACCACACCCTGTTGTTTAATTAAAATTTGTTCTCTATTAAAAAGGTCCATTCCTGGAGCCTGCCAGGCCTGTAATGGACTGAAGCAAGACAGCGTTGTACATAGGCAGATGACTTATAATCCCTGATCTTGAACCTCTTTAACTATGCTGAATACAGAAGCTCCTTGCTTCTAAAAATATTTAATAACTTTCATACATATTCTGAGGTTAAAAACCACTGGATTTGGTACCTGGTATAAAACAAGGGGAAGTTAAGGAAAGTAGTCTTAGTTCTCTTCTCCACAGAACTTCAAGTCTTGTACTGAGAGTTTATATAACTCCCAGTCTGCTAGTGAATGTCTCAGGAAGAAAAAGAGACACTTTGAAAAGTGATTTTAATCTTTGTTTCTCAGGGGTTGTTCTCTAAAAATTCTCTCCAAAAAAAATTCTCTCTTATCCCTTTGTCCTCAGCACTGATACATCTTTTAGAATATATGATCACATGGTAAAAATTTCACCATGAGTTCACACTTAAATTCAACTCAAAAATCAGTTAAGGAGTTTACAACAGAGACGCTTATATATGTATCCATTATGACTAGTTTTCCAGATAGACATTCATTATCTGTCATTAAGAGTTAAAAATCATAATTTTGTGACTAAGTTGCCATTGAAGGTTTATATTGATAAACACAGTCAAAATTTTGTCCTCTGTTCCTGCACCTAGAATAAATCATTAGTTTCTTTTTATGACTTTAGTTAATTGTTTTATAACAATGTGGAATTTGTTCTAAGTTGTAAATACCTGCTTTCTATCTCAGAAGCAATTAACCCCTGACACATGGACATTGGCAGATTTCAAATTGCAGCTTTTACATCAGAAGGATTATAATAGCAGTCTTATTGTAAAGAGTTTATTAATTACAAGTAAAATTTTATTATAGGATCATCATTAAAAATTTAGCAATCTGCAGTTGAGAATTTTTTGTGTAATTCTGTACACCATTTATTAATAGTGTTATTTGATTTTCTGGAGTCTATCTACTTGAGTTCATTGAATATTTTAGATATTAGCTCTCAATCAGATTCATGCTTGGTCAAGATCATTCAAATATGTAGGTTGCCATTTTGTCCTATTGACAGTGTCCTTTGCCTTACAGAAGCTTTTCAAATTTATGCAGTTCCATTTGTCAATTGTTGATCTTAGAGGATGAGCCATTGATGTTCTGTTCAGGAAATTTTCCCATGTGCAGATGCCTTTGAGGCTCTTTCTCAATTTCTTTTCTATTAGATTTAGCATATCTGATTTTATGTGAGGTCCTTGATCTACTTTGAATTGAGCTTTGGACAAGGATCAATTTGCATTCTTCTACATGCCAACTGTCAGCTGAACAAGCACCATTTGTTGATAATGCTGTGTCTCCTCTCCCCCCAACACACACCCATGCCGCCACCACTGGAGGGTTTTGGCTTCTTTGTAAAAGATCATGTGTGTGGATTTATTTCTGGGTCTTCAATTCTATTCCATTGATTTACTCATCTGCCTCTGTACCAACACCATGCATTTTTATCAGTATTGCATTGTAGTACAGCTTGAGATCAGGGATGGAAATTCTCCAAGAAATTTTTTTATTTTTGAGAATAGTTTTTGCTATTTGGGTTTTTTGTTATTACAGATGAATTTTATTGGATATTTTTTTATTTACATTTCAAATGTTATCCCCTTTCACGGTTTCTCCCTTCCTAGAAACCCCATACCCCATTTCCCCCTTCCATGCTTCTATGATGGTGTTCCTCCAACCAACCACCCATCCCAGCCTCCCCGCCTTCGATTCCACTACACTGGTATATCTTTTGAGCCTTCATAGAAACAAGGACCTCTCCTGACATTGATACCTGACAAGGCCATACTATGGGACATACCTAGCTGGAGACATGTACTCCATAGTTGGTGGCTTAGTCCCTGGGTGCTCTGGGAGCTCTGGTTGGATGATATTGTTGCTCTTCCTATGGGATTGCAAGCCCCCTCAGCTACTTTAGTCCTTTCTCTAACTCCTCCATTGGGAATCCTGTGCTCAGTCCAATAGTTGGCTGTGAACATCTGCCTCTGTATTTGTGAAGCTCTGGCAGGACCTCTCAGGAGAAAGCTGTATCAGGCTCCTTTCAGCAAGCACTTCTTGGCATCCACAATATTGTCTGATTTGGTGACTATATATGGGATGAATTCCTAGGTGGGACTGGTGGGCCTTTCCTTCAGTATCTGCTCTACACTCTTTCTCCATATTTATTCCCGTGAGTATTTTGTATTTTGTTCCCCTTTCTTTTCTTTCTTTCCTTTTCTTTCTTTTTCTTTTCTTTCTTTCTTTTTCTTTTCTTTTCTCTTTTTTTTTTTTTTGAGACAGGGTTTCTCTGTGTAGCCCTGACTGTCCTGGAACTCACTCTGTAGAACAGACTGGCCTCAAACTCAGAAATCTGCCTGCCTCTGTCTCCCAAGTGCTGAGATTAAAAGGTATGTGCCACCACTGCCCAGCTTTTTCTTCCTTTTAAGTAGGACCAAAACACCCACACTTTAGTACTCCTTCTTCTTGAGCTTCATGTGGTCTGTGAATTGTATCTTGGGTATTCTGACCTTCTGGGCTAATATCCATTTATCAGTGAGTGCATTCCAAATGTGTTCTTTTGTGAATGGGATACCTCACTTAGGATAATATTTTCTAGTCCCATCAATTTGTCTAGGAATCGCATGAATTCATAATTTTTTAATAGCTGAGTAGTACTTCATTGGGTAAACATACACATTTTCTGTATCCATTCCTCTGTTGAAGGACATCTAGGTTTTTTCCAGTTCTGGCTATTATAAATAAGGATGCTATGAATATAGTGGAGCATGTGTCCTTGTTATATGTTAGAGAGTCTTTTGGGTATATGCTCAGCTGGGTCCTCAGGTAATTCTATGTCTAATATCCTGAAGAACCACAAGATTGATTTCCAGAGTGGTTGCACCAGCTTGCAATCCCACCAGCAATGGAGGAGTGTTCCCCTTTCTCCACATCCTCACGATCTGCTGTCACCTGAGATTTTGATCTTAGCCATTTTGACTGATATGAGGTGGAATCTCAGGGTTGTTTTGATTTGCATTTCCCTGATGACTAAGGATGTTGACCTTTCTTTAGGTGCTTCTAGGCCATTTGCTATTCCTCAGTTGAAAGTCCTTTGTTTAGATCTGTACCCCAGTTTTAATAGGATTATTTGATTTTCTGGAGTCTAACTTCTTGAGCTCTTTGTATATATTGGATATTAGCCCTCTATGAGATGTAGGATTGGTAAAGATCTTGTCCCATTCTGTTGGTTGATGTTTTGTCCTATTGGCATGTTATTTGCCTTACAGAAGCTTTGCAATGTTATGCGGTCTATTTTTGTCAATTCTTGATGGTAGAGCATAAGCCATTGGTGTTCTGTTCAGGAACTTTTCCCCTGTGCTCATGTATTGGAGGCTCTTCCCCACTGTCTCTTCCGTTATTTTCAGTGTATGTGGCTTTATGTGGGAGGTGCTTGATCGACTTGGATTTGAGCTTTGTACAAGGAGATAACGATGGGTCGATTTGCATTTTTCTACATGCTGATCACCTATGGAACCAGAACCATTTGTTTAAAATGTGGTCTTTTTTCAACTGGATGGTTTTAGCTGCTTTGTCAAATATAAAGTGATCATATGTGTATGGGTTCATTTTTGGTTCTTAACCATTGATCCATTGATCTTCCTGCCTGTCTCTCTTTATATCACTATTCTTCTGAAGTACAGTTTGAGATTAGGGATGGTGATTCCTTCAAAAGTTCTTTTATTGTTGAGAATAGCTTTTGCTGTCCTGTGTTTTTTTTTTTTTAATTCCAAATGAATTTGCAAATTGCTCTTTCTAACTCTGAAGAAATGATTTTGAATTTTGATGGGAATTGCATTGAATCTGTAAATTGCTTTCAGAAAGATGGCCATTTTTACTATATTAATCCTGCCAATCCATGAGCATGGGAGATTTTTCCATCTTCTGAGGTCCTCTTCAATTTCTTTCTTCAGAGACTTGAAGTTCTTGACTTCTATCTTTCACTTGCTTGATTAGAGTAACACCAAGGTATTTTATATTATTTATACCAACTATTTTAAAGGGAGTCATTTCTCTAACTTCTTTCTCAGTCTGTTTATCCTTTGAGTAGAGGAAGGCTACTGATTTGTTTGAGTTAATTTAATATCCAGCTAGTTTGCTGAAGTTGTTTTAGGAGTTCTCTGGTGGAATTTTTAGGGTCACTTATATATACTATCATATCATCTGCAAATAATGATATTTTGACTTCTTCCTTTCCAAGTTGTATTCCCTTGATCTCCTTTTGTTGTTTAATTGCTATGGCTAGGACGTCAAATACTATATTGAGTAGGTAGGGAGAAAGTGGGCAGCCTTGTCTACTCCCTGATTTTAGTGGGATTGCTTCCAGCTTCTCTCCATTTTTAGATGTTGGCTACTGGTTTGCTGTATATTGCTTTTATTATGTTTAGGTATGGGCCTTGAATTCCTGATCTCTCCAAGACTTTCATCATGAATAGGTGTTGGATTTTGTCAAGTGCTTTCTCAGCATCTAACAAGATGATCATGTGGTTTATGTCTTTGAGTTTGTTTATATAATAGATTACTTTGATGGATTTCCATATATAAACCATTACTGCAAACCTGGAATGAAGCCTACTTGGTCATGATGGATGATCATTTTGATGTGTTCTTGGATTCAGTTTGCGAGGATTTTATTGAGTATTTTTGCATCGATATTCATAAGGGCAATTGGTCTGAAGCTCTTTCTTTGTTGGGTTTTTGTGTGATTTAGGTAACAGAGCAATTGTGGATTCATAGAATTAACTGGGTAGAGTACCTTCTGTTTCTATCTTGTGAAATAGTTTGAGGAGAATTGGAATTAGGTCTTCTTTGAAGGTCTGATAGAACTCTGCACTAAACCCATCTGGTACTGGGCTTTTTTTGCTTGGGGAACTATTATGATAGCTTCTATTTCTTTTGGGGATATGGGGCTGTTTAGATCGTTATCCATCCCATACCTCTTGCCTGGCCCCCTGACTCCATGACGATGTGCCTACCACCCACCCCTACTCCACCAGACCTCTAAACTCCCTGGGGCCTCCAATCTCTTGAGAGTTAGGTGCATGTTCTCTGACTGAACCCAGACCTGACATTCCTCTGCTGTATATGTGTTATGGGCCTCATATCAGCTGGTATATGCTGCCTGGTTGGTGGTCCAGTATGTAGGAGATCTTAGGGATCCAGGTTAATTGAGACTGCTTGTCCTCCTTCATGGCCACTCTCCTCTCCAGTTTCTTCCTTCTTTTCCCTAATTCAGCCACAGGGTCAGCAAGTTCTGTCCACTGGTTGGGTGAAAATATCTGCATCTGAATCTTTCAGCTATTTGTTGGGTCTTTCAGGGGGCAGCCATGATAGGTTCATTTTTGTGAGCTATCCACAGTCTCAGTAATAGTGCCAGGCCTTGGGACCTTCTCTAGAGCTGTATCCCATTTTGGGGCCTAGTGATGGACCTTCTTTTCCTTAGGCTTCTCTCCATTTCCATATCTGAAGTTCTTTCAGATGGGAACAATTATGGGTCAGAGTTTTGAGTATCACTTGATGCTCAGATTTTCTGCTGGAGGTGGGGCTCTATAAGTTCCCTCTCCCCACTGTAGGGCATTTCATCTAAAGTTCCTCCCTTTGAGTCCTGTGAGTCTCTGGTGCATTCGGGAGGATCTCCCAATGTCCTATCTCCTGAGGTTGCCTGTTTTCATTCTTTTGGCTGGCCTCAGGGCTTCAGTCCTTTTCCCGCACCCAATAGAAGATCATGCTCCCCTCTCCCTCCCTCCCCCTTTGTTATTGCTTTTTCTCCTTCCCAAAGGAGACTAAGGTGTCCTCACTTGGGTCCTTCAGGTTTTGGACCTTTTTGAGTTCTGTGGACTGCATCTTGGGTACTCTGTACTTTTATTTTTTGGCTAATATCCACTTACTAGTGAGTACATATCATGTATGTCATTTTGGGCTTAAGTTACCTCACTCAGGATGATATTTTCTAGTTCCATTTATTTGCCTGCAAAACTCAGGATATCCTCATTCTTTATAGCTGATTAGTAATCCATTGTGTAAATGAACCATATTTTCTGTATCCATTCTTCTGTCATGGGACATCTTGGTTGTTTCCAGCTTCTGGCTACAACAAACAAGGCCACTATGAACATAATGGAAAACATGCCCTTGTGACATTGTGGGGCAACTTTTGGATATATTCCCAAGAGTGGTATTACTAGGTCTTCAGGTAGATCTATTTGCAATTTTCTGAGACACTTCCAGATTGCTTTTCAGAATGACTGTACCACTTTGAAATCCCACTGGAAAGGGAAAAGTGTTCCTCTTTCACGACATCCTCACCAACATGCATTGTCACCTAAGGTTTTGATTTTAACCATTCTAATTGGTGTAAGGTGGAATCTCTGGGTCATTTTGATTTGCATTTCTCTGATCATTAAGGACTTTGAACATTTCTTTAGATACTTCTCAACCATTCAAGATTCCCCTGTTATGAATTCTCGGTTTAGTTCTATAGCCCATTTTTTTCATTGGTTTGTTTGGGATTTTTAGTTAGCTTCTTGAGTTCTTAATATATTTTGGATATTAGCCCTATATCAGATTTAGGGTTAGTGAAGGTTTTTATTTCCCAATCTTTAGGTTGCTGATTTGTCTAATTTACTATATCCTTTGCCTAATAGAAGCTTTTATAAGGTCCCATAATCAATTCTTGATCTGAGAGTGTGAGCCATTAGAGTTCTGTTTCAGAAATTTCTTCCTGTGCCCATGAGTGCAAGGCTCTTTCCTACTTTCTCTTCTATTAGATTGAATGTATCTGGTTTTATGTTGAGGTCCTTGATTCACTCAAACTTGAGCTTTGTGGAAGGTGACGAATATGGATCTATTTTCCTTTTTCTACATACAGACAGCCAATTAGACCAGCACCATTTATTGAAGATGCTTTCTTTTGTTCCATGGATATGTTTGGCTTTTTTGTCAAAGATAAAGTTGAGTTAACTTTTATAATCCAGTCACTTTGCTGAAGTTGAGGATCATTCATAGTAGTTCTTTGGTAGAATTATGTATAATACTATATCATCTGCAGAGTGACATATTGACTTCTTCCTTTCCAATTTGTATTCCTTTGATCTCCTATTCTTGTCTAATTGCTTCCCGCTAGGACTTCAAGGACTATCTTGAATAAATAGGGAGAGGGTGCAACACATTCTCTTTCCCTGGTTTTAGTGGGATCACTTCACATTTTTTCTACATTTAATTTGATGTTGGCTATTGGTCTGATGTATGTTGTTTATTATTATGTTTAGTTATGTGTCTTGAGATCTTTCCAAAAATTTAATATTAAGGTGTGTTGTATTTACCAAGGGATTTTTCAACATCTAATAAGATGTTTTTTTTTCCTTTGAGTTTATTTATATAATGGATTATATTGATGGACTTCTATATATTGAACCATCTTTCCATTCCTGTGATGAAGCCTATGTGATTATGTTGAGTGACCATTTTAATGTGTTATTGGATTAGGTTTGATAGAACTTTATTTAGTATTTTTGCATTGATTTTCATAAGTGAAAATTTTCTGATAAATAGATAAACCATTAGCCAGACTAACTAGAGGGCACAGGGACAGTATTTTAATTAACAAAATCAAAAATGAAAAAAGAGACATAATAACATATACTGAGGAAATCCAAAACATCATCAGATCCTACTACAAAAGAATATACTCAACAAAACTGGAAAACCTGGATGAAATGGACAACTTCCTAGACAGATACCAGGTACCAAAATTAAATAAGGATCAGATTAACGATATTAACAGTCCCTTTTCCCCTAAAGAAATAGAAGCAGTCATTAATAGCCTCTCAACCAAAAGAAGCCCAGGTCTAGATGAGTTTAGTGCAGAGTTCTATCAGATCTTCATAAAATGAGTTGGGTAGAGTACCTTCTGTTTGTATTTTGTGGAATAGTTTGAGAAGAACTGGAATTAGATCTTCTTTGAAGGTCTGATAGAACCCTACACTAAACGCATTTGGTCAGAAGACCTAATTCCAACTATCCTTAAACTATTCCACAAAATAGAAACAGAAGGTACTCTACTCAATTCATTCTATGAAGCCACAATTACTCTGATAACTAAACCACACAAAGATCCAACAAAGAAAGAGAACTTCAGACCAATTGCCCTTATGAATATCAATGCAAAAATACTCAATAAAATTCTCTCAAACCGAATCCAAGAACACATCAAAACAATCATCCATCCTGACCAAGTAGGCTTCATCCCAGGGATGCAGGAATTGCTTAATATATGGAAATCCATCAAAGTAATCCACTATATAAACAATCTCAAAGACAAAAACCACATGATTATCTTGTTAGATGCTGAGAAAGCATTTGACAAAATCCAACACTCATTCATGATAAAAGTTGTGGAAAGATCAGGAATTCATGGCCCATACCTAAACATAATAAAAGCAATATACAGCAAACCAGTAGCCAACATCAAAGTAAATGGAGAGAAGCTGCAAGCAATCCCATGAAAATCAGGGACTAGACAAGGCTGCCCACTTTCTCCCTACCTATTCAATATAGTACTTGTATTCCTATCCAGAGCAATTCGGCAAGAAAAAGGAGATCAAGGGGATACAACTTTGGAAAGGAAGAAGTCAAAATATCATTATTTGCAGATGATATGATAGTATATATAAGTGACCCTAAAAATTCCACAAGAGAACTCCTAAACCTAATAAACAGCTTCAGTACAGTAGCTGGATATAAAATTTACTCAAACATATCAATGGCCTTTTTCTACACAAAGGATAAACAGGCTAAGAAAGAAATTAGGGAAACAACACCCTTCATACTAGTCACAAATAATATAAAATACCATGGTGTGACTGTAACTAAGGAAGTGAAAATTCTATATGAAAAGAACTTTAAGTCTCTGAAGAAAGAAATTGAAGAAGATCTCAGAAGATGGAAAGATCTCCCATGCTCATGGATTGGCAGGATCAATACAGTAAAAATGGCTATCCTGCTGAAAGCAATCTACAGATTCAATGCAATCCCTATCAAAATTCCAACTCAATTCTTTACTGAGTTAGAAGGGGAAATTTGCAAATTCATTTGGAATAACAAAAAATCTAGGATATAAAAAAAGGATTCTCAATAATAAAAGAACCTCTAGGGGAATCACCATGCCTGACCTCAAGCTGTACTACAGAGCAACTGTGATAAAAACTGCATGGTACTGGTACAGCAACAGACAGGCAGATCAATGGAATAGAATTGAAGACCCAAAAAACAACCCACATACCTACGGTCACCTGATTTTTGACAAGGGAGCTAAAACCATCCAGTGGAAAAAAGACAGCATTTTCAACAAATGTTGCTGCCACAACTGGCAATTATCATGTAGAAAAATGGGAATTGATCCATTCTTATCTTCTTGTACAAAGCTCAAGTCTAAGTGGACCAAAGAACTCCACATAAAACTAGAGATACTGAAATTTATAGAGGAGAAAGTGGGGAAAAGGCTCGAAGATATGGGCACAGGGGAAAGATTCCTAAACAGAAAAGCAATGGCCTGTGCTACAAGATCAAGAATCAACAAATGGGACCTCATAAAATTACAAAGCTTCTGTAGGGCAAAAGATATTGTCAATAAGACAAAAAGGCCAACAACAGATTGGGAAAGAATTTTTACCAATCCTAAATCTGACAGGGGACTAATATCCAATATATACAAAGAGCTCAAGAAGCTGAACCCCAGAAATTCAAGTAACCCCATTAAAAATGGGGTACAGAGCTAAACAAAGAATTCTCAACTGAGGAATACTCAATGGCTGAAAAGCACCTGAAAAAATGTTAAACATCCTTAATCATCAGGGAAATGCAAATCAAAACAACCCTGAAATTCTACCTCACACCAGTCAGAATGACTAGGATCAAAAAATTCATGTGACAGCAGATGCTGGCGAGGATGTGGAGAAAGAGGAACACTTCTCCATTGTTGGTGGGATTGCAAGCATGTACAACCACTCTGGAAAACAGTCTGGCGCTTCCTCAGAAAACTGGACATAGTACTACTGGTAGATCCAACAATACTTCTCCTTGGCATATACCCAGAAGATATTCCAACTGGTAATAAGGACACATGCTCCACTATGTTCATAGCAGCTCTATTTATAATAGCCAGAAGCTGGAAAGGACCCAGATGTCCCTCAGCAGACGAATGGATACAGAAACTGTGGTACATTTACACAATGGAGTACTACTCAGCTATTAAAAACAATGGATTTATGAAATTCTTGGGCAAATGAATGTATCTGGAGGATATCATCCTGAGTGAGGTAACCCAATCACAAAAGAACTCACTTGATATGCACTCACTGATAAGTGGAAATTAGCCCAGAAACCTAGAATACCCAAGCTACAACTTCTAAAACACAAGAAAATCAAGAAGGAATACCAACTCGTGGATACTTCATTCCTCCCTAGAATAGGGAATAAAATATCCATGGAAAGAGTTGCAGAGACAATGTTTGGAGCTAAGAGGAAAGGATGGACTATCCACTGACTGCCCCACCCGGGAGTCCATCCCATGATCATTCACCAAATGCAGACTCTATTGCATATGTCAGCAAGATTTTGCTGAAAGGACCCTGATACAGCTGCCTCCTGTGAGACTTTGCCAGTGCCTGGCAAATACAGAAGTGGATGCTCACAGTCATCTATATGACGGAACACAGGGCCCCCAATGTAGGAGCTAGAGAAAGTACCCAAGAGCTGAAAGGGTCTGCAACCGTATAGGTGGAACAACAATATGAACTAATCAGTACCCCCAGAATTCATGTCTCTAGCTGCATATGTAGCAGAAGAAGTCCTAGCTGGCCATCAATGAGAACAGAAGCCCCTTGGTCTAGCTAACTTTATATGCCCTAGTACAGGGGAAATCCAGGGCCAAGAAGTGGGAGTGAGTGGGTAGGGGAGCAGGGTCGGGGGAGGGAAAGGGGGACTTTCGAGATAGCATTTGAAATGTAAATGAAGAAAATATCTAATAAAAATTTTTAAATGTTAAAAAAATAAATAAATATAGAACAGAGTTTATCAGGGCATGGGGAGGAGAGCTGAGAGGGTAGTAGAGACAGAAAAAAGATAGATAGATAGATAGATAGATAGATAGATAGATAGATAGATATAGAGGGTGGGGAGAGAGAGAGAGATAGAGGAGTAGAGGCCGGCCATAAGTAAAGAGGGTGGGAGGGGGATGGGGAGAGAGGGGAAAGTGGGGAGAGAGCTGAGTGAGAGCAAGATGATAAGAGAGCTTTTAGATTTTTTTTTGGTTTTATTTTGTTTTGTTTTCATTGTCTTTGTTTGAGCTGCTAACACATACAGTATTTTATACAAATTAAGAAGAAAAAAAATTTTTTTTAGTTTTATCCAAAACAAAACAAAACAAAACAACATCCAATCCATTTGTGTAAGGTGGGCATTGTCCTTGCTTGTACATTCCTTGTGGTTTCACACTTTCTACTACAAACCATATTCCTTTACCTTTGAACTCACCTCACTCCACTTTGACCTTCATGACTCCTATGAAAAGTCCACACAGAAATTTCACTGTTCCCATAGTTTTATTTAGATAATTTTAGTTAGTTGTGGGTGTTTTAATTAGTCGTGATAAACATATTTGTAATCATTTTCAAGCATGTTTGTATGACTTTTGTCATTCAATTGTAATCAAGCTTTAGAACAAAGCTTAACTTTCATGAATATTGTTATGTTCTTCTATAAAAAGACTTGAAAGTTTGAAGTGGTGATTACATTAGATTAAAAGGTATGGTACAAATAACTTCTGCTGTTCATCTATCACAAGAAACCATCTTCAAAAAAATGATTTATTGTTGTTATTGAAAAGGCTTTGAGCCTTTCCACTCTGCTGGGTTTTATTTATTGTTAAACTTTTATATTTTTGAGATTTTAGTTTAATCACAATATTTCTTTCTTCTATTTTCCTTCCAAAATTTCTCATATGTTCCTTGTACTCTTCTTCAAATGTATGGGCTCTTTTTAAAAATCAGTTGTTATTTCATGCATACATGTATTGGTATATACATATATATTCCTAAATATAAACTAAGTTCAAGAAAAAGAAAGAAAGAAAGAAAGAAAGAAAGAAAGAAAGAAAGAAAGAAAGAAAGGCTGTTTTCCTGAAGCAGGCACAGGAATAGATATTTGGATATAGCAGACATGTGAAAGGACTCTTGATGAAGGGATTTAAATATGACCCTATAGACAGTGGACGATGAGCACTGAATCTTGGTTTGGTTTTCTCTGCCTTGCTATTCTTTGCTAACGACACACATGCATTGGTCGCCTTACGTAGAGTTGCTGCAATCGACTTGTTATGATGCTGCCATTGAGAGAAACATGCCAAGAACTACTCCTGAGGTTCCTGAAGCAGATTGCCATTTCTATGGCCTTGCCTCATGCCAGTTGGCGAGCCTGACAATTTCATCAAGATTGAACTTCTGCTGCCTGGTGTCTGCTTGCTGAAGGACTGGACTGTAGCTGCTGGTGTGTGCCTGGTGTCTGCCTGCCTAGAGGACTGGTCTGAAGCTGATGACTCGTATTTTGAGTTTGCTGTGGGGCTTAACTGCTGCCAAAGAAGATCAAGCTGGCCCCTAAAGAGCTATTGGTAAGCAGGTCCACTTCCCCCATATCTTAAATAATTTCTCTCTTCTAATATCTCTGATGGGTGGTAGGCTAGAGGAGAGATTGAGCCCTTATTTAAAAAAAAGTGGGTTGCAAAAAATTTATGCCTACATATCCCTCAGATAGATTTCAGATATTCACATCAAGAAGCAATGGGCTTTATGCTCCAAACCATTTCCCTGGCCTGTTTCAGACTTTAGCAATGTACTCCATGTACTAGCAAGTAAATAGGAGGTGGTAATGGCTGATAATAGAAGCTTTACAATGAAATGTTTCTACAAAGAGAAACAGAAGAGGCAAATGCTTTCCAATAATTTTTTCCACAAAGATAGTAAGAAGAGAAGGAAGCTAACTTTTACTCAGGTAAATAGTGTAGAGAAAAAGAATCCTGTGCAGATGAAGGTAATGGGTTTAGGCTGATCAATGAATTCACTGCAAGTTCACTTGTAATAAGTTATTAAATAGGCATGGAGGAGGTGTCCATGTAGGAAGCCTTATATAATGATAGGGATATATTTTTATGTCTGAGTGATCACACTATTTTGAATAAACGCAGTGTGCAATTCTGACTACCAGCAGAAAATTTCCTCTTCTTGACAGTTACCACATTTTGCTGTTTTGCATATTGGTATAAGGGCTTCTTGGCAAACAAGTGATTGGTTGTTGTTATTCTTTTTGAAAGTAGTTTGCAGTGTTTTGTTTTTGTCTGCAGGTTATGAATATTTTTCCTGCATGTATGTATGTTGTTGTTGCTAATAGATTTGTTGTTTACACTTACTTAATAATTCACCAGTGGCAACAAAGTCTTGAATGTCAATGTCATCTCCAACACTGCCTAGGCTATTGCTTAGAATTGAACCTTTGTTATTTGAAGGAACACACTGAGCACTCCAAGGATTCATAGAAGTTTCCTTCCAGTGCTTTGTAATTGTTTCTTGAATTTATTCATGAGTGAAATTTGTTCTTAGCTTTACTCTAAGATACTATCAAGGCAACGTAAAAAAAAAAAATATTAAGGCAATGTGACTTGGGAGTAATTTTCAATCCTTGAGGCAGATGTAAAAGCAAAAACACAAGTGTTGTGAAAATAACATTTAGTTGTAAAAGTTACTTTTATTTGCCTGTTAAATTGTCATCTCTGAAGCTTATTGCTTCCTTTCGCTAACCTAGGCCTAGTTCTGGAAACTACTAGTTTCCTTACAATCTAATCTCTTAGAGTGTTTGAAGCCTCTGAGACTTACTGCAAAATAAGTTCTCTCTTTCTAGTTCTTTCTGGCTTGCTCAAGTCAGCTCGTTTGGCTTAAACTACTCTCCAAATTGAATAATTCAATCTTCTTTGTCCCTCTCTCTCTTGGCTCCTTCTGAAATGTTCTGCTTGACCTCATACTAATGTTGGCAATGTGTTCTAATCTTCTGGCTTCTTTTCATTTTCTGCCTCATTCTGTATTCCCCTACATCTAGCTTGTTCTCAACATGTCTATAACTATCATAGTAAAACTGCTCTTTATTTTTCTATCTCTTCTCCTGAGAGTTGAGCATTTTCTATTGTGTCAAAACTCTCTCTGATTTGTTGCTTTGTCTGCCACTCAGTTAGATCACTTTCACTTACGGATGCTTCCTTCTACAAATTAACTTTACTTTCATTGTTTGGGATTATAGCTGTGCACTAAGGGCATGTTTTCACTCCATCCAGAGAGAATAAAGGTGTGTGCTAAGGGCTGAGCCACACCACAACTAATAACATTTTCTCCAGTAAACAACAGAACTTTGGGGTTTACAATGTGATCAAATATCATGCAAGATGGGCACTCAGAGTCTAATTAGATTCACAAAATAAAACTGACCCCTTCCCTCAGGACAAACAATTGAGTTTCCAGGGCACACAACAGTAGAGTATCTTTCTCTTCATATCAAGCCAGAGGAAACAATAGACTGAAGAAAGGTGGAGTAAGGCACATTGATTCTATTTCTAATACTTTAAGTGAAACTCCAAATCATGGTCAAGTGTAATAGGTAATGTGGAGGCTACTTGCTGATAAGGTGGACTGTATGGTTTCTGCCTGCACATGTATAGGGAGGTTTCTTCTTGCTAGGTAGATTTCCCCCACTCTTTTTATCTTGTGCAGATGTGATTCACTATGAGGCAGAGCTTCTTCGTGATAGTCCTCACTTTAAAGAACGTACTATCTTTCTTTTCTCTCACCAGTAAGGTTCATTAAAAAATCCTATGCTTTAAATCTTTTTTTTTCCTTTTCCTCTTTTTTTGTTTGTTTTTTGAGACAGGGTTTCTCTGTATAAGTCTGGATGTCCTGGAACTCACTCTGTAGACCAGGCTGGCCTTGAACTCAGAAATCTGCCTGCCTCTGCCTCCCAGGTACTGGGATTAAAGGCGTGCACCACCACTGCCCAGCTGTATGCTTTAAATCTTAAGTAGAAAGCCAGACATTACAGAATTCTTAAGATTTTTCCTAATTAATATTTAATTCCTAATTAAGATTTAATCTAATTAAATAATCACAAGTCCATTTAAAGTAAATCTTACTGTGTATATAAAATGTATTTGATGTCAATAAGGAATAGACAATAGTTTTTTTTTTAATTCTTTAGTAGTATCTACATGAAGTGCTCTTTTCGTTTTTTAGCCCATAACATTTTATTGAGCTTATTAGAACCTTTGTGTCATATTCTTCCTATGGTGTTTGTATTTACTATGTTGTTGACCATTTTTGCTTCAAGGAAATTATCATGACTGTCTAATATTTTTCTAGTGTGCACGTCTTTAGAAGTTTTATAACAGGTTTTATTAAATTCAGTTGTGTTATTATCTTCCTTTTTCTAAAACTTGCTACACCAAAAGTCTTATTATAAATACAAAGTCAGCTTCCAAGCTAAATAACATTCACATGTATGTATCTATGATGCAACAAGAAATTCTTACGCAAATTATGATTTGAGAACTTCTGTTCTAACATTCACCAAACACTTAGTTTTTTACCGTCCAAACTTTATCCCCCTCTTTAGTCTGCCCTCTGACTGTTCCTCATCCCAAACCTCCTCCCCCTGCTGCCCTTTCCATGTACAAGAGGATGTTCCCAGACCCACACCCACACTCTACCAGATGTCCCCACTCTCTGGGGCCTCAAGTCTCCTAGGGTTAGGTAATCTTCTCTCACTGAGTCCTTACTAGGCAGTCCTCTGCTATATATGTGTTGGGGGCCTCATATAAGCTGGTGTATGCTGTCTGGTTTGGTGTCTCAGTTTCTGATAGATCTCAGGGTTCCACATTAGTTAAGACTGCTGGTCTTCCAATAGGGTCACCCTCCTCCTCAATTTCTTCCAGCTTTTCCAAAATTCCACCACAGGGTTCCGTGGCTTCTGTCCATTGGTTAGGTGCAAGTATCTGCATCTGACTCTTTTATCTGCTTGTTGGGCCTTTGAGAGGGCAGTCATGCTAGGCTCCTGTTTTTAAGCACACCATAGCATCAGTAATAGTGTCATGTTTGGGGCCTCCCCCTGAACTGGATTTCAATTTGGGCCGGTTACTGAACCTCCTTTCCCTTAGGCTCTCCTCATTTTTTATCCCTTCATTTCTTTTAGACAGGAACAATTCTGGATCAGAGTTTTTGACTATGGGGTCGCAACCCCATCCCTCCACTTGATGCCCTGTCTTTCTACTGCAGGTACTCAAAAGGTTTCAGCAAACAGGAAGAAGACATTTCTGTCTGTTTAAGCATTTAGAATTTGTCAGGATTCTGAGTTATTGCTGATGGAACTCAAAAGGAAGAAGCTATCCAGTGACAAGGTAGATAGCTTTTTTATATTGTCTTTAATGTGTATGAATATCTTGTGCATACAAGTGTATCTGCAACACATGCCTGAGTAGTGGCCATCGAGTCCGAAAGTGGGTTTGAGATCACCTAGGACGACTTATCTACCAAGTTGGTTCTGGGGACTCAACTGAGTGCTCCACAGAAACAAGAGTTGTTCTTGTCTTCTATCTCTATAGCCCCAGAGTAAATTTTTTTTTGGGAAAAATATTTTTTGTGAACAAAAATCATAAAGAAAAATACATATTTCTTCATGTTTTAGGAGCAGCCACGAGAAAATAGAATTATATTATTTTTCAAAACATGTATTAAAAATCAATGTTAAATTCTGCCTGCATGATATGAATGAAATTAGATCAAAGAGCAGCCCTCTGATACTTCTACTGGAAACATTGCTACTATTATAGTCATTTTTAAATGTTCTGAAGTTTTATTAAGAAAGGCAAATTCCAATGTGTAGTGATGCTTCACAGAAGCTGCTTCTTTGAAAAGCATTCCTATGTGCACTGGAATTCAATTAAAGCAAAACTCACAGCAACCTCCTTCAGGATAGTTCATGCTAAAAGCATTTCATGATTCTATACCCAATGTGTATAAATTATTCTATACACATACAGTGGAATTCTCTACAACATGAAAGTCAACAAAGAGGGAAACACGCAACATGGATCAATCATTTCAAACCCTTAACCTGAAAAAGTTGATGCACATAGACCTATGACGTCTTCCTTTTCCTATACCCCATGTGAACATGACAACACTAAGGTATTATTGAACAGAAGGCTTTTGTTTTACATGTGAAGGTGAGAACATACAGAGACATATTTAAGAGTCCATGGGACCAAAAGAATGTAGTACATTGACCTGGCTGATACAATGTACCAGGCCATGGAGGAGGGAGTTCTGTGGAAGCAAACAAGAGGAAGGATAGACAGAGGAAAGAGGGCCAAGGAAATTAAACAAAGAACAAAACAAAAACAAAAAACAAAACTAAACAAAAAACCAAAAAATAAATAAAAAATAAAACCAAAAAATCAAAGTACGATGAGAAGCACCAATAGAAGGAGGACCCTGACAAAAATCAAGAGCCCAACAGTAGGTAGACAAAGTTCATGAATTTTATACCAAAGAGATCCAGGGGGAAGGGAAGCAAAGATTAGGGGGCTGGGGCAAGAAGTCCTGAGAGGAACCAGAATTCTGTAAGATGTACTGGCAATTCTGTGAGATTACAGAAGTTAGCATCCTCTCTGATATGTTAATAGGACCCTCAGCAACTTATCCTGTGTGTCTTTGAGACAAAACACTCTTGAGATGTTGAAACTCTCTGAGAGGCTGGGTGATAGCGAAATGCCTTTCAGGCCAAGACCATGCAACTTGCTTATACTTTTTTTTTTTTTTTTGTCTACTAATGAACACCTATATCTCAGCATGCCATTCTGCCATACATTTTGAGCTCCAAGGGCTATCAGAAAAGCTCTCATCCTGATTCCTAATTCCTTCTTGGAGTTGGCTACACACTTTGCGTGCCATTTTGTTTTGTTTTCTGACAGTGACTTAGGGCCAAGGTGTTTACAAGTTATTTCAGACGCTTATAGAGATGATGTCATCCTGTTTCTAGAGTTGAACTGAAAATGACCAATCTTCTGGGATAGAATACCAGGAGATCCTGAATCTTTAAGTGAGGGAGAGTCTGGCTAGTTTTGCAGACTCACTTCTAATGGATAGCACTACCATAATGGTGTAATCCTGCACTGAGGTAAGTGATCAGAGCATAAGTGTAGTAAGAACTAAAGGCATTAGAAAGCAGAGTTTGGACAAGCCACACTTGTGCTCCTGGAAATATCTCACATTCTTGCCAAGTAACTCTCTTTAATAGCAGTTGTACTTAAAATCTCTATTAAGAATTTCTTTCAACAGCTCTGCTGAATGAAGGGAAGGATGGAGGATAAGAAGAAAGAACAGGAGAATTTAAAACATAAAGATATCTAGGCTAGATTTAAAAAAGGAAACTCTGATATTGTTTAAGAAGTGGGCACCTGAATGGCTTGGATGAAATTGTGACTGTTTTCAATTCAGTGCAGAGTTGGCTGCCTCCAATCCTCACTAAACTGTATGAACCTGTTCTTCCCATAAGCTGCTGCTGTGTCTCACCACTGATGTCACCTCATTTTCTTCTTTCCCTTTTTCACTTAGCTTTGTTTCTCCTCTCTTTCTCTATATCTGTCACATTTTCAGTCTTGTTTCCACTATCTCCATCTCATTTTGTATGTTTCTTTCATGCTTTTAACTGCCTGTTTCATGTTTATTTTCCTTTATACATTCTAGATTTTAAGTTCTTAATTGAGATACAGATGTCAATGCTTTTCTTCCATTTAGTAGGTAAAGCCTTCACTTGGCAGGTCCTTTCCTTTAATGTGAAGAAACCTTTTAATGCCATACAGTTTCAGTTGATAGTTCTTGGTTCTTTTCCTGTGCTATTAGTGTTACTGTAGTTAGAAACTTGAATTTCTAACATTTTGCTCTGAGAGTTTTTGCATTTCAGCCTTAAAGTAATTTAACAGTTTGTGAGCGTGTGTGTGTGTGTGTGTGTGTGTGTGTGTGTGTGTGTGTACAGTGAGGAGATGTACACATAATCTGCTTCTGCGGGTGGATAGTAATTGTACACAAAGACATTCAGGAACAAAATGTCAGATCACTGAGTCAAACCGACCATTCAAGAAAGAAGTGATTTTGTTGTCCAGAGATTCATCCTGAAAACTGCTCAAACTTAGTAGGACATTGGGATGCAATGCTTTTACTCTTCCTTTATCCTCTTACTCTGATCATTTCCTGGGTGCCTTTGTTTTCTCTCAAGTCCTCAGATCATTTTACAGCATTTGTGATTATGATTAACAATAGTTGATGACAAAACGTGTAGGATTTTCAGTAACATAACAACTGGATTTTGACAATTTTTTTTCAATTTGTTAAAGGAGACCAATACTAACTTTTAGAGCCTGTACAAGCTTTTGTGTTCCAGTAGAGTCTATACAGGGTTTCTTTTCCCCCATATACCAAGCCATTGTAATTCCTGCTCTATAAATAAAGTATGGTGAGGAAAGTTGTATTTAAGCTTTTATGTAATAATGCCGGCACCTAATTCATTTCCAAGGTCTCTACACTATAATAAATTGATTTACTTTTTTAATAGGAATGAAAATACCTTGTGAAAACTTTGCAATGGGAATTTTTCTCTTCTGCCAGATTATAGTGGGAATCCTAGGCAATTCCTCAATACTATTTTATTATATCATTTTAATGTTCACTGGAAAGCATTTAGTGCCCAAAGATCTGATTATAGAGCACTTGACTTTTGCCAACTGCTTGACTATCATCTTAAGAGGCATTCCACAGACAATGTCATATATTGGATTTAATATTTTTCTGGATGATATTGGATGTAAATTGATTGTGTATATTTCAAGAGTAACAAGAGGGATGTTCCTGTATGCAATGTGCCTATTGAGTTGTTTCCAAGCAGTCCTAATCAGACCTGGCAAATTCCAGGTGGACGAAGTAAAATACAGAGCCACCAATTAAATTGGTCCCTCCTGCTCAGTTAGTTGGCTTTTCCACCTACTTCTAAACATCTTGATTGCAGCAATAGTGTCAGGTCCCACTTACAAGGAAAATGTGACTAACCGGTTGAGTTATGCACACTGCTCATTGTTTACTTCTGACAATGTGAAAACTGTACTGTATATGTTCATACTGTGTTTCTCTGATGTCCTGTGTCTGGGTCTCATGGCCCGCTCAAGTATCTCCATGGTTAATATCCTCTACAGACATAAGAGACAAGTCAAACATATCCACAGTGCTCAACACTTTCTGAAAGTCTCACCTGAAGACAGAGCCACTCAGACTACCCTCATCCTGCTGTGCATATTTGTCATCTCTTACTCATTCTCTTCTTTTGTGGCTGTCATTATGTCCTCCTCCAAATATCCAGTGCCATGGTCAATAAATATATTTACATTGATAGAAATATGCCAGTGCCTGGTAAATACAGAAGTGGATGCTCACAGATATCTATTGGATGGAACATAGGGCCCCCCAATGGAGGAGCCAGAGAAAGTACCCAAGGAGCTGAAGGGGTCTGCAACTCTATTGGTGGAACAACAATATGAACTAACCAGTACCCCCAGAGTTCATGTATCTAGCTGCATATGTAGCAGAAGATGGCCTAGTCTGCCATCATTGGGAAGAGAGGCCCCTTGGTCTTGCAAACTTTATATGCCCCAGTTCAGGGGAACACCAGGGCCAAGAAGTGGGAGGGGGTGGGTAGGGGAGCAGGGTGGGGGAGGGTATAGGGGACTTTCAGGATGGCATTTGAAGTGTAAATGAAGAAAATATCTAATAAAAAATGAAAAAAAATGAGGATGACTTTACTCTCTAATTCTACAGGTTTCTCCTCCTAAGTGCTGGGGTTCTGGAGCTGTCTCATTAATCCAAGCATTATTTTTGTGTGTTTGTCTGGTTTTTATTTATTTTAAATTTTAATATAATCAAATGCTTGTTTATAACATTCTTCCAGTGTTAGAACTCCCTATGTAGTCTAGGTTGCTCTCAAAATCCCAGAGATTCACTTTCCTCTGTATCCTCAGTACTGTGATGAAAGCGGTATTCAAACATGATTGGCCTTTTCAAGCACAATTATTCTTAGGTTGAATTGTGTACCCTAAAATTCACATGGTTGTTCTTAACCACAAATACTGGGATATTATTTCAAGAAACTCTTTAACCTAAACACAAAGATCAGATTCCTAAATGCTGTCATCCCAAAGAAGGCTGGAATCTCACAGATTGAAAATTCTGAATTCCAAATTCCTCTAAAATGATGACAATGAGACAACGAAAACTTGAATTTTGAAATCTCTAGCTGAAGTTCACCTTGAAGAATTCAAGGTGCCACATGGTATGATTAGAAAGCTAAAATCTGGTAGTGAATTAGCCAGGAGATATTCCAATGATTAAATCTTCAGTGTGACGATGTATCATTTGTCTACATTAATCATTACTGTGGATGTTTATTTTAATAAATTAAAGCAATGTTGGTCAGAAGAAGCATTCCTTTGAAAATATTTTCTTTCCTCAAAATAAATGATACTTCACTGTCTGTCAGCATTTCCTCTCTGCATGCAGATTTCTAGAGACATTTATTCTGAAAGTGAAAGTCTTATAGAGTGCCAGTAGCCCTGAATTTCAGCACTCAGAAAATATGACTAATTGAGGTCTCTGAGTTTGAGGCTAGCCTGGATTATATAGGGAGTTCTAGGACAGCAAGGGCTACGTAGTGATAAACTTTATTCACAACACAATATAGACAAAACAAAATAAACCAAGAAACAAACATATGAACAAGGAAACAAACAAACAGATGCTTAAAGTAGTGAGGCTGCCCTTGAGACACAACACTGGGGAGGATATGCCATAGGAATGGAGAGCAAGTTCATCCTTAACTACTTAGTAAGTTTGTCAGTAGACTAGGTTACAGGATACACTTTTGCCAAAACAAACATACACTAAAACATAGAAAAGAAAAAGGAGAACCCAAAACTCCTAATTCTGGGCACTCCATTTTAATTCTTCCCTAGACCATAGTTTTCACATCATGTCTATCAAACATCATGTTTCCCCAAAATGAAATATATGACCTTTTCTCTGTAGAGAGATAAGACAGTTCATCCTCTGTCTTTTCTATATTGTTCATTAAATTCCTCCTGGGTGCTTCCTGCCCTCTGACCCATTCTACTACTAATTGTTAGACTTTATTCACTGAAGCCCTGGGGATACAAAACTCTGTGGAACCCAGGAAAAGAATTTAAAACTATGAAATGAGCCATATGTGAGAACATAGGCTCAGAATTAATGGGTGATAAATGCCAATTTCAAGACTTCTCAACTGTAATACTCCATCTGCTGTTCCCTTCATTCACTCCTGAATATGGGTATATCTGCATGTACACCTGTATACCAGAAGAGGGCACCAGATTGCATTATAGATGGATGTGAACCACCATGTGGTTGCTGGGAACAGAACTACGAACTCTGGAAGAACAAGTGCTCTTACCACTGAGCCACATCTCCAGCCCCAAGCCATATTTTTTTAAAAAACTGATTCATTTTACTGTGAAATTATCATTCATACTTTATGAACTGCTGTTTACTCTGTTCTATGCATAAAGTAATTTATATGAACACACATACATACATGCACACACACATACAAACACATACATATGTTCATATTATACATCCATTTTCCAAGCATCTTTAGAGTTAATTAACCTTTCCCCTACCCCCTCTGTGCCACCCTAATACATTTTCCCTCTTAGGTTAATAGCAAATAGTTTTATGGAATCCTTTAATATATCATGAGCATAAAGGTTGGAGGTTCACAAATATATATAAATTCACACACACACACACACACACACACACACACATATATATATATACACACACACACACACACACACACATATATATATATATATATATATATATATATATATATAAATGTATTGTTGATTCTGTGTTGGAATTTTCATGCCAATTGATGTATGTATGTATGTATGTATCTACTCTTGGTTAAGTATATAATTTAATGTTAGATACCCACTGACATTTTGACCACTCAAAATATGAAATCTTATAAAGAGATTGACTTATAATTAAAAATCAAATGTATGGGTATCAAAATGACAGTATGGAATTAGAATTGTTAAGTTCCATTGCTTATATGACTATGAATGTGTTAGGTAGAGTTTCAACTCAAGGGAGAAGACCAACTCTGAAAATGGATGACACCATTCCAAGGGCTTATGAAAAAGAGCCAAAGAGAAAAGAACTAAGCCCAGGTATGTGACTTCCTTCTTCTTTACTGTGAACTCAACATAATATATACTTTGTGGTCCTCTCTCCACCACATACTACTGTCACTGCTATCACCCTTTCATGATAACCTGTACCTTCAGAATGTGTTATGAAACAAACTTTTTCTTGTTTGAGTTGTCTTCCTCAGGTATATCATCACAGAAGCAATAAAAATAATCTATCAAAGGTTTTCCCATATTTCCTAGGTTCATATGCCTTTCCTGATTTCTAGAATATGTCGTCTCAACTCTCTCTCTTTGACTCCTTCTCATTCCCCCCCTCTCTGTTTATGTGTGTGTTTGTGTATGATATTTATGTGTATATGCAAATATCTGTTTTTGAGGTAGCTTCTTTTTTTCAAGTACATGTTTTAAAAATGCTTCCTTTAAATTTGAAGGTTTTTTTTAGTATTTTCTATCAAACAATAAACTGACACATTTTAATATTTTCTGCATTGTTCTTTTTTTATGTGCTAAGGTGTGAGATAATTTAATGATGATAGAAAAAAATAAAAAAGTAATTAATAATTTTCTCATTTTAACTAACTCAGACTCCATGTTTGGAAGTCATTTTGGAAGTCAATGTATTAAAAACTGTAAGGAAAAAAGATAAGTAATATATAAAGACAGACCTATCAGAATTATACCAGACATCTAAACAGAAACCCTAAAAGCCAGAAGAACCTGAACACAGGTCATACACACACTAAGAGAACACAAATGCCAGTTTAGGTTACTACATCCCGCAAAACTGTCAATCATCGTAGATAGAGAAACAAAATATTGCAGGACAAAACCAAATTTAAACAATATTTATCTACCAATCCAGCCCTAAGGGGGACTCTAGAAGGGAAATTCCAACACAAGGTGGGTACCTACACCAAAGGAAAAAAATAAGAAATTAATCATCTCACAATGAAATCAAAAGGAGAAAATCACATACATATAATTCTACCTACAACAACAAACATAACAGGAACTAACAATCATAAGTATTTATTATCTTTCAACATCAATTGACTCAATTCCCCAATAAAAAGTCATAAGCTAACAGACTGGTAAGCAAGCAGGATCCAGCATTTTGTTGCATACAAGAAACACACTTCAATAGCAAAGACAGAAACTACATTAGAGTAAAAGGCTGGAAAAAAAAGTCTTCCATGGCCTAGTGGGCCATCATTGGGAAGAGAGGCCCCTTGGTCTTGGAAACTTTATATGCCCCAGTACAGGGGAATGCCAGGGCCAAGAAGTGGGAGGGGGTGGGTAGGGGGGCAGGACAGAGGGAGGGTATAGGGGACTTTTGGGATAGCATTTGAAATGTAAATGAAGAAAATATCTAATAAAAAATGAAAAAAGAAAAATAACTCAATTATACATTTGCAATCAATACTTTAGATGGCCTTTGTCTAATATGTTTTAAAAATTATTTTACACATATTATTGGTATATGAAATAAAAGCAATAGTCCTGTTAGCCTCTTGTAACTTATATTATAACTAATAGATGACATCTATTAATCCAGATATGCTCCCAGGCTTATGTATCTAGTACTTAGATTAAATAAGGTTTGTCCTCATGTTGATATTGTAACTAGAATTCTGAATTTATTATGTCATATGTAACTGGTTATTTATGCTGTAAAGATGAATATAAAAAAAAAGTCTTACAAGAAAATGGTCCCAAGAAACAAGCAGGAGATGCAATCCTAATATCCAATAAAATAGACTTTCAACCAAAAGTTATCAAAAAGGATAAGGAAGGACACTTCATATTCATCAAAGGAAAAAGCCACAAGAGATAGCCGCTATTCTGAATATTGATTCCCCAAATGCAAGAGCATCCATATTCATAAAAGAAACTTTACTAAAGGTCAAAATACACATTTAAATCCATACAATAATAATGGGAGACTTCAACACTACACTCTCGCCAGTGGACCAGTCATTGAAACAGGAACTTACCAGAGACACTGTGAAACTAATAGAGGTTATAAACCAAATTTATATAACAGATATATACAGAACATTTCACCCTAAAACAAAAGAATATATCTTCTTCTCAGCACTTCATGGTACCTTCTCCAAAACTGACCATATCATCAGTCACAGATAAAGCTTCAAATGATACAAAAGACTGAAATAATCCCATGCAGTCTATCACATCACCACAGACTGAGGCTGGTCTTCAATAACAAAAAGAACAACCAAAAGACAAAAACAATACAACACAAGCAACAACAACCCCCCATCAAGCCCACATAACCATAGAAACTGAACAACTAGCCCTCTACTCCATTATAAGTTGGTCAGGGAAGAATTAAAGAAACAAATTAGAGACCTCCTAGAATTCAATGAAAATAATGGCACAACATACCCAAACTTATGAGACACAGTGAAAGCAGTGGTAAGAGGAAAGTTAATAGCACTAAGTGCCCTCATAAGGAAATTGGAGAGATTCTATACTAGCAACTTAACAGCACACCTGAAAGCCCTAGATCAAAAGAAGGAAATACACCCAAGAGGAGTAGATGACAGGAAATAATCAAACTCAGGGCTCAAATCAACCAAATAGAAACAAATAGACCTTTACAAAGAATCAACAAAACCCAAAGCTTGTTCTTTGAAAAAAATCAACAAGATTAAAAACAAAACAAAAGAAAACAAAAACAAACAAAAACAAACAAACAAAAAAACTATCCAAACTAATTAAAGGGCTAAGGGGCCATATCCAAATTAACAAAACCAGAAATGAAAAAGGAGACATAACAACAGAATCTGAGCAAATTAAAAAAACAAAATCATCAGGTACTACTACATACGCCTATACTCAACAAAACTGGAAAATCTGAACGAATGGAGGATTTTCTAGATAGATACCACGTACAAAAGTTAAATCAACACCACGTAAACTATCTAAACTGGCCCATATTCCCTAAAAACATAATAGAAGTCATTAAAATTCTTCCAAAGAAAAAAAAAGCTAAATACAAAACTTAAGGCCAGGTGGCTTGAGTGAAAAATAAACCAGACCTTCATATGAGAGTGAGTATCAACACTCCTCAAACTATTCCATAGAATAGAAACAGAAGGAACACTACCTAATTCATTCTATGAAGCCACAATTATTCTGATACCTAAACCACACAATGACCCAAGAAAGAAACAGAACTTCAGACCAATTTCCTTTATGAATATCAATGGCAAAAGATTCAATAATATTCTAGCAATTCGAATCCAAGAACACATCAAAACTATCATTCACCAAGATCAAGTAGGCTTCATTGCAGGGATGCAATGTTGGTTCAATATATGAAAATCCATTAATGTAATTCACTATAGAAACACACTTTTAAAAAAATCCTATGATCATCTATTGTCGGAAATATCTAGAGCTAGCCCCTGCACCAGGTGATCTCACTTTCTCAGTCTCTCAGCCCACCAACTTGCCAGCCCTGCTAGGCCAAATGGCTCTCCCACTAGGCCATCTCTCAGACAGGCCCCTGAGTTCCTCTAGGTTTCTTGCAATGTCCCACACACCCCTGATTAGCCATCTCAAAACCTAATTAGCAAGTAGAATCAAGACTTGTAATGCTTAATTAGCCGATCAGATTAATGTGTCAATAGTAACACAACTTACAAGATGTCAATACAATTATTTCAGAGCCAAATGATAATGATAAAGCTTTAACACAATTATTCTAACCTTTTGATAACACCACGTCAGCCTCCATTCTGGTTTGCCTCTCCTCAGAATTCTCTGTCTTCTCAACTCCTCCTCCACCTCCCTTCTCCTGTCCAATCACAAGCCTCTCACTGCCCTAATGTGATTGGACCGGGAAAATCCTGAAACAATCATCTCATTAGATGCTGAAAAAGCATTTGACAAAATACAATACCCCTTCATGTTAAAAATTTTGTAGAGATCAGGAATTCAAGGCACATACCTAAACATAATAAAAGCAACATGTAGCAAACCAGCAGCCAATATCAAATTAAATGAAAAGATCCTTGAAGCAATCTCACTAATATCAGGGATAAGACAAGGATGCCCACTGTCTCCTTAGCTATTCAATATAGTACTTGAAGTTCTAGCTAGAGAATTAAGACAACATAAGGAGATCAAAGGAATACAAACTAGCACAGGGGAAGTCAATGTACCACTGCATGCAGATTATGTGATAGTATACATAAGCAACCCTAAAAATTCTACCAGGGAATTTTTACAGCTAATATCTTCAGCAAAGTGACTAGATATAAAATTAACTCAAACCAATCAGTAGCCTTCCTCTATACAAATGATAAACAGGCTGAGAAAGAAAATAGGGAAACAGCACTCTTCACAACAGTCACAAATAGTATAAAATATCTTCAAATAACTCTTACCAAACATGTGAAAAATATGTATCACAAGAACTTCGAGTCTTTAAAGAAAGAAGTCAAAGAAGACCACAGAACACAGAGAGATACCCCATGCACATAGATTTGTAGGATTGATAGTAAAAATGGCCATCCTACCAAATGCAATCTACAGATTCAATGAAATTCCCATAAAAATTCCAATACAATTCTTTAAAGACATGGAAAAAACAATTATCAATTATATATGGAAAACCAAAAAATCCAGGATGGCTAAAATAATTCTTAACAATAAAAGAACTTCTGAAGGAATCCCCATCCCTGACCTCAAGCTATACTACAGAGCAACAGTGATAAAAACTGCATGGTGTTGGTACAGAAACAGATAGTTGATCAATAGAATAGAATTGTAGGCACAGAAATAAAGCCACACACTTATGAACACTTGAACTTTTACAAAGAAGCCAAAAATACACAATGGAAAAAAAGAAAGCATTTTAAATAAATGGTGCTGATCTAACTGGCTGACAATATGTAGAAAACTGAAAATAGATCTGTATTTGTCAGGTTGCACAAAGCTCAAGTTCAAGTAGATCAAGGACGTCAACATTAAACCAGATGCACTGAATTTAATAGAAGAGAAAGTAGGAAAGAGCCTCGAACTCAGTGGCACAGGACAAAATTTCCTAAGTGGAACCCTAAGAGCTCAGGCTGTAAGATCAAGAATTGACAAATGGGATCTTATAAAACAGAAAGTCTTCTGTAAGACAAATGACATAGTCAATAGTACAAATGGGCAACCTACAGATTGGGAAAAAACTTCACTAATCTGACATCCTGTAGAGGGCTAATATAACAAATATGTAACAAACTCATGAAGCTGACCTCCAAAAAACCAATCAGCCCAAATCAAAAGATGGAGTATAGAACTGAACAGAAAATATACAACAGAGGAATATTGAGTGGCTGAGAAGCACTTACAGAAATGTTCAAAGTCCTTAGTCATCATGAAAATGCAAATAAAAATGACCCCAAGATTCTACCATATATCAATCAGAATGGCTATGATCAAAAACTCAGGTGACAGCACATGTTGGAGAGGATGTGGAAAAAGAGGAACATTCCTCCATTGCTGGTGGGATTGCAAAGTGGTACAACTACTCTGGAAATAAATCTGGAAGTTCCTCAGAAAACTATAAATAGATCTACCTGAAGACTCCACTATACCACTCTGGGGCATACACCCAAAAGATGCCACACAATACCACAGTGACACAAGTACCTCTATGTTCATGGTGGCTTTATTTGTGATATCCAGAAGCTGGAAACAACCCAGATGTCCCACAATGGACTTTAGAGAGAGAGAGAGAGAGAGAGAGAGAGAGAGAGAGGAAGGAAGGAAGGAAGGAAGAAAGAAAGAAAGAAAGAAAGAAAGAAAGAAAGAAAGAAAGAAAGAAAGAAAGAAAGAAAGGAAGAAAGAAATTTTAATTAGTTAATTAATTTTATTATTTTTATTTGTTTTGTTGTTTTGTTTTGTATTGTTTTGTTGTAGACAAGGCCTCACTGTGTAGCTCTGGCAGACCTAGGACTCACTACATGTCTTAGTTAGGGTTTTACAGCTGAGAACAGACACCCTGACCAAGGGAAGACTTAGACTTGTTGTTTGAATGATTTTTGTTCTGTGTTTCATGTTGAAAAATATAATTGGTTAAAACTTTATCTGCTGGCTGTCCATCCTTTAACTTGTTTAAAAAGCAGTCTCAATTTGCACAGCAGAATGTGGTAAGCACTGTGGCTGGGAGTCAAGTACAGCTGAAAAAGCCCTGCTGAGGGCTCATTGCAAATGGAGCTCTTAAAGGGGCAGGCAGCCTTTTGCTTGTAACAGAAAGTTAGCTTAAAATTGAGAACTCAGGGTTGGAGTCATTCTAAACAACATGAACAAACATAAGAAAACAGGTCTTTAAGGATACTTCGAAATAGGGATAATCTTTGAGCCAGGACTCTGGCAGAATGTTCAGATTGAGAAAAGCTTGCATTTGGGTTGAGGCTGAGCTCAAAGAGGAGCAGCCTCAGTATGACTTGTGTGGCACTTCATTTGTTTTGCAAACCGGGACTAGGGAAACCTGGGACTTCTTCTCTCCCTCCCTTTCTTTTAGCTGGAAGAACCTTGTTACAGACCTAGCCAGATGTTGTTCTAAATAGAATTTAAATTCAAAGTTTATAAAAGGTCAATCAGGTTGTGAAATTTATCAAGACAGTGCAATTTGGCTTGCCTACTTTATATAAAGTTATAGTGTACAGAGTTTGCTTATATGTATAAGTGTCTTTTCCTTGTTCCAAACAGCCATTAATTTGGTTATTGCAGAATATTGATGGTTGATCTATTGCATACCATCGTATTAAGTAAAATTGATAATCATTATCCTAAGATAGTTAAAAAAATATTTTAATGCATGCTTATATATCTTCTATAAATTCATGCATGCATGCATCCCATTTACTGTGTTTAAAAAATAGCCTTTATATGAGAGAAAAGTATATGTGAATTGAATCACATGCTTAATCTTTTGAGTTTCCTCCTGTTTCAGCACAGATAATTAAATTGTGTGCTGAAGATGGTGTTTAAAAATGTTGAACAATCAAACTTTAAGTTGTATATAATTAGTCAATATTATATCTCAGAGCTTGCAATTGCTTATGCAACTTATAAGAAAAAATACTGTTCCTTTAAGAAGATTGTTTTTGGGCAGTTAAGAAATTGTCCTGGGTTGCCTGGAAAAGACCCCCAGGATTTGCTTTTGTGTTATAGATGTTTACATAAAGCTTTAACTGATAAAGATTACAGATAGCTCCTAAAAGGATACAAGCTCAGGATCCTTATATTTATTTGGATTTTAGACTTACTACTCAAGCTGTTTTTCCATAAAAGATAGTTATTTGCAGAGACAACTTAAAGACTTTCTCTTATTTCTCATTAATAAATAAATAAATTATACACATGTGACTATAATGACTTTTCAAGCATTCTAGTTACAATCTCTCTTCAAGAGAAACAATTGAAAGTGTAATTAGTCACTGTCCATGTTATATTAAAACTGACTAACCGTCCAGTATCTAAAATTTTGATGAAAATACAAGATTGTATTTTGATGCGTGAGCATCCCTTTTATATTCAACATATTAGAGCACATACATCATTACCTGAGCCTATGGTTAAGGGAAATGCAATTGCTGATTCAGCCACCAGAGACATGGTTTTCCTGTCACAAAGTTCTATAGAAAGTGCAAAGAATTTTCATCAGCTTTACCATGTCCCTGCTTCTACATTACGACAAAAGTTTAAACTCACACGAACCGAAGCCCGAAATATTGTCCTACAGTGTGGTAAATGTGTAGAATTTATTAATGCACCTTCCGTGGGTGTTAATCCTCGAGGACTGTGACCCCTAGATGTTTGGCAAATGGACGTCATGCATATCCCATCTTTTGGGAACTTACAATATGTACATGTATCCATTGATACCAGTTCTGGTGTCCTACATGCCTCTCCCTTGACAGGGGAAAAAGCAGTTCATGTCTTATCTCACTGCTTAGAGACTTGGGCTGCATGGGGCAAGCCCCTAGTGTTAAAGACAGATAATGGTCCTGCCTATACTTCTTCTAAATTTAGCCAATTTTGCAAAAAAAAAAAAATGCAAGTAAAACATTTTACTGGATTGTCCTATAATCCACAGGGCCAAGGCATCATTGAGAAAGCCCATTGCACTCTGAAACAATATTTGCAAAAACAGAAAGGGGGAATAGAGGCTATGACGCCAAAGATGGCTTTATCCCTTACAATATTGACTCTTAATTTTTTAAAATTGGATGATGCTGGAAGATCACCAGCTGAAAGGCACGGACAATGGCCCCAATCGCCCAATGAAATGGTCAAATGGAAAAATGTCCTTGATAATAAATGGTATGTCCCGGATCCCATATTAATCAGATACTGGGGAGCTATTTGTGTTTTTCCGCAGGGCAAAGAAAATCCACTTTGGGTTCCGACACGACTGACAAGAACCGTGAAAGATCAAGATGAATTCAAGGATGATCCTGTTATTCTTACTCCTGAGGATTGAGACAGGGATAAATATACCTTTGTGGGCCGTAGTGAGATCATGGCCAGTACCTTTACTGGTACATTCCAATTCTTCTACCTTACCTTTATTTTTTGCAACGGAATGTTATTTGGATGCGCCTTGTGCACGACAAACTCCTCAAGAGCCACGGGTGTATAATAGTCTAGTTTTCATTTGAATTATAAACTATGCTTTGTGCATAATGTGGATAAACCTTTTACACCCTGTATATTTTTAAAGAAAAAGATTATCTCTAATTGGGCAGATCCCCTTAGCCAAAATAAGGTGAGCTCCGGAGTGTTGTTTTATGCTTTAATGTAAGTTGCTCAAGGAGGGCAATCAGGCTCAGGTGATGTTGAAGATAATATAACTTCACCTATAAACATCAACACTATTATGATAAAGGGAAAGGTGACCATTCCCAAAAGATCACGATGGCCTGTTGGCAATGCTACTGCTATATGCAGCCTGCCTTGGTGTCATCCAGACCTCGCAATTCCTATAGTTTTTTCACCTTGTCAATCAAAAACTTTTCCTCGGAAAGAAATAGCAAAGGGTTTTGTTTTGTCACCTCCACTAGATTTTGCTGTAATGAGTGATAAAGGAGATGCTACAGGGAAAGAAAATATTTGGCCATATTACCAATGGATTTTAAGTAATGAGGCAGGTGCTAGTACCAGTTTGTCAGCCTTTGCATTGCTGACTGGAACCTTTCATGAGATATTGAATGTTAATGCCACACTTTCCAATACCTCTGCTCATTTAGATAATGTGACATCTTATCGAGTTATCAGAAATATGACTACTTCTCCAGTAGAAGTTTGTGTCAATCCTCCATTTTTCTTTATATTGGCTGAATTTCAAAATAATACAGAATGGTTAGATTGTACAAATGTCACTTGTTTTTTGACGCAATGCTTAATGCTTAGCTTTAGTGGTACATCTACCAACCTTTGTCCCTGTGCCTGTTGAGGCAGATCCAGAGAAGTTCCCAATAATGAGTCTTGTTCAGCAAGAGAGGTTTTGAAATCACAGCTGCCATTGTTACAGCCATTGTGGTGTCCGAGGCATCAGCAGTTACCTCAGGAACTGCTATGGCCCATAAAATTAATACTGCTGTCACCATAAGTCAGAAAGGAGAAAAATCTTCTGAAGCATTGCTTACCCTGCAAAGTGTGGATTCTCATATCGCCTCAGGGTTAATGTTAGTGAATCAGAGAGTAGATATTTTACAACATAATATGGAACAAATGATGGATGTCATACAAATGAGTTGTGTGGCATCCACATCGCATGTGTGCATTACTCCCAATAGGTATATTAATAATTCTTTTATTAAAAGTACAGACCTATCGAATTAACTGAAGGGGAACTGGTCGGACGAGCTGCAAAGGTTGCAGACGAGGCTTCAGATACAGATCCTGAACCTTAATGGGACCAGAGTGGAACCAGTGACCCTCGGAGACTTTACCTCTTGGCTTACCTCTGCTTTTTCTTACTTTAAGGAATGGATGGGAGTGATTTTTTTTTGGTGCTGCCATATGCTGTGGACTGGTGTTCATGCTCTGGTTGGTATGCAAATTCAGAACTCAACAACAACAAAAAAAAAAAAAAAAAAAAACCATGACAAGGTGATTATAACTCAGGCACATTTAGCTTTTGAAAACGGCTCCTCCCCTGAAATTTGGTTATCTATGCTCAAGAATTAGTCGGCATCTGGTTTCTCTGCTCTTGCACTCCATGGCACTGAGATGAGAGAGACTCAACGATCATCAATCAGCCCTTGCACAATACTGAGGTTTCCTCATTGCAAGCAATAGGGTGATCATGATTTCCCCACTAACTCATTTTTTGGCTGTCCTCTTTGGCAGAGTTTGCTCTAGGTCTTTTAGCAGTTACTGTCACACAGCACTGCGGTATCCAGAGATGGGCAACTTTCCTCGTGCACAGTCCAACCTAAGACACGGGGCCCGGTGGCCATAGGGTTACCCTATGACAAGTAAGCCTGTGACATTAGAGGAACAACCTAAAACAGGAGCCACGGCGGATGGACATAATTGAACAGGCCTAGTCCAGCCTCATTTTATTAAAACAAAAAGGGGGAGATGTGGGAAGCCACATGTGCCGTTGCAGAGTGGCACTGACTACTGCTGGCCACCATGCATAAGTTTGGACAAACAACCAATGTGTACATATGCAGTAAAGTTTTTTTGCAAAGACACTGCCTGGCCCGGGCATGATAATGAGGCTTTGAGAGTATAACCAATCAGATGTGAGACATGCAAATGAGGTATGATAATGAGGCTCTGTGAGGTACAGAGAGAGAGAGTAGCCAATCAGATGAGGAACATGCAAATGAGGCTTAGTGCATAACCAATCCGGGTGTGAGACACGCCTCTCCTAGGCCTATATAAGCAGCACCAGTTCTGGGCTCGGGGTCTCTTCGCCTCTGCAATCAAGTTCTCCCAATAAACGTGTGCAGAAGGATCCTGTTGCAGCGCCATTCTTTCTGACCAGTCCAGCGCACGCAAGACTAATCTAGATGTAAGAGATGTCTCATGTGAGTCTGGTGCCCTGACTTTGTTGTTAACAGATATAGCCTCTCAGGTATGAGCCCAGCTGGCACAGGGTCTGGGAGCTGGCTTTGGGTGGCCATAGTGGCAAACAAGTCATTCAACGGACTCCAACTAGAGCTCAAAATATGGGTCAAGAGGGTTGAGTTTGGGATCCTGATCAGAGTTCCAACAAAGCCAGAGTTACGGATCTGAGCCAAAGGAGGCACTGCCAATGTCCTATCCACACCAACCTTTGGGGCTTCTCCTAGGTCCTTTTCTGTCAGAGTGCCAGGAATCTGGTTCTTACCCATGCCTCCAGAAGGAGATCTATCACACTGCACACAGATTACCAGAGGCTTCCATTGAAGCATCCAGAACACACAGCAATGGCTGTCTGTCTTCAGGTGTATCCTATTCTTGAGTCCTATTTCCAACCCAAGGGCTGGGCTGAGCTGCTTCATTATGTAATTGCAAACGTCCCTAAATGTGGAAGGAAGAGGCACAAAAGAGCCAGCATAGGAAGGACCAGGTTGTCAACTCACTGCCCCCCACCCACACATACAGGGGTTCACGTCTGTCTTTACACAGGTTGTACCAATCTCCACCACGTGGCCACACTGCAGCCTCATCTACTTTTAAATGTTCAATCACTGTATGCTTATATATGAAGAAATACTTAGTTTGTCTTTTCCATTTTTAAGACTAACAAACCTTTTTGTATTTAAAGAATATGCTCATTACTGTCCTTTAGATACAGTAAATATAACTGTTGCTCATAGAACTTGTTTTCTTGGTATTTTTAGAGGTAAATGGCAGAGTTTATTTTTAAAAATATTTCGTATTTATTTATTTATTTGTGTGAGTGATGAAGCTCAGGTCTTCAAACTTGTCAGGAGGTATGATTACCTCCACTCTCTCACACTCCCTTTCTCTCCTCTCTCTCAATGATCTATTTTATTTTTAGTGTAAGGGTATTTTGCATGTGTATTCTGTGCCCACAGAAGACAGAACAGAGTATTAGATCCCCTGGAACTGGAGATGGGCCACCATATATATATATACTGGTAATTGATTGCTATTTCTTTCTGAGGAAAAAATTTTGATTTACAAGGTAATATATATATATATATATATATATATATATATATATATATATATATATATATATATATATATATATGAAATGCAAGATCTGGATGGTACCAGGCTATGCTGCATATAGCAGTAGCATTGCCAACAGGCAATCGTGATCTTTTGGGAATAGTCACATTTCCTTTTATCATAATAGTGGTGATGTTTATAGGTGAAGTTATTTCCAACATTAATTGAGGTGATTGCACTCCTTGAGCAATTCACGTTAAAGCATTAAATAACACTCCGGAGCTCACCTTATTTTGGCTAAGGGGATCTGCCCAATTAGAGATAATCTTTTTCTTTAAAAATATACAGGGTGTAAAAGGTTTATCCACATTATGCACAAAGCATAGTTTATAATTCAAATGAAAACTAGACTATTATACACCCGTGGCTCTTGAGGAGTTTGTCGTGCACAAGGCGCATCCAAATAACATTCCGTTGCAAAAAATAAAGGTAAGGTAGAAGAATTGGAATGTACCAGTAAAGGTACTGGCCATGATCTCACTACGGCCCACAAAGGTATATTTATCCCTGTCTCAATCCTCAGGAGTAAGAATAACAGGATCATCCTTGAATTCATCTTGATCTTTCACGGTTCTTGTCAGTCGTGTCGGAACCCAAAGTGGATTTTCTTTGCCCTGCGGAAAAACACAAATAGCTCCCCAGTATCTGATTAATATGGGATCCGGGACATACCATTTATTATCAAGGACATTTTTCCATTTGACCATTTCATTGGGCGATTGGGGCCATTGTCCGTGCCTTTCAGCTGGTGATCTTCCAGCATCATCCAATTTTAAAAAATTAAGAGTCAATATTGTAAGGGATAAAGCCATCTTTGGCGTCATAGCCTCTATTCCCCCTTTCTGTTTTTGCAAATATTGTTTCAGAGTGCAATGGGCTTTCTCAATGATGCCTTGGCCCTGTGGATTATAGGACAATCCAGTAAAATGTTTTACTTGCATTTTTTTTTTTTTGCAAAATTGGCTAAATTTAGAAGAAGTATAGGCAGGACCATTATCTGTCTTTAACACTAGGGGCTTGCCCCATGCAGCCCAAGTCTCTAAGCAGTGAGATAAGACATGAACTGCTTTTTCCCCTGTCAAGGGAGAGGCATGTAGGACACCAGAACTGGTATCAATGGATACATGTACATATTGTAAGTTCCCAAAAGATGGGATATGCATGACGTCCATTTGCCAAACATCTAGGGGTCACAGTCCTCGAGGATTAACACCCACGGAAGGTGCATTAATAAATTCTACACATTTACCACACTGTAGGACAATATTTCGGGCTTCGGTTCGTGTGAGTTTAAACTTTTGTCGTAATGTAGAAGCAGGGACATGGTAAAGCTGATGAAAATTCTTTGCACTTTCTATAGAACTTTGTGACAGGAAAACCATGTCTCTGGTGGCTGAATCAGCAATTGCATTTCCCTTAACCATAGGCTCAGGTAATGATGTATGTGCTCTAATATGTTGAATATAAAAGGGATGCTCATGCATCAAAATACAATTTTGTATTTTCATCATAATTTCAGATACTGGACTAGACTGCTTAAAATTTCCAGCAGTCTCTAATGCTAGAACCGCATTAACTACATAAACAGAATCAGAGATAATATTTATGGGCATAGGAAATCTTTTAAAAACTTCTAAAACCACCAAACATTTTACCAGTTGAGGGGCTCCTGGTGTTAATTGCAACCTTACAGCCTTTTCATTGATCACATAACTTCCAATTCCTGTTTTGGATCCATCTGTATAAATATCATTGGCTCCCTTTATAGGGGTATTAGCCGTTACCTTTGGAAATATTAATGGATGTAATAACATAAAATATAATAACGGATGTTTAGGATAATGATTATCAGTTCAACCAGAATAACTGCATCTACGAATGGCCCATTCATCTACAGTAGCACACAATATTTGCATTTGTGCGAAAGTATAAAGGACAATTATGCTATCAGGCATTTTTCCAAAGTGAGTAATTGAAGTTTTTATCCCTTTGTGTGCCATGTTTGCTACAATGGTGGGATAATGCTCTATAGTCTTATTAGGGAATATATGTGGATGTATCCATACTAAAGGACCATCTTGCCATAACACAGCAGTTGGCAAATTTATGGTTCTCAATATGCATAGGTATAAAGGTTCTTGCTCATTTATACGATTTAACTGTGCTTTTTGGATAGCTCTTTCCACCTTCCTAAGAACATCAGAGGCCTCAGGTGTTAATTGTCTCAATGAGGTAATATGTGATTCTCCTTCTAAATTTTGAAATAAAGGTTTTAATTCCGAAGTAGGAATCCTTAAATAAGGTCTAATCCAATTTATATCTCCTAATAATTTTTGAAAATCATTTAATGTCTTTAGATGATCTGTTCTTATACTAATCTTTTGTGGGGTGACACATCGTAAAGTAATAGTGGCTCCTAGAAAATGATTAATATTAGCCTGCTGTACCTTTTCTGGTGTGATAATCAAGCCATTATTTTTTAAAGTTTCATTAAGCAAGCCATAAGCTTGCTGTATACTTTCTTCTTTAGGTCCACAAATTAAAATATCGTCCATATAGTGACAAATTTTTAAGGAGGGGAAACCATCTGTAACCGGTTGCAAAGCTTTTCCTACATATAACTGACATATGGTAGGGCTATTTGCCATTCCTTGGGGTAATACCCGCCATTGGTACCTTTTATCAGGCCCCATATGATTAATAGAAGGCAAGGTAAATGCAAATCTAGGTTTATCTTTCTTATTTAATGGAATTGAAAAAGAAACAATCCTTAATATCTACTAGTATAATTCTCCAATCCTTAGGTAGAGTTGAAAGTAGGGGGAGTCCTTTTTGTACAGGACCCATAACTTGCATTTGTGCATTAATGGCTCTTAGGTCATGTAACAATCTCCATTTACCTGACTTCTTCTTTACAACAAAAATAGGGATGTACCAGGATGATTGAGTGGGTTCCACATGTCCCAGGTCTAATTGTTCTTATACTAATTCTTTAACTGCTTTTAACTTCTCAGAGGGTAAAGGCCACTGAGGCACCCACACCGTGTCCTCCGTACACCATGGAATGGGCAAAGGCTCTTCAGCGGTCCCTAGAAAAAAACCCAGCCCTTTCTTATCTGCTTTTTCTGTGGCTTTAACTGGTAAATTTCTACCTTGTAAATTTTTCCCCAGACCTAGTCCAGGTATATATCCCATTCCTTTCATCATTTCCTTGCTTTTTTTGAGAATAGTCATTAGTTAGTATAAAGTTCATGGCTGACAACACATCTCTTCCCCATAAGTTTACAGGTAAAGGGAGTACATAAGGCTGAAAAAGCCCTGTCCTTCCTTCTTTATCTTGCCATTGTAAGGATTTTGCACTTATAGTTGGGGTAGCCTCATATCCTAATCCATGTAAGCTATGAGACGATTGATTAACATGCCAAGAAGCAGGCCATCACTTACTAGATATAATGTTTTTATCTGCTCCTGTATCCATTATACCTTGAAAGGGTTTTCCTTCTATTTGTAAAGATATGTACTTTATTTTCAAACCTACTCTTTCTACCCTTTGTACACTGCTTTTGCATATCACCTGTTTTCTTATGTTGTTTAGAATAACTCTAACCTTGAGTTTCCAATTTTAAGCTAACTTTCTGTTACAAGCAAAAGGCTGCCTGCCCCTTTAAAAGCTCCATTTGCAATCGACCCTCAGCAGGGCTTTTTCAGCTGTACTTGACTCCCAGCCACCATGCAGCTAATGTGTCAATTTTTGCTGTGCAGACTGAGACTGCTTTTTATATTTTTCAACATGAAACACAGAAAAACAATCATTCAAACATCCAAGCAAAAACAAAAATGAGTTGACAGATATATAGACAATTTGGTGCACCAAAAACAGACAATAGAACACAGATACCCTATCAGAAGCTAAAAATATCTCCATAGGAACCAGAGAGGAAGCAGGACGTCTCCCGTTTTCCGTCTGTCCCTAGGAGGGCTCTGAAATAGCTTATTTTCATTTTTTCTCCTTCTAGGAATTCTGCACAGTGGCTGCTTCTAATAGTTACTCCTCTTTCCCTGAGAGGTATCTTTAAGTCTTTGATGAAGGCTGCCTCTTAAGTCAAAGTCCTCGAGAGGAGAGTAAATTGACTTAATTTTTTGTTCTTCATTTTTTATATTATCCTTTATATCTTTATATTATCCTTTGTATCTTTATATTACCCTTTTTATTTTTATATTTTATATTATCCTTTGTATCTTTATATTTATCTTCCTTTCTTCTTCTCTTTTTATATTTCTTAAGTTACTTATTTTTCTGCGCACATCTTCTTTTTCCTTTCTCTCTGTTTCTGATATGCCTTCCTGGTACTCCTACAAAGTCGCTGCCCTTCCTTAACAGCTGGTCTCACACAAACCCAGCAACAATTACCAGACCTACTGCGTAAGAAAGCATACCTCTCAGAGACTTACCTTAATTTCTTTATACTTACCAGTACCACTGTTCCTCAGCTGAAGAGTTCTGAATCCACGCAGTTGAATTCTTCTCAGCAGTCTGTTTTGCAGAAACACTTCATTATTACCATTCCCCAGCTGAAGAGTTCTGAATCCAGGCCGGATCCTTCTCAGCAGTCTGTTTTATGGGAACCTTTATTAACCGCTCCTTCCCCGTAATGCAGTTCTGAATCCTCCCTGTAGCAGGGGGTCTTTGCTCGTGCCTGAAGATGTTTCTTGTCCCGGGTTTTCGGCACCACTTCTTGTGTGCGCCAGACTGGCCAGCAAGAACAACACTGCAACAGTGTTCTGTTCTCCTTCTGCGCACATTTATTGGGAGAGCTTGATTGCAGAGGCGAAGAGACCCCGAGCCCAGAACTGGTGCTGCTTATATAGGCCTAGAAGAGGCGTGTCTCACACCAGGATTGGTTATACACTACGCCTCATTTGCATGTTCCTCATCTGATTGGCTACTCTCTCTCTCTGTACCTCACAGAGCCTCATTATCATACCTCATTTGCATGTCTCACGTCTGATTGGTTATACTCTCAAAGCCTCATTATCATGCCCGGGCCAGGCAGTGTCTTTGCAAAAAAACTTTACTGCATATGTATACATTGGTTGTTTGTCCAAACTTATGCATGGTGGCCAGCAGTAGTCAGTGCCACTCTGCAACGGCACATGTGGCTTCCCACAGATTAGGTTCAGTTTTGGGGAAACAAAGGACAACACAGATGTCTGTTCAGCCAAACATACAGTTTATTAAGCAAATACTGATCAGATGCAAAAAGATCTGGTGGAGATATGGACCCAAGTTGGATCATGTTCCTCCAGCTCCAGCCATGGCTGTGCCTGTCTGCATTGCATTTCTATGATATGTGAACAGAGCAAGTGGTAGCCAAGTTCTGGCTCTGGTGATGCTTACCCAGTGCTTAGGGGGCAGGGATTAGAGTTTCCACTTTTGGGTGGGAATAGGAGAAGGAGAATGTGCAGGCAGTTCAGCCTTAATGTGTGTAGCTTACTGTCCCAGGCATGTGTCTGCTGTGTGGAGGTGAAACTTCTTGTTTTAGAAGCTGCCCTCAATCTGAAATGGCTTCATTTACTTTTCCAGGTAAATATCTTCAGGTCACAATTTGTAACTTCTAAGATAGAGAGCAGTTGCCCAGCTAGCTCAGTTGCTAGAGCACGAGACTCTTAATCTCAGGGTCGTAGGTTTGAGCCCCGCAATGGGCGAGATGTTATTAAAGGTGTAGTGGAACACACCTTTAATCTGGGCTACACCTTCTGCTGGAGACAATATAAGGACATTGGAAGAAGGGAGTCTAGCTCTTGCTCCTTTGCCTGCTTGCTGTGTGAGACTGAGTAACTGCTAGTTCCTTGGACTTCCATTCACAGCTGCGACTGAACCATTGTTGGGAATTGGGCTGCCGACTGTAAGTCATCAATAAATTCTTTTACTATATAGAGACTATCCATAAGTTCTGTGACTCTAGAGAACCCTAACTAATACAGTACTCAAGATGATTCTTTGTTTGTTGGTTGGTTGGTTCGTTTCTTTGGACCTTGTTTTCTGGTTGAGGCAGTGTCTTGCTCTTTTTGCTCAGGCTGGTCCTGACAAAGTCAATGATAGCTGCATTTCTGATTTTCATGCCTTCACTTCTTGTGTGCTGGAACTATAGGCATGTGTTAAGGTTGGAACCCAGGGTTAGGCAAGCAATTAGGTGAGCTACAGCATCAGCTCATAACTCAAAATGTCCATCAAGAATGGATGGCATTATTCAAACTAACCTGATGGATAAAAATAAAGGAAAATGTTGGAATTTAAAAAACAAAATCAATCCAGCTGCCCTGGCAAAGCAGGGAGAACTGGAGCAGTGTCTGAGATGCACCAGCTTCTAGTCAGCTTTATAGTGTGTTTGAGATACTCTGACCTACATTAGAAGAAACACAATTAGAGAAGTCAGGGTCGTGGGACAATCTGCAAGACATCTGGCTTGCTAATAAATACCGGTTTGAAGTTTGCCAGTAGCCCTTAAGTGCAAATCTGGTTCCAGATCACTGGCCTTTAATCATTATAGTTTGCTTGGGTCCAACCCAACAAGACCCCAAAAGTAGTCAAGAGCCTGTGACCTCCTCAGATTTGCTGGAATAGCATTTTTCAGATCCCCTTGGGCACAGACCCAAGAAAGGGGAGCTGCACCTGAAACTGGCTAGGATCGCGGCTTTGCAAATCTGCGTTAGAACTTCCCTTTTTTCCATGCTCACCATAAAAACACAAAGGATTTTCAAATGTAAGAAGTCCTGGCACTTTGGATAGGAAACCTATTCCAAGAACCACAGTCAACCCTCTGTGTGAGGAGCCCCCCTTGCAATCGCCATTACAAGATGGTGCTGATATCCAGTGTTCTAACTAGTAAACAAGTAGTCTGCACATGTGCTGGGGTATTTTTCCATGCCTTGTGCCCTGCCTGTCCCGTGGCAGTCATCTGGGCTGATAGTGAGCAGCTAATCAGGAGCTGACACGTCTCCAACCACTCTTTGTGGGTTATAAAAGGGCTGAGTTTCCTGTATTCGAGGTCTTCCTGATAAGTAAGCAATAAAGCTTTGATCTGGTTGTCTGAGTGAGTTTTGCTGGCGAAACATTACAAGGACAAGACCTCTGGCCCCTGTAGAGTCCTGACTGATC